>NC_137169.1:74650101-75264101 GCF_951394435.1 Stenella coeruleoalba
TGTACATATATGAATCAGATAAGAGAAATTTAAAAAATAGAAATATTTACCTGCCAAAAAATAATTTGTTCTGAGACATCAGTAAAGATTTTCTTCTGTGATGATATGAAGTTTAAGTCTTAAACCATCTGCTAGTTCAAGAATTCCAGACTGCAAAATGATTAATTATTAAATGTTGGACAGAGAGAAGTCCTCTGTTCCTTGTGGGTATGTACAGCAGACCCAGAATGCACCTGGTAATCCAAGACCTCATTATCTTGAAGATACCTGATATCCCATAATATCTGACGAGGCTGCCAACTCCTTGTCTGCACTGACTACATGCCATGTACCCCATTTTATGACTAAACAGGATTTAAAATTCATGAAGCTTGTTGAAAGCTCAACTGTCACATTCAACTCATTCCAAAGTGTATGGGAAAAAGAGCAGAGCAGACATTTCAACTGAAGCCATTATTGTGCTTGAATAACCATATTCCATTAAATTGCTAATAAACCTACTAGAAGATGTTGATCACATCAGCCATACAGTTGCATTCCTTTCCTTTATACTAACTTTCTCAGTTTCATTCTATGCAGTATTACTCTTTCTGTGCCCTTTATTCCAAGGTTGCCCAGAATTCAAAGCACTTATTCAGTAAGTTTGTAATCCAGTTTAGTACGCTGTTAATACAATTCGTTAGAGAAGATCATGGAAAAAGAAAATCAAACTTATTTTTGGATCAATGACCAATTTTAAAGGAAACACATACTAAACCAGTTTAAAGGAAAAGGTCAGGATCCATGAGGTATTAAGGAAAAGGAAAAGAAAGAACATTCATTTCCACAATTTTCCGACATTCCTTAAAAATAAAAACAAGCCTAAGTATGGAATGGAGAGGTCCTGGTTCCCCTGTGCTAATGGTGGTGAACAATACTGCCATTCATAGGAAGCTAGTAAGCAAGGGTTTTTCCTCAACACCAGGGAAGTTTTGGCTTCCTTTCCCTTCATTTATTCAGGGGTTCAAAATTAAACCCTATAAATCTTGAGTTAGTCTCTCAGAACAAATAATAATATACAATGGATTAAATGCTTTAAAGCTAGCTTTTTACTAGCATAAGTGATTAACTGTCTCTCCATTACAAATGGTATATTAAGCCACTGCTGTATTAGTGATAAATACTGAAAATATGTGAGCCTGAATATATATCCTATAGAATTAAGCATTTTAAAGAACTAATACACTATCTATACTATCACTATCTATACTATCTACCTGATGAATGACTTAAATAGTTTATCCCCTATTTAAAGATTAATTGAAAATGTATGATGGAAAAATCTAACGTTAGGGGAACAAATGCCTTAATTTTAAAATTCTTTCATCCAAGAGGAAGCAATGGTTTAGGTGTATTTTTTTTCTATTTGGTATATCCATCTAAAAGCCTTAGAAGAAAGGTCAGTTCTCCTCAAACTCAGGGTACCAAATAGTTGTCTCTAACCAGCCAGTTTTCCAATGGGTAGAGTTGGGGTAGCATTTCTTTCCATAGAGCAACTGTTTTAAAATAACCTGCCAATGTACTCAGAATGTTTTTTTCTTTTTCTTTCCACCAGCAAAGTCAAGCTGAATAAAAGCAAAGTTCACTTTCTGGATTACTTTATGATTATGAAAATATTTGTGTCTATCTTTTTAGAGGAATTGAGATTAGGTGTAGTGAAAGAATTTTTCCTGCAGTTTCCCCTCTGAAACACCTTAGTGAGAACACATATAAACCAACACTAAATCATGCACAGAGCCATAGCAGAGAGGAAATAAATGTTAAAGCAACAATAGTATCATTCAACAAAAATAAAAATGAGTAATAGTCCAACATAAAAAGCTTTGAAATTACAGTAATTTCACAATCCATCAGAAATAGTAAAATACACCATTACTTTAACAAATATTTTTTGATCATCTTATAGATGTCAAAGCTAGATGCAGATATACGTGTGGTAAATTTCTGGACTGGAGAATTAAATCAAAAGAAACTAGAAGACGATATATAACTCACAGAATCATGGAATATGAAGATCAGAAGAGATCTTAGCTGTCATATAGATCAGAGGACCAAGTCCCACTAGGTTTAAGTAACTTTACCCAATCACAGGGGCCAAAGCAGGACTAGAATGCAAGGACCCTTATTTATAGTGTAATAAAATTCCTGACACAGTAGAAATGTTTTTGAGACAAAAAGTCAATGTTAAGACTACTAAAAAAAGTTGTTTCCACTTAAACAATTTGAGAATTAATAAACACATGATTGATTATGTGTTTATAGACATTTAAACTGTCTTCTTAAACTCAAGTACAGATTACCAGATTTCATCTAAAGTTTTCATACTGGCTGGGATTTCACTTTGCATGGCATCAAATGAGGAAGCATTTGCTATCTGACGAAACCAAAGACCACAGAATAAATGTGGCTTGGTGTTGGAAGACAAGGGTGAGGACCATGGTTCTCTGTGACACTATGCAGGCAGGCAGGCATATTTTTAGAGGTTTCCACACAATGCGGAGTTAATGGTCCAGGTGTTTTTCAATTTTTTCAACTGATAAGAAAAAATTGAAAATCAAAGCTTTTCACAATGTCTGCCATATTTCCCTAAAAAAGTTCTTTCATGAGGTAAAATCTCTCTGTCTCCCTCCCCGCCATCCCCGTCCCTCCCCCAACACACACATATTTAGTAAGACTTTCAAGTAATCCGTTTGAGGACTGGAGATTCGCTTTCCTGGGTTGACAACCTCTTTTCCTCTTCATTAATGTTTGAAGCCTGCCTACATAAAAAACTGGAAAATACAAAATATAAACTGGCACAGTTTTTGTATTTGATTTCTAATTTCTGATAGCTGAATATTTTGAAAATGTATCTAAAGGAATACAAAACATGTGGCATAAGAAGAAAGCTTTCAGCATGAATATGAGGTAACAAAGTAATTAGACTGACTTTTTTTTTTTTTTTTTTTTTTTTGCGGTATGCGGGCCTCTCACTGTTGTGGCCTCTCCCGTTGCGGAGCACAGGCTCCGGACGTGCAGGCTCAGCGGCCACGGCTCACGGGCCCAGCCGCTCCGCGGCATGTGGGATCTTCCCGGACCAGGGCACGAACCCGCGTCCCCTGCATCGGCAGGCGGACTCTCAACCACTGCACCACCAGGGAAGCCCCTAGACTGATTTTTATAGGTGACTTACTGGACTGCATCCTGTTATTTCAAACATATCCTGCATATTGCAATTTACAAAAAGCATAAGTGAAAAGTGACTTTGTTTAATACATACGGATGGCTGTCAAATTCTGAAAACCAAAAAGGGATAAAAGTAGTTAATGAGGGTGAATGAAATTTCCCTTACTAAAGGCAAAGTGATAGAGCAAGTGTAAGCTTTTAAGAGGGAGTCCTTTGGTATCTTCTCTTCTCCTTAAAAGCTGCTTTCTCATAACCTTTTCTCCAAATATGCCAAGTGTAATCTTAGCTTTGTTTATGTACTTAGAATGTTCATTTTAATAAAAATTTTTAGTAACCTAATGGGAAGAGGATTGCACCCTGTTCTAGACAGATTATCAAAAAAACAGTAAATTAGTACCCTATGGAATTTTTTTTTTTTTTTTTTTTGCGGTACGCGGGCCTCTCACTGTTGTGGCCTCTCCTATTGCAGAGCACAGGCTCCGGACGCGCAGGCCCAGCGGCCATGGCTCACGGGTCCAGCCGCTCCGCGGCATGTGGGATCTTCCCGGACCGGGGCACGAACCCGTGTCCCCTGCATCAGCAGGCAGACTCTCAACCACTGCGCCACCAGGAAAGCCCTGGAAATTTTTACAAGGGATTTTTTAACAAGTGAAAACTCTGTCAAATGAAACACCTTATTCTTGCAAATGAAGTATACACCCAGACAGCTATTTTGTGAATCGCTAAGCCAAGCATAAAAGGAAAAGACTCCATACATTTACCTGAGACCCTGAAGAAAATTTACAGTGACAAGTAAACAGAAAGAGCCACTAGAATAATGCACAGCTGAAATCCTAAATTAAAAAAAATCTCCAGAGCGAATTTCAAAAAGCTTTTTTTTTTTTTTTTTTTTTGCAGTACGCGGGTCTCTCACTCTTGTGGCCTCTCCCGTTGCGGAGCACAGGCTCCGGACGCGCAGGCTCAGCGGCCACGGCTCACGGGCCCAGCTGCTCTGCGGCATGTGGGATCTTCCCGGACCGGGGCACGAACCCGTGTCCCCTGCATCAGCAGGCGGGCTCTCAACCACTGCGCCACCAGGGAAGCCCCACAAAGCTTTTTTACCTTTACCGTGTTTACATTTCCTCATGTGCTTTAAATGCAAAAACATGCCTAAGCCTGGACACACAGGTATTAAAAAATGTGTTAAATGGCATTGATTGCTCCATTATCTGTGAATGAATTATTTCCATTATGGTTTATCTGTAGCAAATTTTGCTTTCAGCCTCAAAACAATCATACAATGGTAACGGCTATAAAGGACCTTATAGAGAATTATCCAATCCCTTGTTTTCCCAGATGAACAGACTGGGGTCCAGCTGAATCCCTTGTTCAGAGTCACCAGCTAGTTATAGTTCAGAGCTGTATCTTCTGTCACCCAGAGCAGTGGGCAGTGCCCTTTCCATCATGTCCTTAGCACTGTAGCTACATTCAAGGATGGTGCCCTTCTAAGCACTCCTCTTGGATGACTTTATATTCAAGCATCATAAAAATCCAAGAAGTATGTGCTATTTTCAGGACCATTCTACAGAAAAGGAAACTGAGGCACTGAGAGCTTAAGCACCTCCTGAAAGAGTCTGCCTCCAGAGCCACACCACACTGTTAACTATTACACTACTGCTGACTTTCCTTTTTCCTTGTTCCCTATATTCAGTGTGCTCTAATGGAACTCATCTTTTCCCCAAACTTGCTGGCATCCTCACTCTCCAACTCAGTTAATGTCATCACTGTCCTTTCTGTCACCAAGCTTGGAACCTTAGAGTCATCTTTGACTCCTATGTAATTCCTCACCCTTCTCCACATTTCCATCACTGGAAAGGCTCTTGAACCCATGTGCACTGAAATGTCCTAAATATGTCCTCATTCCCCACTGCCTGAACAATTAGAAAGCCTCCTAACTGGTCTCCTCATAATGGCCTTCTCTTCTCCAATTCATCATACACACTGTAGTCAGAGTAATTCTCCTAAAACAACAGAAATTTCATTAGTTTAAAAATCTAAGCTTACCTAACATTAACATTGGAAAGTGTCTTTTAAATGTTTAAATCTTTTTTATTTCCACAACGTACTCTTTGAAATCTTATAAATTGTGTGAAGTTGGTCTATCTCAAAGACGATGAACCAGGCCCCATGACATTAAGTGATATGTAGTAGATAATTTTAAAAACCACAAGTTCTGTTATATAAAAATGTAACTTTATTTTCTTAAAACTACACTTATTTTCTAGAGACAGAAAACAATCCAGGTAAATACAGTCATATCCAGTAATTTCTCAATCATTTAAAATTTAAACTCAGTTAAATTCAGATCCTTCCCCCTTCCTCTCCACTGATTTTTTGGTAAGTATTATTCGCACTGAGCATTTACACAGAACTCTGAGCTGGCTCTTTCAGGATGTACAATCATCCCACCATACTCCCAGATTCTTGGTCCCTGGAATAATCGTAGCTGAAATGGTCACACTTGCTCTGGTCTCCAGTTACATTGTTCATGCTGCCTTCTACAGTCATATAACCTGATTCCAACTGTAAGATCCCTTTGCACTGTTGGCTCCCTCCTTTGTCTCTCTGTCTTTCTCTCTCTCTGTCTCTGTCTCTCCTTTTGTCTCTGTCTCTGTCACACACACACACACACACACACACACACACACACACACACACATCTTTCTTCTCTGCTTACACATGGTGAAGGGACAGTAAACTAGGGATGGTTACATGAAAATCAAGGCCACAAGAGTATATGTGTCACACTCCTGCAACCCAGAATCCAGGATAAGATGTTAGTTATTTCTATTCTACTCAAGATTTCGCATGTTAACACTTGGATTCCATGAGGTTTGAAGTATCTCTGGGCTTTGCAAATGGAGCCCTTAGTTTACATCAGCGGTCCCCAACCTTTTTGGCACCAGGGACCGGTTTCATGGAAGACAATTTTTTCACAGACCAGGGAGGGGATGGTTTCGGGATGTTTCAAGCACATTACATTTATTATGTACTTTATTTCTATTCTTATTACATTGTAATATATAATGAAATAATTATACAACTCACCATAACGCAGAATCAGTGGGAGCCCTGAGCTTATTTTCCTGCAACTAGATGGTCCCATGTAGGGGTAATGGGAGACAGTGACACCCGAAGTGTGTTGCTTATATCCAGTCTACTTTGTAAGATGCAGCTTAATTTTCACCTGCCACTCACTGATAGGGTTTTGATATGAGTCTGCAAGCAATTGATTTATTATGGTCTCTGTGCAGTCAAACCTCTCTGCTAATGATAATCGGTATTTGCAGCTGCTCCCCAGCACTAGTATCACTGCCTCAGCTCCACGTCAGATCATCAGGCATTAGATTCTCATAAGGGGCGCACAGCCTAGATCCCTTGCATATGCAGTTCACAGTAGGGTTCATGTTCCTATGGGAATCTAATGCCACCACTGATCTGACAAGAGGCGGAGCTCAGGAGGTAATGCGAGTGATAGGGAGCAGCTGTAAATACAAATGAAACTTCGTTCACTCACCCGCCACTCACTTCCTGCCATGTGGCCCGGTTCCTAACAGGCCACAGACCGGTACTGGTCCATGGCCCGGGGGTTGGGGACCCCTGGTTTACATGATGGCAGTGGATGTCTTTGATTGGAGGAGCCTAGAGGATCCCTCCTCTTGATTTCCTCAATCACATCAAAGAGTGGGCAGGGGTTCTTCTTGCTTGGGAGTAACTCCATCACTTACTTACTCTAAGCCTCCATTTGAGTAAAACTCAAATAATAATATATGTTTTGTAAAGATTAGAGCTACAACATATAAAAAAGTAACCGGCACAAAATCTCTTATCTAAAATTCTGAAATATCAAGTTTGAAAACGAAAAATCTTTTTTCAAACCAAGAATCTATTTTCAAACCAAGAATCTTTTTTCAAAAATTTGGTGGGAAAATCTAATCTGAATTGATGTGAAGGTATATATAGACTTTATTTATCTCACCTAGAATGACTATAATAGTCATTTTATAAATATGTTTATTCTATGAATGAATAAGATATGCGTTGCTGTTTTATATATATATATATATATATATATATATATATATATATATATATTTTTTTTTTTTTTGCGGTACATAGGCCTCTCACTGTTGTGGCCTCTCGCATTGCAGAGCACAGGCTCCGGATGCGCAGGCTCAGCGGCCATGGCTCACGGGCCCAGCCGCTCCACGGAATGTGGTATCTTCCCGGACCGGGGCACGAACCTGTGTCCCCTGCATCGGCAGGCGGACTCTCAACCACTGCGCCACCAGGGAAGCCGGGGAAGCTTATATATTAATGTGTTGGATTATAGGTGCTGTCTCAGATTTGTCTGGATATATTTTGAAACACAGAGTTTACATACCCTATTTCTTTTCAAAATCTGAAAAATTCTGAATTTTTAAACACATCTGGCCTCATGAGTTTCAGGGAAGGAAATGTGGACTAGAAAGATATTTTCTCTGGATATAGAATTCTAGGTTGAGCTTTTTTTTTTTCTTTTTTAGCACTTTAACAATTGTTATTACATTGTCTTGTGGCCTGCAATGTTTCTAATGAAAATTCTGCTGTCATTCTTTTCTTTGTTCCTCTATATGAGACACATTCTTTTCCTCTGACTTCTTTTCAGATTTCCTCTTCATCACTGGTTTTCAGCAATTTGATTATAATGTATCTTGGTTTGGCTTTCTCTATGTTTCTTCTGCTTGGTATTCATTCAGCATTTTAAGTCTGTGTGCTTATAGTTTTCATCAAATTTGAAAAATGTTCAGCCTTTATTCCTTCAAGTATTTTTTCTGTCCTCTCCTCACCTCCAACTGTTCTTTATTTTTTTTAACTCTTTTTTCTCTGTGTGTTTCATTTTGGAAAGTTTCTATTGCAATATATTCAAGTTCACTGATCTTCTGCAGTGTCTCATCTGTTGTTAATCTCCATCCAGTTTGTTTTCCATTTAAGATTTTTTTTCATTTCTTGAAATTTCATTCAAGTCTATTAAAAAATATATCTTTCATGTCTTGCTGAGTTTTCCTTTACATCCTTAACCATGCTTATGAGATTTTTTATGATAGTTGTTTTAAGGTCCTTTCCAATTACTTCCACCATCTCTATCATTTACATGTGTCTTTCTATTGAATTGATTTTTCTCCTGAATATGGGTCATATTTTCCTGCTTCTTTGCATGACTGTTAATTTTTTATTAGATTCTGGACATTGTAAACTTTTACATTCTTGGGTGCTAGATTTTACTGTATTTCTTTAAAGAATGTTGGCTTTTGTTTTGACATGTAGTTAAATAACTTTGAGATCATTTTGATCCTTTTGAGTATTACTTTTAGGCTTTGTTATGGTGATTTCAGGGCAGTGTTTATTCCGGTATAGATCTCTCCTCACTATAAGGCATGGCTCTTCTGAGGCTCTACCTAATGTCCTGTATTTTGATATCTCTCCATTCTGGCTGGTGGGAATATGAACTTTTTCCATCTTTGTGTGCATTCTGGGAATTGTTTGGCCTTTTTTCTGTTGGTTCTTTCTCCAGCCTTATGCACTTCCTATTATGTATGCACAGACAAACTCTTAGCCAAAGACTAAAGGAACAATTCTGCAGATCTCTGGAATGCTCTCTCTACGAAGCTCCCTCATCTCCTGTACTCTGTCCTGCAAATTTTACCATCTTGGTCTCCCCAAACGCTGATCTTTGTTCTCTCAACTCAGTAAGATCACTGAGCTCTTTTCTGTTCCTCGTCTCTCCTCTGTGGCCTGGAAACTGCCTCCAGAGAGTAAGTTGGGGCAACTGTAGATCTCATTTCATTTGTTTCCCTTCCCTCAGGGATCACAGTCCTACACTTCCTGTTGTGCACTGTTTAAAAACCATTGTTTCATATAATCAGTTCAGTTTTCTAACTGTGTACAGAAAAGAGGAAATTCTTGTAGGTTTTCCTGGATAGAAGTGGAAAGCTCAATCCTGTAAACTTAAACATTGTTACTCTGCTTCCCTGACAACCTCCACGGCAACACTGCATAATTATATTATAACTCAAGTAACTCTTTTTTTTCTCATTAAAACAATGAGGACCAACATTTTCCCCTTTAATAAATAAATGGATGGTCTAGAAATTAGTTCTCTAAGAATAAGCAGAGTGATTATTGATGATATTAGTGATGTTGCAAGAGAGGCAGCAGACAGTGATAAAACTCCCTTAGTGTTTATGCAAATTTTACTTAAAATGCTATGCTCTAATATAGCTGTTAACTCTAACAGAGCTTGGCAGTTAATTAAGGAGGCCATTTGTAACTACACAGCAGTCTGTCTAGACTGTGTTTGGGAAATGGACCTGTGACAACGGGATTAATAAGCAAACGTAACCATTATATTAAAATTAACAGAGACCAAGAAGAATAATTAATAATGGCTGCTGGCTCTTTTATTCTTCTCCTCTGTAATGTCTATTTAAGCCCCTGAAAAGAGAGACTTAGCATGCCAGAATAACTTTGGTGGAGTCAGAGCCATCCACACAGAGCAAAGCAGCTAAAAACATAAAACCATAGCTACACCCAGGGAACTTTCCTAACTTGAAGCAAAAACAAATTCAGAATGGCTTGAGAAAAAACATTCCATTTAGGCCTGGTGAGGAAAACCAGGAACATCTTAAAAGAAAATAAAGGAGTCATAAAGTAGGTACTAAATTTTATCCTAATGACTGTGTTCTTTAATAATTTGCTTTTAGGAGAGCTGCCTCATTTAAAAACACATTTAAAAATAATATTACCAAATTGGAAAATGTACCAGCCTCCCCCTCAAATCATTTTGTTACTGGGAATGTTTGTTTCAACTGCAAGGAAGGCCTAACCTAATGTCAGTTTTGTCAGTCTTGCAAGGAGGCCGTCTAGAAGAGTGAGTTCATGGAATCAGCCAGACCTCATTTTGGATAGACAAGCAGCCACTTACTGGTTGTGTGACCTTGAGATATTACTCAACCTCTCCATCTTTTGGGTCCTTATTTTTAAAGTGGAGATTATAACAATAACTGTTTCATAGGGTTGCTGTGATGATTAAGTGAGAAAATGCATGCAAAAGCCTTAATATAATGCCTGGCCCAGAGCAAACTCTCAATTTTAGCTACTGTTACTGTTACTACTATTGTTGCAAAAAAAACCGCCTCTGGAACACTAGCTTTGTAAATACAAGTTATTTATATATATATATATATATATAGAGAGAGAGAGAGAGAGAGAGAGAGAGAGAGAGACAGTAAATGTTACAGACTATGAGATTATAGAAATAATCTGAATGATTGAATGAAAGGTAATTATATAAAAATAATTTTAACCATATTCATTGTTTTTCCTTAAAAATGAAACTGGAAACATAAAGGGAAAACAACATATATAATTTGCCTCACTTTCCCCCTTGTTCCATTTCTAAATGTGTTGTCCAGAATCACTAGGTCCATTAATAAAGTATAAAATTACACTTTATATTAAAAAAATGATGACAACTTCATCAAAAGAACCATAGGCATCTCCTCTTTAACTTATCTGAAAGTAACACTCAGGAAAATCCTAGGATATTTTACCATTTTAGGACAATCAAGGGCTCTCTGAAAAATGACAAAAAAAGAAGAAAGTGTCACCTCCACTGTGCTCCTGATGAAGCTATTTTCATCTACTTTCAATATAGAATATTCAGTTTCCTGACAGGTGGATGGCTTCTTTGTTAAGGTCCCACTGGCCCACGATTCACTAAAAGGAATTCAAACAGACAACCCCCGAGAGGCTGTAGAGCAAAGTGCTTAAGTTCACAAGCTTTAGAATTGAACAACTTGGCTCCAATCCTTGTTCTGACAGTTGCTAGTTGATTGGGCAAATTACTTATACTCTGAGCCTCAGTTTCCTCAGCTATAAATGTTTTTATCTGATAAGGTTGTTGTAATGAATAAAGTGGTATATATATATATATATATATATATATATATATATATATATATATATATATAAAGCACTTAGCATGGCACTCTATCCACAGTGAATATTTAATAAACATTATATACTTACAATCTATTAAATTCTAACCTGAGAGTCCAGATAATGCATACAAAAAACACAGAACAGCGACCATGTGCCACTTCCATCAATACTGATTCATCATCCACTAAACAGACCTGTGCAGAGTGGCTGATGCCGTGCCAAGTCTGTGATCAATGCTTTCGTTACTTAGTTGAAGTCCTCTAGTCACGAGGACCTTCACCAGAGACGGTGAGCTCTTGGGAGGGCAGTATCTCTGCTCTCATGTCGATGGCTACATCACTATGGGGCCTGGCATGGTGCCTACCAGATAGGAGATGCTGATGAGGTTTTGTGGGGGTTTTTTGACAAATGCGTAAGGAATGAATTAATGATTATAATACATGGATAATTAAGATGAAGTCCTTGACCTCAGGGAACTCATGTTCTAGCTGGAGTTGGAATTAAACCCCAAAAGGGGGAATGGAAGCAGGGTGGATTAGGGAGGGAATTTCAGGTAGTGGGATCACCATGAGTAAAATAACAAAGATTTCTGTTACAGTTGTGCTAACATAGTTTGGTGATAAAGGCAAAAAAAAAAAAAAAAAAAAAAAAATCAAACATTTTTAGAAGACTTCTTAATTTCTAACAAAAAACAGAAGTATCTTTATCACTTATCATAGAAAAAAGAAACTTCAAATTTTATATCTGAAGTCAAAGGAGAGAAAGGAACATACTGTTCCATAGTCTTGTTTGTTAGGTCAAACCCAATCCTGCCCCAGTGTCCTTGCCCAATTTGCCAGTGGTTAGGAGTGCCAATCACTACCTCCTCCTCTCTTCCAACTGTAGCTAATCAGGAAGAGACCCAGGATAAATGGGGATCAGATATCAGCTTTATCCAATGGTCAAACTGAAGAACTGGCGGGGTCTCCTACCTTCCAGTCAGAACTGAACACAGCCTACAAGCAGGGTGAATCTGATTAAAAAACCCACTCCACCCACCTGTCCCAAAACATTCCACAAGGAAACAGGAAACAGAGGGGAGGGTGTGCTCTGCTGAGCAAAGAGAAAAAGGTGGAACCTGTTCCCTACTTTTGAGGCAAAGTGACCTGCCAGTCCACTCAAAAATGTGGCTAGCCAATAGGATTAGCTATTTGCTGCCATGGATCAAAGGACCAGAATGGTTTACTGCAATGGTTTCCTTTAAGGAAACATGAGGAAAATAAATAAAGGGTCCCTGCCTCTCATAGGCCACGTGAAACTTTTAATTTAGGAGAGAGAGGATGTTATACTGTTTTTGGATAAAATAGATGCTTGTTCTTCTGCTACAGATAGCAGAAAGCCAAGTGTTCTGATTTATTTCTAACTAAGAATGGCCTGATAAGATAAACTTACTAGATGGTAATAACCAAAACAAGGGACTCAACTATCCTGCAACCAAAGTTATTTTACTGTTTGTCTTATACATAATAATATGGAGGAAATTAAATTATTTAGTTGCCTAGGTGTGCAGTTCTCAAATAGTTCACCTTGGAGACAAGGCAAGGAAACAATATTGCCCAAATTCAATACATGTTTTATTGAGATTTTATTTTGGTCATGGGGAGTCCAGATTTAGGACCTTACATACTTTTTAGATTGAATTTATGTCAGCCCTTTTAAAGGAACAGAACTGTGGGGTTGTAAAAGCCTTTTCTGTTTGTTTGTTTTGTTTTTTTGGTCTATGTGCCCGAGTAGACCCAAAGATTTTTTTCCTTTGGAAAAACCTGGCCTTGTTTTGCTGTATCCCAGCCACTTTTTCATAATAAAATCTTGGGCTCATTGGCACTGTTTGTCAAAAACAATCAGGGGGGACTGCCAGAAGAACACAGTCTACTCTTCCAGAAATTCTAAAATGCACATCTGAATTAAGAGAGTTCCCCCACTGTAATGCTGAATTCAATGAGATGCGCCTACTCTAGAAACGTAGTAGATGATACTATTTACATTATCACACACTGTCCACATGGGGTCCCCAAGAGGAAATCCCTCTTTGAGCTTAGTAGTAAGAATACTTTCACTTCTTTTCAAATCAGTAACTGATTTGCCTGTATCTTCCAGTCCTCTCAGCTGAAACACCTGCAAGGTTCATTTCTTAACACTACTGCAATTCATTACCCAGAAGACAGGGTAGATAATGCATATCACTAACTGTGTTCCCTGCTCTACCTTATGGTAATTATTCTTATTTTCTTCCTCTATCCATATTTTGATTGATTCTACCCTGTATTTTACATATCCTTCTAAGCTATCTTATATCCCTTCTGCAGCATAAATGAGAAACATGACAATGTAAGCAGAGGTACGATCCATGCTCACAATGTGATTACACAAATGGGACTTGGGACAGCGTAGGTAAATGTCTGAAGTTTCTTAAGTTTTATTTATACAGTGCCAGAACACTGGGCTGCAAGCGAACATTGCAAGTACGCTAGACTGACACTCTCGTTAGTAAATTCTGGTGCTGTGTAGAAACCGCCTTTGAGTACTTAAAAGCAGCTATGATAATACACTGAGTTGACACAGTCTAACAATAAAATGACAGAAACGTTTTATTTTTCCAAGAGTCTAGAGCTCCAAAGAGAGAAGGGAGACTACTATGAAAACTTGAACTTCATTAAAACTGAAATCTTCCATTATTGACCTTCTTTTTACCCAGATTCATTCACTTTCTGGGAGCACAACAGAATGACTAAATAAATCAGAACTACTAAAGATAGTTAAAACAGCATACATAGAATAGCACGGTTAATAATTACCTCAAGGAAAAAAGGTTGCAATAAGGGTGAATATAATTTTACTTTGAATTTTAAGAGAAGCATCGTTTGAGATATTTCAAAATTCCTCATTCAACTGTAGAATCAGATATTGCTCTGTATGCGTTTAAAAAAAGAAGCACTGTTACTATCTTATTTGAAAGAAGACATTTTCATAAACTGTTTTGTACCTAGTTCTTTTTTTAATGTGTTCTGAAAGTTTAGTCTTTTAAAAATTTACTTATTTCTCTCTTCCAGCCAGAGTCTAAGTGTGAAATTTTTTTTTCTTAATCAATCTTTCACCTAATAGCAAATGAGATTACTTTCCAAATTTGTATAGACAAAATATTTTTAAAATATGGTATATGTGAATTTCCCACACTGTTTTAGACTTGGATTTATTTCATAATTTCTTCTGAAATTTATAATTTCAGTTACACAGATTAAGATATAAAAGTGCTTTCTGAATTTTCTGGTAAATAAAGCTGACCTAAAGTTTCATGTCTAGAAAACATAATTAACTAATAAAGTTCTTCTCAGAATTCTTGTTTCTGCTCCAAAAATATTAGTTTAACCTCAACAGATACCTGCTCTCTTAAGGAAGCTGTGTATGCACCCATGGAGGAGTGTCTGTTCCCAGTGATAAGAAGGAAGCTGTGTGTTTTGGCAGAGGGCTGGGTCCCTCCCTCAGGGCCTCCTAGGGTTTGAGCTGGAGACTAATGATAGCAAGTTTGAGGGAATTTTTTCCTTGGACATGTAAACTCCCAGATTTACCAGACAGAATTACAGAAGCAAAACAAAAGAAGTAAAACAAAATAGAACAGTTACCTCCAAGAAAAATCTGAGAAGAACCATTCAAAACGTGCGAGACACACTGTCCTTAAAATGTATTTGAAGGCTCATTTCTATAAGCACCGCCTAAACATCCCCAAGCTCTAGAATTTAGGAATCTTATTTCCAGGAACAGTGTCCTGGAGCATTTGCAATTTTCAATTGGAATGCTCAGCCCTTTACTTTAAAAATAGTCTAAAGTCAGAAACTGAAAATCCTGATCTATTTTTCAACCCGCACGTAAGTTGCTCCTCGTCAATATAACATCGACCATTTCCGAACAAAGGGATTCATAAGGCTGGCTGTGGATCAGGCAAGTCCTAAACCTATTAAGGAGAAAATAAGTTCTTCAGAAAAGAAAAAATATGCCTGTCCTCAGTGGGACAAAGATCTATTTTCCTCCTACTGTTCAATTATGTATTAACTCAGTTCCAATTTTATTTTAGAACATTAATCTGTATTTAACATAATTGTTAAAATAAATAGATGTTTCGGTCTATTTTATGTCAAGTTGTTTACTAGGAAAATCATTCAATGGGTAGAATCATAAAATAGTTTCCCTTGTGTGATTGCTTACAACGGATACATGCTGTACTCTTGGCAAAACTTACACGCTACATTTTAACAATGTAACTGCTGACAATAAAACACTAGTTAATACAAAACAATTTTTATATCTTCAATCATAACTATATTTCTCTAGCTACTGTTAATAGGATAAGAAATCTTTCTATAATTAGTTTTTAACAGTAAATTTCTAGAAAATTTTAAGCCCACACAAAAGAATAAAAGGTTTATGGAACTTTCCTTTAAGAACTGCATTATTGTATTTCACAAATAAAACTAATCAGAAAAATTCAGAGCAACATAACAATTCACAAGTATTTAAAATCAATGACCTTCATTTCTAGGATCTATGTCTTAGAGGATGCCACCAGGTCACAACGACCCATTATACCCGAAACTTCTCCCTATAGGATTGCAGGTGACAAATCCTGCAAGACCACATTCTAGAAGGCACTGCTAAGCTTCATCTGTCCTTACCATAGCTGACTGCCATCAAACTGCCATCCAAAACTGCTTTAGGGAAGCAGTTCCTCCGCAATCTTTTCAACAGATTCCCTGTTTTAACATCCACCTGTGTTACTGCAGAACAGTATGACCCGGATTGAGCCATGGAGCAAATAATAACACTAACTGCAACTCCAGACAGAAAAAAATAGAAGTTAATTTTCCAGACTCTTGTGGGAATACAGAGCATGTCTGCTGAAACTGAATCCAAGGGTTCAATGATATTGTAGACTCAAGTATTTCTTTATATTCCACGTAATGGCTTTTCCGTTCTTGGTGTTTTATAACACACGACTGAGCCATGATTTAGAAACTGAGGGAAATTCTCTCTCTCTCTCTCCTTCCCCCTCTCTCTAAAGTTGAATTATACAAAAATTAAAATTGCAAAGTGAAACTTTACCAGAAAGCCCCAAGAGTTGTCCCATTTAGAGCTCTTACTGAACACCATCACTATGATTTAAGTCAGTCTATGCTGATCTTCTTGATTTGGGGGGAACCTTAAGTTTAGCATTAAGCCTAAACTTCTTTCTTTTGGGTTTTGTTTTGCTTCATTTTTGCCAGGGAATGACTGGCTCTACAGTGTGCCCTCGGAGAGCCTGCACATTAAATCCTCTGTCATTGTCAACTGCTTTATCTTCTCTTGGCAAGGAGAGATGTGTATTTTTGCTGATACCACTGTGAAGCTACATGAGGCCTTCTCTTTTTTAGGCAGGGGCTACTAGATTCTCTATCAGTTCTACACAGCTGCCACTTCATATTATTCTGAGAGCAGAGATGCTAGCAATTCTCTTCAGTTTAATTAAACAGATAGGCCAAATGGGTTTGATTCCATTTGGTCGACACTCTAGCATAACAAAGATTACCTAAAAGAAATAGGGGTTAAACCGTATCTAAGATTACAGAGGGAAATAGTCAAACACCTGAGGAAAAGATCTTGTTTCTCCCTGACATTAAACAACTTACTGTAAAAATAATGTACTTGGTACTATAAAGGGTGGGTGTCATCAAATGTTAGTACAGACATGGAGATAGTTCCTCTAAACAAACACAGCTGTTAGGAAGCTTAAGCATGTAAATAGGTCACTCCTTATTTTTCTGTAAGTTTGTTTTAAAGTCTTAAAAGGTAATGTCCTGGATCAACAGAATAGGGCCAGTACTAAGGTGTGGCTCATTCCCTGCTCCACATTGGCTGAAGAAATACTTGGTTGTTGGCTAAAACTAAAATGCCCTCAATGAAATCCTGCTTTATAGCAGTGAATAGTGAACTGAAGGTGGCACTTTGGAACAGAGGTCTTGAAAGCAGCTGGGGTCCACAATGAGAAGGAGAGGACCTCATCAAAAGAGGGGATGTAAGATGCCAAGAATTACAAATGTTTTGCTCCTCTGCAAGAAAGAAGGCCAAGGTGCAAGACTCTTCCATGCGCTCTTATCCCAAAATTCTCTAACGTGAGACGAATGTTCTCCCCCACTCATCTGAATACAGCTCTGTCGAAATCAGAAGTAAAACAAGCACTAACGTTGCCAGCTTAAAACAAACAGGGTTGGGGCTTCCCTGGTGGCGCAGTAGTTTTGAATCTGCCTGCCAACTCAGGGGACACGGGTTCGAGCCCTGGTCTGGGAAGATCCCAGATGCCGCAGAGCAACTAGGCCCGTAAGCCACAACTGCTGAGCCTGCGCGTTTGGAGCCTGTGCTCCGCAACAAGAGAAGCCCGAGCACCGTGATGAAGAGTGGCCCCTGCTCGCCGCAACTAGAGAAATCCCTGGCACGGAAACAAAGACCCAACATAGCCAAAAATAAATAAATTAATTAAAACAAACAAACAAAAAAACATACAGGGTTTGGTTATGAGCATTTAAGAGCATGTTGATATCGGCCTCCAAGAGGTTTAGAGAAGTTGAGGATGGACATTTATCCAGACCCACTATGTGCCAGGACTATGATGTTTCCTCATTTAAATCCAAGAGCAACCTGTTGTGATGTGCATTATGATGGTACAGATGTGGAAGTTGAGGCCTAAAAAAGGTGAGTAACTTGCTCAAGGTCACACCATCTAGAACCTGGGGTACCCGGGAGTGTAACTCAGGCCTGTTCAACTTCAAAGCCCACATTCTATCTCATAAGTTTCATCCTTATGAGAAGTTTATGGAATAGAATTTCATCCTGAGAAACTAAGGAACAGACCCAAATCCAATAACTTTTGAAAAATCTTGCTTTTAAGATTCATTATGCTCTCTTTCTTCTTTAAAAATTTTTAGTCCAAATTATCCTTTTCCTCTCATCAAAATGAAACATTAACCTCTGTGATAAATTATGGGATTCTATATTTTACAGCTTGAAATATTCAGGAAGGACACATACGGAACATAATGTACTTCACATATTCATAAAGAGCAAGCTGAAAAAAATTACATTCCATTTTTATGGTAGTTTTTAATTTTTATGTTAAAAACTATTATATCAAAGCTTTAAAATAACATGCTGAATTACAAAGAAAGTCTTTATGACTCAAAGAGAAATGATGAAAATTAGAGTACATTTAATAAAAATGAAAGACAACCTTCTTCATTTGAAACATATAAGAACAAACACATATTTCTGTAAAAGAGTTTAGACCTGTTTAGCTGAGTTTTTGTTTTTGGTGTTTCTGTCCACTTTTTTTTTTTTTGCGGTACGCAGGCCTGTCACTGTTGTGGCCTCTCCCGCTGCGGAGCACAGGCTACGGACGCGCAGGCCCAGCGGCCATGGCTCACGGGCCCAGCCGCTCCGCGGCATGTGGGATCTTCCCGGAACGGGGCACGAACCCGTGTCCCCTGCATCAGGAGGCAGACTCTCAACCACTGCGCCACCAGGGAAGCCCTTTGTCCACTTTTTAAACGTTTCCATTTCCTTCACACACATATTTCTGAAGAGCTAGGAACAGGAACTTTTCTCTTGTATTTTCCCAAGTAGAAACTCCTCCAGCTGCACATTGACTTTCCCATTGCCCCAATATTATAAAGTTCTGGGCAAAGTTTTAATTACTAATTTAGGAACGATGACACATTTTAAAATTTAATACATTTTGCCCTTTTTATAGACCATGTAGAATGAAGCCTCCGTGTGCTTGAAAAATCTCTTAGCAACTAAGAGTGGAGCTGGCCAACAATGGATGATTCATTGATTTAGCTTGAGTGTGCAGGAATGACTGCCAAAAGGTCTGAATAAACTCACATTGCTAGACACTTTGGTAAAATGTACTCTGACCTCTTTTAAAACCCTATCAGAGTAGAAAGTTAAACTTGTAGCTTTCCAGCAATTCACTGGGATCTGGAAATACGCTTGAATTATAATATCTTGCTTTTATAATAATCGATAGACTTTCTTAGGTTATCACTTTAACCTAATTAGACAATAGCTGCTACTAATTGGAGATTTCCAAGGGACACCACTGTGTTTTTAAGCACTAAAAATAATGGTGGCCCATTCAATTTAAATCTGAAAGGAGGCTTTTTGAAATCTGAAACTGAAAGAACTGATTGTTAGTTTTTTTTTTGTAATATTGACCCAAGGATTATGCAAGAGTACCCTAAACAGTAACTTGCACATTCAAAATTGGTAAATATTATGAAACAGATACTGGTATCTGTCAGTACATGCATATATGTAGAGATTATACCAGAACATCCTATCTCATGTTTACATAAAATTCAAAAGAGTTCAGTTGTTTTGCTCACATCTGTCCTTTGCCTCCTCCAATATCCTTTTTAGGGGTAAGTATTATTTCTCCTGCTTTAGAACTGGAAGACGAGGGACATGGAATTTAAATGTCTGCTTGAGCTCCTAGATATTCAAAGGCAGGTCCAGGTTTACATATAGATTTTCTAGTTTAAAATTAGGTATTAGATCCATTGCACTGCTTCACCAATCACAAATTTGGCAGCAATAATAAAAACAATTCATGAAACCAAATCCTTCTTTCATTTTCTTTTTGAACAAAGACATACTTCCCAATTTCTTTTGCTCTTGACAAACAGAAGCACTGAACAAGAAACCTTCTGCCTTGAAAGAGCTCTGCTTTTGGCTGCTTTACTTCCTCCTCCTTCTCCTCTTCCTCTTCTCCTTCTTCCACTCTTGCATCGTTTTTTTCAGTAAAAGATTCAAACAATAAAGATTAACTGGGGAGTTGAGGAAGATGGCGGAAGAGTAAGATGCGGAGATCACCTTCCTCCCCACAGATATATCAGAAATACATCTACACGTGGAACTGCTCCTACAGAACACCTGCTGAACGCTGGCAGACCTCAGACCTCCCAAAAGGCAAGAAACTCCCCACATACCTGGGTGGGGCAAAAGTACAAAGAAAAAACAGAGACAAAAGAATAGGGATGGGACCTGCACCAGTGGGAGAGAGCTGTGAAGGAGGAAAGGTGTCCACACACTAGGAGGCCCCTTCGCGGACTGAGACTGCGGATGGCGGAGGGGGAAAGCTTCGGAGCCACGGAGGAAAGCACAGCAACAGGGCTGCGGAGGGCAAAGCGGAGAGATTTCCGCACAGAGGATCGGTGCCGACCGGCACTCACCAGCCCGAGAGGCTTCTCTGCTCACCCGCTGGGGCGGGTGGGGCTGGGAGCTGAGGCTCGGGCTTCGGAGGTCGGATCCCAGGGAGAGGACTGGGGTTGGCGGCGTGGACACAGCCTGAATGGGTTAGTGCGCCACGGCTAGCCGGGAGGGAGTCCGGGGAAAAGTCTGGAGCTGCCAAAGAGGCAAGTCACTTTTTCTTGCCTCTTTGTTTCCTGGTGCACGAGGAGAGGGGATTAAGAGCGCTGCTTAAAGGAGCTCCAGAGACGGGCGTGAGCCGCGGCTAAAAGCGCGGACCTCAGAGACGGGCATGAGACGCTAAGGCTGCTGCTGCAGCCACCGAGAAGCCTGTGTGCGAGCACAGGTCGCTATACACACCGCCCCTCCCGGGAGCCTGTGCAGCCCGCCACTGCCAGGGTCCCGGGATCCAGGGACAACTTCCCAGGCAGAACACACGGCGCGCCTCAGGCTGGTGCAACGTCACGCCGGCCTCTGCCGCCACAGGCTCGCCCCGCATCTGTACCCCTCCCTCCCCCCAGGCTGAGTGAGCCAGAGCCCCCGAAACAGCTGCTCCTTTAACCCCGTCCTGTCTGTGCGAAGAAGAGACGCCTAGGCGACCTACACGAAGAGGCGGGGCCAAATCCAAAGCTGAACCCCGGGAGCCGTGCGAACAAAGAACAGAAAGGGAAATCACTCCCAGCAGCCTCAGAAGCAGCGGATTAAATCTCCACAATCAACTTGATGTACCCTGCATCTGAGGAATACCTGAATAGACAACGAATCATCCCAAATTGAGGAGGTGGACTTTGAGAGCAAGATATATTATTTTTTCCCCTTTTCCTCTTTTTGTGAGTGTGTATGTGTATGCTTCAGTGTGAGATTTTGTCTGTATAGCTTTGCTTTCAACATTTGTCCTAGGGTTCTGTCCGTCCATTTTTTTGTTGTTGTTTGTTTGGGGTTTTTTTTACTTAAAAAAATTTTTTTTCTTAAAACTTATTTTTTATTTTAATAACTTTATTTTATTTTTTATTTTATTTTATCCCCTTTCTTTCTTTCTTTCTTTCCTTCTTTCTTTCTATTTTTTCTCCCTTTTATTCTGAGCCGTGTGGATGAAAGGCTCTTGGTACTCCGGCCAGGAGTCAGAGCTGTGCCTCTGAGGTGGGAGAGCCAACTTCAGGACACTGGTCCACAAGAGACCTCCCAGCTCCACATAATATCAAATGGCAAAAATCTCCCAGAGATCTCCATCTCAACACTAAGACCCAGGTCCACTCAACGACCAGCAAGCTATAGTGCTGGACACCCTATGTCAAACAACGAGCAAGACAGGAACACAACCCCAATCATTAGCAGAGAGGCTGCCTAAAATCATAATAAGGCCGCAGACACCCCCAAACACACCACCAGATGTGGTCCTGCCCACCAGAAAGACAAGATCCAGCCTCATCCACCAAAACACAGGCACTAGTCCCCTCCACCAGGAAGCCTACACAACCCACTGAACCAACATTAGCCACGGGGGACAGACACCAAAAACAACGGGAACTACGAACCTGCAGCCTGCAAAAAGGAGACACCAAACACAGTAAGATAAGCAAAATGAGAAGACAGAAAAACACACAGCAGATGAAGGAGAAAGGTAAAAACCCACCAGACCTAACAAATGAAGAGGAAACCGGCAGTCTACCTGAAAAAGAATTCATAATAATGATAGTAAAGATGATCCAAAATCTTGGAAATAGAATATAGAAAATGCAAGAAACATTTAACAAGGACCTAGAAGAACTAAAGAGGAAACAAGCAACAATGAACAACACAATAAATGATATTAAAAATACTCTAGAAGGAATCAATAGCAGAATAACTGAGGCAGAAGAACGGATAAGTGACCTGGAAGATAAAATAGTGGAAATAACTACTGCAGAGCAGAATAAAGAAAAACGAATGAAAAGAACAGAGGACCGTCTCAGAGACCTCTGGGACAACATTAAACACACCAACAGTCGAATTATAGGGGTCCCAGAAGAAGAAGAGAAAAAGAAAGGGACTAAGAAAATATTTGAAGAGATTATAGTTGAAAACTTCCCTAATATGGGAAAGGAAATAGTTAATCAAGTCCAGGAAGCAAAGAGAGTCCCATACAGGATAAATCCAAGGAGAAACACGCCAAGAGACATATTAATCAAACTATCAAAAATTAAATACAAAGAAAATATATTAAAAGCAGCAAGGGAAAAACAACAAATAACACACAAGGGAATCCCCATAAGGTTAACAGCTGATCTTTCAGCAGAAACTCTGCAAGCCAGAAGGGAGTGGCAGGACATACTGAAAGTGATGAAGGAGAAAAACCTACAACCAAGATTACTCTACCCAGCAAGGATCTCATTCAGATTTGATGGAGAAATTAAAATCCTTACAGACAAGCAAAAGCTGAGAGAGTTCAGCACCACCAAACCAGCTTTACAACAAATGCTAAAGGAACTTCTCTAGGCAAGAAACACAAGAGAAGGAAAAGACCTACAATAACAAAACCAAAACAATTAAGAAAATGGTAATAGGAACATACATATCGATAATTACCTTAAATGTAAATGGACTAAATGCTCCCACCAAAAGACACAGACTGGCTGAATGGATACAAAAACAAGACCCATATATATGCTGTCTACAAGAGACCCACTTCAGACCTAGGGACACATACAGACTGAAAGTGAGGGGATGGAAAAAGATATTCCATGCAAATGGAAATCAAAAGAAAGATGAAGTAGCAATTCTCATATCAGACAAAATAGACTGTAAAGTAAAGACTATTACAAGAGACCAAGAAGGACACTACATAATGATCAAGGGATCGATCCAAGAAGAAGATATAACAATTGTAAATATTTATGCACCCAACATAGGAGCACCTCAATACATAAGACAAATACTAACAGCCATAAAAGGGGAAATTGACAGTAACACAATCATAGTAGAGGACTTTAACACCCCACTTTCACCAATGGACAGATCATCCAAAATGAAAATAAATAAGGAAACACAAGCTTTAAATGATACATTAAACGAGATGGACTTAATTGATATTTATAGGACATTCCATCCCAAAACAACAGAATACACATTTTTCTCAAGTGCTCATGGAACATTCTCCAGGATAGATCATATCTTGGGTCACAAATCAAGCCTTGGTAAATTTAAGAAAACTGAAATCGTATCAAGTATCTTTTCTGACCACAACGCTATGAGACTAGATATCAATTACAGGAAAAGATCTGTAAAAAATACAAACATATGGAGGCTAAACAATACACTACTTAATAACCAAGTGACCACTGAAGAAATCAAAGAGGAAATCAAAAAATACCTAGAAACAAGTGACAATGGAGATATGATGACCCAAAACCTATGGGATGCAGCAAAAGCACTTCTAAGAGGGAAGTTTATAGCAATACAATCCTACCTTAAGAAACAGGATACGTCTCAAATAAACAACCTAACCTTGCACCTAAGCAATTAGAGAAAGAAGAGCAAAAAAACCCCAAAATTAGCAGAAGGAAAGAAATCATAAAGATCAGAGCAGAAATAAATGAAAAAGAAATGAAGGAAATGACAGCAAAGTTCAATAAAACTAAAAGCTGGTTCTTTGAGAAGATAAACAAAATTGATAAACCATTAGCCAGACTCATCAAGAAAAAATGGGAGTAGACTCAAATCAATAGAATTAGAAATGAAAAAGAAGAAGTAACAACTGACACTGCAGAAATACAAAGGGTCATGAGAGATTACTACAAGCAACTCTATGCCAATAAAATGGACAAACTGGAAGAAATGGACAAATTCTTAGAAATGCACAATCTGCCGAGACTGAACCAGGAAGAAATAGAAAATATGAACAGACCAATCACAAGCACTGAAATGAAGCTGTGATTAAAAATCTTCCAACAAACAAAAGCCCAGGACCACATGGCTTCACAGGCGAATTCTATCAAACATTTAGAGAAGAGCTAACACCTATCCTTCTCAAACTCTTCCAAAATATAGCAGAGGGAGGAACACTGCCAAACTCATTCTACGAGGCCACCATCACCCTGATACCAAAACCAGACAAAGATGTCACAAAGAAAGAAAACTACAGGCCAATATCACTGATGAACATAGATGCAAAAATCCTCAACAAAATACTAGCAAACAGAATCCAACAGCACATTAAAAGGATCGTACACCATGATCAAGTGGGGTTTATTCCAGGAATACAAGGATTCTTCAATATATGCAAATCAATCAACGTGATACACCATATTAACAAATTGAAGGAGAAAAACCATATGATCATCTCAATAGATGCAGAGAAAGCTTTTGAAAAAATTCAACACCCATTTATGATAAAAACCCTGCAGAAAGTAGGCATAGGGGGAACTTTCCTCAACATACAAAGGCCATATGACACATCCACAGCCAACATCGTCCTCAGTGGTGAAAAACTGAAACCATTTCCTCTAAAATCAGGAACAGGACTAGGTTGCCCACTCTCACCACTATTATTCAACATAGTTTTGGAAGTTTTAGCCACAGCAATCAGAGAAGAAAAAGAAATAACAGGAATACAAATCGGAAAAGAAGAAGTAAAGCTGTCACTGTTTGCAGATGATATGATACTATACATAGAGAATCCTAAAGATGCTACCAGAAGACTACTAGAGCTAATCAATGAATTTGGTAAAGTAGCAGGATACAAAATTAATGCACAGAAGTCTCTGGCATTCCTATACACTAATGATGAGAAACCTGAAAGTGAAATTAAGAAAACACTCCCATTTACCATTGCAACAAAAGGAATAAAATATCTAGGAATAAACCTACCTAAGGAGACAAAAGACCTGTATGCAGAAAATTATAAGACACTGATGAAAGAAATTAAAGATGATACAAACAGATGGAGAGATATACCATGTTCTTGGATTGGAAGAATCAACATTGTGAAAATGACTCTACTATGCAAAGCAACCTACAGATTCAATGCAAACCCTATCAAACTACCACTGGTATTTTTCACAGAACTAGACAAAAAATTTCACAATTTGTATGGAAACACAAAAGACCCTAAATAGCCAAAGCAATCTTGAGAATGAAAAATGGAGCTGGAGGAAGCAGGCTCCCTGACTTCAGACTATACTACAAAGCTAAGTAATCAAGACAGTATGGTACTGGCACAAAAACAGAGATATAGATCAATGGAACAGGATAAAAAGCCCAGAGATAAACCCACACACAGGTGGTCACCTTACTTTGATAAAGGAGGCAAGAATATACAGTGGAGAAAAGACAGTCTCTTCAGTAAGTGGTGCTGGGAAAACTGGAGAGGTACATGTAAAAGTATGAAATTAGAACACTCTCTAACACCATACACAAAAATAAGCTCAAAATGGATTCAAGACCTAAATGTAAGGCCAGACACTATTCAACTCTTAGAGGAAAACATAGGCAGAACACTCTATGACATAAATCACAGCAAGATCCTTTTTGACCCACCTCCTAGAGAAATGGAAATAAAAACAAAAATAAACAAATGGGACCTAATGAAACTTAAAAGCTTTTGCACAGCAAAGGAAACCATAAACAAGATGAAAAGACAACCCTCAGAATGGGAGAAAATATTTGCAAATGAATCAACTGACAAAGGATTAATCTCCAAGATTTACAAGCAGCTCATGCAGCTCAATAACAAAAAAACAAACAACCCAATACAAAAATGGGCAGAAGGCCTAAACAGACATTTCTCCAAAGAAGATATACAGATTACCAACAAACACATGAAAGAATGCTCAACATCATTAATCATTAGAAAAATGCAAATCAAAACTACAATGAGATATCATCTCACACCGGTCAGAATGGCTATCATCAAAAAATCTAGAAACAATAAATGCTGGAGAGGGTGTGGAGAAAAGGGAACCCTCTTGCACTTTTGGTGGGAATGTAAATTGATACAGCCACTATGGAGAACAATATGGAGGTTCTTTAAAAATCTAAAAATAGAGCTACCATACGACCCAGCAATCCCACTACTGGGCATATACCCTGAGAAACCATAATTCAAAAAGAGTCATGTACCAAAATGTTCATTGCAGCTCTATTTACAATCGCCAGGACATGGAAGCAACCTAAGTGTCCATCATTGGATAAAGAAGATGTGGCACATATATACAATGGAATATTGCTCAGCCATAAAAAGAAACCAAATTGAGATATTTGTAGTGAGGTGGATGGACCTAGAGTCTGTCATACAGAGTGAAATAAGTCAGAGAAAAACAAATATCATATGCTAACACATATATATGGAATCTAAGAAGAAAAAAAAAAAGGTCATGAAGAACCTAGAGATAAGACAGGAATAAAGACACAGACCTACTAGAGAATGGACATGTATAAACTACCAAATGTAAAATAGATAGCTAGTGGGAAGCAGCCGCATAGCACAGGGAGATCAGCTGGGTGCTTTGTGACCACCTAGAGGGGTGGGATAGGGAGGGTGGGAGGGAGGGAGACGGAAGAAGGAAGAGATATGGGAACATATGTGTATGTATAACTGATTCACTTTGTTATAAAGCAGAAACTAACACACCATTGTAAAGCAATTATACTCCAATAAAGATGTTAAAAAAAAAAAAAAGATTAACTGAAAGGTCCTCCGTCCTCTTCTGGTCTTTCCCTCAGAAGTAACCACTATTATCAATCTGGAGTATTTTTTTTCATACTGTTTTCTGGGCATTTATGTAATTATATCAATACATATAAACCATATAATTTTGATTTTTGGTTTTTCTCCATTTAATATATTGTCATGTATTGTTCTACAAATTACTTTTTTAAAAAAGCCCTTCTTGGCAATCTTTCCATATCTGTACATATAAGTCTATTTAAGTGATTGCTAAAAATCATTTCACAATATGTATTTTACTTTCTGAAATGGGCAAATTACATACATCCACTAAAAACGTAGCTGTTCTTCCAGCATAAGTTCGATGGATAAATGGAATAAAACAAAATGTACAAAAAAGTACAGATGAGTGAGAATATTTACTGTAATTTTTATTTACTTTGCTGATGACAATTCTATGTATCTGACAGCAGCAGAAGCAATGACTGGGTTTGTTCCATTGGAAAATGTGGATCAATTAGTAAAAAACTGAGTAGTGATGTGGAAAGGATGGGGCTCTTGGAAGAAAGGGGCCATACCAACTTGGGGATCACATCAGGTGTAGAGAATTTCATGGGGCAAAACGGAATAAAACACACATGGTCCCTGACCTCACAGAGCTAACAGCCTAACTCTAAATACCCTCCAACTTCATCTCCTCCTCTCTATTCTCATAGTCACTGTTAGTCTAGACTCTCAGTTTCTGGCATAAACTGTTGCAGGAGCCCCTAAGTGGTTTCTCTGAGTTCAGTGCTTTGATCTACTATTATACAGCAGACATATCCCCGAACAACAAGATCTAAGCACATCACTGCCTAATGAAACACCTTCATCATTTTCCATTAAACTACGATACGGGACAAAGCATAATCATCTCAGCTTGGCATTCATAGTCTAACTTTCCAAATTTTTTTCCTATTACTTTAAGTTCTAGTCACATCAAACTTTCTACTGTTCTATAGAGATTCTCTGTCAAATCTCTATGCTGTTTCACATACAGCCTAAAATACTGTTCACCCTTCTCCATCTGGAACTTCTACTTAACATTCTAGACCCAGCTCAAACATTGCCTCTTTTGTGATGGGCTACCCGACTCCTACATATCGGGGCTACCCGACTCCTACAAATATCTCCTAGTAGATATTTACTTCTGTGCTCCCAAAACAGTTTGCATTCACCTCTATAATGGCATTTCATGCTGTTTCAGCGTTATTTGTAATGCATATATGAGCTTTCAACTCTTTTTATAGGAAATGCTATTTATTAAAAAACCAATGTTGAGGGCTCTATGCTAAAGTCTTTATCAAAACTTAAGCTATCAGCCATGACTCACAGCTTCACTAGTCTTCATCCCTGCTTGAGTTGTTGGGCTAAAAGTTAACTAGGTAGATCCAATGTCTATTATAATCATAACAATTCTCTTTATGTCCATACCACCATAGATTATGAAAAGATACATCTAAAGAAAGTTCCTTAAAATTGAACATTTATCTCCTTTTGAGAAAAGGAAAAATGAGATTAATATTTGAATATTTTTAGGCTTGGATATTGAATATGATTTAGTTTAGAATGCATAATTTGAATATATCCTTAAAGATAATATAGCAGTGGTAGACATGACCTACTCCCAAGAATATTTTGAGTCTCAATTTTACTTACCTTTATCTCATAAATAATTAAACCTTTGCTTCCTTGGTGGATCATCAAAGCAAATAAAGCAAAGAAAAATTACCCCTTGCTTCTGGTGCAACGATCTTGGGAAATATGGACCAATAAGGAGCAGGCACTCTGATGAAGCAGGAAGGTACTATAAAAGCACAGAGTCAGCTATAGACAGTATTGTTCATCCATTGATCTGAGATAATGTCTTGAGACCCGACTCTATCCAATTATATCTTCATAGGTCCTCCTACTGTGTGCCTGGCAGGGACCCAGACCAACCAGTCTTGTTCCAGCCCACAAGTTAACACAGCATCACAAAAACCACTGCAGGGCATGTGAAAATATTCAGCCATTGTCATCCATGAAACAGACCAACAATAGTTTGCCAGAGAAGGAGTAGTCTAAGAAATAGCAATAAATTGTTATGCATTGTCTGAATGAAATTTTCACACAGTTTTTTAGAATAGAATTATTCCCTAAAGAAAGGAAGTCTTAAATTTTTTGTTTTTTGGCTTTTTAGGGCTTGGTTTTTAGAAGTTATTTTCACAAAATAGGTAGAGGAGCTAGAAGAATTATAAATTAAATATCTGGAACAATTCCAATAAGTAGCTTAGAATAAGACAAAAAAAAAAAAAAACCCTACAAGTGTTAAGGTCAAGTAGGACAAAGGAAAGACTTCATACAGCTGGAGAAACAATTAGAACAATAACAGACCTGCCAAAAGTAAGAGGCTCCTTTGCCTGACAAAGTAAATGCTGACCCTGATGGGGGGACTGAAGCTGTGTTGCTTATCACCATGTGCTGTCACTGTGTCTTTCATTTCTAGATCCCAGCCCTTAGCAAAATGGCTGCTCGGCACATCTGTCTAGATCCAGATGCCAGGACAGCAGACAATTAATCCTACTGGGTCCAAATATAAAGACTGTGAAAGAGACATCTGCATTTCTGAGCGCTGCCATGATGACAACTCCTGAGCCATTTGAGGGTAAACGTTATATTTCACCATCATTCTGAGGTTCCCCGTGGAGACTACTGCTGTGGACTTCTTAGAAGTATTCTGGTCATGCTGGCTTCTGCCCTAAAACGAGAAATCTTAAGAAACCAGAGAAATATCAGCTTCGACCTCTGCCTCAGCACCACAGAGGCTAATCAATAGCTAGAAAAGAAATTAGAAATGGATAAAAGCAGAACTTCTACCCCACCCAGGCCTGGAGGAATTTTCTACACTGATATCATCATGGTGTCTTCTAAATTACCCTGCCAACGTAGGATGTACTTGTAGAATTTAGGAGAGAAAGAGGCATTAGACTGATTTTTAAATTACTACATGTACCAAATTCCAGGCAAAATGCCAGTGGTAGGAAATAAAATATACTTAAAAAAATTAATTTAAAACATTTTATTTTAAGGCCTGGGATAGTTTCTCATTTACAATAAATTGTCTTTATAATTCAACTCTACCTGACATCAAGAGTTTATTGATTGTGGAGTCTACTATACCGTGCTAGATTCTCTAATGCTATTTGTCAGATGATATAGACCAACACAAAAATAATCAATCTGCTGTTGGAACACACTGAATTTTTACCTTTTAAGATCTTCTACCAATTGTTTCTCCCTTTAAGAAAACAAACTATCCCCTTCACTCAAGGCAAGACTGCTTTTCTATGACTACAGTCTCTTGGTCATTACAGCCTCTGTGTATTTGTTTAGTCATTTTCCCTATCTAAAAAGTCTTCCCTTCTTCTTCACTATCAATTGGTGAGCTGTAGCTCGAAAGTCCCTCTTTGGTTCTTTCCTAATCCACAACTTCCTGCCCTCATTATGTCCAGGGCATCTGTAGATGACCCCTGTGCCATCAGCTGTAGGGAGATGAGGCGGGTGGAAAGCACGAGGTTGGTTCCCTAGGGAATGAAGCCTTTCAAGAAGAAAACAGTGACTATGTATAAAATAATTTGAGAGAAGCTTACTTTGTTAATGGATTCTGGAATGTACAGCTCGAGTAAAATGTAAAATAAGTTCATTATTGTGAATACTTTGGTAGAAGAATAAAATTATTTTTAAAAATCTATCATGTCATATAATAGAACCTATATATCGTCTTGCTGCATGATTATTACCATTACTGAGCTACAGATTTTTCATGGAACCAAGGAAATTTAGTGCCCTTTAAGAAACTGAATCTGATAACTGAATTCAGTTAAGAAACTGAATCTCTTATAACCAGGAACTAAAGGAAATTTACTTATAGTTTGACCATATAAGGACACTGGATCCCAGTGCTGTGAACCTGTGCCTTTGCACATATTTTTTGCAGCTGCTGATACACTTCAGAGCCAAAGCTGAGCTTTGAAAGTTTGGATTCCTGTATGTTGTGATAATCAGCTGGGGTTTGGAAATGCCTTCAAAAATCCAATGCTCTGGCACTTTAACAAGGCTTCTGAAAAAACAATTTAACATCTGGAATCAAGTATTGTGTGGAAGTCCAAGACCAACAGAATAAAGAACATTTCTTTCAGTAACAGTTAAAATGTGGCACTTCCCCCTCTTCATCAAATGAATGGGTTTATTTTATAATGATTGTGAGGTGGAATAGAAGCGAGGAGTAGAAAACTGGATGCTCTATATATTTATCACCGTCTCTCCCAAATATGCTTCTTTATTCTTCCATATCATCTTCTTCTTCCAAAACTCAATTCTGGAAAAGAAACAAATTATCCAAATCAAGCCTTCTTCATTTAGCCCTTCTAAGGGACTGTTGAGTGAGGATGAGTAAAGAATCTATAGAATTCATCTTTCACCCTTCCCACATGCTTTAGAAGAAGGCAAAGACAATGACTGCGGATGTGTGTGTCTTAAGTCTCTGGACAGCTGGGTAACTCGGATCAAGCTCAAATATAAGTGGTTATTTCTCTTGAATGTTTACTAATTCTCTTCAGAGTTTAGATGTTGTTTAAAACAGTATATTAAAATGTGTTCTCTACTAAATTGATAATAGAGGATCTCTAATGAGTGTTTAACATGTGTCAGGCACTGTGCATTTGACTTCCAAAGTAATTTGTATCCTTTTCTTTTTTATGACGAATAATTACTACAGTGGTACAGTGGAACTGGCACAGAGAGAGGCAAGCAGAACAATGAAATAGAAGGGGGAACCCAGAAACAGATCCGCACATATATCCATACATATACACAGGGTCATGACTCATTACCAAGAGGACACTGTAGGTTAGCAGGTAAAGGCAACCCCATTCAATAATGATGCCAGAAGAGTTAGTTCCATATGGGGAATAAAATAAAAAGAAATTGGATCTCTTCCTCATACAATATATAAGAATACATTTCAAATGGAAGTAAGGTCTTAATTTGAAAGCAAATCATTAAAGCTTTAAAAAGACAATACAAAATAAAGGGATCTGACCACATTAAAATTAAGAGCTTCCTTTCATCAAAAAATACCGTAGAGTAAAAAGACAAGCCACAAACTTGGAAACGATATTTGTAAAACATACAGCCAACATAGGATGTTTCCAGAACTTATAAAGAACTCCTTTGAAAAAGGAAAACAACCCAATAGAAAGATGGCCAATGGTTATGTACAGATATTTCAAAGAAGCAGAAGAGACCCAAACAGTGCCTAGCATATGAGAGGTACTCAAGCAGTATTTGTTGAATGAATGAAAACACAAATGGCTCATAAACATATAAAAAGATATCCAACCTCACTGGTAATCAGGGAAACAAAAACGAAAATCACAATGGGATAGCATTTCATACTCACTAAGCTGGAAAGAACTAAAATCAAATAATATCAAGTGCGGGAGGTGATGTGATGCAATGGGCACTTCGATCTACTGCTGTGGGAACATAAACAGGAACAACCACTTTGGAAAACATTTTGGCATCACTTAGTACACCTGAAAATATATACACCTTATAACCCAGATCTGCTCCCAGGTATCTGCGTAAGAGGATCTCTTGTGCATGCGATCTAGAAGACACGTTTTAAGACTATTAACTGCAACACTGCTCATAACATCAAGAAACCAGAAACAACTCAAATGTAAGTCAGCAGCAAAATGGATGAACAAGTTGAATGTATTTATACTCTAGAATACAGTACACAGTAATGTTAAGCTAAGAAGTCACACAAAAATATAAAGTATCATTCTGTTTATATAAAGTTCAAAAATAGACAAAACTAAACACTATATTATTTTGGAGGAAAATAAGTTAATATCAAATTCAGATGAGTAGTTATCCCTGTGGGGAGGACTGTGAGTGAGGAGTATTCAGGGGCCTTCTAAGTTTTGATTGCTTAATCTGTGTAATAAATACATGTGTTCATTTTACTATTTTTCTTTAAGCTGTTCAGTTATGTTTTATAACACTTTCTGAATGTATATTTTTCAATAATTAAAAAAATCATACGTGAGCTGCATTTTTAAATAAATCAAATTCTACCTGAATCCTACCATAGTTATCTACTTACATAAATTATATCATGAAAGCCTTAGTAAAGCAACTAAAATAATCTCCTAATTTATCTATGTTGCTATTCATACTTTTGAGCTTTGAGTTTGCTTGCTTTAGGACGTATTTGCATAAAATTTCCTTCAAAGTATGAGGAAACAATAGATCTTTTTTGAATTTTTTACTTTTTCTTCTTTTCTTTTTTTTTTTTTTTGCGGTACGCGGGCCTCTCACTGTTGCGGCCTCTCCCGACGCGCAGGCCCAGCGGCCATGGCTCACGGGCCCAGCTGCTCCGCGGCCTGTGCGATCCTCCCAGACCAGGGCACGAACCCGTGTCCCCTGCATCGGCAGGCAGACTCTCAACCACTGCGCCACCAGGGGAGCCCAGGACTGGGATTTTTAACCACGGTTCTCTCCGTAGCTTTTACTGGGTAGTGCTCCTACATTAACACCATGCAAGACAACACTGGATTTTATTTTCTAGAAGGCAATTTTTGTAGATGAAACCCACCAACTGTGAAGTGATGGAATTACCAGGAGAAAAAATCTGACATTCGTGAAGGGACTCTGTCGGCACTTGGAGGTGAAATCTGAGGCCTCCGTAGCCAAGCTGGCTGGGGCTGGATGGCGGTGTGGAGCGCAGTGTGCAGCCAGGAGCTGGCTCCAGCCAAGGACAGCTGCCCCCTGGCAGGGCTGGGTCAGACCTCTGCTGGGTGAGTGGGAGGGAGGAGAGGCAAGCCAGCCTGTGCTCGAGCCCCATTCACAGAGAGGCAAGTGGCTCAATGTGCTTGCGTTCTAGGAATTTTGGTCCCCACCCCTCCCATCATACCAGTCTCATTTCCACCATCACCACCCCCAGGTCTCTCAAATGTTGACAGGCCCCCTCCTCCACACAGGGCTCCTGACCACTCTTACAACTTAGTTGGCTGAGGACTCCAATCTTATTTTCTGGTAATTTAAACAAACAGGGTCCTTTGAAGAAAACCAAGCTTAGACTGTGAATCCCATCTCATTCTAGGGAAATCTTAAAGCCTTAAAATATTTCCCTTTACCAATCTTCATGTACCAATACATAACTTCCCTATGATCAGCAGCATCTTCCTGTAGAATCATCTAACAGAAAAACAGTAAAACTAACTTGACTGTCATCTATAACCCCAAATGGCATCGATTCAACTTATTTGCACTATAAAAGCCATCTCTCTCATGAATTGAAGAACAAATTTAGGAAATCAACTGCAATGTGTGCAAAAGGTTCCAATTTGAAAACTAAAAACAAACCCAAAATTCGTCAGATTCTTTAAAAGATGGTCTTAAACAATGTCTTAGAAATCTAACTATTAAGTATATTTACACACCACATACCATTCTACTAATAATTACAAATAATGGCTGCTTTGCGGAAAGACTGTAGGAAATGGTGGCAGAAGATAAGCTTTCAAAGAGTTTGATTAGGATGGGCATAATGACCAAATCTACAGAGCTTTTTGAAAACACTGGCATAAGAGGCTGAAACAGCTTCATCTCTTTGAACCTCCTTTGTTATTAAGCTTGCTGCTGCTGCAGGCAGATAAGATCCAAGACCAAACACAAAAACATACGTTTGATTCAGCATGAGGCTTATCTCAGCAACTGGACCTACTCGGTTCAAAAAACTGGCACGAGTAAAGCATTTTCCCTTTTTGTCCTAACAATTCAGGATCTCCCTTCAGTATGGAAAAAAGTACAAATACAAAAGGTTAATTTCTCTTTTGTCCCATTAAAATAAGACCAATAAACCTCAGTAAAACAAGAAATTTATGGAGTTCTTTAAAAAACAAATTTCTTTTTATATGGCTTTCATTACATAATTTGACACATCTGGGGTTTATAATTTATAGGAGCAGAAAGATTAAGGCCATTAATTTGGTCTGAAATGGGGGAACTTTACGATCTCAAATCTGGAGGAATACAATTTATGGACCAAATACCAGGGAAGGCCTCACATTTCATGGGGATTTAATAATTCATTTACATATTTCAGTTAAACGGCCAAATTTTCAGAGTAGTCAACAAAAGTTTTCATCTTTCACATTCTCATTTGAGCAGGCTAAAAAAATGTAGCATTTCTTCAGCTGTTAGAAAAAGCCCTTCTTGGTGTTCAGAAATGCTGCCGCTGCAACTTTCAACACAATTCCCATTCTCCCTGGCTTTCTTGGCCCATTTGGGTTGGTTCCTGGTTCAGGAGGTTGAAACACTAAGACCGCCATTTGTGCCAGGCTGTGGTTCCTACCCTACAACCAAGGTCAGAGGTGGTCAAGTGTGGAGTGTGGATCATAGGCCAGGATACGAGAAGCAGTCGGGTCTCCCCAACTTGGCTCCACGTCCCTCTCCACTCATATGTTAGTTGGGTTGATGCCTGCTTAACAAGAGAGAAAGTGTCTTTCATACCTCTGTCTAAAAAAGGTTTGTTACTGATCCAGCCCAACCTTCCCCTCCTGAGAAAAACAAGTGAGGTAGGATCTGTAATAAATGGATGGCAAATTTCACAGGGAAAACATAAGCTGATGCATGGCAAATGTAATCATTTTTCTTAGGAAAAAGCCACTTAAATTCGGGAAGTATTGCAGCCTTGCAATTCACAATGAATTTTATACAAATAGTGTTTCCCGGAGTTGTGCAATGTACTGACCCCAAGGACAGCAGCGGTGAGAAAGTCTGGGTAACATTTTTTAAAAATAAACTTTGTTTTTAGGTCAGTTTTAGATTTACAGAAACACTGTGAAGCTAACCGTTGTTAATGAACTAATACTGATACTGTCTTATTGACTGAAGTCCATACTTTATTCGGACTGCCTTAGTTTTAAACTAATGTCCTTTTTCTGTTTCAGGATCCCATCCAGGATACTACACTGCATTTAGTCATCATGTCTTCCTACTTCTCTTGGTTGTGACAATTTTTCAGATTTTCCTTGTTTTTGATGACTTTGACAGTTTTGAGGACTGATGGTCAGGTGTTTTGTAGAATGTACCTTGGTTTGAATTTGCCTGATACTTTCCTCATGATTAGACTGGGTATATGGTTTGGGGGGAGGAAGACCACAGAGGTAAAGTGCCTTTTTCATCACATTATATCAAGAGCACATACTGTCAACATGACTTGTCACTGTTGATGTTGACCTTGATCACCTGGCTGAGACAGTGTTTGTCAGGTTTCTCCCCTGAAAAATTACTTTTTTTCTCCCATTTTCGATACTGTACCTTTGGGAGGAAGTCACTATGTGCGGCCCACACTTAAGATGTGGGGAATTTTGCTCTGTTTCCTGGAGGGCAGAGTATCTACGTACATTATTTGGAATTCTTCTGCATAGGCTATTTGTGTTTTCTCCCACGTGTATTTATTTATTCAATCATTTATTTGTCTCAGTATTGAACTCAAGTATACTTATTTTATACTTTGGATTATAATCCAATAGTACTTTATTCACTTTGTGGCTCAAATCGTTCGATCTTTAGCTCAGGCTGGCCCCTATGTCCCTTTGCCATACTCCATCATTGTGTGTGTGTTTTTAAGTATTGGTACTTCCTAACTTTCTGGCACTACAAGATGATCCAGGCTCATCTTGTATATTTCCTGATCTGGTCCTAGAATCAGCTATTTCTCCAAGGAGTCCTGGTTCCTTTTATTGGAGGATGATGTTAGAAACCAAGATCTGGGTGCTAGGTATGATCATTGCTGCTGGGCTGTTGCTACCGCTAGGCCCGCTCAGTTGATAGAGTGGGAAATATATTTCCATATACTAATCCATATACACATATCTATAAATATTTCTAAATGTAACCATCTGTATTTATATTAAGCTAAACATGACTTCATACTGATGTTTCCAACTCTATAATCTATTACCATAGGGATCATTCTAGCTTTTCTTGCTTATCTGTAAACTCCCACTCCAACAGTGAGAAACTTAGCTTCTACCATCTGCCATCCATTTACTTAATCGTTCAATTCCAGTACACATGTATAGCAATAATCTCTGTATCTCCAAGGGGAAAGAAATGTCAACTACTATTGTACAGTGCTTATATGCTTTTCTTTCGCTTTTAATCTTAGAGATTCCACTCATTTCCAGTTACTTATTAGGTCAGTAGCTCTCTCCCCACCTCCCTTCAGTGAGGTTGTTTCATACCTTGTAATATAGATAAAATGGTTTTAAAAGTCATATTCTGCTTTCCACCCTGGGACTCCCAACCTCTCAAATGTTTTTTGTTTTTGTTTTTTTTTTTGCGGTACGCGGGCCTCTCACTGCTGTGGCCTCTCCCGCCGCAGAGCTCAGGCTCCGGACGCGCAGGCCCAGTGGCCACGGCCCACGGGCCCAGCCGCTCTGCGGCATGGGGGATCCTCCCGGACCGGGGCACGAACCCGCGTCCCCTGCATCGGCAGGCGGACTCCCAACCACTGCGCCACCAGGGAAGCCCTCAAATGTTTTTTTTAAGTCTGCATACATTGAAGTTTACTTTTTGTGTTATAAGGCTCTATGGGTTTTGACAAATGCATAGTGTCATGGATCCAAAATGACTATCATACAGAATAGTTTCACTGCCCCACAAAATCCCCTGTGCTTCACATATTTAACTCTTCTCCTCTCTCCTTGAACCCCTGGCAACCACTGATCTTTTCACTGTCACTACGGTTTTGCCTTCTCCGGAACATCATATAATTGGAATAATACAGCATGTAGCCTTTTTAGTCTGGCTTCTTTCACTTACCAGTATGCATCAAGATTCATCCATGTCTTTTCATGGCTTTATCGCTCATTTCTTCTTATCGATGATTAACATTCCTTTATATGGATGTACCACATAAAGGTCCGTTAACCTATGTAGGGACATCTTGATTGCTGTCAGTTTGCTTCCTTCCTTCCATTTTTTCTTTCCTTTTTTGATGCTGTTGTAAATGGTATTCTTTTTTTAATTTCAAATTCAAATTGTTTGTTGTTGGTATATAGGCAAGCAATTAACTTTTCTGTATTAACACTGTGCCCTGAGACCTTACTATGTTCCATTAATTCCCAGAAGTTTTTGTTTTTGTTTTTGGTTCTTGGTTAATTCTTTTGGATTTTTCTATGTAGACAATTATGTCACCTGCAAATAAAGGACAGTTTTATTTCTTCCTTCCTAATCTGTATATATTTATTTCCTTTTCTTGTCTTACTGCACTATCTAGGACTTTCAGAACAATGTTGAATAGCAGTGGTGAGAGAGAACTTCTTTGTTCTCAAGTATTCCTGATCTTAGGGGGAAAACATCTAGGTTGTTACTATCAAGTATATGTTAGCTGTAGGCTTTTTTTTTTCATAGATGTTCTTTATTAAGTTGAGGAAATTCCTCTCTATTCCTAGATTTTTGTTGAGAGTTTTTTTCTTTTTTTAAAAAATAAATTTATTTATTTATTTATTTTTGGCTGTGTTGGGTCTTTGTTTCTGTGTGAGGGCTTTCTCTAGTTGCGGCGAGTGGGGGCCACTCTTCATCGCAGTGCACAGGCCTCTCACTGTAGCGGCCTCTCTTGTTGTGGAGCACAGGCTCCAGACACGCAGGCTCAGTAGTTGTGGCTCACAGGCCTAGTTGCTCCACGGCATGTGGGATCCTCCCGGACCAGGGTTGAACCCGTGTCCCCTGCATTGGCAGGCAGATTTTCAACCACTGCACCACCAGGGAAGCCTTTCTTTTTTTGTTGTTTTTTTTTTTTTATCATGAATGAGTGTTGGATTTTGTCAAATTTTTCTTCGTTATTAATATAATCATATAATTTTCTTTCATTAATCTTTGCATGTGGTAGTTTACACTGAGAGACTTTCAAATGCTGAATCAGCCTTGCATACCTAAAATAAATGTCACTCGGTCATGGTATATAATTATTTTTATACATAGTTGGATTCAGTTTGCTAATATTTTGTTGAGGACGTTTGTGTCTATGTTCATAAGAGATATTGGCCTGTATGTAGTTTTCCTTTTTTGTAATGTCTTTATCTGGTTTTGGTATTAGGGTAATACTGGCCTCAGAGAATGAGTTAGGAAGTGTTTCCTCTGCTTCTATTTTCTGGAAGAGATTATGGAGAACTGGTGTCATTTCTTCCTTATATGTTGAGTAGAATTGACCAATGAAACCAATTGGGCTTTGTGTTTTTTGGGGTTTGTTTTTAAACGTTATTAATTACATTGGGACAAGATGGGAAAGAGACTGTGGGACTAGTAAACTAGGGTATAATGTGGATTATGCAACCTGACATACACTTGTTTTTCTGCACAAATATGAACTAAGGGGACATCTGTCAATACATGATATAAGTACAGATATAAGTATGGGAAAGAAGATCTTTGCAGATGCAGATATAGCCTAGTGAGCGTGATTTTTTTTTAAATCCATTTCTTTTTTTTTTTCTTTTCTTAGTCAGTATCTCTGTTTTCTCAAATGTGAAAATGGGTACCGTTATCTACCTCCTCTTTAATTCACATGGGTATATAATAACAAAATAACATTTTTTTGAGTTCCTAAAGAACTTAACATACGCATATGTATCACCTCTCTAAAGGAAATTTCTAAACTCTGAGATATTAAATATTTTTCTATATTTTCCCAATTTTCTCCAATGAATATGTACTAGTTAGTTTTATATAGAAAAAAATTGCAAAATAAGGAAGAATCCATCTTTGGCTTTCTTTTTTAGTTTATCAGTATAAAATAAGAAGCAAGTGTAAACATATAGGAAATAAGTAAGAAATGCGTTAGTTATACAAACAGTAATGAAAATTATCACAGTCATCCAGTCTATTGTCACAAGCTATGTGCAGGAGAGATACTTTTCACTGAAACACTTATGCTCTGCTCAGAGGCTTTTAATATTTCAATTATTGAGATCATACGATATTGTTTTTAAATTAAACATTGCTTTACAGTTCACTTCCAGGTGAGCTGTCATGTCATATTAACTGCTGGATGAAGTCAGGCTTTATAGTTCACACGGCGGTTCTTTCATGTTGAAACCAAAATCTCACTTCAAGATTGTATGTCTTAGATTTTTACTTTTCAAAAGCAAGACTTTGCTTCTTTTCTTTCTAGATTTTCACTGGTTCATCTTTGCAAGCTAGCAATTTTCTGGTAACTCAGTTTTTCTTAAGCATTTTATTTTGACTGACTGGAATTTGCATTCCTCCCCCCTGCAGCCCCCCACCTCAAGTTTCTATGGGTAGTCATGCCATCTCTCAGACAGTTGTATTTCTATAATGGATAAATTAGAGCTAGACTTTTCTAGTTTGTAATGAGCACCTCGGTCAACACAAACATAAAACATCACACATTTAATTAGAGAATGCATTCTCAAGCAGAAGTACCAGAACACTCAGTTAAACAACTGTTTTCCAACCCTCATCCCCATCAATACATAAGGCCTACATATCAAGTCTGGGATTTTACATCAATTAAATGTTTCTTTGCAAGAAATTAAATCAAAGGATAAGAAAAGTTATTATGATTTTCCAAGGTAGTTTAAAACTTCCCCCCAAAGCATAAGCTTAGCTTGGTTGGTGGGCTGTTTTAATACAAGGATAGCTTGTGGTCTTAAAGAATCCTGTATTATGCTATGTAAATTCAAATCTTGCATCCACCTTGTATTAGCTGAGTGACCTTGGTCAAGGACAGTTACTTAATTATCCTGTCCCTCAGTTTTACCATCTGAAATACAGAGACTCACTCATTCAAAACGTATTGAAACTTTCATTCATTTAAAAAATATTTATGGAGTACCCATATTGTGTTAGACTCTATTCTAACTGCTGGGGATATAGCAGTGAGCAAAAGAGATAAAAAATCCGTCCTAGTGGATCTTAAATTATCTTCTTCATCAGTAGGGATAATTTCAGTACCTCCTTCATAGGATTGTTATGTAAATTAAATTAGTTAATTACATATGAAACACAGAATAGTGTCCGGTACGCAGTGAGAACTCATTAAATGTTAGCCATCACCATCATCCAATATTTAATTTTCATAAAAAGCTTTTCTTTTATATTTTCCCCATTCCTGTTTCCTTGGAACCAGAAACTAGATTGAAATTAGCATTCTATGTGATGTCACCGAGCCTCAATTTCATCATCTGTAAAATGGTGATACCGGCCCTCTCTAGTCCACAATGTTGGTACAAAATCAAATGAAAAATGAAATAATTCATATGAAAGTGCTTTTTAAACCATCAAGTGCTACACAGATTAAAAATGTCATTATGCAGCCTCTGGCATAAGTCCTTGCACTCAGAAGTCCCTCAACACATGTTTACCGAATTAAATATTAATTTACTGCATAAGCAATTGCCTAGCCACTGTTCAAGCAGTCTTGAAAGCGCTTGAGACTCAAGACACTAACCCCTTACAAGTAGGTAACTCGCTACCAGTTTACCCAAACAACTGCTAAATTATTATTGACTATCAATAAATAACCTGAGCTCTCAAAGGTGTCAAAAAACATTACATTTTCTTTGCACACCCACTCGGGCTAAAACTTTTAAACCTCCCTATTATCTTACGGGTGACCTTAGTTCAAGTTCTTATTTTACAGGTGAAGCAAGTAACTTCCTCAGGATCAGAGCCAGTTAGCATCAGCTCCAGTTTCCATTTTATAATTTAACCAAAGATAAGTACATGCTGGGCAATGACATATAAAATAGAATACAGGAGACATATAAAATGGAATACAGGTCTCCAATTCTCATTTAAACCCTACTCAGTTCCACAGTGTGTAAAGAACTCATCATTCTTGTGGCTCTGTTTTTGTTTCTTGGGTTTTATTATTTTTTTCCAGTGGAAGAGACAATGAAAAACAAGTTAGAGAAGAGGGCACTCTGTATTATGGCATGTCAGAAAATCTGTTCGTTTTCTGAAATTTTTTACGTGAAGTTTCAGATTTCTAGCCATCAAGGATCCTGCTCAGGAGAAATAAGCTAGTTATGGAAATTTTGTTTGGGGTTTTTATTCCAACTGGTTCATATGTTAACTTGGATTCAAGCAAGACTTTTACAGCTGTGAGATCTCTATATAGAAATGGCATGTGCAAAATGCTCGTGTCTTGCCAGTCCATGCAGGGCCAGCTCAGAGGACACACTGGAATAGTCATCTATCTCCTCACACGATCATTAAACTGGCTGTGTTTCCATGACTGTCTGTTGTAAACTGCTCTTGAAAAACAAACAAACATAGTGAAAATATTTTGTTTCTCTCTAAGGATGTGACATAAGGAAGAGTGAGAAAAAGCAGAAGGGTTAGAAAAGGTCACAACAGGAGTTCCTGATATTTGAGCATTTTTTTTTTTTCTTTTTACGTCCTTCCCACCTCATAAACATTTATGTGTTTCCTAATGAACTGTCCTCCCAAATAACCTAGGTGAAGGAGCGGGCAGAAAGGCTCTGGTCTTTCAGGTGTCAAATATCTCCTCCAACACTGAGATCTGAACATGAGTGAGAGAATAATCCGAGGTACTGAGCCCAACCCTTACATTCATGGCACCAACCCATATCCTGGTCTCACTGGTTATGGAAAGTCATAGACTGCTATGGCAGTCAGGAGTTAACTCGCTGAGTCCCAGCTAATTGCCACTAAGTTGTCTATCCCTATTCAGAACCCAAGCAGTTTGTGTCACCCAAGATCCTTCAAGTTGTCCATCTGCCTTTCCAGACTTCTTAGAATCAAGGCTCAGGAGAGGGATATGATTGCATGTGCAAAGGCTTGCTTGGAGACAAACACCACTTAAGAAGGGGAAGGTTGTTGCCAGGTCAGTGAACAGATATCTGAGAAGTCAGTGGGAATGGTCTGTTCCCCACCGACTTCCTGCAGCAGACTCAAGACAAGTAATTCCAGACAACACCAACAGCCAGCAGCTTGCTGTTTACTCCTGTTTGCCTGGACAGCAAAGAAAGCAGTGCTTTATTCAGGATGAGCAAGCATTTTAGCTTTGTTGGGCTACAATTTTCCAGTAAAGGCTTCTCCTATTTTATATGATAAAACCCAAGAATTTGTGGCCACGTGGCTAGAAAGAGCAGCACAGGAAAGTGAAACAGGCAAAGAGGGCAACTGCTACAATCCAGAGCTGTGGACAAGAAGACTGGGAACATGGGGAGGGCTGTAGGGACAGGAGGCTTTTGAGTCCTGCTGAGGATAAGCTAGGATAGGTCTGCAGAGCAGGGCCCTGGGAAAATACCTCACTTTCCCTGCCTGATAGTGAAAAGACTGAAGTTCCAGGGACTTCAGTGACTACGGACGCTATTCCTTAAGCTAGAATCCTTCTCCTGTGTCTACCAGGGAACAGTTTCTCTCCCTCCTTCCTTTCTTTTTTTTTGCGGTACGCGGGCCTCTCACTGTTGTGGCTTCTCCCGTTGCGGAGCACAGGCTCCGGACGCGCAGGCTCGGCCGCCATGGCTCACGGGCCCAGCCGCTCCGCGGCATGTAGGATCTTCCCGGAGTGGGGCATGAACCCGCGTCCCCTGCATCGGCAGGCGGGCTCTCAACCACTGCGCCACCGGGGAAGCCCCCTTCTTTTTTTTAAGATGAAACTCTATGATAGTGTTTTAAAAACACTTACACACGTCTTTCCTTGTGCAGTAGCATATTTGGTCCTATTGGGCACCTCTTGATCTGTTCCTGGGTGAGCAGAACCTCCAACCTGCCTATGCTTGGAGGCATAAGCAACCTTCCTTACATACACTTATTTATTACAGCCTCAAAAAATGAGCAGAAGAGTCCAGCTAGGTGAGGTGAAGGGTCTCAAGGTGCCCTCCATTTCTCACACAAGGTTTCTTTTGGAATCAATACAAGAGGCAGGATCCTCAGAGGATGATATACTTTCCCACAACCGGAGGCACTGGATCTGTGCTAACATCCCCAGTGGGTACTATCTATGTTAACTCAAACATGATAAGCTTTATAGTTAAATATGTTGTTCATTCCTAAGTACAATAAAAGGTATTTCTGAAAGAGCCTCAGGAAATGTGAGATGACTTTGCAGCGTTAGAAAGTTTTGAAAGGACTGTGTGAGGCATTTCCCCATTTTTTAGGTCCATCTCCCTCCACATCCTTTCCTAGACTGTGAGCTCCTTGAGGGCAGTGGTCTAGCCCTGCTTGGTTGCCCTGGAGCATGAATGGATGAACAAAGGCTCAAGATAGCTAGATGGAGCACCACCAAACAGAGAACTTGTTGAGGGTGTGGCCTCTCCATCTACCATTTTCCTATCTCCATGGACTAACACAGTGCATGATATAAAGCAGGCCCTCAGCTAACCTATGCTAAATCAATGCGAAGACTCCCGAACATCCCTCCCAAAGTTATGATCTGAGACGTCTAATCAATACTAGAACTCAGAGATAATGCAAAAATCTGTTGTTACAGATGCTTCTACATATGGTCAAATCTATTTTATTTCTGTGGTTTATTCATGGCCAGTTTTTATTCCCCGTGGATTCCACCCTGCCTGGAATGATGAAAGAATACCACATCCCTTAATGGCACAATTGAATTGTACTCAGGAAATGTGGTTATTTTAATATTATTGTAAACCAAACATAATTAAGAATGTGACTCTTCTCAGGAAAATATCACAAGACATACTCCAGAAACAAATATAAATGCATTTTAGTTTACTTGATGATTTGGCTTCTCTACTCCACCTTCCATTAGTTAATTCAAATGTTTAGTATTTAAGGCATCCAAAAATCCAACAGAATTTTTTCCTTTTCACTCTGGTATTTTAGCATCTTGAAGGCATAATGTGGTGAAAGCAAATTAGGGGCGTGAACTGATCAGGACTTGGACTGACTCCCAAAAACCAAAACCAACAAAACAAAACAATAGTCTATATCTTGTAATTCTCCATTTAAATTTGGCTTAAACTTTTACATTCAGAGAAGATGACTCCAAACCATAGAATCCACTCTATGACACTCTACATTGTGTGATACCAATCCACATAACAAAACTGGTTTGGGGCCAGGCTGTGTGTGTGTGTGTGTGTGTGTGTGTGTGTATATATATATATATATATATATATATATGCATATACACACAGTACTCATTTTTTTTTGTTTTTTGTTTTTAAGGTCCTTTATGTGCCACTTAGAGAATTTTCGTGGAAAGGCTGAGATGCCAAGAAGAGTTGCAATTAGGAGGTAAAACATCAAGGACCTGGCAAGGGAGCTGAATTGGCAGACCTGGAGGAAGGGAGTGGCAGCGAAGCAGTGTAGGGTTTAAGCTTGCCTGGAGTGGGGAAGGAAGGAGGCCTTCTTCTTCAGTTCTTCATATGAAATCTACCTCCCCTCAACGATTTCTGGAAAATGCATCAAGTATTGGGTTGACATCTGTAGAGATTTTTCCATCTCAACACTAAACAACAATGACAACTGTAATAATGCAAAAACAATCCAGCACACAATCTGAGAACATCAATAGAATTTTCTAAAGAAGGTTAATTAATATACAAAACTGCAAGGAATTTCACAAGTACTATTGTTAATCCAACAACCAGGCAAACAAATATTCAATAATATACATAAAACTTGTATCAAATTATTATTTTTTATTTAGATACAATTGACATATTAGTTTCAGGTTTTCAACAAAATTATTTGTTATTTGTATACTGTGAAATGATCACCACAATAAGTCTAGTTAACATTCATCACCATACATTGCTATAAAATTTTTTCTTGTGATGAAAACTTTTAAGATCTACTCTCTTTGTACTAAATTCTTAAGTTGGAAAAAATGAGCAAATTTTTAAAAACCTGAAGCTTCCATATTTTGTACCATTCTTTCATAAGAAAATCATTAAAATCATCCATGTTCTTTCATAAAAACAACAATCTCAACAAGCTAACAACCATGTAATGCAACATAGATGTATTATTTATAGCCCATGCTATGTTAATTATGGAGGGAAATGCTAGGAAAGCTTTAAATTTAAGAGAAAAATAAATATTTTATGATTTCTGATTTACTTAATTCAAAATCCATGTATAACATGTTCAGTGCTTTTGATATTTTACTTTATAGAAAAGAAACACATAAACCTCAGATTATCTATTTCCGTTATTTAGATCAAATGTAGGATTCAAAGAAACCAACTCAACATTTTTGTATACTGTACTTTTTATTAATTAAAAATCAACTTAATGGATGATATTAGGGTGTAAAAAGTAGTGAAAGTGATTGATTTTTCCCATTGTGATTCCTTTCCCTGTTTTACAGTTACACTGCTCCCCCCGCCCATCCTAGTAACACATAACATGACTTGTTTCTCTTTTCCTTCATGGTTCATTATTTTTTAGTTTTTATATTTAGCATTTTGATCCATGTAGAATTTATTTTGATGTGTCACGTGACACCTTAATTTAAAAAAATGATTAATAAATTGCCCAGCCTCCGTGATTTGTGATGTCTCCTAACACATTTATTAAATCCTTCTGTATATTCGAGTCTAGGTCCTAGACTACCTACTATGTTTCATTAATTTTTATGTCTACTCTTGCACCAGTACCACTTGAATTATTATTGTATAATATTATGTTTCAATACCTTATAATAAGGGAAATTCTCTAACCCAATATAATCCCCCCTGCTTCACAAGTATTCTTGGTTAATTCTGCCCACTTATTCTTGAATCTATACAAGCTTTAACTCATTTGTCAAAGCAAAAAAGTCCTGCTGGGATTTGACTGGATATATAATACTAAATAATATGAATATTAAAGATGATTAAATTTATAAATTCATTTAGAAAAAATGGATATCCTCATAATATATTGTGATATTTATTTAATTTATTTTTTATACAGCAGGTTCTTATTACTTACCTATTTTATACATATTAGTGTATATATGTCAATCCCAATCTCCCAATTCATCCCACCACCACCACCACCACCACCCCTACCCCACTTTCCCCCCTTCGTGTCCATATGTTTGTTCTCTACATGTGTCTCTATTTCTGCCCTGCAAACCAGTTCATCTGTACCATCTTTCTAGATTCCACATATATGCGTTAATATACGATATTTGTTTTTTTCTTTCTGACTTACTTCACTCTGTATGACAGTCTCTAGGTCCACCCACATCTCTACAAATGACCCAACTGCGTTCCTTTTTATGAGTAATATTCCATTGTATATATGTACCACATCTTCTTTATCCATTTGTGTGTCGATGGGCATTTAGGTTGTTGTCTATTAGTTTTAATAGTTCTCTATTTGATTGCCTTGGGATTTCTAATTAGACAATTTAACAAGGCAAATAATCATGATTTTAGTCTCTTCCTTTCCAATAATTATTCACTCATTCAATACATATCTAATGAGCATCTACTATACTAGGCATGATACTAGACAATAGGAGAACATATATGAGTCATAAACACAAAAATTCCCGCTTTAGTGGAGCTTACATTCTAGTGGAGGATAAAAACAATAAATAAACATAATAAATATAGTATGTGAAAAGGTGATAAATCCTATGGAAAAACAGAGCAGAATAAGGGAGACAAGGAAGGCAGGAGGTGGAGGGTTTCACAATTTTAAATAAGGTGGTCTGTGTAGACCTCCCTGAGGAAAGGCTTGATGAAAGTGAGGAAGTGGGCCATGCATATGTCTAAGAGAGGAGTGTTCAAGGCAGACAGAACAGGCAGTGCAAAGCCCTAAGGAGGGAGTGTTTCTGGGCAGTGGTTAGATGGAAGTGAGCACAGCATATGTGATGGTGCTAGGCCACTTATTTCTGTTTTATATTTTATTGCATTGGCCAGAAATTTAAGAATAATATTAAATAGAGGTGAAAAGGGGTCTCCTTAACTTGTGATAATTTTTAATAAGAATACTTCTATGTTTAAAAGATCATTGATTTAAATAGTTATTATTTATTACACTTAAAAAAATATGTCAATTCACAGAACACTTCTGCTATTAACAGAATAGCAAATTATATGATTATCTCAATGGCTGCAGAAAAGTTATATGAAAATATTTAATACCTCTCATGAAAGTCAGAAAAATCCTTAGCAAATTAGGAGTATCAACCTAACAAGGGGTTTCTATGAAAAACTTACAACTAATATCATATTTAACGGTGAAACACTAAATGCTTTTTCTCTAAAGATCAGAAATAGGCTAGGACAGTTCACTTTCACAACCTCTTTCAATGTTGTATTAAATATCCTAGTTAGAGCATTAAGTCCAAAAAGAAAAAGAAAAAGAAAGGGAAGAAGGGAGGGAGGGAGGAAGGAAAGACATATTGTTGAGAGAGGAAGAAGTAAAACTATGTTTTTTTTTTCAGATGACATAATCATGTACATAAAAAATCCTACAAAATCCACAAAAAATTAATAGAACTAATAAGTATATTTAGCAAGGTTGTGTATATAGTCACTATACACACTTTAAACAATTGTATTTCTATATACTAGCAATAAACAACTGGAAAATAAATTTTAAGAAACAATACCATCTATATAATAGCACCAGAAAGATCAACTAGTTAAGGAAAGTGCAAAATTACAAAACATTGCAGGGGGACACTACATAAGACCTAAATAAATATTTGGGTCTTCTTTGTATAATTCAATATTGTTAAGATGTCATTTCTTCCAAAATTGATCGGATTCAACATAATAGATAAACACAATGGGTAAAGGAATTTCAAGAGGTTATACTGAGCAAAAGAAGCCAGATACAGGTACTGAAGCAGTGCCCTCATTTTTCCCTTGCCAGAGCTGTGTCAGAGGAAGCTAATTAAAACAAAAGGTTTAAATAAAATCCACAGTCTTATAACACCTAAAATGTTCAGGTTTCAATTGAAAAGTCATGCATTATCCCAAGGACAAGGAAAACCACAATTTGAGTTTTAAAAAGAATCAACAGATACCAATACTAAGATGACAGAGATGTTAGAATTATATGACAAAGATTTTAAAGCAGCCATCATAAAAATATTCTGATGAGCAATTACAAAATGCCTGAAACAAAGGGAAAAACAGAAGGTTGTAGCAAAGAAATAGAGATATAAAGAGGAACCAAATGAACCTGTGGGACTACAAAAACATTCTAACATTCATGTCATTGAATCCCAGATGGAGAGGAGAAAGAGGGTACAGCTGAAAAAGCACTCAAAGAAATAACGGCTGAAAACTTCCCAAAGTTGGCAAAAGACATAAACCTACAGATTCAAGAAGCTGAATAAATTCCGAAGAAAATAAACTCAAAGAAATCCACACCAAGACACATCATGGTCAAACTTCTGAAAATTAAAAACACACAAAAATCGTAGAAGCAGCAAGAAACAATAACTTATCTATAAAGGGAAAACAATTCAAATAAGAGTGGATTTTCACCAGAAACTGTGAAGACTAGAAGGAAACAGAACATTTTTTCAAATAACTGTCCCCACCCAAAAAAAAAGAATTGGCAATCCAACATCCTATATCAACGAAAATATTCTTCAGGAATGAAAATATTCTTCAGGAATGAAATACAAGACAGTCTCAGATGAATGAAAGCTATGAGAATTTGTCACAAGGAGGCCTACCCTAAAAAAAAAAAAAAAAAAAAAACAGCTAAAGAAAGTTCTCTTAACAGACAGGAAATAATAAAAGAAGAGATCTTAGAACATTAGGAAAGAAGAAAAGCAACATACAATAAAAATATGAATAATTCAATGCCATTCTCCTCTTGAGTTTTCTAAATAATGCTTGACATTTGAAGCAAGAATTATAATAACTTCTGATGTGATTCCAAACGTAGGTAAATATTTAAGACAATTATATTATAAATTAAGGAAGGTAAAGGGAAATAAAGGAAGGAAAGGCTTTGATACTTGACTCAAGCTGATAAAATGTCTCAAACTGATAAGTTACGTATATGTAATATACCTAAAGCAATCACTTAAAAAGCTATACAAAGAGATATACTCAAAAACACTATAGATAAATAAAAATAAAGTTCTATAGATTGTTCATAATCCACAGGAAGGTAGGAAGAAGAAAGCGGAAAAGTGAAAAATAGAACAGAAAACAAAAAATAAAATGGCTGACTTAGCTCTAAAATATTAATAATTACATTAACTGCAAATGATCTAAATATACCAGTTGAAAGTCAGAGATTGAAGTGGTTAAAAAAGCTAACAGAAATATAGGTTGTCCACAAAAAACTCACTTCAAACATAATGACATAGGTAGGTTTGAAAAAAAGACAGAAAATGTAGCATGGAAACCTTAGTCAAAACAAAACAGGAGTAGTTATATAAATGCCAAATAGACTTCAGAGCAAAGAAAACTACCAGAGAGAGTGAGACATTACAAAATACTAAAACAGACAATCCGTCTGGAAGACATAAACAATTAGCATTAGACATTAGCAATCCTAAATAGCTAACCACCAAACCATAGAGCTGTAAAATATGTTAAGCAAAACTGACAGAACAGAAAAGGGAAACTGACAAATCAACAAATATGATTGGAAACTTCAACACCCTTCTTTCAGCAATTGATAGAACAACTACATGTAAAATCAGGAAGGATACAAAAGAACTCAACAGCACCATCAACCAACAGCATCTAATCGACATTTATAGAACGTCCAACAACAGCAGAATACACATTCTTTTCAAGTTCCCACAGAACATATACTAAGACATGGTTAACTTAGTATATCCTGGGCCATATAACAAACCTCATCAGTTAAAAAAAAATGAACTTATACAGTGTGTTCTCTGACCACAGTGGAATCAAACCTGAAATTAATAACAGAAAGATAACAGGAAAAGCTTCAAATACCTGGAAACTAAACAACACACTTCTAAGTGGTCAATGGGTCAAAGACAAAGTCTCAGGGAAATTAAAAAATACAGTGAAATGAATGAAAATAAAAATATCAAAATTTGTGGAACACAGCTAAAGTAGTGCTAAGAAGGAAAATTAGAGCACTAAAGGCCTAGATTGAAAAAGAGGAAAAGTCACATATAATCTAAGCTTTCACCTCAAGAACACAGAATAAGAGCAAAAGCCCCCTGAGATCACAGCAAGTAGAAGGAAGAAAATAAAAAAGAGCAGAAAAATCAATGACATCGAAACAGAAAAAGCGATAGAGAAAATCAATGTTACAAGACGCTGGTTCTTTGAAAAGATCAATAAAATTGACAGTCTGCTAGCAAGACTGACAAAAAAAGAGAGAAGACACAGATTACCAATATCAAGAATGAAATGGGGGCTATTACTACAGACCCTGAAGACATATAAGAAATAATAAGGGAATACTACCAACAACTCTACACTCATAAATTTGACGAATTAGATTGAAACAGGCCAATCCCTTGGAAAACACGAACCACCACAACTCACACAAGATGAAACTGATCATTTGAATAGTGCTATAATTATTAAGGAAATTGAATTGATAATTTTAAAACTTCAAAAAAGAACTCTCCTGGCCCAGATGGTTTCACTGGAAAGTTCTGCCAAATTTTTGAAGAAGATTTAACACCAATTTTACACAATGTCTTCCAGAAAAAAGAAGATGATGGAACATTTCCCAACTGATTTTATTAAGCTGGGATTATCCTAATACCAAAACCAGACAAAGACAGTACACACACACACACACACACACACACACACACACACACACACACACAGAGAGAGAGAAAACTACAGACCAATATCCCTCATAAACACAGACACAAACATCCATAAGTGAATATTAGCAAATAGAATTCAGAAATATATAAAAAAACTGTAGACTATAATCAAGTTGGCTGGTTCAATATTTCAAGAATAAATAATACAATCTACCATATAACAGGTTAAAAAAGAAAAATCATATTACCATAACAATAGATGCAGAAAAACATTAAAAATTCAACACTCACTCATGATAAAAACACTCAAAAACATAAGAATAGAGGAGAACTTCCTCAACTTGGTAAACATCACCTACAAAAACCTTACAGATGACGTTAAACTTAGTGGTGATAGACTAAATACTTTCTTTTTTAGATCAGGAACAAAGCAGGGATATTCAATGTCACCACTCACTCTTATTCAACATAGTACTACATAAGTTTTTAAAGTTTTCATTTCTCTGCGATAAATGTATACAAACACACATGCATCTGAAAGTAATAAAAATATCCTTAAAAACAAATAAATGTTCACCTCATCTCAGATTACACCACTTATGGTAAGTCCTCCTAGACCTACCTATTTTAGACCACTGTACTCAGTGTTTCTCTCAATCATAGTTCTTATCACTGTTACAGTTGTCTGTTTTTTCTTCTTCCCACCCCCAACCCTAGTAGACTACGGTGTAGTACCTAGCACATTGACCTCATGTAGGACTTTTATCATAAGAGTTGGCTAGATGGCAACACAAGCTGGAGTTAAAAGGGAATTGTCATCAGACCCTCAACTATCATGAACTTTTGTATGGCAAACTCATCTCATTGTCACCGACTTTAGAGTCAGCTGATGAGGCTTTGAATCCTGATTTTCACTGCTTCAATGTGGGTACCAATCTGGGAGTCTCTGCTCCATCCTTTCTTTCTCCAGCAAGTTTTCTAAGAGTTGGAAGAAGCACACTACACCTTCCAGGTTCCTAATCTTTAAAGGTATTTCTTGCTTAGCAGTATTCCTTTTACTAGAGTTACTCTTTTAGTTTCTCATAGTTTATCATCTCACTGAACTCTGCGTAAGTCTCCCCCAGGCTTGCTCATATAATAGTCCAATTAACACAGGGCAGTGGGAAGCAGCCCAGGTCCTTCCTCCTTGCTACACTGTCTCAATCCAAGGCTGACTATCAATTCCAGTGCTTCCTAGGAGTTCAATTCAATTATAAAAAGATATTCATGGGCTTCCCTGGTGGCGCAGTGGTTGAGAGTCCACCTGCCGATGCAGGGGACGCGGGTTCGTGCCCTGGTCCAGGAGGATCCCACATGCCGCGGAGCGGCTGGGCCCGTGAGCCATGGCCGCTAGGCCTGCACGTCCAGAGCCTGTGCTCCGCAATGGGAGAGGCCACAACAGTGAGAGGCCCACGTACCGCAAAAAAAAAAAAAAAAAAAAGATATTCATTATGTGGCAAGACAATGTCACTGAACCCTATAAGGTTTCTTTGTCTCTCATACAAATAGAAACTGCAAACTCTCAGAATTTTATTTGGATTCTCTTCTTACATGAATGTTACCTCACAGTGCATGAGGAAAAGGATTTACTTATAGCAATACCACTGGAAAGAAAGAGCATCCTCTAGCAACTGGGAGCTGTCTGCATTACGATAAGGCAGTGGGAGGGGGTTAAAAGAATGGAGAATTAGTAAAGTAATTCTTTACAACTAATGGTGGTAGTAGAGTATATTAGGCTAACAGCAAGGGCTGGCGTGTCAGAAAGTCCAGTTTAGAATCAAGTTTGCAACATGTACTGGTAAGTAATCTTGGGCAAATTATTTAATCTCTTGGAGCCTTAGTTTTGTTGCTTGTAAAATGTGGATATTAACATCTACCTTAGAGGATTTCATGAGATAAAAATCTCAAGATCCTGTCACACAGTAAATAATCACTAAATGGCCACTAGTGATGGTGACACTCAACTGTGTCTGAACTCAGCCTTATAATCTGGCACTGCAGTAACATACCAGAATCCCTGGTACAGCGTATTGCATCCTTCTCAATAGCAAAGATTGAAGACAGCTGCTTATGGAAGCGGGCTTAAATAGCATAAGACCCACTGCTCATGTATGATGAAGTGATTAAGAATCAGGAGTTAAATCAAAGCCATAAGGACCATGTCTACACTCCCCAAATCAAGTGCCATATTTTATAATCAGAAAATGGACTTGATTCGTGCCTTAATAGACCACTATGCAATTTATAAGATGATTAAAACAAGGTATAGAGTCACTGGCCCTTACGACATAAATCCTGCAGATTATTTCAGCTTTGAGAACACAATGAAAATACGATGTTTGGGAAATACAACAGAAGAAATTCCAGGCAGAACAACAGTTGGCCCTCCAACTGAGGGTTCTGCATTTGCAGATTCAATTAACTGTGGATCAAAAATAGTTTTTCAAAATTCCAGAAAGTTTCAAAAATCAAAACTTGAATTTGCTGTGCACCAGCAACTACTTACATAGCACTTACCTCATATTTACAACTATTTTGATAGCACTTACCTTGTATTAGGTATTATAAGTAATCTAGAGATGATGTAAAGTACAAGCGAAAATGTGCGTGGGTAGGTTATATGCAAATTCTATTCCATTTTATATAAGGGACTTTGAGCATCTGTGGATTTTGGTATCTGCAGGGATCCCTCAAGGATACCAAGGGACAACTGTACAATAATTTCTTTTACTAACACAAAAAAGTATTCCCTATTATTCCTCAAAGCTCTAAAAAGTTTTTAGTATTTTATTTTCTAAAAATGCATTTTCATAAACTTGAGAAAAATATGCAGCAAGATTTATGAAAATCCCGAGGTGCTATATTTTATTTTCCAGCATATCAAAATCATCAAAGGAGCCAAAGAAGAAAAATCCTGCTCTGTTCCTGCAGCCACTGTTTTCTTCCTAGGAAGGCAAACCCACCTCTTTTCTATGCCATCAAACAGGTGTTTGCCATACCAAAGCTAATGTCTTCCATTTATGCCACTCCTGTTGATTTAATATTTCAGAGAACACAAGAGTGTGATATACTAAAATGGACAATGAAGGTTTTGGCAGAAATATCCTGGGAAAGTTGTGGCTTATCGTTAATAAAAAACATGAGGGGGCTTCCCTGGTGGCGCAGTGGTTGGGAGTCCGCCTGCCGATGGAGGGGACATGGGTTCATGTCCCGGTCCGGGAAGATCCCACATGCCACGGAGCAGCTGGGCCCGTGAGCCATGGCCGCTGAGCCTGTGCGTCCGGAGCCTGTGCTCCGCAACGGGAGAGGCCACAGCAGTGAGAGGCCCGCGTATCGCAAAAAAAAAAAAAAATATGAGAAAGCAATAATGTATGGCTCCTGAAAATGTGTACTATGGTAATACTGGCACACCATGAGCCTTGGTCAGAGCTGGCTCAGGTACTGGGTGGTGCTGGTGCTGCAGGAGCTCTGCTGGCTGCACTGGTAATGGTGCCCAGTATCTCCGGGCTTCACTGTCCTGGATGAATTAATCATCTAGATGAGTATTACCGTGGAGGTAAGGAGGGGTGTGGGGCAGGAGAGCTGGGAAGTTCTGAGTTTGGGAGAGCAGAGAAGCTCCACAGCCACGCAGGACCATTACCAGTGGGAAGAGAGGCCCCTGAAGAGGCGAAGGCCACAAATGGGGAGTGATGGATGTTGTTGACAACTCATACTTCTTTCACATTTCTGCCCAGGGCCAGCCCTATCGCCTGAAGTTGAGACAGCAGAGGAGCTACTCAAGCAAGATGCATGGTACCATGGAGTTTTTAAACAAGTTCACATATTCTTTGACATTCTTCCAACAAATGGTACAAATTAACTCCCCTTCCTTTGAATATGTGTCTGCCTTAGTGGCTTGCTTCTAATGAAAAAAAACTGTGATGATGCAAGATTTCCGAGACTAGGTTAGAAAAGGCAATACGGCTTCCACCTGGCACATGTGTGTGTGCTTGCTCTCTCTCTCGCTCTCTCTCTCTCTCGCTCTCTCTCTCTCCTTTACCCCCTCTCCCTTTTTCTCTGTGCCTCTGTCGCTTGGGTGCCCTGAGCTGACATATAGGAAGCCCAACAACCCTGATACCACCATACTGGAGAGACCACAGGCAAATCCACATAGAGAGGGAGAGAGAGGCCTGTGAAGCCTCAGCTACACCAGTCCCCAGTTGTTTGAGTCTTTCCAGCATCACTTGCCAGAAATGTAAATAATTCTTCTATTCCTGTTTGAGCCACCCCAGCTGACAGCAAGCAAAGCAGAGATGAGCTATCCCTACTAAGTCCTGCCCAAGTTGCAAATTCATGAGCAAGTTAAATTCTGTCATTGCTTTAAGCCACTACGTTTTGGCATAATTTGTTAGGCAGCATTAAATAACCAGAACAAAAATCAAGATGATAATGGGGAAGATGTATTTTCAAAGGGCCCTTAGCTTTTGGGATATGATATGTGGATACCCAGAGAGCTCTGTTTAGCAGACTAGGGTAGGTCAAAAGAAAACTTCTTATGAGAAACTAGTGGTGAAGGTGAATAAAAATTCTATAACAGGATGATAATTAAGAGGATGCGTTTTGCCCCCTGGGGCCTTGCCAACAGTCATGTGAGCACCCAGGCCCAAGCCTTCCTGGGCCATGCAGACAGGCATGCAGGGACTATGACCCCACACACCAGCAGGCTGACAGCAGCCCCACACCCTCCTGGGCCGCACAGCCAAACACACAAGAAGGCTGCATTGTCCTGCAATGGGTCTGCCACCACCACACAAGGCATGGCTTCAGAGCCAACCCGGCCAGGGCCAGCCCTACCTACCAGTGCACCCATGGTAGCCTGTCCTGCCACAACAGAGGGCTGCACACAGCCCATATAGGGGGCACCCCTAGAGCATATAGCTCTGGCGATCAGAGGAGAGTGTGCTGCTGGGACCCACAGGATGTCTCCTACATAAGGCGACTTCTCCAAGACTGGAAAACCCAACTGACCTATCTAATACATAGAAATAAACAGAGAGAATTGAACAAAAATGAGGAGACAGAAAAACACATTCCAAATGAAGGAACAAGACAAAAACCTCAGAAAAAGAACTAAACAAAGTGGAGATAGCAAGCTAACTGATAAAGAGTTCAAGGTAATGATCATAAAGATGCTCAACAAACAAAATTAGAAAATATAAAGAACCAAACAGAGCTGAAGAATACAGTAACTGAAATAAAAAATACATTAGAAGGAATCAATAGTAGATCAGATGATACAGAGAAAGGATCAGCAACCTGAAAGACTGATCTTGGTGGAAATCAACCAAGCTGAACAGAAAAAGAAAAAAGAATTGTAAAAGATATGGAGTTTTAAAGACCTCTGGGACAACACCAAGTGTATTAACATTTGTATTATAAGGCTCCCCGAAGGAGGAGAGAAAGCGGCAGAGAACTTATTTGAAGAAATAATATCTGAAAAATTCCCTAACCCAGGGAAGGAAATAGATATCCAAGGCCAAGAATCACAGAGCCCCAAACAGGATCAACCCAAAGAGGACCACACTAAGACACACTGTAATTAAAATGGCAGATATATTGGTTATATATTTTTTATTGAAGTATAGCTGATGCACAATGCTGTGCTAATCTCTGCTGTACAGCAAAGTGACTCAGTTATACACATATATACATTCTTTTTTATATTCTTTTACATTATGGCTTATCACAGGATATTGAGTATAGTTCCCTGTGCTATTCATTAGGACCTTGTTGCTTATCCATTCTAAATGTAATAGTTTTCATCTACTAACCCCAAACTCCCAGTCCATGCCTTTCTCTCCCCCGCTCCCCGTGGCACCCACAAATCTGTTCTCTATGTCTATGAGTCTGTTTCTGTTTTTAAGATAGGTTCATTTGTGCCACATTTTATATTCCACATATAAGTGATATCATATGGTATTTGTCTTTCTCTTTCTTTCTGACTTACTTCATTTAGTATGATAATCTCTAGCTGCAGCCATGTTGCTGCAAATGGCATTATTTCGTTCTTTTTTATGGCTGAGTAGTGTTCCATTGTATATACACACCACATCTTCTTTATCCATTCATCTGTCGATGGACATTTAGGTTGTTTCCATCTTTTGGCTATTGTGAACAGTGCAACTATGAACATAGGGGTGCATGTACCTTTTTGAATTATAGTTTTGCCCGGGTATATTCCCAGAAGTGGGATTTCTGGATCATATGGTAATTCTATTTTTAGTTTTCTGAGGAACCTCCATACTGTTTTCTATAGTGGCTGTACCAACTTACATTCCCACCCACAGTGTAGGAGGGTTCCCTTTCCTCCACACACTCTCCAGCATTTGTTATTTGTAGACTTTTTAATGATGGCTATTCTGACTAGTGTGAGGTGGTACCTCACTGTAGTTCTGATTTGCATTTTTCTATAGTTAGTGATGTCGAGCATCTTTTCATGTACCTATTGGCCATCTGTATGTCTTCTTTTTTTTAATTTAATTAATTTATTTTTATACAGCAGGTTCTTATTAGTTATCTATTTTACCCATATTAGTGTATATATGTCAACCCCAATCTCCCAATTCATCTCACCCTGCCCCCCCCAGCTTTCCCCACTAGGTGTCCATATGTTTGTTCTCTACATCTGTATCTCTGTTTCTGCCTTGTAAACTGGTTCATCTGTGCCATTTTTCTAGATTCCACATATATGTTAATATATGATATTTGTTTTTCTCTTTCTGACTTACTTCACTCTGTATGACAGTCTCTAGGACCACCCATGTCTCTACAAATGACCCAACTGCGTTCCTTTTTACAGCTGAGTAATATTCCACTGTATATATATACCACATCTTTATCCATTCATCTGTTGATGGGCATTTAGGTTGCTTCCATGACCTGGGTATTGTAAACAGTGCTGCAATGAACACTGGGGTGCATGTGTCTTTTTGAATTATGGTTTTCTCTGGGTATATACCCAGTAGTGGGATTGCTGGGTCACATGGTAATTCTATTTTTAGTTTTTTAAGGAACCTCCATACTGTTCTCCATAGTGTCTGTATCAATTTACATTCCCACCAACAGTGCAAGAGGGTTCCCTTTTCTCCACACCCTCTTCAGCATTTGTTGTTTGTAGATTTTCTGATGATGCCCCTTCTAACTGGTGTGAGGTGATACCTCATTGCAGTTCTGATTTGCATTTCTCTTATAATTAGTGGTGTTGAGCATCTTCTCATGTGCCTCTTGGCCATCTGTATGTCTTCTTTGGAGAAATGTCTATTAAGGTCTTCTGACCATTTTTCGATTGGGTTGTTTTTTTGTTCTTGAGTTGTATGAGTCGTTTATATATTTTGGAGATTAAGCCCTTGTCTGTCACATCATTTGCAAATATTTTCTCCCATTCTGTAGGTTGTCTTTTTGTAAAATGGCAGAAATATAAAGAGAGAATATTAAAAGCAGCAAGGGAAAAGCAACAAGTTACATACAAGGGAACTGCCATAAGACAATAAGCTGACTTTTCAGCAGAAACTTTGTGGGCCAGAAGGAAGTGGCATGATATATTTAAAGTGATGAAATGAAAAAAACCTACAACCAAGAATACTCTACCCAGTAAGGCTATCATTCAGATTTGAAGGAGGGATAGAGTTTTATAGACAAGCAAAAGCTAAAAGAGTTCAGCGCCACTAAACCAGCTTTATAAGAAATGTTAAAGGGACTTCTCTAAGTGGAAAAGAAAAGGACACAATGAGAAATATGAAAATTACAAAAGGAAAAAAAATCTCACTGGAAAGGGCAAAAATACAATAAATGTAGTAGATCAACCACTTATCAAGCTAGTAGGAAAGTTAAAAGACAAAAGGTAGCAAAATCATCTATATCCACAATAAGTAGTTATGGAACACACAAAACAAAAAGATGACATCAAAATATTAAACATGGTGCAGGGAGTTAAAATATCAGGTTGTTATAATGTGTTCAAACTTAAAAGATCATCAACTGAAAATAATCATATATATGTTGTTATATATGAACCTCACTGTAACCACAAACCAAATGTCCAAAAACCTACATAAATACACACAAAGAAGAGAAAGGAATCCAGACATAACACTAAATATAGTCATCAAATCACAAGGGAAGAAAGGAACAAAAAAGAACTTCAAAAACAACCAGAAAACAATTAACAAAATGCAAATAAGTACACAGCTATCAATAATTACTATAAGTGTAAACGAACTAAATGCTCCAATCAAAAGACATAGAGTGGTTGAATAGACACAAAAACAAGACCCAAACATATGCTGCCTATGAGAGACTCATTTCAGATAGAAAAACACACACAAGCTTAAAGTGAGGGGAGAGAAAAAGGTATTCCATGCAAATGAAAACAAAAAGAGAGCTGGGTTAGCAATACTTATATCAGACAAAATAGACTTTAAAACAAAGACTGTAACAAGAAACAAAGAAGGACATTACATAATGATAAAGGAATCAATCCAATAAGAAGATACAACAAGTGTAAAAATATATGTACCTAACACAGAAGCACCTAGATACATAAAGCAACTATTAACAAACATAAAGGGAGAAATCTACAGTAATACAGTAATAGTAGGGGACTTTAACACCCCACTCACATCAATGGACAGATCATCCATACAGAAAACCAATAAGGAAACACTGACCTTAAGTAATATGTTAGCCAGATGGAATTAATAGATAAATATAAAATATGTATAATATTCCATCCGAAGTCAGCAGAATACACATTCTTTTCAAGTGCACATGTACCATTCTCCAGGACAGATCACATGCTAGGCCACAAAACAAGTCTCAGTAAATTTAAGAAGATTGAAATCATATCAAGCATCTTTTCTAACCACAACAGTATGAGACTAGAAATCAACTACAAGAAAAAACTTCAAAACCCACAAACGTGTGGAGTGTAAACAACATGCTACTAAATAAACAATAAGTGGTGGGTGTTGAGAAAAATAGACGGCTATATGCAAAAGAATCAAACTGGACTACTTCCTCATTCTGTATACAAAAATAAACTCAAAATCGATTAAAGATTTAAATGTAGGACCTGAAACCATCAAAATTCTAGAAGAAAACATAGGCAGTATACTCTTTGATATCAGTTTTAACAATATTTTTCTGGATCTGTCTCCCCTGGCAAGGGAAACAAAATAAAAAATAAACAAATGGGACTACAGCAAACTAAAAAGCTTTTACACAATGAAGGAGACTATCAACAAAATGAAGACAGCCTACTGAATGGGAGAAGATAACTGCAAATGATATATCCGATAAGGGGTTAATATCCAAAATATACGAAGAACCCATACACAACTCAACATCAAAACACCAAACAACCTGATTTAAAAATGGGCAGAGGACCTGAATAGACACTTTTCCAGAGAAGAAATAGAGATGGCCAACAGGCACATGAAAAGATGCTCAACGTCACTAATCATCAGGGAAATGCAAATCAAAACAACAATGAGATACCACCTCACACCTGTCAGAATGGCTATCATCAAAAAGACAAAAAATAACAAGTGTTGGTGAGAATGTGGAGAAAAGGGAACTCTTGAGCACTGTTAGTGGGATTGTTAATTGGTGCAGCCAGTATGGAAAACAGTACAGATTTTCCTCGAAAAATTAAAAATAGAACTGCCACATGATCCAGCAATTTCACTTCTGGGTAATCAAAAAGATATATGCACACCAATATTCACTGCAGCATTATTTATAATAGCCAAGATATAGAAGCAACCTAAATATCCATTGGTAGATGAATGGATAAAGAAGATGTGATATATGTGTGTGTGTGTGTGTGTGTGTGTGTGTGTGTGTGTGTGTGTGTGTGTATTCATAATAGAATATTACTCAGCCATATAAAAAAAGAAATCTTGCCATATGTGACAACATGGATGGATCTAGAAGGTATTATGTTAAGTGAAATAAGTCAGACAAAGAAAGACAAATACCATATGATCTCATTTATATGTGGAATATAAAAACAAAACAAATAAACAAAACAAAATGAATACTAATTCAAAGATACAGAGAACAAATGAGTGGTTGCCAGAGGGGAGGGGTGTGTGTGGTGGGGGTGATATAGGTGAAGGGGATTAAGAGGTACAAACCTCTAGTTATAAAATAAGCCACAGGGATGTAATGTACAGCACAAGGAACATGGTCAATAATATTGTAATAACTCTGTGTGTTACTAGACTTATTGTTGTGATCATTTCATAATGTATGCAATCATCAAATCATTATGTAGTATACCCAAAACTAACATGATTCTGTATGTCAAATATATTTCAATAAAAAATGAGGATGGTTTTTGGACTCAAGACAGACTAAATCTGAATCTTAAAAACTCTAGTATTTACTAAGCTTGTGATCTTAGTCAAGTTACTTAGCTTCTCTGAACTTCAATTTGCCCATTTGGAAGACTGATAATTATATGAAATTCATAGAGCTGTTAGAAGAATTAAGTGCTTAATTAATGGTGACTATTATCATTAATTAATGGTGACCATTATTATTGCTATTTCTGCAGTTTTCCCATCGTTGCACTCTACCATAATTAACACTGGTGAAATACTAATGTTTCAGCTTATGCTAGTTTCCAAAGCCTCCTTCTATACAGACAATTCGCCAATTAATCAAGAATCTCCCAGTATATCCCTTACATTCCCAGCATTGTGCTAAACCTGTGGCAACTACAGAAGGATGGAGACTATCACCCTAGGAAATCAACAATCTAGACATCACAAACTCGAGGGACATGTTGAACAAGTGTCTTCAGCTTCCCAGGTGTCTGATGGAGTTCTGATCTCTACGTCTTCCTGCTAAAGGGCTACAATGCTGTGGAAAAGGCTTTTATCACTATCCCCGGATGCTACAAAGGAGTTCTGCATATCAAACATATCATGAGTATTTAGCAATCAATATATTATATTGATACATTAAACTCTTCTCTATTTTCTATATCTGATATTAATATCAAATAATGACTATTTCTGAAACTGCTCTTTAAAATAATTTTAATTATGTAGCTACTACACACTAAAAAGTGCTTTCCATGTAAGGTTTAGAAACAGTTCAACATACAGTTCAACTAACACCTGTTGAGTGGCCTGTTAGGACTCCAGTACAATCTGAAGAAAACTATTAAATTGAAATTAAATCTAGTAGAGTAACCTAGGATCTGATAAGGACATAAAACAATTCCTTGGTAATGAATGAACTTTGATGACTAATTTTCCTATTTTAAGAGCGATTAATAACTTTTAAAAGAATGATAGAAAAGCAGTTTAATTCATAAACTAATAAGCACTTTAAATGCATGTGTTCTAAAACAGTTCAGAGAGCAGCCTTTGATATGATGTCTCATAGCTCTCCGTAGAGGAATTTATACTTTTCTGAAAGAAATGAAGAGTTTTAGTTGAAGCTCTGGATGATTATCCAAGTCAAAGCAAAACAAAAGCTATCATAGGCTTTAAAAGCCTTTAATTCCACACAAATTTGCCTAGCTTATTAAGATTCTGTCTTTCCAGTATTTTCCACAGTAATGAATATCTGATGTTTACAAGCATTAAGCAACCTAAAAAGAAACACAAAATACTGTGGTATGATTGAGGAATTTAAAAAATTTTTATTATACTTTTTCCTAATCAAGAGCATGCTTTTTCTTTAAGGCAAAGTCCAATTTTTTCGATCCCTGAGTCAGATCTTCAATCTTCTTTATAGTCCCAGACAACTCCATCCTTTTTTGCTATTAGCCACTCTCCTCTCCAACTTTCCATTATCCCTCTGAAACTGGTGTGCAATAACCAAACTGTGTGGTGAGCTTATAGGGGTCTAACCAGAGGTGAGTAGCTGGGAAGATCACTATATAGTTCTATGAATTGCCTCCTGAAGCTTGGAAGTCTATTCTCATCTCTGGCTCTACACAGTAACGCTCTCAATAATTCTTGTCTTTGAAGGGGTTGGAGAATGTTATGTAAAACTAGGCAAGCTGTAACTTTTCATAGGTCAGAAATACCCAAGGGCTTTGATTATTAATGTAACTTCCTTAGATAAAAACCAGTTTCCTTTTTCTAATCCGGGAAGTTGAATGTCTATAATACAACATAAATCACACAGTTTCTGATTTTACTGTCTAGACACCATCAACCCCCTTAACACTACCTTCTCTGTCAAAAGTCTGGGCAGGGCCCAAAATCAACTGATGTCCAACTAAGCTCGGAAATATATTCCTTCCAACTAAAGCTGGCAGAACTCTTGTGAGCACATTTGAAGCCAACTAAAAGCAGGGTTGGAAAATTAAGAATGGTTAAAAAAAAAGAAAGAGGGCAAGTACAAAACCCTTTCACAAATTAACAAGGCTCAATGGCATCAACTTGAAAGGTTTCTATCTCCACCTTAACTTCCAAATAAAGTAGTGTATCAGTCTTGCAGATAAATGCAGATATTTTTATAGCCTCACCATCCTCAATAGAGGCTCCACTGTCTGACAGACACAGATAATAAGAGAATTAAGTACATGCTCAAGAGGACAGCAGCACTCACCTGGATTTTTATAGCTCCTCTTCTCTGAGCTCAAAGTCATCCTCCCAGCACACAAGTGAAGATTAGGGTATGGAGAATGGAGCCAAGAAATCAGTTGCTTGTTAAGGATGGAGGGTTACAGAACCATGTGAAAACTGGAGATCCACTACCCTTCTCTGATCACCCAACTGCTTTCCTCTGAGCCAGCCGAGGAAATTCTACATTATCCTAATAACAGTAGTAGAAATAACAGTAATGGCAGCTATCATTCTTTGAGTGACTACTGTATGCTAGGCACTATACTACACGTTTCCTATTTATTATTCTCACAACAGCACAGCTTTCAACTCTATGATGTTTGCTATAGAGCTAGAGAAGAAAGATCTGTCTTGGAGCAAGCACTAAGGAGGATTACTTTCTGAATTTCCAAAAGGATGATTTTGATGAAATCCTGCTTATATATAGCACTTTAACATTACAAAGACTTTTTTTTTTCATTTCATCTTCACAAAAGCTTTGAGCAGCAAGAATCCTTATTTCTATTTTACACATGAGGAAACTAAAGCTCAGGGAGACTGTGACCAAATCCATACATTCAAACAGAACAAGGCAAAGGCTTGAACAGAGGTGTCCTGACTCCAGCTCCCATGCTCTTCCCACTTCACCAAAATTGCCCCCTAGAAGAGTGGGCCCTGAGAACATTGTGGATGCTAAATCATATTAAGCACTGTCAACTCAATTCAACTAACGTTCATTGAGCACCTACAGTGCGCCACTCACTGTACTCAGTAGTGGAGGCTCAGAAGTGAAAAAGCCACAGGTGATGCAGGAAAGGAGTTCACGGATTAGTGAGAGAGACCATCATGCAAATAAATAACTGCAATACAGAGTAGTTTGTGCTGACCGCACAGGGGACACATAACTCTAGGAACGCTTCAAGGAGGAGGGGCATCTGAGCTAGGTTTAGTAGGGTAAATTCAGGAGTTCAACAGGCAGGCCCTTCTTTAATTGACAATAAAGAAGGGTAAAAGATTAGTGATTTATGCAACGTAAGCACTGCGCCCAAGACCAAATATCTAGGAAGATTGACATAGGTGGCTTTTGCAGGCCAGACTATAGGACATCAGATCAGAAGGGATGGTTAATATTAGAACCAAATAAAGATACATGAAAAAATAAATAGGTCCTTCTCTTTTTCCTAAAGGCTATATGTTCCATGAAAATGTCATGTTATGTTTTAAAGCCAGACAAATTTATCCCAACAGTTAAACGTCATCTGCAACTCTGACCATTTGCTAGAATGGCAAACCAGTAAAAATATCTGCAACATGCCTATGTTTGTTTTCTGGAGCATCTCTAATTGGGGCTGGTTAGAAGTTGAGATACTCCTGCTGAGCTGTACTACCCCAGAGATTGCTCATCAACTTGTCTACTGGAGTGCTTTTGAGAAGAGGGAAAGCTGAAAGCCAGCCTGACTCTGTTGTTCATCTCCATTTCAAGTTCACCTTTTGTCCTATCCTTTGGCAATATCACTTCAAAGACATCAAGGTGGAAGTCCCACCTTCTGAGGCCCAATATCCCAAATCCTCTCCTTCAGGCTCTTTTGTCCCTTGTTTTACCCCCACCTGCTTCCGTCTTACTCTTCCTCAAACTTCCCATCACCACCCCATATCATCTAATTTATGGCTTGGCATCGTGGGATGTATCAAATTTCTAGGTGGAAATTGAGGATCTCATTTCCAGCCAGTTTTTCCCCCATTCTTCTCCTCTCTTCCCATTTGCCCATTTTCTTCTCAGAATCCCTTCTCCTGTAGCTTTTTATATTATGTCAATTTTTATGTGGGGGCAGGAGAGAAGTGTTCTCACTGAAGGGATGTAGTAGTACAGGGGACACCATTCAACAGGAGAGAAAAGGTGGTCATCATCACTGAATTTCAAAACTCAAAGAGAGAAAAGACCAAGATGGTGGTCTTACCCAGAGCATTTTTTTCCTCAACAATTCAGTGTTCAGATTCACCTCTTTTTAACAGGAGGAAACTAGCTACACATGAGACACCAACCATTGCCTGTCTATTTATATGCAAGACTCTGCCCTGTCCACAGACTCTGCTGCTTTGTTCAAACCTACTCTGGCCTTTGACCCTGAAGCACAGATGACTGAACCAATATTAGGCACCTGACATAAACCCAGTCTATCCATAGGCTAGCCAACCACCTATGACTTGGTTGACGGGCTGAAAAAATTAGTATGAGCCCATGAGACTCCCCATTTGGGAATTTAAAATTGAGAAACAGCTGAGTCAGATTGACATGGCAGCTAAATTAAAGGAATAGGAGGTAAACTCTGAACCACAGGGAAATGAAGTTATGAGAAAACAGAACAGAATGAAGCAGATCCATAGAGACAAAGGTGAGCTTGAGGGAAAAGAGCGACTCCACGTTCCTAATGATTCTGTGGTTTCAATTTGAGTATGTATATCCTGGCAATGTTCCTCCTTTTTCTTACTGTCCTTAGGTCTCTGTTGTTTGCAAAAAACCTAAAACAATCCGACTAGAATGCAAAAATCATTGACCCAGTAATTGATTGCTAGTTTTAGCCTGCTGGCAGATCTGATAACTCCCCATCTAGTTCCAAAGTTTGCCAAAGATTCAAATTTCGTTACCAGGAACTGTAGGATTATTCAGTCTGAGTTATGCAAAATGTTAACCAAAAGCTACCTGGCCTTTGCTCTCTGAATTTCCTCCTCATCAGGCTAATCCTCAGTGAAAACACAGGAAACATTTCTCCTCTGAGAAACCACCCTCTTCCTTCACATTCAATCATCCAAACAAGCCAGCTGTGCCCCTGTGTTCATCACTTATTCTAATTAACCCAAGGAAGACATGGAGGCCTTGTACAGTGCTGTGTGTTCAGCAGCACATAACAGCCAATTATGATCTGGAGTCGGAATCTTCATCATCCTTTCTGGTAAGAACATCAAGGTGCATTCGTTTCAAGTTGTTATTCTGGATCACCAGTCAGAATTCATGTTTTTATCACTGCTAATCCTGCTCTCTAATTCTCTCAATGACTTCTGTCCTATTAAGATAAAGAATGGCAGGAATTATTAAGAGTGAGAGGTTCTGAGAACCTGGCTTATTTTAGAGTTCTACAAAGGCTTCATTTCCCCTTCCCACCACCCGCCTTTGTTTACAAGTGAATGTCTATTGCTCTCCTTCAGCACAAATAGTCACATGAAAAACATCTATATAAATAAGTGAGTGGTGTCAGAATCTGAAGAAATGTGCTGTGCATCAATAACAGCTCTAAGTTCCCACTGTGGTTCAGGACACTCCAGTGACTCAAATGACCCTTCTGTCCAAGGATTTGCATCACTTTGTTCTAGTTTTGCACTATATGGAATTACAGTAATGTGAATAATTTTTCTTCTATTAAAAAAACCACCAGGAAATCTATGAAAATATTTTTGACAACTGAGATAATCACATTTTAATCTGTTCAATGAAACACAGTAAGGTTACTTTTCTACCAGAAAATGCCAGTTAACTAAATTATACTAAAGTCACTTTAGTGAGAATTCAAAGAATAAATTTACTTATTAAACTGAGCCAGAAAAGTAGCATTTAATTGATAGCTCATTATTACAGGAGGTGGGGAGGGAGAAGAAAAATTAAGTATATGCCTTAGTGAAGGCAGCTTACCCCAAACTTCTAGAGTCACAGGGGCATCAGAGGCTCCAGCAAAAGGGATCGGGGTGGTGGGTTCACCCCAGCAGAAGGCAGGCTGATGTTTGGCCTGACACATTTACCAGGCAGGTGTATGAGAGGGCTAGCACAATATGGCGCCAGAGGGCTGGGCAATAAGTTTCAGGGATTCTCTCACACAAGGACTAGAGGTCAGTCTTGAGGTCTTTTGTGGAGGATCCAGGCAGAAAATCAGCAAAGAGGGTCAAGATACAAACCTAGTTAATGGAACCAGGGCTCAACTTCACCATAGGAAATGAGCAAGGGTAATGACAGAACAGGCCGACAGCAGGAATGATGAGGCTGACCCACTGACCCACTGACCAAGGGGTCCTTTAATTTCCTCTGCTAAGAGCCAGACTGCTCCAAGAGCTTGTAACAGGACCAAGACAGCTGGTGAGAATGACGGATTTAAACTGCTGTTACACAATAAATACATGATAAACGATATTATTATTGCTGTTGTTTCTTGTGAACGGATTAACTGGGAGAAGGTGGGTCACACTGGAACAGGTCTATGGACCTGAAAACTAGATGGGGGCACATGGAGACACATGTTTGGTGGGTGGAAGTCCAAGCAGGTGGGGCAGAATCTCTGGACAGCAGGGTGGCAGGAACCAGTGGGAGGTGGGGATGAGAGGTGTGAGGACGTGTGATGGTGCAGAGATAGGCAGACTGCAGGGCCTGCAAGTCACAGCTGGCCAGAGGCAGGTCCCCAGGGGGCTGGAGTACAGGGGCAAGACTCTAGTCCTCTACAGAGGGGAGAGGGGATATTCATAAGAATAAAACCAGAGCTGTACAAACAGGGCAATGGCATGGGTAATGCATTCGTTTCGCCTGAATATGGGTAACATTGGTCTCCAGAGCAAGACTGAAGAGGGAGGGAGGGTAAGGAGACAAGGGTTTACCCAGCCATCACAAAAGCTCAGTATCTTAGTTGTGGGGTGAAGGGATGCTGAGACCCAAAGCCAGGCATGCCAAGCCTACCCTCCCTCCCCTAAGATACAGGGAGAACAACGTCCTGGCGTACTTCTATGTGCATCCCCGCTCCCTCAACCAAAACGCAGGTGCACAGGAATTAGACAAGTTGCAGCTTGCCTGTCTTATCGCTTGCACTGGGGCTTGTACTGTTTGTGTTGTTGACCTGGGGTCTGTGTTACCAACAGGGACACACAGAGTTACGGTAACATCTATTTCCAGAATAGTAACAATCTGTGCCCCTACCTTTCATATAAATTTTCCCTTTGAATCGACTCTGGGGAGACTGAGCAAGAGTCAGTGAGGGTGTATGGATGAAATTAACCCTTGTTCTTTACTCCAAAGAGCTGGGGGTGGAGGGGGTTCCTTCCTCGAGCTGGGGCCATTCCTAGGATTCCTGTTCAGACTCTTACTCAGCATGCCCTCCCGCACGTACAAGGTAAGGTCAGAGTTCTCCATGGGTTGCTTAATTATTTGGCGAGGAACCCTGTCAACAAATATTAAGCCCAGACTAAATGCATGGCTGGAGACACTGGCCGGCCCTCTGTGATTCTGCTGGGTGGGGAAGGTTTCTGGGCTGGCCTCATGGATGAGGGATAGAGGCAGAAGCAGTTGCCGAGCGGAAACTCTGTCTTCAGAAAGGAAGCCTTTGTCTCAGTCTTCTCGATGTCCTCACTAAAGGATGGGGCAGCTGCCTATGGCTGTGGGTCTCGCTAACCCAAATTCTCTAACGGTCAGCATGGTAGTTTGCTGTCTCTCTGGTATTAGGACCAGGGGTCCTAATGCCTGGGCTTGGGAGTCAGAAAGACCTGGCTCCCTATCTCACTATTTAGTAAGCATGTGACCACAAGTAAGTCAAGTAACCTCTCCTCAGTTTTCCCATCTGTAAAATGGGGGGGATTTATAAGGGTGGGACGCAGTGGGGTAAACAAGGCAGCAAGCACAGGACATGGTAAGTGGCAGTCACCCATGTGCTTGGAGCCTACCTAGAGCCCAAACTTTACTTAGAGGGTGCATATTCTGATACGATTGGTCTCCTTGGTCTCTCATAGCTAGAGGGCTCTCCCAGGAGTCCCATAAGCTAGCTAGTCCCTTAACATGGGGTAAAAAGCCAGATACACTCCATGCCACTGCTGTAGATCTTGCTATCAAAGGTCTGAGAGCCATCTCAGGCAGGCTGGGACCCCAAGAGCTGGTCCTAAGGCTTCAGCAGAGGACTGTGGGACTGGGGACCCATCTTCGGGTGATGTGACAGGGCAGGCCATGGCCCGTTCCTACAGGTGCTGGGTTTAGAGTTCAGAGGCAGCCACTACGTAATACCCACAACCATGATCCTTACATAGTGCTTTCATTCGTTTCTTCACTTCAGCACAACAGAGGGTGACAGACAGCAGCATCACCCCAGTTTACGGGGTTGGGGGGGGGGGAATCCTGAAGTCCACAGCAATCGCCCATGAGCCCAGAGCTACACAGCTTTTAAGCAGAGACGTCTGAAGACTTCTAGTCCAGGTCCTGCTCAATGACAACCTACCTCTCTACTGCCTGGGGGAGGTTCTCTGGTAACACCATATTCAGCCAGCTATTTATCATTTGACCAACAAACGTTTATTGCCTACTATTTAATAAGAGGTCTTACCTAAGAACTGATATTCAGGCCCTTTCCAGCTGAGGTCTCTTATGAACATTTCACAACGTTATGAGGAAAGTCATCCTTTTCTTTTACAGCACCTACCACTTTTTAAAAAATATTTTAATTTAAAATTTATTTTTTATCATTTTTTATTGAAGTATAGTTAATTCACAATGTTTTACGTGTACAGCAAAGTGATTCAGTTATACATATATATATATATTCTTTTTCAGATTCTTTTCCATTATAGGTTATTACAAGATGTTGAGTATAGTTCCCTGTGCTATACAGTAGGTCCTTACCACTGTTGTGAAGTACACATATATTTGTGATTATTTATTTTACGTTTATCTCCCCAGTTAGACTTCAGGTTCCATCGGGGCAGGCGTCGTATTTGTTTACTTCTTCAGTTTTACATACAGCAGGCACTCAATGACAGTAATTGCTTGTTGAACTAACAAAAGTCACGTACTCTTTTGGACAGATGACAAAACTGTGCCCAAATGTTATCTGCCCAAGTTGGCCTTGCTAACAAGTAGTAGATCTTTAGAGCTGCCTGGAGCTTGCTAAGGGTAGTCTCTTTTTTATCAGGCCCCCTCTCAAAGGGTTATCAGAGCATCGTGGTCACAGCGATATTGGTCAAATCTATTCAGTCAGAGACATCATCAAGAATAAGCTGGACATCTCCAGTTCCTAAATAATAATGTTACTACTACCATTAGATACAATCTATCACTCATCATAACAGTGTTACCAGTGGAATCACATTTGTAGAGGGCATCACAGTATTCGGAACACTTTGATCTTCAACATCCCTGGGAGACGGGCAAAAAGATATTTTACTGGAAACTGAAACTTGTGAATTGCCCAAGATGATGTAACTGAGAAGTGGAACCAAGACTCAACTCCAGGTGGAATTTCACCTTGTAATGTAAGAAGAATTTTAAAAGTTCTTAAAAATGAAAAAGATATTAAATGGGTAAAGGAGTTATAAATGTGAATTCAAATCTAAACACCCATACACAACCAGTTCAAATGGTAAGCTTAAAGGTAGAAATTCTCTAACTATTCATTTACTCAGAAGATCAGAGGATGAAGAGGAATCATAGAAAGGGTAGTATATTTTGATTCAGTTGAATATGGTGACTTACTCCTAAAAACATGGGGTGGAGAGAAAGCCAGGGCCCACGTTACACCTGCCTATTTTGGTAGCACCAGCTTTGGGGGACTGGCCCAGCCCCCCACTGAGGCTCAAGTGAATATTTCTAATGGCTTTCGCAACCTCCTGGCAGGTTTTAGGTGGAGTCAGCACAGGAGACCAAAATACAAGAGCCGTGAATCTCAACTCTAGGCAGAGTCTCGTCTGGGCAGGCCCCAGGCAGCAAGCCCACAGCCAAAGGGACAGAGGTCTCCAATTTCCAGGGAGAGAAAGTAGCAAGAGAAAAGCACAGCCTCAATCCTTAGGGGCTTGAACGACTGCTCTCTAGAAAGACAGAAAGCGGATAACCACGGAAAGAGGAGGGATTGATCACTGATGGAAGAGCTACTCTTGCATGGTACCGCTAGACACTTGAACATGTAAATGGATCTAATCATCATAACAAAGTTATAGGGTCATCAAAACTACTCCAGTTTTCACAAATGATGAAACTGAAGCTCAGCTTGCTCAAGGCCACACAGCTATTAAGCAGGAGAACCACAGTTTGAATTCACAGCTGTCCTCTTCCACCCCTTCTAAGGGCAAATGGAAAGGAGGAGAGAGCACAGTTCAAGGAATGTCGCAGGAGTCAGTCTGCCTCTTGAGTCAGTTTAAAAACAGGCATGTGTCTCTACACGCCGGGCTCTGTGTGACCGGTGAGCATGCCCGGATGATGACTGAAGTACCCGAGACAATTAGGCACCTCAAGCGATGATGGATTTGGGGAGTGGAGCAAGCTGGAGATGCAAGTGGACATATCAGTGGGCAGCAGGGGAGAGTAGGATAAGTGGAAACGAGGCTGGAGTCCACAAAACATGAACGTGCACAGGGCTCTAATGCGGCCCTTTTAATAAGAGGTGTGCTTTCTGAACACCTATCGTCCTGGGCTGTAACAGCATAACATCATACTTGGTTTTACAAATGAACATATCACTTCTAAGTGTACAGAAATACTCTATAGCATTTATGTGAGGGAGTCCTTGATATCTGAAAATGCTTATTCACTGAGAAAAGCCCAAGACTTTCCAACTCTTTTTTCACTATCTTTCCACTGTTTGCTTTTCTTCTCTTCCTCTCCATCTCAAGCACTTTGCTGCATTTAGATGAGTGGCCTTACCTTCCTATTAGGTAATGAAAGGAGTGCCTGAGATCAAGCTACCCATTTGCTCAATGAAACTCAAGTGCCTTTGACACACACCAAAATCCTATTGTTGCTGCAAACAGCGAAGAATGTCAACAAAAACTAAAATGATAGTATTTACATTTCATGTTGGTCTGCTAGATAAGTAGATTTCGATGTCAATGACCCATAGTCATTGAAATACACTTTACACTGGGATCCACAACAAACAAAGGAACATGTATATGTGTCTATGTGAATAAAGGAGACAAAAGTTACATGAAACAATACATGGCTGTCTTATGCACACACTCTGATATTTCTATCAGAAATATTGATTCCAGTTCATTACAAAAAACAAAAAGTAGAGTGATGCACTAGGTTGACTTTATGATCCACTTATGAGTTGAAACTTGTACTTTGACAGTCACTAGCCAGACCCAGAATATGAGGACAAATCCATGGTGTTGCAGGAACTCCCCAACCAGAGGGGTGTAAAGAAGGGTGGGGAAGCTCCAGGAACTGCACACGCTCTTTCTTCTCCATTGACAGCTCCAGAAAAGGGTAAAACCAAGAAGAAAGGAGGGCAACATGGAGATGATCATAGACTGAAAGAGCCCAGGGAAAAAGTAGAATTCATTTAAAAAACAGTTCTCGGGCTTCCCCGGTGGCGCAGTGGTTGAGAGTCCACCTGCCAACGCAGGGGACACGGGTTCATGCCCCGGTCCGGGAAGATCCCACATGCCGCGGAGCGGCTGGGCCCGTGAGCCATGGCCGCTGAGCCTGCGCGTCCGCAGCCTGTGCTCCACAACGGGAGAGGCTACAACAGTGAGAGGCCCGCATACCGCAAAAAAAAAAAAAAAAAAAAACAGTTCTCCTGGCTAGTGTTCCACCAGAATAATGTGACTCAAGATTCCCTCTAATCATTTTTGATGACCCACATCACTACGAAGCATTATTTACAAGGAAGGCGCTGTTAGAAAACTGATTTTATCCAAACCTGATTCAGAACGTGTGTGTGCGCGCGCACGCACGCGTTTGTGTTTGTGTTTTAAACAGGCCAATGGACAGTAGCTGTTACATTTGTGGAATTTCCAGTCATTAGGCTGACCTCAGGACAGGCGAGTGTTTCAGGGAGCGTGTATCAAATCGTAATTGAGCCCTCAGCTGCACTGAGGCCAGTGGGCCTCAGATCTTGTATGTTTTCCTGCATTTACTTTCAAGAAAATGTCCTAACTTAAATCCCTATCATTCCTCCCCCTCACCAAGAAGCTTCTCTCCAGGGTCCAGTTTAAAAGCAATATTAATCCTCAGTTTTCTTGCAAACCACTCAGAGGCTTCAGTGACCCAGTTGTGTGCTCACAAAGAAACATGCAGACACAAACATGACAATCGCACTACCCATTTTTTCTCATGTAATTACAGCTCCAAGATGCACATTTCTAAGCCCTTTCCCTACAAACACACGATTTGTCCAGTCATAGCCACACACTGTTTGCCTCTATCATTAATGTCTCTTATCAAAAATTTTAAAGCACTCCTTTTGGGGGTGGGGCAGGGACGAAAGAGCATGTGTGAGGGAGCACACTCCACCCTTAGTAATAGGCTGCTCAGCTGTGAAAAGGGGGTTACCACTGAAAAACTGATGCTCCGTTTCCCTATAGTCACAAACTAGCTCATTACTCACCAGCCAAATACACTTTCTCAGAATGAACTGCAACCTATACATCCATCCAGATGCCTCCTATTTAATGGACATCATCACCAACTCCCCAAATGAGTTACTTGGGGAAGAAAACTAAATTTCCTTTGGGCATTCTTCCATAGGGGCTGGATTTACACCCATTTAGTGTCACAGATGTGTGAAAAAATTGATGAAAGCAGTGATTTTCAAGGTCCCTTCTAGGCCTTTTAGGAAGTGGTCTGAGAATGACTTGAACATTATAATTGTTTTAGCACCTTCTGTGTTTTGACACATTCTGGGGTTCTTTGAGCAACAACAACAACAAAGTGTTCTGAGTTTCTGTCCTCATTCCAAGAGGACAAATCCGGACATTGGTTCCTGATGTCTCCTGGCATCTGTGCAGATCTCAGCTTCCACCTGGGGGCTGCAGGTGGGAAGATGCAGGAGCACAACCCCTCCTGATGCAAGGGGATCAGGGTCTGATGCTGCCACCAAATCTACTCTCCAAAACATGAAAAAGATGCACGTTCAGATGGAAACTATGCTTTCCCGTCTTGGTCAATGTAACTATCCCTTAACTGGTTTAGAATGTCACCAAAGAAGGGGAAGTAGAATCAGCTCCCAGCAAATAGTCAAGTTGACAGTCTTCTTCCTCCTCATGTTCCCCAATTATGCTTTTTGTTGTTGGTGTTGGATGGACAGGGATCCAAACAGCCAGGACATCATCACTGTAAGAAGTCAACCCAAGCAAGTGGAAATCGGTATTCTTTGATATGCATAGAGAAGCATTTGGGATTTGGGCCATGATTCTGAGAACCTTGGGGCCAATGGGCATAGCCCTCTAGAATTTTTACAAAAGGCTGAGTGGTGCAGTCTGGTTGAAAGGAGATACAGTGGGTTTTTATACTTTTTTCTTACCATGACTCAGAGTAAGAAACATATTTTATATTCCTAATTAATAGACACACAAACACAAATGTATAAAGTGAAAGGTTTCATGAAAAAATACTGACCTATGTTGTCATGTACTCTTGACATTTTCTATTGATTCTATTACAGTAAAAATAAAAGAGCTGGACATGACTCACTAAATTGATTTCATGACCCCATGATAGTGCGTGGAGAGCAGCAATTTGAAGACACACACACACACACACACACTCTGTACTAAAAGCCTTGTCTTGAAGCTGTGCTCCATTCCAAGTTAAACTACTTATATATTTGGGGTGCCTTGGGGAAGTTTGGAGATTAGGGGAGGCCTAAAGCTTTAGAGATGTTTAGTTTGAGAGTAACAGAGAAAAGTGAAGAAATCAGTGCCCTTTTTTTTTTTTTTGCGGTACGCAGGCCTCTCACTGTTGTGGCCTCTCCCGTTGTGGAACACAGGCTCCGGACGTGCAGGCTCAATGGCCATGGCCCACGGGCCCAGCCGCCCCGCGGCATGTGGGATCCTCTGGGACCGGGGCACGAACCGGTGTCCCCTGCATCGGCAGGCGGACCCCCCAACCACTGCACCACAAGGGAAGCCCCCAGTGCCCTTTTTGACTAGGGTCCCTCTCTCTCCCAGCAGTGCATCTTTCAGAGAAAAGGGAGCCAGAAAACCAGGACCCTTGATAAAGGACTAAGATGGCACACAGAAAGTTAGGAAAATACCAAAAGCAAGAGCAAAAATGATTTGAGTACCTCAAAATACAGCACTAGATTTAAACTCCTCCACATAAAACTCTTGAATTGGATAATACATCTATATCACAAATGTCCTAAAATATGACCCAAAGCCAAGCTTTAGTTACCTTACTCTTTCCTTGTAAAATGAAAGTTCCCTTATGATTCAAAAACAATTCAAAGAATAAAATGGATGTATTTTTCTTCTATTTTTATCTTGTAACTGTACCAAGATTATTTAACTAACTTCAATTTTTTGAATCATTTCAGGCTAAAAATGTCTAAGTTTGCCAACAAGCATATCTCCAAGTTAAAAAAAATAATTACATCAATATCTTACTGTGTCACAGTCTTAATCTGTACACAGCTTACTATAGAAAGGCTACATTTAAATGAGTATCTTTAACTTTTTTATGTTTACTCAGAAAAATAACTGTACGCATTTTTTGGAAGACAGAAGTCAAAATCTGGGAAACAAAAGTCAATTTTCAGCACAAGATGGAAATTAGTACATATGTATGGAGGGTTTATAAGAAAGAAGTGCTATGGGCATGTCAAGACTTTTAGTTACAACTCACAGCACATATCTTGTATACTTCTATCCATTTCTTTGGGCCATTGATTCACACTCATCACAGAAACATCCGCTGGTAGACACTGATGACAGTGATGTGTGATGGGAGAAATCATGTGGGTCTAGGAATCTTATGCTCTTTCAATGGCCTTTAACATTTTCTATGGGAAAAATTTCTTATCAAATGTGCTATATAAATGGCGGAGTAAGCAGAGGTTTTGAAATAGAGTTAGCAAATTCAACTTCATCTCATAATGGGTTACATTAGCAAGGTTAATTGGTTGGTTAATTAAGTAGAACAAGTATAATGACTTGGGTTGAATAAAATCCAGTATTTTTTTATCCATCAAACCCCAATCCCATCTCACAAATGTAAATTATTATAATGTCCCCATCTCCCTATCACTTTCCCACCCTCCACTTTCCACCCTAACACACCCTGAGTTCCAAAAGGGAAGTATAGCATTTCCAAGCTGGAAAGAATATTAGATCTCATTATCACTGCAAAAATAAAAACCAGTGTCTCCTAATATCTAGAATAGTGCTGTATCCCAACCGTGCAGCCTTCTGTAGCTTGTACAAAATTCAGCCTATGATTATAAATGCATGCTCAGTTTCAGCTGCACTTGATTTATATTAATGTGAGACTCAATGGTATCTACTGCCAAGATGGAAAGATTCGTGAATAAAAACACATTTCAACAGCAAACAGGAAAGTTTTCTCTTACCTGCCACTGACATGGATAATATTATATACCTATACATGGCAGATGCCGGGTTTGCTTGACACACCCTAATGTGCACATTTTGGGCCAAAGGGGAAAAATTACTACCCAGCCAAATGACATTCTAGCAACCTCAAGAAATTAATCTCAGATTTGGAGTGGACTTCAGTCCACTCCAGGGCAGACTATATCGCTCCCAAACTGTGCTATTCAGGAATCCTGGAAGGAATGCCAGACCTCGATGGAGCACGTGGTAGGAGAAAAGATGGGAGTGCAGTTAGAAATGCAGTGTGCGAGGCAGCCAGTTCCCTCTGGGCCCCAACCAGGAAACGTGGTTAAGGATGTGGTTCTCCTGGTGAACTTGGAACTAGGAATTGAAATCTCAGAGATCAGGGGACCACAGGTGGGCTTTTCTCAATCCTGCATCCTTCCCAACATGAGTGAAATTAATTTTCACTGTACCATCAATCACCCTCATCCGATCTCACAGTGCCCTCTATCTCTGAAGGCTGCCCCTCTCTGCCTTCCCCTGGTTACTTCTAACTCAATTGTCACTTCTTCTGAGAAGTCCTGGTATGGGTCAGACCCACCCCCTGGAGGTTCCACAGCACCAGACAGAGCTCTGGCATAAAACCCTGTCCTCTTGTTCTGCAAGTGTCTGCCACTGGTCTGCCTTCCTAGCTGGACTGTGAGGTCCTTATGGGCAACGGTGGTATCTAATTCACCTACATCTCCCCACCACTACATCTCCCCACCCAGTTGTCTAGCAACTGGGTCTAGACAGTTGCTGAAGGCACAAACATACTACATGAGTGACGCAACTATTGTGCCTTTGCCTTCAAACACACAGTCTTTTTTTTTTTTTGCGGTACGCGGGCCTCTCACTGCTGTGGCCCCTCCCATTGCGGAACACAGGCTCCGGACGCGCAGGCTCAGCGGCCATGGCTCACGGGCCCAGCCGCTCCGCGGCACGTGGGATCTTCCCAGACCGGGGCACGAACCCGTGTCCCCTGCATCGGCAGGCGGACTCTCAACCACTGCGCCACCAGGGAAGCCCAACACAGTCATTTTTAACACAATCATGGCACTCATCATTACTGCCAGAAGCAGATTAGAAAACATCAACACTTCTTAAACAAAAGAACAAAGGAATCAAAGCAAACATATTTTTAATGAAGTCAAAGATTTACTCACTCACATTCAAATCAAGCAAAATACTGATATATTCATCTTCATTAGAATAACGGCTTATCCCATAAGCCCATCTAGCTACAAAAGCAGACTAAAAGTTATATTCCCTTTAATTTGCTATGTTAAACTAATTCAGTTTGATTTGTTGGGCAAAATTAAACCAACCCTATACTAATTTGTACTTCTATCTTCGTAGTCTGCTGTGCTCACTTCTCTGGTCATACTTGCTTAGATGATCTAGACATTTAGAGACAGCAGTCTAAAGTCTGGTGATTTATTCCTTTCTACGTGCTACTACCCCTCAGCACTCAGTTTCAAGAAAACAATGTATATTATTACATTATTTGACAATGACAAAGTAAACTGGGATGGCATTACACACACACATTTTTAAATGGGATTTGTTGTTTGAGATTACTCTTGCTTGTCCATTTGGATGAAAAGTGCCTGTTTATGAAATGCACCTGAGGACTCTGACAGATTAAATACCTAATATCAGTTTAAGGACAGCAGTGAAAGCCAACTTCAAAGGTCAGGGGAGCATTTTGATGCAACATCAGGGATTGCATTACAGTAAATAAATATTTTTCTACTACCCGGGGTGAACAATGCACTGTGTTCTGTATAAGATAGAAATGAAACCTTTTCTCATTAAGGTTTCAGCTATTTTATCCTTTATTATGGCACCTCTTGATTAGGGGAATGAACTCTACCACGTGTCCAGATCTCCAGTCAGAAAACTAGGCTTTCTGAAGTGGTTACAGATTTTAACAGCAAATGCCATAAAATAAATAATAACCATCACTCATTTTTTAAACATGCATTTCCAAATTTATATTGAGGTTCATGAATAATTTATTTACGATGCAAAGACAGTAGAAGGTAAATCTTTTCAAAAGTCTTAAGTAGATTTTTCTGTGTTGTGGTTTATATTAATGGACTGGATACCTAATTTTGAAGAAATCTGAGCTCAATAAGAATTCAAAAACATGCAAAAGCAATTTCCCAGCATATGTGAATTATAAGGGATCCATCGCTGCCTTCTTAGTCTTATAATGATTCTAGGAATCTCTGCAGAAAGTTCATTTTCAGCTGATAGTATCTAATAGAAGTCACTCCCTACTCATCATTATGTTCTTTCTTTTCAAGGTTTTCAAGATCAACTGCATGGGAGTAGATTACATTATGGGATGCATCCCAGTTCCCAAGACACATGTCAATTTCCAAACGTTTATTGCCAAGGCCATGTAGAAGAGTTGGAAAAGAAACACCCTGAAAGAGAGCAGTTGTTCTAACCAGTTGGAGGTGACAATTTATCAAGAACCATTTAATCTGCCGCCATGTGAGGAGTCTCCAGCACCTTCACGTTCCAGCTTGGTGAGAATCAGGGTAATTTCTAATTATGGTTTAGGGTAGTTTACTCACCTGAAGTTAAACAGAAGTTTGAGGACACGTGTGCATTTAAAAAAGCAATCATCCAGTAGGCTGGTAAATAAGGCACAATTATGCGTAAAGTGTGCCCGGGCAATTTGTGGGTTTCATGTAAATGCCTGAATTACTTTTTTAACTAAAATGAAAATAATCCACTCTCATTTAGTAGAGGAGGGAAGTAAAATGATTCACTTAGTTAATATCCAAGTTATATTGTATATCCTTAGTGTGTAAAATGATATTCAGGGGGCAGTTTTATATTGATTTAATGATCTATTACGATTAAGCACAACTGGCAACAAGCACTTCAAGCAGAAAAGACCTTCATACTTTCATGAGAAGCTCAGTTCTGCCACTTATTATCTGTGTGTGACTTTGGACAAGTTACTTAACCTTGGTTACCAGAGACTCAGTCTCCTTATCTTTTAAATAGAGCTAATAGTAACACCATCTTTGGGGATTCACACACACACATAAGTTGGCTGGTCATTAGACATGGTCTTAATGCTCACCTTGCCTCTGGGATCAATATAATTATGCTTTTTTCCTAATCAAAGAATAAACCAGGACCCAAAGATGTAAGTCCAAATAGTTAAGTGCCCCAACAGAAGGGGAATTACTATGCAAATATGTATTGCTTACCTCTTCCGTTTATGCCCTCCTTTCCCCCCCTCAATGTTTATTTTTACTTTGGAGATTTATTACTTTGTGCTAAGCATATCGCCTTCTTCCTAAAGAGGTCCCTAACAGTGCAAATGCTCCAGGCAAGGATAATTAAAGCCATTATCACTTTTTGAGAATGAGTTTGTGTGGTTTTCTCTTAGACCAAATACCCCAGAATGGCCCTGAAAGAGGGATGAAAGGGCACAGGATATATTTCACAATTTTCCTGAGTAAACTCTGTCAGTTAATCATTTATTAAGTACTAAAAACTTTCTGGGAAAAAAAAAAAACCCAAGAAAATGGCATTAGTAGTTGCCTCTGAGGAAAGAAACTGGGTAGTCAGGTACAAGGGTGAGGTAAGGGTGGCAAGACTTACTTTCTTTCTTTGTTTAAATAAATTTATTTATTTATTTATTTTGGGCTGAGTTGGGTCTTTGTTGCTGTGCATGGGCTTTCTCTAGTTGCAGCGAGCGGGGACTACTCTTCATTGCATGTGCAGACTTCTCCTTGTGGTGGCTTCTCTTGTTGCAGAGCACGGGCTCTAGGTGCTTGGGCTTCAGTGGCTGTGGCTCGCAGGCTCTAGAGTGCAGGCTCAGTAGTTGTGGCACATGGGCTTAGTTGCTCCGCAGCATGTAGGATCTTCCCGGACCAGGGCTTGAACCCATGTCCCCTGCATTGGCAGGCGGATTCTTAACCACTGCACCACCAGGGAAATCCAAGACTTACTTTAACCGTGTATCCTCTTGTACCTTTTGAATTTGGTACTGCGGACATGTACAATTGAAACAAAATTTTTATTTTTAAAAAAACCCAATCCTCACACACTGTCATAGCTTTTAGATATTTGCTTACTGGACTTTGACATTTAGAAGTTAACTTTCTCTTTTTTTCCCCTCTAAAATGTAAGCTGGATTCATTTAAAATATGATTGGTTTCTTAAGGCTAATTTGTCTTCAAAATATTAAGCATAGGGCTTCCCTGGTGGCGCAGTGGTTGAGAGTCCGCCTGCCGATGCAGGGGACATGGATTCGTGCCCCGGTCTGGGAAGGTCCCACATGCCGCAGAGTGGTTAGGCCCGTGAGCCATGGCTGCTGAGCCTGCGCGTCCGGAGCCTGTGCTCCGCAACGCAAGAGGCCACAAGAGTGAGAGGCCTACGTACCGCAAAAAAAAAAAAAAAAAATTAAGCATATTAAGACATTCATATTCCGGAAGACACAAAGTTCTTAGACATGTAATATTATTCGCTGACTTTCTCTATATGCAGTTTTCTTCACTAAAACTTAAGCTTGCTGCAGACAGGGTCTGTGTTTTATTAATCTTTGGAGGCCCCATTATCGCAAACACTGAGCTTTCACAGAAGCGTTACTTTCTTTAGTTTGGTTCTCAGTCCTTTCTTCCAAGGAAGAAAAGTCATTAAATATAACATGATGCTTTGATTAAGAAGAAACTTCTCAGGATTTTAATTAAAACAAAACAACAACAAGAGACAGAGGCACGGAAAGGGAGAGGGAGAGAAAAACAGTTATAAATCACCTATAGTTGTAATGAAACTTGTGGGACTCTGCTGACTAGAAATGCTTGCAAAACACCAAATATGTCATAATGAGGGAGAACGAAGGTTGACCTAAAATCATGAACAAATTTGTTCAACAAAATATATTTGCTATATGATTATTGTGTTCAAGGCCCAGGGGATAAAATGTTGAACAACGCAGACATGATCCTTGCTCTCACAGTTTTCATAATAGTGGGAGGTACAGAAAGATAAACAGGCAATTACCATATGGTATGATAAATACCATAACAGGGAGCACAGAGGTGCTCATAAAAGGACAACCAATCTAATGCTTGAGAAGGTGAGATCTAATATCACAACAGTCGGGACTAGAGCTTTAGAGTCCTGCAAATCTGAGTTCAAATCCTGGTTTCACTAGTTCCACTCTATAACCTTGGGCAATTTAATCTCTCTAAGACTCAGTTTCATCAACTTTTAAACAGGAATAATGATAGCAATGAGCTCAAAGATTTGACGTGAGCATTCAATGAAACACATGTCATAAATCCGGCACAATGTCTGGCCAATGGTAAGCACCCAATAAAGATTAGCTAATAATATTAATGGTAAGAGTAAGCTGAGAACTGAAGCATGAGTAGAAACAGACAGGTAAAATGCAGGAGAGGAAGGAGGAAGAATGTCCTGGGCAAAGGAGGAATGTACACCCATAAAAGCAACAGCATGGTGAGCTTGAAAAAAGAACCTGGCTTGAGCCAAGAATTGGGAGGCACCTCGGGTGGGGTCAGAGATGCAACTGAAGCTGGAAAGGCAAGCAGAACCCAGCTCAACGGGTTTATCAGGCTCAGTGGAGGCCCCTCTAGAATTTTAATCAGAGGAGGAACAGGATCAGATCTGAGTTTTAGAAGGACCAACTTGGCTACAGTGTGGAAAATGGAATGCAAAGGGAGAAGACAGGAGATCAGTGTTAATAATTTTAATATAATGCCTCAGCTGTTGTGGAGTTTCAGTTAGGGAGTTAGGTGTCATATATATATATATATATATATATATATATATATATATATAGCAATCCAAGAAGTCCTTGAAGTAATTATTATCAGCTTGCTGGTATTAGCTAATTAGCATTTCATTAATTCATTTGTTCATTCATTTAACAAGAATTTATTAACTTCAATGTAGGCAGCAAACTGTGAGAGATTTCAAAGAAATCTCTGAAGCACCCCACCCAACATGACTGCCCGCATTCCCCTCTCTGGCTGGAAGGCCCATTACTCTGGGAACCCAGATCAGGTGCAATGGCAAAGGTGTTTGGGGGTGGGACCACACACCTGCAGAAAACTTGAGCTGGAAGGCAGTGCTAATGAGCAGATTAGGCTGGAACCTAAGGCGTGAAGAAGACACCCCTTCACCCTCGGAAAGGGAAATGTCACTGTAACTGCATCAGTGTACAGGAGACTTCTTACTGCTCAAGGAGTAAATCTTCCACGACCCCTTGGTAAGTGAATAATAACGACCAACACTTATGAAATGTCCTGTTCTCTATATTTCTGATGGATTAATAAATTTATTACCACAATTCTATGAAATAGGTATGATTATGTCCACTTTACAGGTGAGAAAACTGAGGCAAGAGATACTCGCTAAGGTCACAGAATTAGATCCAGTCTGATGTTCTTATCCATTACACTATGTGGCCTCTGGCAGTGGGCCACCAGCCTGAAGAGTGAAACCCATTTAAAATGTATGCCTCAAAATCTGACAGGGAGACAGATCAATGCCCACTTTAGTATCAGGAAGGCCAAAATTTGAAAGGTTTTATTATAGGAATAAAATGAAATGGATGATTAAATATATGACAGTCTCAACATGAAATTGGACCAGCCACATCAAATGAGTATCATTTTGAAAGGGTTTTTAAAATCTATGTTACTCTTTTAAGCACAAACCACAGCTTTGTCATATGGCCTAGGACACATTAGAAAGTATTCAAATGGGGTTACATGCTTATCAGTTTAAAATAGAGTGGGTCATCTCACAGATTCAAAGATGGAGAGGTGGCAAAGGAGATAAAAGAGCTAAGAGAATGAGACCTGTTACTCTTTTGGTTTTCTGCTAAGGCAGGGTGAAAAAAAAAAAAGCTGATTCTCTTAGTGGGAAATAAATCAAATATACTTATTCTCTCAGACCAAGCAAAGTTCTATCAACCAAGTAGTGAAGCATGTGGAGAAGAAGCATATTTTAACTACAAGCTCTATGAGGCATTTCCAATGCGAATCGAATAAAGGAAAAATAGGGAGGGAAAATCCTTAACCCTCCAGATATGAAAGAAACCACCAGCTTCTTGCAATGCCACTTGATGCCAATAGCAACCAAGAGTCTTGACCCTGGGCTCTCAGCAGGCAATGAGAAGAATCCCAGGCCGGACAGCATTTTAAAATCCAATCTCACTCTTATTTGTCTCTCCCCACTAACCTACCTTGTGTTTAAAGCAATCACAGACATTTTCACAAACTGCAATATTTTAAAGTAGTCACCATCCTCTGAGAACACAAAAAGCTCTAATTGCTATGAGCTTAAAAATACAGAGAATAAAAATTATTGAATTTGTGAAACCACCATTTCCAATTAAACACACAGACACATACACACACCCAACACCCTACACCGAGTTCTGCTTTTCAAACCCAGACACCGCGGCTCAGCAACAGGCCAGTCTTCTTACATTCATTCACTTGCCAGTCCCCTTTGCGGGACTCACTCTCCACCACCGAAAAGTAACTCGGGACGACCCACGTCTGCGGGCATCGACCATTAATTCATCTGGCCCTCCCTGCTCCCAGCTCCTGGCAGGACTTGGGGGTTTAGGGTCATCAACCGGCCCCCCCGGAGCCCTCGCCCAGGCTCCGCCCGCCCGCTTGGAACGGCACCCCTCCCTGCCCCCGCTCCCTGGGAAACGAGCAGAGTTGCACTGTCTTCGCTGCTTTTTAATCTTTACCAATAAAAATGCCTATGAGACGGATTCCCCACCCCACCCACCTGCCCGAGTCCGCACCACCACACTCAGTCGGCTCCTCTAGAAGGCACCCAAGCTGCGCCGGCAGCCGGGAGGCGTGAACAATGAACTTCTCTCTCTCGCACACACACCGTCTGCCCTAAATGGGAAGTTCGGAACTAGCCCGGGGGCCACTTCCGCGCTTCCCCCAGCACGTCCGGCTCGGGCGACGCGGGAGGGCCCGGCGCGCGTCCCCGGCCGCGCCCCTCGCGTCTCCGGGCGGCCAGTTACCTCCTTCCTCCGGCTCGGCGCCCCGGGGCGGGTGATGAGGGCCGTCTCCTCGCACACCACGGCCACGTCCTCCACGAACACGCAGTCCGGGAGGCTCTCGTCGGCCGGCAGCTGCACCACCTGCAGCCCCAGCTTACTGCCCAGCACGCCCACGTACAGCTGGTGCTGCCGCTCGGCGCGGGCGAAATCCACCTCGTCGCCCTTGGTGCTCCTCAGCGCGTGCTGGCCGAGGGACTCGGGCAGTCCCCGCACCACGACGTGGGTGGCCCGGCCGAAGGCGGCGGGATGGCCGAGCGAGGCCATGACTCGGGGAGGCGGCGGGGGGCGCGGCAGCCGGGTCTTCCGCGGGCAGCGCGCGCCGAGCTTGCGAGCGCCCGGCGGCTCCCCTTGGCAGCAGATGAATGTGGTGCAGCGGGAGCCCGGCTCGCGCCCGGAGCCCTGCCCGCGCGACTGAGCATGCCCAGACCTCCGGGCGCCGGCCCGCGCGCAACCCGCGCGCCCACTTGGCGCTCTCGGGTTTGCGGCAGCTGAGGCGGGAGTTGTAGTGGCGAGCATCGCACGAGGAGTGGGGCCAGAGGCAGCGGCCGAGGAAGCTGGCAACGCAAGAGGTGCGCGCTGGTGAGGGGAGCTCGGCCAAAACGCGCTGTATCCGGACTTGACGTTACCTGTGTTCCGCCGCAGGTGCACGCCTCACGTGGACCCAAGGCGCACTTGGAGAGCGGGCTATGTTTTGGACAGAACGACTGTGGGGTCTTCTTGGTGGTCGGGAAGGAAAGGATGGGATTTCTTTGTGGACAGATACTTTGACCTCTCTCCCTACTCTCCTGCTCCCAGGTTGCCCAGCACGTGGTACCACGCCCCACCTCCACCCCCATTTCCTAGTGTGAGAATCTGTCTTCGCACCCAAGTCCACCTTACCTTGACTTTCTCTGCAGATGACCCCTCACCCCACGTGAGACTCTAGATTATTAAAAGAATGTTATTCCTTCCTGTCTGAAAGAAAGAGGAGGAGCCCAAGAGACACATAGAGAGAGAGACATAGACATCTGGAAACTCACAGTATTTCAAGGACAATCCGTTCTTACTAAGAATGTGATTCTGTTTGCCTACAGGGCCCGCAGAGGTAGTGAGGCAAAGACCAAGTGTGCTTTCCTCCACGATAGATGTGCGCTCACCTTGAGCAGTTTCAGACGTGGAGCATCACAACTCTTTTGTCACTGGGAAAGAGGGTTTCCAAACTCCTCCCTTGCCTTTCCCTCAGGCCTGTATAGACTCCGTGGAATTCCCGAGATATTTGTTGAATGTTTCTTTTTTCATGCCCCTCAGGGAGTTCCTTTCCCTTCTTAATGGTACTAAGCTTCTATTTTTCTCCTCTCACGCATTGCAGATTACATAATCCATGGGTTCTGCTCTTTTTGAGGGGAAGATCCACTTCAGGTAGTAACTCCAAAATAATCTCAGGTAATAATCTTCTTTCCTCACGTTCTGTAGCATATTTCTAATTTTAAGATTGATGAGATCATAGAACATTAGATTTGAACAGGACTTTAGAAACCTTCTCATCTAAATTCCCACTCAGTGTTCTGGAATTCCAGTTAAAACATCTATGACAGTGACCAGATCTTTACTTGAACATTCTAAACCTCACTTACTTGCAAAGTGTATTCCACTTTTGAAGAGTTATCACAGTTAAAAATTCTTCATTGTGGGCTTAAATCCCACTGGTCCCAGTTCTGCCTTCTGGCATTACCTGACATTCTTTCACAGGACAGCATTCACATATCTGAAGACAGTTCTGCTATCTATGCTACCTGACACCGCATCCCACCCGCCATCCTGACCCACTCCAAGCCTTGATCCTGAACCACCAAAAAGTAACTAGTGATTGGTTTCTAAATCCCTTCAACATTCTGGTCATCTTCCTTTTGATACACAGTGGTTTGCCTGTATCCCTTTTAAATCATGGTATCTGGAATAGAAACAATTCTTCCTGTGGTCTGACCTGCACAGACTACAGCAGGACCCTTATTCCAGGTGCTAGGCTTCTATTAACACTGCCTAAGATTGTATTGGCTTTTTTGGTGGTCCAGTGCCAAGGTCAGGGCCACAGCCTTTTTGTCAGAACTCTGATACCAGTTTTCAGGAAATGTAGGTTTCTAGGAGAGATCTAGCTAAGGATCCTGGAACAGTTGTCCCAACTGAGCCACAGAGGAGATGTGATCTGCCTTCTCTCCCCTCTCTCAAGGGTGACTTGAATTTACCCAGATGACATGGCATTTCTCAGCTTTGAAAGTGAGGGGTCTTAAGTGAAGGACAGCTCTCACCCTGACACTGGGGAGTGGGACCAAAAGTAAAATAACAAACCTTTGAGACCTACTGGGCTCTACTTCTGAGGCAAAACTCTCAGGGAATCCATGCTGATACTAAATTGGCACCAAATTAGTGTCCAGAAATCACCTGATGGTGTTCTCAGCAGGGGATTCCCACCAATGCTACAGGTGAAAGTTGCCCTATGTGCTGAGCTTGCCCAGGCCAAAATATGGACTTTTTTCCCCCATTACCTAACATTGAGGTTTCATCCACCTCCAGCTGGTCTCTACCTAGCAACCTTAATTAATGTCCATGCCTTGTTAGAGCCTGAATACTTTGCCACCAAGTGCCCTGAGCCTAATTATAAACAAAGTCCCGTGTATCCACTCTGGGCTCATGTCAGCCCAGCAGCCAATGAAAACCTGAAAGATTTTTCCTATAAATTGGTGTTAGCCCTGTCTTTCCATACTGAAATTGGGCCACTTTTTTTTTAATCTAATTTTTCAGTTATCCCTATTAAATGTTATCTTCATTCCAACTTGCCTCATTTTGATTCTGTCATCTTGTGCATTATTTATTACCTCTAGTTTTGTGTCATCTGAAATTTGATAAGCACGCCTTCTGTCTCTTCTAAGCAGTTGTCCAGAAGTGTTAGAATATGTATATTGGTGAAAAGGATAATAAAGACATGAACTCCAGTAAATCACTTCTTACATGCCTTCCTGCTTGAGTGATAAAGGACTACTTTTGGGAAAAGGGAAATGGAATAAAGCCCAAATGGAAATTGGGCTTTATTAAGTCTAATACATATATAAATTCACTTTCCCTACAGATATTGAGAATTCTCAAGGCACAACACCATGTTATGTACTTCAGAGACATATGAGAAGCATTAAAACATGATCCTTGACCTTGAAGAGCTTACTGGGAAAACAAGACATCCAAAGTGAGAGCTATGCTAAGGGCACATGAGAGATACAATCAACAAAGTGCTATAGGAAGTTATGGGAAAAAGAAATCACGGTGGCTAGTGGGAGTGGAAGAGAGCTGCTTGAAGGTTTAGGCCTTGAATAATTTTTAGGCCTTGAATAATTTTTAGGGTGTGAATAATTGGAAGGATAGAATGAGAATTCTAAGGAAAAGTATGTTCAAAAGCCAAATGCGTGTTCATGCAACAATAGATGGATCAGTTCAAATCCTGTATGTATTGGTTAAGATAATTCTAGATGCTGTAACAAAATGACCCCAACACATATAGTGGAATAAAGTTGATAGAAGTTCATCTGTTGTTCACTTAAAGGCTAGCAGAATGTCTTGATTGGTTCCTGACTCTTCTCCAAGTGACATGCGGGGGTCTGGCCTTCTTCCATTTTGTGGCTCCAACACTTTCAAATATGGCATCCAAGTTCACCATGCTCACCTTCCTCAAGCTGAAAGAAAGTTACAGAGCATTCAGCACCACGTGTGAGAGGCTTAATGGGCCAGGCCAGGAAGTGGTACATATCACCTCTGCTCACTTTCCTCTGGCTGGGACTCAGTCACACAGCTTTAGTAACCAAAGGGAAGAGCTGGGAAATAGTCTTCTATGAGCCCAGAAAGGAGAGGAAACAGGTTGGGGAAACAGCTAGCTGGTTTATGCCCCAGAGTACAATGGGGGAAATGGAAAATAATGGTAGAAAGGTAGGCTAAGCTTTCATCACTTGAGCAGTGGACAGACATATGGTGTGGAGTCTGAATGTAGCTTCTGAAGCCAAACTTTGTGGGTGGAAGCTTGGCTCTGCTATTTTCTTGTTGTATGATCTTAGTTGTGTTACTTGAAAGCTCTTTGCCTCCGTTTCATCCTAATTTATGAAATTGGAAACAGTGAATCCATTATCATAGGGTTATTAGGACGGTTAAAGTTAATAATACAAAATGCTTAGAAAAGTGTCTAGGATAGTATCTCGTACCTAGTAGTTGCTCATTAAATATTATTCACTGGCAGGTTTTGAGGGTTTTTTGTTTTAGCTTTTGGGTTCTTTTTGTTTGCTTTTTTGGTTTTGTTTAATTTTATTGGATTATAGTTGATTTACAATGTTGTGTTAGTTTCAGGTATACAGCAAAGTGATTCACTTATACCTATATTCATTTTTTTTTTCAGATTCTTTTCTCATACAGGTTATCACAGAACATAGAATTCTCTGTGCTATACAGTAGCATTGACAGGTTCAGAAGGCTTTGAACATGATTTCCTACCTAAGGCCAAACCACATACATCCATTGAATCGTCAGAGTCATATAGGTATCTTCATGCTTTCCAGCAGAACCCATGGCCTTCCTAGGTTGATAGACCAAATCTCACTCACAAGTGTAATCATAGATTCAATACACATTTTTGAACCTTTGCTACATACCAGGTACTGGGGATGTAATTGTGAATTACACTGTGGGACTTATGGTCAAATTGCTCCTTTTTGTCTTCCACACATTTCAAGATCTTTGTAACTAATTCCCTGTTTAAATTCCCTCTATTTGAAATACCTAGAGCTGTTTATATTCTCCTAGCTAGACACTGACTGATACAGAGGCAATTTTTCTTTTCCATTGATAATATTTCTGGACCTGCATTTGAAGTCAATTTTAGAGAGCAATTATTTCAGGATTAAAAGAGACATTCCTGCCTTACTCCTTTCTTACTCCATTTTTAGCAAATACAAGATTTGCTTTCACTGGGGTTCGGTGTTTGAGGGTAGGGGTTGGAGTCCTTAAAGAGAATGAGGGCTCAAGTGTCCTCATCCATCCCAAGTACTAAAAATATACTAGATCAAGTTAAATACCATAAGTCTGAATTCTTCTCTTTTTTTTCTTCCATAAGTCTGCATTCTGACACTAAGTCAGTGCTGCCAGATAAGAATCATTATGTTTGACACAAAACGATTTACTGTGGAGGAAACCGACTGCTGCAGATTTCCTTTGACATACAAGCAGTGAATTATGTTTGGTCAAATGGGCAGGCAGCATTTTACAAACTAGGAGATGGTTCCAGGGTTCTGGTTCCTAAAGTCAAGATGCATACCCTCCTAACCTTGGTTTCTTCAGCTGTCACCTGGGAATTCATTCTTTAAAGAAATATTTACCAAGCACCTGCAACATGTATGGAAGAGAAATACATAAAAGCAGTCAATAAGGCATAATAAACCTGACTTTGACTCCTGTCCCTCCCGCATTCTAGTTGTGTAATCTTGGTGTGCCCAAGACCCATGCTTCACTGTTTTCTGTCTTACTCTGAGCCCGAGAGGACTGACCTTCATCGACTGTATCACCTGGGATCCCGTTATTGTTGGCTTTGGCCAATGGGCGGCACTTACAGGAGATGGGAGGGCAAGACGAAAGGAAGGTTAACATATTTATTCCTCTTACTCCCTTCCTGCTTTTTCATGGTTCTAGCAACAACCCTTCTATAACCATAACTTGTGTCTGGTGGTCCCTCTTTTTGGCGATTCTAGCTCCTGGCTGGGTTCTGATAATCCTATGTAACTACTTACATGGAAGTAGTAAACAGCACACTTTAAAGTCCTCTTTTAAGCACACGACATTATGAATATTAAGAAAATAAGGGGGTTTCGCTGGTGGCACAGGGAAGGCAGGGGACATGGGTTGGAGCCCTGGTCCGGGAAGATTCCACATGCCGTGGAGCAGCTAAGCCCGTGAGCCACAACTACTGAGCCTGCGCTCTAGAGACCACGAGCCACAACTACGGAAGCCCGCGAACTTAGAGCCCATGCTCTGCAACAAAAGAAGCCACCACAATGAGAAGCCCGCGCACCGCAACGAAGACCCCACACAGCCAAAAATAAATAAATAAATTTTTTTAAAAAAAAAGAAAGAAAAAAAGGATGTAAAGAAAAGGCAATTCAGCATTTTCAGAAAGAGCATTTGGCAATATTCAATGCGTAATGAGGCTGTGCTTGGGGCCATCCACCCTCACCAGCTTCTCAAAGTATTTGCTGGCACTGTGAATGCTGGTCAGAGTAGTTGCAGAAGGGATCAAGGGATCCAACATAACCGTGACATAATGTTTGACGTAAAAATATCGATGAAAGCAGCAAAGTGAGAATTGCTAACTTCTATGCTCTGGAAAGAAGTGGCCAATTTACTGCAGCTGAGCTTGAACTGCTTAATGACGTTCCTTAAATGATCTCCATCTAAGGGTGGTAATGACTTCCTGTTTTTGCTAGTCTCTGGGTGCCTCAACATCCCTTACTGGTTCTCTTTACTCTACCCACACTTCTAAAAACTTTCTCCTTTTAAAGGAAATATTGGGGTGGCCAAAAACTTAGCTCGGTTAGTGAATACATTGTTCGATAAAGTTCTTCATGAAAATGAAAAATGTCTTTTATTTTTTACTTAAAGCCGAACGAACGTTTTGGCCAGCCCATGATTAAATTCTCCTCAAAATTCTTAGCCGAGTATGCGATTTGTTTTTCACCAGGGACTTCACTTGTGTGAGTCACTTGAGTTTATGTGTAAAGTGGGTTGCATTGAAGCTGAAATGTGACAGCGTGTATGAAGGGTTGCACCTGGCACCAGGAAGTACTCAATGAATGACAGCCACTAATATTAGTAGCTATTGCGGTTTTGTGCCAGACACTATGATGAATACCAAAGTTGCCATCTACCTCTGTGTAAAATGCCCATTTCTACCACTCAACATACCCACGTCCTTTAAATGAGATAACCCATACGGTGCCTGCCTCAGTAACAGGGCACAGTGTAAGCACTCAGTAAGTGCTCTTGGCTTTTCAAAGCTTACTCTCTCCCACACAAGCAACATTTCCCTTTTCTGAACTTCTGTAACTCTGTCTATATTCTTCTTTTTATGCTGCTTATTACGTTCTCTTAGCAGTGTAATAAGCCACTGATGCCAGAGTCATCTAGTTCATTATAACCACATCAGGGGCTAATGAGATCATCAAAGTATCCTGAAAAGTCCAAAGTACTACATAAATGTATTGAGTTTGAATAACAAGTTTGTGATGTATTATGATGATATGCAGACATTAGTGTGACCCTGCCATTTAATCTATTTTTTTCAGTTTCTCAGAGCTTTTTGCAATATTATCTTTCCAGAAGTATTTTCATGATTATATCATACTCAAATATATGTTTGTAGGGATGACATAGATTGAGGCTCTGATAAGCCCCCTTCATTTCCTTATGAAATGAAGTTGCTTCATTTTCTTATGAAGAGCAATGAAATGTTAGTTTTGCAATACCAGGGAATTGTCATGTTTGCTCATTTGGTATCAACCCACAATTGTTTTAACTAACATAGGATTAGATCACACATGTCCCAGGAATTCTCCTTCCAGCTTTCCTCTTTTGCTCAGTGATACTCCTCTCTCCTGGCTTCTTTTCTCTAGCTCTCTGTCTCTCTGCCTCTGTCTCTCTCTGATTCTGTTTCATTGCTTTTAAGTGTTGGTGTTTCCCAGAGGCTAGATCTCTAGCTTCACTCTTCTTTCCTCCAACTTTAAATGCTCCCTCCTATGGATGGACTAATCTAGGCCCATGACTTCCAAACTCACCTCAATGCCATCCGTGCCCAAACTATCACTGCTGGTGCTGTGGTCTCTCCTGAGCTTCAGAACTGCCGGGGAGACATCCCTGTTTAGTCCCACAGGAACTCCAAAGTCAACATGCCCAGAACAGAGTTCATCGTGATCTGTCCAGTCTGCTCCTTCTCCCCTTCCATTCTCTTGTCCATCCACACAGATTGTTGCTCAAGCCAGTTTACTGGAGCTTATTCTTAGCTTCAGTTTCTCCTTTGTCTACAAATTTAATCAATCAAGTCTGACAGATCAGTCTCCTTAAAATGGCTCAAATCCATTCATGTCTCTCCATCCACTCTGCCACCACCAAGTCCAGAATATAATTATTGGTATCTTGGATTATTGCACAGCCCTCCTATCCAGAGTGGTCTTTCTAAATTACAAATCTGACCATGCCACTCTCTTGCCTAAATCCTCCAGAGGCTTCCCAGTACCCTCAGAATGAAGTCCAAATGCCTTATCATGGCCCACAAGATACCCCTCCCCAACCTCATTCTGGCCACTTCCCCATTTTTCTCTTATGTGGGCCTCTGCACATCATATTCTATCACCTGGAACATGCTTGACCCCATCCCTGCTTGAGCAACTCTTAATCCTTCTTTAAGACTCAGTGAAGGCACCACCCCTTCCAAGAAGCCTTCACCCCCTCCCCTGCCCCAATCTGGTTGTGGTAAATGCATAAATGGGGAGTTTGCAAGCCTCTAGTGGTTTTATGGATAGTCTCACCATCCCTGTTCCTTGAACACTTACTGCTGAGGTGGTTGTTATGCATTTCTTATTTCACCCTTCACCAATTTGCTCCTCTGAATCATCTTTTCTCAGCTCCTCCTCTTCATGAATTCACTTTTCTCACTCTTCGTTCCAGTTATCTATTGCTACATAACAAACCACCCCCAAACTTAGGGGCTGGAAACAATCTTTTTATTTTGCTGATGATTTGTGGATCAGGAATTTGGGAAAGGCTTATCCAGGTGGTTCATCTCAGATCCTCATGGACTTTGTCGGGGCAGCTGGAGCTGGACGGTCTACTTCCAAGATGGCTCCCTCACTCACATCTCTGCTGCTTCCCTGTTCCTTGGCCTCTCTCTCTCTCTATGGGAATAAATCTCTTCCTCCAGGGCCTCTCCATGTGGCTTGGGCTACTCACAGCATGGTGGTCTCAAAGAAGTCTCCCTTCTTAATTAGCTGTTGGCTTCCTAGTGGTGATAAGTGGATGCTGCCAGGCCATTTAAGAGCTACACACAGAACTAGTATGGCATCATATCTGCCATCCTGTATTGGACAAAGCAGTCACAGACCTGTCCAGATTCAGAGAGGAATTAGACACCACTTCTTGATGGAAGGAATGCCCATCATTAATGAATCACATTCTTATTCTCCAGTTCTGTTATTATTCCAGTATAGTATTTCTATAACTTTTTCAGAGAATTTGCCTTCCATTTCCTGAAGTTTCTAACTTTTCTTGAATTAAAATCAGGGTCCATACTATAGATTTATTTACACAACTAGCTCAATTTACTGACTAGTGCTAGGCACTAGTACTGTCTTGTATGGAAGATGGCTATTAATTAAACACCATATAATTCAATACTTACAAACTAAGTGCTAAAAAGGGAAAGGACTGGATACCCTGGGCATGTATAATAACAAAAGTCCCATCTGTCTGGGGTATCAAGAGAGGTTTTCCTGAGGAGGTGACTTTTGAGCTGAGACTTGAAGTCTGGGTAGGTATTAATTAAGATTGGAGAGAACACTCCAAACTAAGGGAGCATATGAGCAAAGACAAAAACTGAGAGGGAGCTCATCAATGAATTTGGTAAAGATGCAGGATACAAAATTAATACACAGAAATCTCTTGCATTTCTATACACTAACAACGAAAGATCAGAAAGAGAAATCAAGGAAACAATCCCATTTACCATCCCATCGAAAAGAATAAAATACCTAGAAATAAACCTACCTAAGGAGGCAAAAGACCTGTACTCAGAAAACTAGAAGATACTGATGAAAGAAATAAAAGATGACACAAACAGATGGAGTGATTCTTGGATTGGAAGAATCAATATTGTGCAAATGACTATACTACCCAAAGCAATCTATAGATTCAGTGCAATCCCTATCAAATTACCAATAGCATTTTTCACAGAATTAGAGCAAAATATTTTACAATTTGTATGTAAACACAAAAGACCATGAATAGCTAAAGAAATCTTGAGAAAAAAAAACAGAGATGGAGGAATCAGGCTTTCTGACTTCAGACTATACTACAAAGCTACAGTAATCAAAACAGTATGGTACTGGCAAAAAAACAGAAATACAGATCAATGGAACAGGCTAAAAAGTCCAGAGATAAACCCATGTACCGATGGTCACCGAATTTGTGACAAAGGAGGCAAGAATATACAATGGAGAAAACACAGTCTCTTCAATAAGTGGTGCTGGGAAAAACTGGACAGCTACATGTAAAAGAATGAAATTAGAATACTTCCTAACACCATACACAAAAATAAACTTAAAACGGATTAAAGACCTAAATGTAAGGCTAGACACTATAAAACTCTTAGAGGAAAACATAGGCAGAATACTCTGACATAAATCGCAGCAAGATCTTTTTTGGTCCACCTCCTAGAATAATGAAAATAAAAACAAAAATAAACAAATGGGATCTAATTAAACTTAAAAGTTTTGCACAGGAAAGAAAACCATAAACAAAACAAAAAGACAACCCACAGAATGGGGGAAAATATTTGCAAATGAAGCAACTGACAAGGGATTAGTCTCCAAAATATACAAACAGCTCATGTAGCTCAATATAAAAACAAATAAACAAATAACCCAATCAAAAAATGGGTGGAGGATCTAAATAGACATTTCTCCAAAGAAGACATACAGATGGCCAAAAAGCGCACGAAAAGATGCTCAACGTCACTAATTACTATAGAAATGCAAATCAAAACTACAATGAGGTATCACCTCACACCGGTCAGAATGGCCATCATCAAAAAATCTACAAACAATAACTGCTGGAGAGGGTGTGGAGAAAAGGGAACCCTCCTACACTGTTGGTGGGAATGTAAATTGGTATAGCCACTATGGAGAACAGTATGGAGGTTCCTTTAAAAACTAAAAATAGCACTACCATATGACACAGCAATCCCACTCCTGAGCATATACCCAGATAAAACCATAATTCAAAAAGATACATGTATCCCAATGTTCACTGCAGCACTATTTACAACAGCTAGGACATGGAAGCAACATAAGTGTCCATCAGCAGAGGAATGGATAAAGAAGATGTGGCACATATATACAATGGAATATTACTCAGCCATAAAAACGAACAAAATAATGCCATTTGCAGCAACAAGGATGGACCTAGAGATTGTCACACTGAGTGAAGTAAGTCAGACACAGAAAGACGAATATCATATAATATCACTTATATGTGGAATCTTAAAAAAAGGTACAAATGAACTTATTTACAAAATAGAAGCAGAGTTACAGATGTAGAAAACAAACTTATGGTTACCAGGGCCTGGCGGGGGAGGGACAAATTGGGAGATTGGGATTGACATATACACAGTACTGTATCTATACACATTACTGTATATAAAGTAAATAACTAATAAGAACCTGCTGTACAGTACAGGGAACTCTACTCAATACTCTGTGATGGTCTATATGGGAAAAGAATCTAAAAAAAAAGAGTGGATATATGTATATATATAACAAATTCACTTTGCTGTACACCTGAAACTAACACAACATTGTAAATCAATTATACCTCAATAAAATTTTTTTTAAAAAGTGAGAGGGAGCTTAATGTGTTTGAGGAAATTTTTTTAAAAATCCATGTGCTACAGCTGGAATGTGGGTGACATTGTTAACCCTGTTTTAAAAGTGAGGAAATTGAGGGTCAGAGCTCGGCTGAGAGCATGACACCAGGAGAAGGCTCCACCACGTGTGCTTCCCCTTGGTGGGGAATTTGCCCTCAGGCCTCTCCTTCAGCCTATGACAACTAGAAGAGCATCCCCTACAAACCTAGTGATGTCTTACCTGAGAGTTATCCAGAGTCAGAGAAATCAGCGTGAAAAATCACCCTAAGAAAACATTATCTGCAGAAAATATAACACATCCTGGTAGTATTACAGACAAGAGTGTAGTTTAAAAGTAAATCAAGACTAACTCATGCAAAGATTATCTAATTTAGAAACAACATGATTCATACTACTATCTCCATTAGTCTCACTATATATAAATAATTATATATGTATAGATATATAACTTTTATGCGAAAGCTAGAAGAAAATGGTAATTTGTGTTCATACAGGCCACATATGTAGCCACTTACTAAATTTTACAGAGAATTTATTTGAACATCCCAGCAAATCAGTATATGCATCAGTACAAAATGTTGCACAGATTATCTATAAGCTACTGGTCTAGGATATTTTATGTTTTTATACCCCAGTACATGGGCTTCAATTTTCTGTTCAGTTCTTAAGTTATTTTTAATGTATTTTTTTATATTTGAAAAAATTAACTATGCCATCTGCCAATTCAAAAGTGGGAAAAAAATTTAAAAGGCCTTTAAAGGAAGACTTTTTCAAAAATATAGAAGAAAAAAAAAGCAAGAAAACTGCCTTGGAAAGCAATTTTTCTTGTGGAAATGCTGTAATAGTTACATCATTTTAGGGGGAAACGGGACAAGAATATTATATAGAAAAATCAGACTCGCACTTTTATGGAAAATCTATGGGTCCCCACAAAAAGACCACACAATGCAACTTTAAGAAGAAAGGAAAGAGATTTCAACTCTAATTTGCTTTTTGCCAAGAACTTTCTGATATCCTAATTAATTTTAGAAATTATCCTTTCAGGTATACTGTCCCTTTTGTGACTTTGTTAACGTTTCTTGAGCTTTACAATATCTGCCTCATTGCAATATGTTTCCGATTCTCATCGCAAATGGTCATCACTGGTAAGGTGCAGATCAGGAGAAGAGGCTGGACACTGTCAGGAAAGACAGATGAATGTCAACTGATGAAGAATGAACTGTTAACATTTTGGGGAATAGTCCTCAGGACTTTATATCGGCCTACAATATCACATTCTATATAATTATATATTACTTTATAATATTTATTCTAAGGAATATGGTGAAAATAATATACCTTTTAAAAGGAATTCTAATTTCATTGCCCTTTGAAAATTTAAATGTAATTTTTATTTTGCTTTAATTTGTGTTTTGCTTTTAAAAGATTCATTGTTTGTTATAGCCCAAGAGGTAGTAACTGAAAAGCTTAAAGTAATTAATAACCTGAGATTATTTTTCCTCCCTCTTGTTTTCCTTTTATAAAAAAAAACAGAAGGAAATTAAATGCTTAATTAAATCAAACGAATTAACTGAACACTAGTATTACCATGACCAGTGTTTGCACCACTAATTGCTTATTGAGTATTACGACAGTGTTCACACAGTCTGAACATAGAACAGGTTTGGCCACAAATCAAAACAGGCAGTTTTAGTTCTACATGGTATGGAAACAGGTATTCTGGAGGTAGAGCCCATGTGAGTATCATCAAAACACCAGACAATTAAATATTGCTAGGTCAGTTTGATAGGCTTTGTTCTCATCCCTTTAGGGTGAAAATGGTGCTTGTAGCTCCCATGGGCTTGGCCCTGCTTGGGAGAGAGTCCTGTTGAGCTGGCCTAATCACATTTCCTGGAAGAGTTCACATAGATCTGATTTGGAAATTTCCAGAAATGACTATGTCCTTCTTAACACACACTGGAATCTAAGAAGATAATATTTCCTTGTCACATTGTTCTAAAGCAGACATTCAATTACATTCAAAGAGCACATCTGCTCTCAGAGGAACAACTGCGAGCAATTAAAAGAGAAAACAGAACACATAACAAAACAGCTAACTTCTTCAGGAGAATGGGAGAATGTAACCAATGCGGAGAGTTCAACGCTTCTATCCTCAAGCTGTGGTATGCTCTCAATTCAACACAGAGGTTCTTCAGCACTCCCCCTCCCACCCCTCATGCTGTCAGTCAGCCGCTCCAGTCCCCGTGGGCTCTCTCCCAGCCTAGGGTTAAAATGCTCCCTTCCACAACCAACATGTATTCACGCTGGAGTTCATTCTTTCAGATTCCCCCTAAGCATCTAATTAAACCTATTTGTGCTAGGATTTTACTAGATGAAAATAACTTTAAGCAATTCAATACCTTTTATTGAGTGACTAAGTGTGCTAGGCACTGTGGTTAATAATCTGCTTAAGAAACAGTTTCTCTATTCATTTAAAAAATTGGGAACAACTGGGAAGCCCTACTGAAGCAGTTAAATAAATCATGTTATATCCACACCTGTGGGATACTCTGTAGCCACTCAGAAGAATACTTTTGAAAATACTGCTTCCATTCATTATGGATGTCAACTAAACTTACTGTGGTAATCATAATATATACACCTTAACTTATACAGTGTAGTATGTAGTATGTCAATTATATCAATAATATTGGAAAAAAGGCAATAATGCTTTAGTATGATCCCAGTTTTATTTTTTAAATGTGCATTGGAAAAAAAGACAATGAAATATAATAGTAACTTTGGTTACCTTAAAGAAATGGGATTATATATGATTTTAATTTTCTTCAAACTTCTATGTACTTTCCAGTTTTCTTCAAGGAGCATATACTGTGTTATAATCAGAAAATAAACAATTTAACAAGAAGACAATAGACAATTTCTCTCTGGAAGAGAGAAATTTCTCTCTGGAAGAGTTGTCAGTCTAGTCCAGATAATACTCAATTAAAAACTATAATGTATGTTATATTATGGTAAATGTTGTTATTTTGCACAAGGTGTTATGAGAACATTTAATCACCCATATAGGCGATGGAATATTTAATATGATACTGCCCCCACTGATTTTGTAAATATATTTAGTATTGTAAGGAAATATACAGTTCACAATTCCATATCGAAAATCTTTGGTGCAGATGTGTTTCAAAACTTAGACTTTTTTGGATTTCAGAAATAATGTGGTGAGGGCTTCCCTGGTGGCACAGTGGTTAAGAATCCACCTGCCAATGCAAGGGACACGGGTTCGAGCCCTGGTCCAGGAACATCCCATATGCTGCGGAGCAACTAAGCCCATGCACCACAACTACTAAGCCTGCGCTCTAGAGCTGCGTGCCACAACTACTGAGTCCGCATGCCACAACTACTGAAGCCCGCGTGCCTAGAGCCTGCACACCTCAACGAAGAGCAGCCCCTGCTCACCGCAACTAGAGAAAGCCCGCACACAGCAATGAAGACCCAATGCAGCCAAAAATAAATAAATAAAATTTAAAAAAAAGCACACTTTACAAACATTTTAAAGCATCAAAAAATACGCTTTAAAAATATGTACATCTTCTAAGTAGAAGTAATATTAATAGAGCTGGCAAAAATGCATTTCTCAGTACTCTTTTTTTTTTTTTTTTTTTTTCTCAGTACTCTTTTAAAGGCTGTCTCTAAGCCAAACATTTCCTAATCACTCTTGGATGAATATAGGCAGCTAAGTGACCAAAAAGCTGTGGTTTCAGTCCTTAACTCTAAAACCGCTGAGTTTATTGATATATAGGCAGTTCAGAAAAAATTTATTTTATATATATATATATATATAAAGTGGGTTTTTTTTTCAACCTTTGTAGTATAATGTGTGCAATGTCTGAGCTAATATTGCATGCCACTGAGGACAAGTAGCAATTTCCATGAAGTGACTGTGAAGCGGTTTTAGGGGGAAAAAATGCCAAGGATGATTCATTTGAAATCAACCTTGAAAGTTTTCCTGCTGACGAGGCTGACAGAAGGGAGGATTAGGACAAAGGTTAAATTCTTCAGTTCTAGGAAACTGCTTTGTCTTTAGGGCTTACTCTTCCAAGCTCTGATAGTACATCAAGACAAACCATTTAATTTTCTCCTGTGGATACAAGATCGTCCACAGTCAGACTAACCATATAGAGCTTTTGACAGAAAAAGGAATTTCTCCATGGTTCTACAAACCATGCAGTCAGTGAATGTTGATTTATTAATGCAAGTTGACCATCAAGATCTAAATTCCAGGGCTTCCCTGGTGGCGCAGTGGTTGAGAGTCCACCTGCCGATGCAGGGGACACGGGTTCGTGCCCCGGTCCGGGAAGATCCCACATGCCGCAGAGCAGCTGGGCCCGTGAGCCATGGCCGCTGAGCCTGCGCGTCCGGAGCCTGTGCTCCGCAACGGGAGAGGCCACAACAGTGAGAGGCCTGCGTCCTGCAAAAAAAAAAAAAAAAAAAAAATCTAAATTCCACAATAATCTCTCGAAATACTGATTTCGCATCATTACCACCTTCTCTTTGAGTAACCTAACTACCAGTATTCAGAAAATTTATTGATTTGACTTCCTGTATGTCTTTTCAGCCTCTGGCTGGAGTCATAAAAGCAGAAATATGGCCCTAGGGTAAAAGCAGGTGAGCAACTTAAGAGACATATGTACTTTGTGAATCATTGGGAATTGGTGATTTTGAACATTTTCATCAGTGCTTTCACATAATACTAAACTCTTCTTAGCAGCTGATACAGGCTGCAGTGTGCTATGAATAGCACAACCAGAGCTTCGGTGCGTTTTTTTTTCATGTTAAATGCACATTTATCAGCCTACTATAGATTCCTGTCTTCATAATCATCGAACTGAAAAATCATTAGGTGTTGAATATCATATAATGCTATGTAAGTGCCATAAAAATAAATGAAGGACAGTTGGGTCTTATCTTCTGGGACCTTACAATTTTGAACAGATGATGACAAACGAAGAGAAACAAATAAGCTATACAATAAATAATTGCATGAATTAAATAGATAAAACATTATGTTGAGAACAAACAAGACAGTTAACCTAGGTAGACTTTTAGTTGACGAGTGATGAGGCAATTATAGAAGCAACCCACAGGGAACTGATTTTTAAAAGGGCCTAATTATTTAATTAAGACACTCTTTCCTGGAGGAGGGCAAATCCAGAGATTTTGCAGCTTTGGTAACTGCAAAATCACTAAACTTCTTGGGTGGGAGAAATATTCCAGAACTTCTGTTCTTTTCATCTCCAAAACTTATAATAAATGGCATTAGAACTAAGATCCAGCAAATTCTGCTGGATTTAAGTTTTGCCTTCAACTACATGTCGCTAAGAGCAAACGTGCTATTGATATTAAGAAAAGTGTCAGGACTATGCTCAAATGTATATTGGACTTAGGCTTGTGACAGTGCTTATTACCTTAGAAAATGTTTTGTTTTGCCTCTTTTTTAGGGGAACACAAATAATTTTTTTAATGAAAAAACAGTCTCCGAAACAAAGAACATATACATTATTACATGTATTACAGTGGCATTATTTAACATTTTTGCAAAATGGAGGATAGTTGCATTCTCCTATCTCCTTCTGCATTTAATCTATTGCAAATCTTGTTTTTTTTTAAAATAACAATTGTATATTTTAAAGGAGTACAACACCATGTTTTGATATATATATACATAGTGAAATGATTACTACGGTCAAGCTAATTAACATATCCACCTCCTAACACATTTAGCATTTTTTTGTGTGTGTGGTGAAGGCACATGAAGTCTACTCTCTTATCAAATTTCTAGTATACAATACAGTGTTATTAACTATAGTCATCATGCTGTACATTAGATCTCAAGATACTATAGAAAATGAATACTAACAGATATATCAATGGACACAGCATCAGTAGGACAATTAAAGTCAATAAACTCTGGAAACAAGTTATTATGAGGCCATATTTATACAAACATGTCTTAATATGGGGAAGTTCAAGCATTTATTTTTATCTACTCTGTTTAGGGTAAACTGAATTAACAAAAGATAATAGGCCTCATTCTAAAATTTGTCTCACTAGTGGCTTATTGACACAGCTGAAACGCTCCAAAATCAGCTCCTTTAGTTTGGAAAGTGAATTCTTTCAGCTAGGAAATATTAATGATTTGTTTTCTGCAAATTTCACATTTTAAAAGGGCATCTTTGGGCTTCCCTGGTGACGCAGTGGTTGAGAGTCCGCCTGCCGATGCAGGGGACACGGGTTCGTGCCCCGGTCCGGGAAGATCCCACATGCCGCGAAGCGGCTGGGCCCGTGAGCCATGGCCGCTGAGCCTGTGAGCCATGGCCGCTGAGCCTGTGTGTCCGGAGCCTGTGCTCCGCAACGGGAGAGGCCACAACAGTGAGAGGCCCGCGTACCGCAAAAAAATAAAAAATAAAAAAAAATAATAATAAAGGGCATCTTTGAGAAAGACACATGAGAAAGAGATCTAATTTACAAAGTGATAGAGATTACCCTGCTGTCACTCTTGCTCCCTGGCAAGCAAATGTGGATCTGAGGTTCTAGCCGAAGGCTCACTTCCACAAGGCAGTATCTATACATATGTAACTTACTTTACCACAAAGCATAAGAAATGTGGTTTTCTGGAGATAAGGATGAAAATCCACTGGATTGAGAGCTGTCATCTCTGCTTTAAAATGTTAGAAATAAAATGCACTTAAACAGAGGAGATCCTTATAGAGATACCTTAGTTTGGGGGTGTCCAGCAGACTTTTCAAACCACACACCAAAAAAATCTAAAAAACTGAATGCATTCCAAGAAATCAAAAGGCTCATGGAGAATTGTCCTGACAGAATTCTGTTCTCACAAATCAATCAGGGGTTGAATAACACATTTACAATGCAGAGTTAGAATCCTCCTGTGAAGCATTTTTCCTAAGCATTGGATAGGATTTTATTAGAGAGTACTATGATATTTTTGTCTTTAACATTTCAGCCAGACTGTATATTTACTCATTCATTCAACCATCAAGTGCCTACTGGATATCTGCATTGGGAATGCAAAATGAATATGCTATGGCTCCTGAACTTCTTGAATCTAATAGGAAGGAACAAGCACATAGAAAATCTCAATGGGGTTCAATAAATACAGAATGATGTCAGGAAAAACACTATCTCCATTTGGGGGGGCTTCATCAAAAGGAACAAATAGAAGCGTGGTCCAGGCAATGGACATGGCATTTACAAAGGCATGGAGACAGGAAAAAAGCACTTTGGAGTCATGGCAAAACAACTCAAAATGAGTCAATTGGTGTAGAGAGATAGGTGGAGGCTAGATGACCAATGGAGAAGAAATCGTTGATAGATACTAAACAGAAATGAAAAGACCAGAATTACATTTAAGGACAACTCTTTGAGGTAGTATGATATAATGTCTCTAGAACAATTGGATGCTTAATTGGCCAAAGCAGTTGTGAGAAAAGTTATATCTTTGTCCACAGAAGGGAGATAGACCTCTTTCAAATGAATGATAGGTCCTTTTCTCAGCAGTTGCATCCTTGAATATAGGATCAACCACGGAGGGAAGTTGAAGGAGGAGGCATTACGCTCAGAGACGATCTGGGCATTACCGAGGGAGGACTTGAGAACCTGTGGCTATCATCTTTCAATCAAATGCATGCATGTGGGGTACTTCAAGCTCTACAGGCAGTAGCAAATGCAGATCCAAGAAAGGGGCAGTAAATGATAAGAATGGTCTATATTGTCATGGGGATTATTAAAGAACTGACTGGGAAAGCAATTTAATATAATTAATAGTTCAAATTCCTTCATCTTCAAATTGTGCCCGCATCAGATGCCAGCTTCTGCTATAATTACTCTGCTAATCGGCAATCCTCTTTCAATGTAAACACTATTTTCCTTATATCAATATAATCTTGTTTTTCCAAAGAAAATGTTCTTGTTATTATTTTTAATACATTTTATTTATTTAATTTCTTGAAGTGGTAGCACATTCACATACTTCAAGCATCAAAAGTATAAAACGATGTACAGCAATGTCTCTTTTCCAGCCCTGTCTTCTATCTGCCAAGTTCCTATCCCCTTAAAAGTAACCAACATTATTAGTTTCTCATTTACTTCCCAGGATTTTTAAATTGTATATACAAGCCAGTACAAGTATAGATTATGTTCCCTTCTTTTTTTAACCCCAATAGTACACTATTTTGGCACCCTTTTCTCCCCATTTAAAAATAAATCTTGGAGATTGTATTAGTCAGTTCAGGCTCCCATAACAAAATCCCGTACACTGGGTGGCTTAAATAACAGAAATTTATTTTCTCACAGTTCTGGAGACTGGAAATCATAGACCAGAGTGCCAGTATGGTCAGGTTCTGTGGAGAGCTCTTTTCCTGCTTACGGACAGCCGTCTTCTCACTGTGTCCTCACATGGTGGAGAAAGGCAGCAAGCTCACCGGTGTCTCTTATAAGGGCATAAGGGCAGCAGTCCCACCATGAGCGCCCCACTTGCACGACCTCATCTAACCCTAATTACCTCCCAAAGGCCCTATAACCAAATATCATCACACTGGGGGATTAGGCACCCACATATGAACTTTGGGGAGACACAAACAACTTAGTCCACACAGAGATCTTTCCATATAAGACATAAGACATTCTTTTTTTTTTTTACAGCTACACAGCATGCTATTGTTACATCATACATCTTTAAGGTTGGAACTGGGAAAACTGAAGTTGTCTTTAATCATTCTTTGTTAATAGGAGCTGCAGAAAAAGTGTTAGGGATTGATAGGTGATGTTTCTGATGAAGGTCCACAAAGGCTGGAATTATTATATTCTGATGATTGCTAGAAAAGTATCAAAACTCAAGCAATATGTTCAATATACATTCATTAGCTCATCACTAGATCCTCAAAACCTCAGCTTTCTAAATCAATTATGTTAGAAATGTTGTTCTAATATGAAGATACTTATTTGAAGATGCAAATTATATTAATAAAACATATAGCTATGAAATGTATTTTTGCTATGTCACTGCTTACAATAGTCAGCTTACACTTGACTGTTACTTGACTGTACACTTGACACATTAGTGTATACTGGTTATGAGAAGGGTACTTGTGTAGAAGAAGATTTAGTGATCTCTATAATTAAAGTTCAAATAGTTATTCTTGTCAGAAATGGGAAAGAATCAAGAATGAGGACGAGAGAAAAAGTATGGCCACAAAATGCTTCTGGACAACCTCACTGAAATCAAAATAATAGACTGTGTGCTACTCCAGCAGTCTGAACATAATGCCTAAAGGAAGAGAGACAAAGTGAAAGTAGGTGAATAGAACAATGTGTCCTTAAAATATGGCTTAAATTGGATTCGGGGATAAGGGAGAGAGAGAAACCAAAGATCAAACACAAGGCTTTAAGCCTAAATGACTGGGTAGAAAAGTAATACTATTGACTGAGATAGGGTAGAAGATACCTAGGATGGGGTAAAAGTTTATTTTAGTATACGTATGTTTGGGGGCTGGTGAGATATGTAGGTTAAAGTTATCAGCAGGCATTTAACAAAGACATTGATGTGAAGAGAGAGATCTGGAAGTTCTTTCAAGAAGTATTTGTGAGAATGAGAGAGGGGAGGCAGAGGGAGAAGAAGCAAGGACAGAATGATGGAGACCACTCACATTCAGAGACAGAAGGAAAAAGATGATTGTTAAAATATGAGTGGTCAGAGAGAGAGAAAGTAAATCAAGGTAGTGAGGTTATAGAAACCAAGAGGAGGGCCTAGTCAACTGTGTCACATGCTAGAGGAAAGACAAGCAGTGATATGAACCCCGGGACAGTAAGTTAGGAGAATGAGGTCAGATTTTAAGATATTAAATAATGAATTGAATAGTGAGAAATTAAAGTCAAGAAATACTTTATACTGACTTTTTTTAGATGATTGTGGGGTAATGGAGAAAGATAGGATAGCAGTGATATTGCATCATATTTATATTCCACTTTAGGGCAACCATGTACTTCCACATACATTATCCCTTTTGATGATATCTCAAGGAGATAGTCTTGTAGGTAGATAAGTGGGGAGAGATGCATCAGAGAGGAATAATTGGAGATACAAATAGAAGATGAAGTAATGGATGGAGTTAGTTTTCTAAGGAGGTGAAAGAGGGAAGAATTTAGTGCTGGAAAAGTGTAGGGATACCTCTAATTTTGAAACAGAAGGAAGAAAAAGTGAGTTGGTGAAAGAACATTTGCAAGGTAAAAATAATTTAGAGAGATTCATGACTCAAGACCTGAAAGTAATCAAGGTAACCTTGAATTGAGGGCCCAATTGACAGGAGAAATGTGAAACAAGTGGGGAAATGATGATGTTGGCATAAAAAGTCAAAACACTGACTCTACTCAGTCACAAGCTCTCCAGATCTCTTATACAATACAATAGTCCTCCCACTAACACAATGGTGAGTGGACATTGAAAGTACTGGAGCCAAGAACAAACAGTTCAGTGTCTTAAACAACCCAGCAAAGACTTCAAGACAAGCTCATCCACTATGAATTCAATTTACAAGTCTGCTTTGAGTTCCCACCCACAGCCAACTCTACAGGAAGCAAAAATATTAAGCAAATTGTTAGAATAATGCATTCCCACAGGACATGACATCCTGAAGTTTTTCAAACAACAGCGATGTCACCTTCAATCACCCTCTTTAGAGGTTCTGCTTTTTCTAAGATAGTACCCAAGTGTTTATAACTTTCTCCATTAAAAAGTATGTATACTAAGAAATAAATTTAAGTTTTTAACTCTATGAGCCAACATACTGGGAGACAAAAGTATGATAGGCTTCCTTTCTTGGCTGAAAAGAATGGACATGTCCATTCAGGCCTTGCAATATCTTAGCTAGACATCCTGAGATTGTAGTCTTTTGGCTCTTTGAACCAACTCTACCATTAAAATATTAATTACTCTATTATCTCTGATAGAAGATAAAGGTTACTATTTTGGTGTGCCCAATGCACCTCTTTCCACAGGAAAAATATTCTAATGAAAACGGCAGATATGTGCCCTCAATTGGACCAATCATATTACCCTATCTTCCTGGTTGTGAATGGTTTGGGAAGGAATATATGACCTAAGTTAGCCCCATGAAAGTCATTCTTGGGATTGTTTTCAGACTGGAGCCAAAGAGGAAAAAAATCTTTCTTTGCTGATAGAAGAGCTGCTAGGATGAGATGAGAGACCAAGGTTGATAGGAGCCATGTGCCCCATGGCATGGAGAAAGCCATCTGCAAAGAGCACCAGACACCCTGGTTAGAAATAGAGTGTGAGCCCTGAAAGTGTTCCTGCCACAGAATCCAGACACCCCCAGGACCAGTTCCCTACATCATGTGTTTGGATTATACCAGCCAACAAGTTCTCCTTTTCGTTTGAGCAAGTTAGGATTCAGTCATTGGCAAACCAAAGTGGCCCAACTTATGCACAGAATATCTTATACTTACAATGTGTTCAATAAATATATATTGATTATCTGGTTGCTTTGATGTCAGTGCTTTTTCTGTACCTTTTGCTTCTGCACTTTCTCTGTGTTCTACAACTTCATTCTTAATAAGGCTTGATCAAAAGTAAGGCTGCAATTTTCCGGTAATAATTGGGTGCCCTAACCCCACAGTACTGGCAAAGGTCATTTAATACGTCTGTGTTTCAGTTTCTTAATTTGCAAAATATGGCAAATAATAACCGCAGCTATTTTTTAAACATCCCCTATATTCCAGATACTGGCCTAATGCTTAACATATATTATTCTAATTCCTACAGCAATTTTCTACCACATGCATAATGATCCCCATTTTATAGATGAGGATGCTGAGATGCAATGAGTTTAAATGAATTGACCAAGGTCATACAGCTTGAATGACATAATTCTGATTCCTACCCAGGTTAGTCTGAGCCTGTATTCTTTCCAATGTCCTATGATGCCTTGCTTATTCAAAAAGCTTATGTGTGTAATAAGATAATGCAAGTAAAATTGAAAATGGTGAAAAATCATTCTCCAATTGATAACAAAAAAATGTGGAAGTGGGCCCAAATATTAGCAAGGAAGATTTAGGTTAAGGAGAACATTCTGACTACCTCAATTATGGCATTTAGAAACAGTAATTGAAGAAAACGAGTGCTGAATCTCATATAAATGAGAAATTTTATGAAGAGAGAAAGTACAGCCAAGATTCTGTTCCATGTCTGAAGCCTCAATAAAACTCAGAAGGACATAAGTAAGCAAGCTTTGCTAAGCTAGGGAGAACCGAACCTCTTCTCATTTTCCCCATGGAACCATCAATACCTAGGACCTGGCATTCCTTTGTGGTCCTGTTGATGAAGTGTGCTTATAAGATATGAACATTTTGACTCACAGATCTGAATGCTAACATCAGTAGTGTCTGGAAAAAATATGTAGTAATGCTGTCTATGTACCACTAAAATATATGCAAGTCCTATTTTTGTAAAGTTTAACTAAAAGAAGGAAAACACCGAGTCTATGTATTGAATGACATTTTGTAGTAAAACTCTTGTGTTATTCAAGCTATAATTACTATTTCAAATAACTTCAAGGAAACCACATTATGAACTACCTGTTTTATGTCCATTTTCTTCATTAGACTGTGAATGCTTTGGGAACAGAAATTGTGTCTTACTTATCCTTTTATCTCTAGAATCTAACATAGGTGAAATATGGCCTAGGTTACATTATAACTTTCATGGGTCCTAGGAACTTTAGTTTTCATGGACCTCTTCCTCCATAAAAATATTAAAAATTGTACTTTATACCTTGGTATAAAGATGATTATATTAGTATTATGTATTTTAATATTTTCTTTGACCTAAGAGTTTATCTTTTCTTTTGGTTTTAAAGGAAATTAAAACATTTGCACAGGTCCCTAAAACTACTGCTATGCCAGGTGCTATGCCTATCTTGCCTGTGGACAGCTCAGTCCTGATATGTGTTAAATAAAATTTTTTAAAGTGAATGAAATGAATAAATGATTTTAAATTAACATCTATCTGATGGTACTGATTCTTAGAGCTTCTATTTTGGAGTAATGCTCAGCTTAAAATAGTTTTCAAAAACAACTAATTAATAAAATCATCACAAAGTACTAATATTCATTTAATCTGAAGCCAACTATTGAAATGCACCACTGTACACAGAAGTAAAACTCAAGAGCAGTGAATAAGAAGCCTGTCAGAGTGACAAAATAAATATTTTAAAGTAATATCAGAGGTTGCTATAATTTTGAACAAATACAGCCCACCTCTTAAATAGTGAAAATTAAATATTTTCTTTTTTAAACTCTGACATTCCAAGAGAGTCAGTTCATAAGGTAGATACTTAAAAAAATGTGGGCTTATACTTGGAGCCGCATAGTTATTGACTATAATTTAGTTCAATGTGTGCCCAGAACGCTGGCCCTGCTGCCTTTCACAACATTGCTTTTGGAACTCAGCATTTCTCCACTGCTGTTTCCAGAGACATCTTTTTTAAATAGAAAATTGATTGATGAAATCTTAGGCATGAATAAATGCTAATGCATATAATAAATTAAAACGCTGTCATTTTATAAGAAAGGTTTATTGGCTAACTGTACTATTTCTTCTAGTAATTCAAAACCTAGTGTTTAATTTACAGAATGAAATGCGGAAATCAATTATTCAGTTCGTAGTATGGTAAAATTGATTTTCAAAATTATGTTTTGGGAGGCAACCGGACTGATTTATCCACTGACTTAAAATGTAGAGTCATATCTGAAAAGTTTTTCCCCACTTCAAAATGTATTGAACAATGCTCAAACTATGAGGAAGCATTTTTGCATTGCCTGGACAGCATTGTATGCAAATTAATATCTGGATGACAATTCAGATTCACCCTTCCAAAAGGGATATCATACATATAAAGTAGTGCTAGTATTTATGGGACGGACCAGAACAGATTTTAAAGGCTACATAATAAAAGTGCATTAAAGCTGCCTAAATTGATTAACCATTGATACTGAAATGGATTCAGCTAATGGATTCTGCCCCCCCAGAAAGTGCCCCCTTTTAATAATAATTTTTAAAAAGCAAAAAACATGTTTTTCCTTCTCTTTTTTCATAACATCTAGCCACCTGAGTAACGGCGGGAGAGGGAAGGGGACTGCCCACACCTCGCCTGGGCCAGCAGGAGGAAGAGGTCGCCTAGTGATCAGACACTCTCGCTTCTCCTCTCCAAAGGGCAAATGGGCTGCCTCAGCAGCTGTCATATCCTGCTGCCCTTCGAAACAGGAAACCAGTCTAGAATTTCAAACTCACCTCCTGAATTGCATTACCAAACTGGTAGTCTTGCCAGATCCTTGTAAATGCCTGTTAAATGTGAAGGTGGTAAAGGCTTTGAGGGGCTGGTGAACAGGGAGGGCCTCTGTGTTTGGGAGGGGGCACTACCTGGCTCAGCTACCTGCCATCTATTGGGCGGTTCTGGAGATGAAACAAGCACAGCAGATGAGGAGGACACACAAGGTCACTCGGTCCATCTCATGCCAGCAGGGAGAATCACATCCCCGTGCAAGGTTGAACCCATTAGGGGTCTTGTAATGAGGCTGTTAGTTATCCCAAGGCACATAATGGGGAGCTTCAAAGATCTAGGTTGTAGACTCGCAAATCACAGTTATTCCGCTAGCCTTTCAGCCAGACAAGCCCCTTGTTTTCCCACATTCCCCACACGATATCCTGCTCTGGCCATCTTATTGCTCGTGAGCCGTTCCAGCAGAGGGCAGGCAGGGGAAAGGAGAGGAGTCCTATACTACAGCACATCATCTAGAGTGTTCTGAACATATTAAGGCAAATTTTCTGGATGACTAAGAACAACAAATGTTTTTCTGTCCAAAATTTTTTTTCCTGCCTATCTGTCTATATAAGGTGTTACCAGTTTTCAGGAGCTCCTCTCTCAAGGAATTCACAGTCCGGCTTGGGAAGGCAAAATGAAGATACGTGAAATAGTGAGAAAGCCAGACTCTAAAGCCATCCCAAGCTATCCTAAGTAAATTCATGAGTTTCAAGAGAAGGAAGAAAGTCTTTGGGCACTGAAGTCAGTGACGGCATTTATAGATTAAAAGTATGATCAGGGCAGAGTAGTGAGAGTCAGTGTTTGGGTGAACGTAATTGTAGAAAAATTCTCTGAACAGGTTTGGATGATAGCCTCACAGAGAGGATGTATAGGCATCCTGTTGGAGTTTGGTTTATGTAGGACAGATCTCATCAGATCTTAGCACCAGGCCTTTGTGGTGATCAGTCAGAGTGAAAGGACTGGGAGATTCAGGATTGGCTGGCATTCAACGAGGAAAAAGAATCAGTATCTTTCCATACCATTCATTAACATCTGTGTGACAACGTCATGAGCAACTCACTATGGGGAGATCTTCATTAGATAAACAGGGCTGCAAAATTCACAGCCAAGGAATGCGGGCTGGAGAGGCACTCCCAGCCACAGCTGCTACCTGAACACCCAGGACTGGCTGGGAACCAAGCAGACATGCTGAAACCAGGAGCCTCAGCGACGAATGGCAATGTTACAGCCGCTTAATCCTGAAATGAAAAGTAATTGCTTCTGGCTTAAAGAATAAAGGAAAAACAAGATCAGCCTTGGCTGAATCATACTTTTTTCCCCAAAACAACCAAGCTATAGGCCAGGTTCTAAAACTTTCTTGGTACTTGAAAATGTGAGAAAATGCATGTTTTCTGTCAATATAATTTAAATTCATCCAAGAGTACTGATATATAAGAACACTTGAATGCAAATACATTTTTGATAACATGATTAAGTCAAATGTGTTCACTTTTAGCTATAGGGATGACATCTAAAATTTAACTTACCTGAATATAATTTTTGGAAAGTTGGTCTTCAAAATAGCTGTTGCTTTTTTTTTGGGAAGGATTTCCTATGGAAAAGTCTCAGCAGAAGTTGCCAGAGCTCCTTTTCTGCACCGATGAAACTGCAAATGGAGAAATACAGCAGGGGGAGGAGTAAGGCATTTCAATACGTCTAATACATTCTTGTGATGGAATTGTCTTCTCTGTTAAAGAAAAGACTTGATAAAAATTCATAAAGACTTGATAAAAATTCATAAAGAGACAGCTATGAGTTTAAATTATTATTAGAAGAATCTAAAAATGAATTTAACCTGCAACTGAGTATATAGTATTTGGGTTTTTACTTGTTTACCTCTCAAGGGGATACAGAATGGCAAACGTCAGGATACTCTTTTAGGCAGCCACTCCATTTCCTTGAGAGCAAGAGAGCAACGACAGAGTAAAAACAGCAAGAATGAGAACAAACAAATCTTGCCTTTCATGTTCTAATTTTTAAATTATACATATTAATTTAAAATATTTGTGGCAGACTCACAATTATGTAGAGAGAACTAATTAAAATATATCTTATCTCCTAGAGCCATATAAAACTGCCTACACAAATAGCAATTTCATGTGATTTAACCCAATACTCAAGGCTTCATAGGAATATCATCAGCTAATAATAACCAATAAGGAGTACAACCCAGTTTGTCTTCCTGCCATTATTCTGTACAAACGCTAATGTTATAAAATTAATCTGACACACGCTATCTTCTTGCAGGTGCTAACATTGAGGACATTCCTCATAGAAGAACCAAGGCTGTTTATAGACATTGCTCACAGCTTGTGCTTCTGCTTCATTAATTCAAAACAGAAAAAAATGTAAATCTTATACCAGAAGTTTTCTGGATACAACCAGTTTTTTTGGATTTAATCTAACAGAACAGCACTGTGACACTGACAACTGTGACTGCTTTCTCATGAGCTCAGGCTGGAGGACAGCTGGAAGGCCAGCCACCAACCCAATGACCTGATGCACAGTAATCACAAACTCGAGGGCTTATCTTAGTGAAAGGTGTCATAGAGCCCATGAGGTAAAGAAACAACCATGAACAACACTAAGAATGCAAAGAATGTCCACAGCTGATGAATCGTGTCCTCGATTGATATATGACAAACAGCCAGTGACCCCCGAAAGCCACAGTATTTCCAAAGACAAAGGACTATGGTACTTAGTAACACTTTGAATTTTTTTTTAAAAGCAGTTCTTGGGCTTCCCTGGTGGCACAGTGGTTGAGAGTCCGCCTGCCGAGGCAGGGGACACAGGTTCGTGCCCCGGTCTGGGAAGATCCCACATGCCGCGGAGCGGCTGGGCCCGTGGGCCATGGCCGCTGAGCCTGCGCGTCCGGAGCCTGTGCTCTGCAACGGGAGAGGCCACAACAGTGAGAGGCCTGCGTACCGCAAAAAAAAAAAAAAAAAAAGCAGTCCTTTTTATACCAATACTCTACCATTCTATGCCAAGAAAGGATACTGAGTGTTCAGATGGTCCAATTTTTCTCTTTTACACTAAGCATGATTCAGATATTAGCAAGGTTTCCATTTCCATTACAGAAGAAGCCTTAGATAAGCTTTCTATTCTTAAAAAATATGAGAACATCCCAAGGAAATACCGATTTAAAGTATAATGTAATTGTACATTTTAATGGCGCTACACCGTGATTGCAAACATTTAGATGATTTGGAAATGTATAGTATGTTGTTGAAAGCAATTTTAATCCAAATATGTCCATTGCAAATTTAAGGTAATCTCAGTTTTACATGCAAAAACATTAAGATTATAGGGAACAAAGTTGGTAGCACTAGGCCTAGTCGGGTCTTGCGGCTGGAGGTGACGCAAGGAAGAAGAAACGATCCTCCATGGGTTAAGGCTACCTTTCCAGATAGTCCAACAACTAAGTCACTAGTTTCCAAGGGCATTTGCACCACCTATGGAAACACTGGATCCGTACACACCAGACAGATCCTTGACAACTCATCCCACCACCCCCCGCACAAAAGTTGTTGTACCAGTGGACAAAGAAGGTGACCACTGAGTTTCTTTTCATTACCAGATAGATATAATATCCCTGCCAACAAAAAAGAGCACACAAAGTGTCTCTCCATAATATCACGACCAGTTGAGATCACACTAAGAAAATCAGCTTGCCTAGACGAGGACTCCTTCTCCTCTTGGGTAGCCAGGATTTGAAGGAGAGACTCTGACCTGTGCCACTGGTAAGTGACTAACTTTTACACACTGAACCGGTCCTGAGAACTGAGCTGTCTTCTTTGTAAGTGAAAAATATACAACATAATCTTGAAGGACTGCACAGTGGTACGAGCCAGAGGCATACTGTGTGTGTGTAACAGACTGAGAAATGGACAAATGAATCCTACTAAAAGGATTTTTTATCTTCTGCATCTATCTGCCAATGTTAGTGTTTTATGGGCTTAGATTATTACCTTTCTCTGGTACCTTTTTTCCTATACTGTTGTTCTATTCTAATGTGTCCTAGAAATCCCTCTCCTGATCCCTAATCAGAATCAGAAAGTGAGGAAAAAGAAAACGCTAACTACCTAAATGAGAGTTCTGGGGAAGAGTAAGATTCTTCTGAAGAAGAGGACCCTGTGGTGCCCAACCTAACACCTCTTGAGAGTCTTGCCCGGCAGGTTAAGTGCCTTTTAAAATATTCTACAACTTGGAAACATTTAAATCCTAATTCCTGGTTATATTATGCTAAACTCTTGTATGCTAGCACCCGGTCCGAATACTTCAAGAGTTAGTTCTAAGACTCTCTCATTGCTCCCATTGTGTACCCAAACTGGAACCAATTCCTGAATGGCCTCCTCTAGCTTCTTGTGGAGTCCCACCTTTTCTTTTCTTTTCTTTTTAATTCAGTGTAAGCATGTAACTTTTTTTCTTTTTTTTTAATTTAATTTTATTTATTTTTTTATACAGCAGGCTCTTAGTAGTCATCTATTTTATACACATCAGTGTATACATGTCAGTCCCAATCTCCCAATTCATCACACCACCACCACCACCACCCCGCCACTTTCCCCCCTTGGTGACCATACGTTTGTTCTCTACAACTGTGTCTCAATTTCTGTCCTGAAAACCGGTTCATCTGTACCATTTTTCTAGTTTCCACATATAAGCATTAATATACGATACATTTTTTTCTCTTTCTGACTTACTTCACTCTGTATGACAATCTCTAGATCCATCCACGTCTCTACACATGACCCAATTTTGTTCCTTTTTATGGCTGAGTAATATTCCAGTGTATATGTGTACCACATCTGCTTTATCCATTAATCTGTCGATGGACATTTAGGTTGCTTCCATGACCTGGCTATTGTAAATAGTGCTGCAATGAACATTGCGGTGCATGTGTCTTTTTGAATTACGGTTTTCTCTGGGTATATGCACGGTAGTGGGATTGCTGAGTCATATGGTAATACTATTTTTAGTTTTTTAAGGAACCTCCATACTGTTCTCCATAGTGGCTGTATCAATTTACATTCCCACCAACAATGCAAGAGGGTTCCCTTTTCTCCACACCCTCTCCAGCATTTGTTGTTTGTAGATTTTCTTATGGTGCCCATTCTAATTGGTGTGAGGTGATACCTCATTGTAGTTTTGGTTTGCCTTTCTCTAATAATTAGGGATGCTGAGCAGTTTTGCTTGTACTTCTTGGCCATTTGTATGTCTTCCTTTGAGAAATGTCTATTTAGGTCTTCTGCCCATTTTTGGATTGGGTTCTTTGTTTCTTTAATATTGAGCTGCATGGGCTGTTTATAATTTTGGAGATTAATCCTTTCTCCGTTGATTCATTTGCAAATATTTTCTCCCATTTTGAGGGTTGTCTTTTCGTCTTGTTTATGGTTTCCTTTGCTGTGCAAAAGCTTTTAAGTTTCATTAGGTCCCATTTGTTTATTTTTGTTTTTATTTCCATTACTCTAGGAGGTGGATCAAAAAAGATCTTGCTGTGATTTATCTCAAAGAGTGTTCTTCCTATGTTTTCCTCTAAGAGTTTAAAGGTGTCCGGTCTTACATTTAGGTCTCAAATCCATTTTGAGTTTATTTTTGTGTATGTGTTAGGGAGTGTTCTAATTTCATTCTTTTACATGTAGCTGTCCAGTTTTCCCAGCACCACTTATTGAAGAGACTCTCTTTTCTCCATTGTATATCCTTGCCTCCTTTGTCATAGGTTAGTTGACCATAGGTGCGTGGGTTTACCTCTGGGCTTTCTCTCTTGTTCCATTGATCTGTGTTTCTGTTTTTGTGCCAGTACCACATTGTCTTGATTCCTATAGCTTTGTAGTATAGTATGAAGCCAGAGAATCTGAATCCTTCAGCTCCGTTTTCTTCCCTCAAGACTGCTTAGGCTATTCAGGGTCTTTTGTGTCTCCATACAAATTTTAAGATTTTTTGTTCTAGTTCTGTAAAAAATGCCACTGGTAATTTGATAGGGATTGCATTGACTCTGTAGATTGCTTTGGGTAGTATAGTCATTTTCACAATATTGATTCTTCCAATCCAAGAACATGGTATTTCTCTCCGTCTGTTGGTATCATCTTTAATTTCTTTCATTAGTGTCTTATAGTTTTCTGCATACAGGTCTTTTGTCTCTTAGGTAGGTTTATTCTGAGGTATTCTATTCTTTTTGTTGCAGTGGTAAATGGAAGTGTTTCCTTAATTTCTCTTTCAGATTTTTCATCATTAGTGTATAGGAATGCAAGAGATTTCTGTGCATTAATTTTGTATCCTGCTACTTTACCAAATTCATTGATCAGCTCTAGTAGTTTTCTGGTGGCATCTTTAGGATTCTCTATGTATAGTATCATGTCATCTGCAAACAGTGACACTTTTACTTCTTCTTTTCCAATTTGTATTCCTTTTATTTCTTTTTCTTCTGTGATTGCTGTGGCTAGGACTTCCAAAACTGTTGAATAATAGTGGTGAGAGTGGACATCCTTGCCTTATTCCTGATCTGAGAGGAAATGTTTTCAGTTTTTCACCATTGAGAATGATGTTTGCTGTGAGTTTGTTGTATATGGCCTTTATTATGTTGAGGTAGGTTAACCTCTATGCCCACTTTCTGGAGAGTTTTTATCATAAATGGGTGTTGAATTTTTTCAAAAGCTTTTTCTGCATCTATTGAGATGATCACATGGTTTTTATTCTTCAGTTTTTTAATATGGTGTATCACATTGATTGATTTGCATATATTGAAGAATCCTTGCATCCCTGGGATAAATCCCACTTGATCATGGTGTATGATCCTTTTAATGTGCTGTTAGATTCTGTTTGCTAGTATTTTGTTGAGGATTTTTGCATCTATATTGGTCTGTAATTTTCTTATTTTGTAGTATCTTTGTCTGGTTTTGGTATCAGGGTGATGGTGGCCTCAGAATGAGTTTGGGAGTGTTCCTTCCTCTGCAATTTTTGGGAAGACTTTGAGAAGGATGGGTGTTAGCTCTTCTCTAAATGTTTGATAGAATTCACCTGTGAAGCCATCTGGTCCTGGACTTTTGTTTGTTGGAAGATTTTTAATCACAGTTTCAATTTCATTACTTGTGATTGGTCTGTTCATATTTTCTATTTCTTCCTGGTTCAGTCTTCGGAGTCTTACCTTTCTAAGAATTTGTCCATTTCTTTCAGGTTGTCCATTTTATTGGCATAGAGTTGCTTGTAGTAATCTCTTAGGATGCTTTGTATTTCTGTGTTGACTGTTGTAACTTCTCCTTTTTCATTTGTAATTTTATTGATTTCAGTCCTCTCCCTCTTTTTCTTGATGAGTCTGGCTAATGGTTTATCAACTGTGTTTATCCACTCAAAGAACCAGCTTTTAGTTTTATTGATCTTTGCTATTGTTTTCTTTGTTTCTCTTTCATTTATTTCTGCTCTGATCTTTATGATTTCTTTCCTTCTGCTAACTTTGGGTTTAGTTTGTTCTTCTTTCTCTAGTTACTTTCGGTGTAAGGTTAGATTGTTTCTTTGAGATTCTTCTTGTTTCTTGAGGTAGGCTTGTATAGCAATAAACTTCCCTCTTAGAACTGCTTTTGCTGCATCCCATAGGTTTTGGATCGTCGTGTTTTCATTGTCATTTGTCTCTAGGTATTTTTTGATTTCCTCTTTGATTTCTTCAGTGATCGCTCAGTTATTTAGTAACGTATTGTTTAACCTCCATGTGTTTGTGTTTTTTACGTTTTTTTTCCCTGTAATTGATTTCTAATCTCATAGCATTGAGGTCAGAAAAGAAGCTTGAGATGATTTCAATTTTCTTAAATTTACTGAGGCTTGATTTGTGACCCAAGATGCGATCTATCCTGGAGAATGTTCTGTACACACTTGAGAAGAAAGTGTAATCTGCTGTTTTTGGATGGAATGTCCTATAAGTATCAATTACATCTATCTGGTCTATTGTGTAATTTACAGCTTGTGTTTCCTTATTAATTTTCTGTTTGGATGATCTGTCCATTGGTGTAAGTGAGGTGTTAAAGGCCCCCACTATGATTGTGTCACTGTTGATTTCCTCTTTTATAGCTGTTAGCAGTTGCCTTATGTATTGAGGTGCTCCTATGCTGGATGCATATATATTTATAATTGTTATATCTTCTTCTTGGATTGATCCCTTGATCATTATGTAGTATCCTTCCTTGTCTCTTGTAACATTCTTTGTTTCAAAGTCTATTGTTTTTTAAAATCTATTTTATCTGATATGAGTATAGCTACTCTAGCTTTCTTTTGATTTCCATTTGCACGGAATATCTTTTTCCATCCCCTCACTTTCAGTCTGTATGTGTCCCAAGGTCTGAAGTGGGTCTCTTGTAGACAGCGTATATATAGGTCATGTTTTTGTGTCCATTCAGCAAGCCTGTGTCTTTTGGTTGGAGCATTTAATCCATTCACATTTAAGGTAATTATCAATATGTATGTTCCTATTACCATTTTCTTAATCATTTTGGGTTTGTTTCTGTAGGTCCTTTCCTTCTCTTGTGTTTCCCACTTAGAGAAGTTCCTTTAGCATTTGTTGTAGAGCTGGTTTGGTGGTGCTGAATTCTCTTAGCTTTTGCTTGTCTGTAAAGCTTTTGATTTCTCCATCGAATCTGAATGAGATCCTTGCTGGATAGAGTAATCTTGGTTGTAGGTTCTTCCCTTTCACCACTTTAAGTATACCATGCCACGCCCTTCTAGCTTGTAGAGTTTCTGCTGAGAAATCAGCTGTTAACCTTATGGGAGTTCCCTTGTATGTTGTCATTTTCCCCTTGCTGCTTTCAATAACTTTTCTTTGTCTTTAACTTTTGCCAATTTGATTACTGTGTGTCTAGGCATGTTTCTCCATGGGTTTATCCTGTATGGGATTTTCTGAGCTTCCTGGACTTGGGTGGCTATTTCCTTTCCCATGTTCGGGAAGTTTTCGACTATAATCTCTTCAAATATTTTCTTGGGTCCTTTTTCTCTCTCTTCTCCTTCTGGGACCACTATAATGCAAATATTGTTGCATTTAATGTTGTCCCAGAGGTCTCTTAGGCTGTCTTCATTTCTTTTCATTCTTTTATCTTTATTCTGTTCCGCAGCAATGAATTCCACCATTCTGTCTTCCAGGTCACTTATCCGTTCCTCTGCCTCAGGTATTCTGCTATTGATTCCTTCTAGTGTATTTTTCACTTCAGTTATTGTAGTGTTCATCTCTGTTTGTTTGTTCTTTAATTCTTCTAGATCTTTGTTAAACATTTCTTGCATCTTCTTGATCTTTGCCTCCATTCTTTTTCCGAGGTCCTGGATCATCCTCACTATCATTATTCTGAATTCTTTTTCTGGAAGGTTGCCTATCACCACTTCATTTAATTGTTTTATCTTGTTCCTTCATCTGGTACATAGTCCTCTGCCTTTTCATCTTGTCTATCTTTCTATGAATGTGTTTTTTTTTTTCCACAGGATGTAGGATTGTTGTTCTTCTTGCTTCTCGAGTCCCAGCTTTTCAAAAGCCCCTCATGAGTCCCAGCCGGCTTTCTAGAGATCATGCCACTCTAAATGGAGCACTGCAATTTGCCACCAAAGAGTTAAGCCCAACATTGAGTACAGCCACTCCCATACCTGAGTACCTAAAATAAATTCCTAATTCATGTGTTTCTGGTTGTTGCCGTGGCTGGTTAACTAAAACAGTTAAGGAAACAACCCGCACTGAACCCATCAGCACTACTTACTCCTACGCTGACTTCCAAAAGGCAGTTTAACAAACCCCTAACTTCATCACTATAAAGATCCACCATTCCTTCTCATATCTCTCGTGTTGCAGTTGAGAAAGGAATACAGTTACACAGCCCACAGTTGAGAAACTAAAGTCTTCTCAACCCAACTATGTCCTGTCCTGATATGCCAAAATACAATCAAGTACTGAATATATACCCAAGAGTCCTGTAACTCGACTACAGAAGATGCGCATTGTGAGCGTTCCCTTTGAAGAACCCTGTGGATAAAGTGAGAACTTCAGTAGAGAATTAGTCAAAAGGGACCTTATTACAAAAGATAAGTGAACACTCTCCACACTCAGTTCTCCCCGTAATTTACTCTGCCTGTCTAATGGACTTAACTAGATACCTAATTTTTAGTGGGAAGGAAAAGGAGGCCACTACCCCATTTGTTACCCTAACTTCAGAATAACCATTGTGGAAAGTGGTAAGTCAGCTACTCCCAAAATCACCTTTCTGAGCATACTTTTCTCTGATATTCATTTCTAGGGAAGTAGTTGAATTAAATTGAATAATTAGACAAAAAAAATGGTGGGAATATGGATTTATCTCCCAGCTTTTATATTGATAGGCCTACATATAGCACCCTTTAGGAGTTCCTATTTTGGGGGGTGGGAGTGCGGTAGTGTAGTAGTAGCCTACACTATTCCAGACCTATTATGGGACCTGAAATTACAGCATAAACATTATATAGGCTCCCACCAGGCTGTTTCTAGCTAAACTCATTTATAAAATCATATGTGGGGGTTAAACAGACACCTGTTCTGTAGGGAATATATTTCCTGCATCTTGGCATCCAGACTTTACCAAGAGCAAATAAAACACATTCCAAAGGACCACTGGGAAAGAATTAAGAGAGCATTTATGCTAGTGGGTTAAAGTATTTCATCTGTATAATGTCTCCTGGAGCAGTACTTCATGCACTTTCCACATCCATGGCAAACTTTTCAGGTACCCTTCTAACTGTAAAGAACTTTACTGCAGAAAATCTCAGTCTAATACAATCTGAAGTTAAAGAGTTTTTTAGTATCATTGTTTTTCTACATCTAGCTTTAGATTTTTTTCTGGTTGAATAGAAAGCATATGTACCCTTGTAAATGAGTCTTGCTGTGTTTATTTAGATGAGTCAAAACATAGAAGTCAACATACATAAAATGTGTGAGACCAGTAAGTCTTTCACATATCTGCAATAAAGCGTGAAACCTGTATGTGATCCTGGTTGACTGGGCATCTAAAGGGAACCAGAAAATATATTGTTAAAGATATAGCATATATCCTTCCTTGTTTTAGTTTTGCTTTTTCTTTTCTCCATAATTAAGTGCTGTATACAAAGTGGCATCAAAAAATTGAAGCATTAATGGAAACACAAATTCTATAAATGTATAGCAACTTTAAAGAGAGAGAAGAATGGTTATAACCTAATGAGTAGTTTCTTGAGCCTTAGTTGTCTCGTCTTAAGGAAAAAGGAGGGAATTGTAGTAGGTAGAAAAAATATTTGTTAATGGAAAATTACTGAACTTAAACCGTACAATGTTAGTGTAACAGAATGTATCAGTAACTGTTCCTATGTAGCTGTTCTATGAAATTAGTTTTTAAAACGTTAAAAAAATTAAGATTATAAAAGTGTAATCTCTCAGTTATTGCTCCTTCCCAAGTCCCTTCTGGCTTGCACCTTGAGGGAGCCTGCTTCTCATGTCCCTACCTCCCTGAGATACTGTCCTTGTGTCACCACCACTGCTGCCAGCACCACCACTGCCGTCCTTTCTGCAGTGCTGCAGCCACTGGCCCAAGGCCACTCCAGGCCAGACAGCTTCTCACTGCAGCTCTGGCAGCATTGAAGAGCCCTCTCTTGCTGCTTCTCCTCTGGGTGCTTCAATGATGGCCCTGCTTCTTCTGCTTCCTACTGCTCTCTCTATAGAGCTGCAGAGAAACCCTGGAGGAGCTGTGCTGCCAGAACACTAAGTGCCTCTCACCTGCCCTTGTCCCCTGGGGTCAGGTCTGCTTCTCCTCTAGCCAGATTTTCTCACTGTCTGCAGCTACTGGTCAGAGGATTGATTTCCCCCTGGTGGTAGTTTTTGTTGAACAAGGAGTCATTAAATTGCCAAGTATTTGCTAAGAACTTGTTCTGTGTATAGAATCTTATTAATTGTCAAGAAATGAGTGAAAAGAACTGAACAAACATACAAATTAACTATTTAAAACTAAATATTTTGTTTGATGAGTCTTCTGCTTTTTAAAAAAAAGTTGAAATCTACTGGATTCTGTAGATGTACTTCAGCCTATCTGTAAAGTTCATTTATCAATTTGACAAACATATATGGAGCGCATGCAATGTGCCACGTTCTGTCCCCAGTGCTAGGAATACAAGATGGGCAAGATGCTTGCTCTCATGGAGCTTCCAATGAACAAGTAAGTTAACAACAGTTACTGATAAATACAATATCAGACAGTGAGTAAGTGATCAGAAGAAAATAAAGCAGACTAATAGGATAGAAACTAATGGGAGGAAAACTTTGAATAGGGAGCAGAAGGAAGGTCTTGAGAAGGTGACATCCGGGCTTAATCATGGGAATATCTAGGGGAAAAAAACCCAGACAGGAGGAACAGCAAAGTTACAGGAATGTAATAATACAGGAAGTTAATGACAGGAGATGAGGTCAGACAGACCAGCCCAGATCAGGTAGGGCTTACAAAACCATGGTAAGGAATTTCAATTTTATTCTAAATACAGTGAAAAGCATTGGAAGATCAAAAGGGAATGACTTTCTGTGATTACATTTTAAAAAGATCACACTGGCTACTGTGTAGACACTGGATTGTAGGGGAGCAAGAGTGTAAGACTCTAAGACCCATTAGGAGCTGTTGTAACCTAAATAAGAAATTATGGTTCTACAACTCTATGAAATAAATGTGGGTTCTATTAGATAATGCCCTCTGCTGATAGCCCACTATACAAGGTATTGGATCTACTTACTGTGTAACAAAAGTATCTGTCTGGGTCACTGGCCTCAAAGATCTTTTTATAATTTAATGGAGGTGACAGGTAAAATTAAAGAGGACAAAGAAAAGAGATCCCTTGTTGAGGCAATAAAAACTTGGCAAAGGTTAACAGGCTCTCAACAATAGTCTTCGGCTGGGGCAAAATTTTATGGGTCACCCAACCCTGAATCACCAGTGTTACAGAAGAACAAAAAACCCATCACCCAGACCTTGAATCATAGTAAATAACCAAACAAATTACAAGCAAATATAAACATAATTTTCAATATTTACTGAGAACTTAGAATATTCCAGGAACTGTACTAATGCTCTACATGAATCATTTAATTCCCCGGGAAAATGGGGAATAGTGATTATTATCCACATTTTCTAGATAAAAAGCCGTGTCTGTGGACACGGTAACTTGTCTAATGCTTCACACAGCTAACAACCTCTAGAGCCCAGCCTCAAATCCTAATTAATCTGACCCAAAATCCAAACTTCATAAGGATAAGGCTAGTGTTTCCCAGTTGCCTGATGATAGAAATTAGCTTGCGGGAGTTCCCTGGTGGCCTAATGGTTAGGATTCTGGGCTTTCACTGCCGTGGCTGGGGTTCAATCCCTGGTCAGGGAAATGAGATTCTGCAAGCTGCTCGGCACAGCCACACACACAAAAAAATAAGAATTAGCTTGTTAAAAATATAAATACCTGGGCTTCCCTGGTGGCGCAGTGGTTGAGAGTCTGCCTGCCGATGCAGGGGACACGTGTTCGTGCCCCAGTCCGGGAGGATCCCGCATGCCATGGAGCAGCTGGGCCCGTGAGCCATGGCCTCTGAGCCTGCGCATCCAGAGCCTGTGCTCCACCACGGGAGAGGCCACAACAGTGAGAGGCCCGCGTACCACACACACACACACACACACACACACACACACACACACACACAATACCTGTACCCATCCCCCATCCCATGCTAACAGAATCAGAATCTCCAGGAAGGGGTCTGGAGTTTTTTTTTTTAACATCTTTATTGGAGTATAATTGCTTTACAATGATGTGTTAGTTTCTGCTGTATAACAAGTGAATCAGCTATAAATATACATAAATATACATATATCCCTATATCTCCTCCCTCTTGCATCTCCCTCCCACCCTCCTTATCCCACCCTTCTAGGTGGTCACAAAACACCAAGCTGACCTCCCTGTGCTATGCAGCTGCTTCCTACTAGTTATCTACTTTACATTTGATAGTGTATATTTGTCCATGCCACTCTCTCACTTCGTCCCAGCTTACCCTTCCCCCTCCCTGTGTCCTCAAGTCCATTCTCTATGTCTACGTCTTTATTCCTGTCCTGCCCCTAGGTTCTTCAGAACCTTTTTTTTTTTAGATTCCATATATATGTGTTAGCATATGGTATTTTTTTTTCTCTTTCTGACTTACTTCACTCTGTATGAAACACTCTAGGTCCATCCACCTCACTACAAGTAACTCAGTTTTGTTTCTCTTTATGGTTGAGTAATATTCCATTGTATACATGTGCCACATCTTCTTTATCCATTCATCTGTCGATGGACACTTAGGTTGCTTCCATGTCCTGGTTATTGCAAATAGAGCTGCAATGAACATTGTGGTACATGACTCTTTTTGAATTATGGTTTTCTCAGGGTATATGCCCAGTAGGGGGATTGCTGGGTCATATGGTAGTTCTATTTTTAGTTTTTTAAGGAACCTCCATACTGTTCTCCATAGTGGCTGTATCAATTTACATTCCCGCTGAATTTTTAACAATCTTATTATCCCTCCAAATTATTATTATCTTATTCTTAATAACATAATTGTTCTAATTATATAGCCTACACAGGAATAGACCATACCTAGCATAAAAGAATACAGATAAATGGAGAATACAATATAAAGGAAAAATCAAGGCATGTGGCATTTATCAGAGACTCCCTGGAAGAAGTAGGTTTTGAGCTAGATTTTGAAAGGAATGCAGAAAGAAAGAGAGAGGAAGGAAGGAAGGAAGGAAGGAAGGAAGGAAGGAAGAGAGAAAGAAAGGAAGAAAGGAAGCATTGCAGAAAAAAAAATGCATGAAAGAGACAGGAAGGAGAGAACTGGGTGTGTAGGGTGTATAGGAATTGATGTCCCAAAAGGGAGGAGGTGACTTGATTTAGTACACACTCTACCATTCAGTTCTTGTATAGGTTCAAGTAGGTTTAGAGTATTTGTAGGTTACTGAAGCTGCCTAGATCCTTGGCCTGATCTTGGCCAAAATTGTCCTAGAAAATCCATCCTTGAAACAGTTCTCTATTACCCATTCTCTTGGACTAAAAGGTCAGAAAGAATCTTATTTTGACCATTTTTTTCTTTTTAAAACTGAACTTGTTTACCTGACTTCCTATAAGAGACAAATGATTCCAGGAGACAGCCTTACTTGGAATATAATAATAGGAAAATTTCTTTTACTGATTCACAGACATTCTTAAGTACATTTCCAACTGGATGCCACAGAAACCATGCCCTAAATTTTTCTGCAGCATTTCTTTTAACAGGCTGCAACTCAATCAACAGATGTTCATCGAGGGCTGACTTTATATTAGACACTGTGAGCATTACGGGGTAGACGAGAATGAATAAACTGTGGCTTTTGATCATGAGGGCTCAGAACCCAGTGGGAGGAGACGGACAACCAAATATGTCATTCCATTACAAGTCCTAGGATGGAGGTTTGTATAAACGGCCAGACACTCCAAAGAGGGAGTGCTGACTCTGCCTACGGGAGTTTGAGAAGGTGAATGGCCTTGCTTGCTGGGTTTTGAAAGACTCACAGGACTTCAATGGCAAAAGGATGGAGAAAGTATTCTAGATCAAGAAGAGAGAATAAAGAATGATACAGAGACCAATATGAAAGAGTGAGTGTGGAGGAGTCGTACACTGTAGCCCAAATTTTTTTCAGCCTGCGGTGTTTTAAAGAAAATTACTTGTCAGTGTTTAAAATGAGAATTTGTATACAAACCTTTATTTTTGACTTATTGTCCAAGACAAAGATTTAGCAACACTGGGCCCACATTCAACTGATCCTGAGTAATATTGCCCCTTGAGAGGAGGATCCTGCTTCCTAGTCACACCCAAATACACATCTGCTAAAAATAAGAATTTTCTTCTGTATCACACAATTCATTATCATATCTAAGCACGTTGATATTAGTTTCTTAATATCTTATGTCATATCATTTAATATATGGCTCATATTCACATTTTCTCCACTTGTTCCCAAAATGGTTTTTAGCTGCTTTTATCAGGCCAAGAGTCAATCAAGGTTCATATACTGTATTTGGTTGTTATGTCTCTTTATCTCTTTTCATCTAGAGCAGTTCCCCCCTACTCTTTCTTCACTGATGATAGTGACTTTTGGAAGAATCCAAAAAGTTGTATATAATATTTCACATTTGGGATTCCTCCATAGGTTTCCTTGTAATTTGATTGTTCTCTGGTGTCCTATAATTCCTATATATTTGAAGTTAGGTCCAAAGGCTTAATTAGATTCAGGTTGAACACTTTTGGCAAGAGTAGTTCATAAACAATTCTGTGGATTTCATCTGCATCACATCAGGAGAAACATAATGCAAGATTATAGCGTATTATCAATGTTTTTAGGTCGATCTCTTGGTCAAAGTGGTGACTACCAGATCTCTCCCTTCTGCTCTTTACAATTAGTAAGTAATATGTGTGGTGATGTTTGTCACTGTGTGACTATCCTGTTCTGCAATAAACTTTCACCACTGATGATCCTTGCCTGAATCAATTATTTCATTGGGAGTTGCAAAATAATGACTTTCAAATAGTATCGCTCCTTTTTTCATTCTTTTCTAAAGATGAGTTTTCCCTCATTAACTAGGAGAATATAAAATTCCTCATAAAAAAGTACAGTAAATGTTTACTTCTTTCCATTTTACTACCAATTTCAGAGTAAGGATTTATTGAGTAGTCATCTCTAATGATCCAAATGATTTTTTTCTCCTTTCCTTCACTTTTTTGGGGTATCACTATGGACTAATAGATTTTTATGTATTCAATGTTTTACAATCAATTATACTTCAAATTGTTCAAAATTTGTGTAGTGGAAATCCTTTCAAACTAGTTCCTGGGTCCTTTTAACATGCCCGCATAGATCACTGAGCACTTCCTTGGTTTCTGATACAAGATATCCTAAACTCACCTTGTAGTTTCACTGCCCAACACCTAGAATCAGCTATTTCTCCAAAGACCATTATTCTTTTTGTAGCTAATGGTGAATAGAAACCAAAATCTGGATTCTGGATGTGCTTATTGCTAGGGGGATATCATAGCTTCTATGTTCTTTCGGTGGACAGAGCTAGAATAGATAGATAGGTAGATACATAAATACATAGATATTTTTAATACATTAGTCCATATTGATATTTGTACTTCATTAGTCCATACTGATATTTGTAATTCAAATTTAATATTATAGATTAATATTACAAGTCTTTTCCTATTAGATGTTTTAAAGGAAGAATGAACAGAAGTGGGTAATGAGTTGGATGTATGAGGCAAGGAAAAGATCAAGTACGACTCCTAAGTCCTTAGCTTGAGAACATGAACTTAGATGAATGGGCATGCTTCTGCATTTTACCAAGAGAGGAAGTAAGAAAAAGAAGAAAAATTCATGGGAGGGGTGAGAAATTTGGTGATATTGGTGAGGGGTGAGAAATTTGGTGATATTGGTGAGGGGTGAGAAATCAATTATATACGGTTCAGTTTTTTATTTTATTAGCTATAAAATTAAATTATTTAAGAACTGACACCCACAGGTGAGGCAGTGACAAGGATTTTACATAGGTGTAGAAATGTAAGCTGTATTCAAATACCAGTCAAGCTTCACTAACACTGGGTACTCTTCAAACACTGTTAACATCTGTGAAATACCTGTACTCCAGTATGTGGATGAAGCTTGATACCTGAGTATGACTTCCTAGGGCAAGAAAATCTAGCTCAGGCAAGGGAGGAAAGAAAATTAAAAATCAAGGTAAAGATCTTCTGAGAAGTAATGGAAAAACCTAAAAACAACCCTGGATTTAAAACATGGTATATTAATTTGCAAGGGCTGCCATAACAAAATACCAAAGATAGGTTGACTTAAGCAACAGAATTTTATTTTCTCACAGTTCTGGAGTCTGGAAGTCCAAGATCAAGGTGTTAACAGGTTTGTTTTCTCCTGAGGCCTCTCTTCTTGGCTTGCTGATGGCCACCTTCTCTCTAAGCCCTCACATGGCCATCCTTCCAACTGTGTTTCTGTGTCCTAATCTCCTCTTCTTATTAGGACACCTGTTATATTGGATTAGGGCCCACCAATATGACCTCATTTTATCTTAATTACCCCCTTTAAAGGCCCCATCTCCAAATACAGTTACATGGTGAGGTATTAGGGTTAGGACTTCAACATATGAGTTTTGTGGGGACACAATTCAGCCAAAAACACATGAGATAGGAAAAAGCTATGTGATAGAATGAAGATACATGCTTGAGAAAGTTAGCAAGTCTTCTCGGCTGGGTCTCATTTCCAACTGGACAAAGACAGTTTGGTAGCATTATTGCTATACAATGGCTTGAGCAAATTTGAGATGATGATTAACTGATGAGCCACACATTCATCCACATCGTTACGATCAAAGATGAATATACACAGAGAAAATTAGAGACAGAAGAATATATCCACCCCATTTCCGTCTAGATTTTCTAGGGTTTGAACTTGAGTCATTATGTTCAGCTTGCTCTCTGCCTGGGGGTGGGGGTGGGGGTGGCATTTAATCATTGCTTTTTTCTTCTTTTTTCAGAACAAGTAGCCCTCTGCCAACTGACTCATTTGATACCAGCCTTAACTGTCACAAATGATATGGGAACAGCAGATTTCATCTATCTTAGTATAGGAAAAATTAAAGAAGAGGAAATCAAGAAGAGGAAATCAAGTTTTTTTTTTTAAGAATGCTAGAAGATTGGCACTTTTACAGATGGGGGGGAAGATAAGGGAGGGGCTGGTGAACTGACTTGCCTGAGGACTTGCTCAGTTAGTTAAGGACACAGCTGAGACTCCCTCTTTTGACTCCTATTCCAGTATTCTTTCTACCTCATCACAACTAAGTAGCTCTGTGTTTAACTTTTTTCTGTTAAAAATGTTCTTGGAAGTATTGCTTACAAATGATTTTGAAATGTCAAAGAACATTCTGGTATAGTGCTTAAGAGTACAGACTGGTCAGACAAGCTTGTGTTTCAATCTCAGCTTTATCATTTACTACTACACAGCCTGGATCAGATTGCCTAACTTCTTAAAGCCTCGATTTCCTCAACAGTGGAATGGGGATAATAGTAGCACCTACCTCACAGAATGGCCCTGAAGACTTTTAAGTTAAAGCATTTTTTTAAAAAATTAATAGTATCAGGCACATGGTAGATGTTCAATAAATAGGAGGTATTATTATTCATTATAATATCCAAAATTTAATCAGAATTCAAATTTTCCAGTCTGGTTTCCTAGGTAAAATGAAGCAAAAATAAATAAATAAGTAAACAAACAAACATCATTTGTTAGACATCTTTCCATTTCACAGCCATGAGATGTTCATTACAATGTCCCAGGATCTAGCAGTTGAGCAAAAGAGAGAAAAACAAGCAGAACAATTGAGTCAAAGTTGTCATAACTCTAAAGATGGAAAAATCACAGCATAAGGAGAGAACCAAAATCTCTGAGGCAGTAGAGTGAGAGATAAAGAAGTTCTAGAACAAAGAAAGAGCCTGGGAAAAAAGGATGCTATCAGATCTACAAGCACAACAAAAGCATTGGTGTAAGCCAGGAGTGAAGACCACTTTCCAGATAAATGAGGGGGGTTAAGATGCCCAAAGAAAGTAAAAGTTGTTTCCAGCAATGTGGAGGTTGTTTTGATGTAGAGTCACATGAGGAATGGGCCATTAAATCTTATCGGGCCTGCTTTGGTGACTCCCATAAAATGCCAGCTAGTCACAGAGCCCGTACACGTGAGCTGGTTGCTATGTTAGTTTTCTTTAACCAGTGATTTCTTCCATAAGTTGAGTTCCAGGGCCCTGCTGAGAAGACTATCATTCAAAATTAATGAAATACTATTAGTATTTTAAAGTACCTATTGTGCACGTGAGAAAATCTAGCCTCAGTTGAAGTAATAGAGTATTTTAGAATGTATGTGTAGCACAAGGGATCCTTACTGAAAAGGCTATTTATTTTTGCCAGTCATTATTGCCTAAAAGGCCAAAAAGCAAGACTCACAAGTAAAAGCACAAAGTGAATCTGTTCACAATGCACAAAGAGAAGACAAAGCCAGAGGAACTCTTCTGGAACAGATGTCTGCAAGTCCTCCAGTTAAAATGAAGGAGAAAGGCACTTTCAGTTATGTGATCATTTCAGTTCTTTTCTTTGCTGAAATGGTCACCAATAACACAGATCCATCCATACTTTTTGTTAATTCTTTCCCTGATGATTTCAATTCTAGTCTAAGAGCTTCATTGGGAACATTTTGCCAGGCAATTTGGCAGTATTTATAAAAATACTTAATGTGATTCTCCTCTGACCCAATAATTTCACTTTTAGGAAATTTTCCTGTAGAAATTCTAGCTAAAGTATTTGAAGATATAGATATCAGGAGAGCTACTGTCCCATTGTCTGACATACTGTAAATTGAAAGCAATCTAAATGCCCATCAATATGGACTGGCTAATAAATAATGATTTAGCTGTACACACATGCTGGAGTCAGACCACCTGAGTCTGAATTCCCATTTCACTGTAAATTTCTCATTGTGGTTCCTTGTATTTGTTTTCTATTACTGCCATCATAACAAATTACCACAATTTTAGAGGTGTAAAACAACCCAAATTTATAATCTTGTAGTTTGGTAGGTCAGAAGTCTGGTATGGGTCTCACTGGACTGAAACCAATGTGTTGGCAGTGCTCAGGTCCTTCTTTCAGAGTCCAGGAGAGAACCCCTTTCCTTGCTCTTTCAGGTGATGACAGACTTCAGTTCCACGTGGTTGTAGGACTGAGGGCCCTGTTTCCTTGCTGGATGTTAGCTGAGGTCAGCCCTTAGCTCCTAAAGTCCTCTTGCTGGTCCCTGCATGTAGACCCCTATGTCTCAAAAACGACAACAGAGTACTGAATCCCTCTCACACTGTCATCTCTCTGACCCTGCTTCTACTGTTGTCTCTCTCTCTAACCCAGACAAAAAAGGTTCTACTTTTAAGGACTCAAGTGATTAGATTGGGCCTACCTAGATGATTCAGAATAATCTCCCTATCTCAAGGTCTTAACCTTTAACCCATCTGCAAAATCTCTTTTGCCCTGTACGGTATTACATTCACAGGTTCCAGGGATTCAAACGAGGACATCTTTGGGGGGCATTATTTTACCTACCACTCCCCTCTAAGCCTCAGGTTCCTTATTTTCAAAATGGAGCTTCTTCCACATATGGTTCTTGTAAACTATAGATGAGAGAAACTCTTGGCACAGAGTAATCACTCAGCAAATGTTGGTCATCATCATCATTACTACATAGTCATTAAGAAAAAGAGACAGAAACATATTACTGACATAGAAAAATGTTCAAAAGATATATTTGAGAAAAGTAAGCTATAGAAGAGTGTGTATAATATAATCATTTTTCTTAGAAAGAAAAAGGAAAAAGGATATTTGTATTTGTATAGGGAATAAAATATCTGGATGAATACCTAGAGACTAAGATTGAGAAGGTGAATACAGACTTGGAATTTTTCTAATGATGCACATTTTAAAATTTAAAGTGGTAACCACATTAGGAAGATAGATAGAGTGTTTATTGTCCAAAACAGTGTGGAAACAAACAAACAAATACAGAAATGAATACTTATAAAATAACAAGAAGAAAAAAAGCATTGAAAAATGTTGGTAAGTAAAAAATTCCAATCCCAAACATGTCAATAATCACAATAAATATGAATAGATTACATCTGTTTAATAAAATACGGAGATTCTTAGATTGGAAAAAATAACAAAATCCAGATATGTGAAGATATCTTTTAGGTAAAATTTTAAAACACAAACATTAATAAATATATTAAGTATGGAAAAATACATATTCAGCAAAAGTATAGGAATAGAGATGGGAAGTAAAAGCACCAATTTCAGGACTATGGTTGCCTCTAGGAAGAAAAGAAAGGAAACAGTGTAAGAGAGGGTTACAAAAGGGATATCAATTATATCTTTAATATTTTATTTCTTTCTAACAAAAATGAAACATCTAGAACATATATGACAGAGTATTTGCCTTTTAAAATTCTGTTTTTTTATATTCTGTACTTTTCTGTGCATATAAAATATATATTTTTTAATTTTTATAGAACTGTACTGAGAAGTTAGAGATTATGTCCTGATGCAACAAGTACTTTGGGTTCTAGAAAAAAATTCTGAAATTTTAGAGGTAAACATAAAATTAGGACAGACAGATGAAAATGTGTTTCCACTTTCTGTCCATCAGTTTGGGTCACCACCTATTGAACACTTACACTAGGTTAAGGATGATACTGTTTGAAAATGCCCAAAATATGTACATTAAAATGTTCAAGATGGCTTAAACAGAAACTTGTATGCAAGTTTTAATAGTTCATAAATGTTGTCAAGAAACAATTGGAATAGTGATTAAATTTATCAGAGAAATTTAATTTTGAGCCAGATTCTGAAGGAGGAGAGATTCATGGATTTCTAAGAGGGAACAATTCAGATAGGAAAACGGACTGTGCCATGGCACAAAGGGACCTCGTCAACAGAACACAGGGGACAGTAGTAGATTAGGGTGGTTGGAGCAGAATTTCCTTCCCAAAATTCTGAAGAGCTATGGAAACAGACATAAGTACTTACATGGACATAAGCACAGAAAAATGTCAATATACAATTAAATAGAAGATTTAGCTACTGGAAGAATAGATCTGACATCACAGATTTTACATGGACTGTAAAAATCACCTTCTTCCCTATATTTTTGCTGGCTCCAATGGAGCCATAATATTTTACTTTGTGTAAAGCATAAAGAAGGTATTTATGAACTGCTTTTCAAGAGAAAGGAGAGGACTTCCCTGGTGGCGCAGTGGTTAAGAATCCGCCTGCAAATGCAGGGAACACGGGTTTGAGCCCTGGTCCAAGAAGACCCCACATGCCGCGGAGCAACTAAGCCTCTGTGCCACAACTACTGAGCCTGAGCTCTAGAGCCCGCAAGCCACAACTATTGAGCCCGCGTGTCACAACTCCTAAAGCCTGTGCGCCTAGAGCCCGCGCTTCACAACAAGAGAAACCACCGCAGTGAGAAGAGAGAAGCCCTCGCACCGCAAGGAAGGTAGCCCCCACTCGCCGCCACTAGAGAAAGCCCGCGCGCAGCAACGAAGACCCAACACAGCCAAAAATAAATTAATTAATTAATTTAAAAAACCAAAAGGGTTGACTGATATTCTTTAAAAGAAAAGAAAAGGGGGAAATGCTGATGGAGAACGATGAAGGAGCCTCGGTTGGTTTTCTGTTGCAAGTGTTGGAATTACCTCTCTAAGGTTAAATACATTATTTAGTAGATTAACACACACAAATATCCTCCCCTCAAAAAGTAAACTCTATTTTGAAAATATCCCACCTCACGCCATCAGAATAGTCTAATGTTGGGCTAAATTCCTCTTTCTGCCTTCAAATTAATTTGTGTGAAAGGCTCAACCTAAGTTGTACTGGGAGGATGTAGGTGGCCATGACCACGCACTGGAAACTTGAGTCAGTCCAGATCTTGTGGCTTACATCACAGGTCCTGCTGCCTCTGCCTCCTCATTCCGATATGGTTGCCAGAGTGAACTAACACACACTTTCTGTCTGTCTCTCTCTCCCTCTTTCTCCCACTCTCTCCGTCGCCCCCCACCCGCTTCCAGGCCAATCTGAACAGATCCTCGCCAACCTTAGTGTCTTCCCCAGGTAGCCTCACACTGATGTGTCTCTGTGAGTTATGAGGTGGGTCACAGGCCACATGTCACTGATAATAAAGCCCCAAAGATTCCAAGGACCCACTTTTCTCAGCCCTGTGTCTAGAGCACCTTCCCCCATCACTCATTCACCAGCTCTGCTGCCTGGCAAAGTGTTGCTCCTGCACGTCTCAGCTCAGATGCTCTCCTCCCGTTGAACCCACATCCCTGACTTCCCCAGCCAGCTCAGATTCTCCTAAAGCCTTGCTGCACTTTGTACAGACTCCCACGTGAGACGTGCCTTGTTTGATAGCAGTTACTTATACAACTGTCTCCCACTCCATTGTAAGCTCCTTGAGGACAGAGACCATGCCTTGGTTCTTTCTATATCGCCAGTAAATAGCAGCTTCCAGGACATTCTAGGCGCACAGTGAACATTAATGGATGTTGAATGAATAAATAAGTGCTACCACTGATATGGGGGCAAGAGAGTCCCCAGTTAATTAGATCAATGCCTCTTCCCCTCCCGCATTCCTGCTATGTATGGCAGCAGGGAAAAATCTTTCTCCCTAATTACGTCAAACAACGCTGTCCCATGAAGTCTCTGTGTTTTGGGAGTAAAGGTTGAAGGAAATGATTTTCCTTTATAAAATTAAAGACTTTGATTATTGGCAAAGAGAAGATCCTCGATTCATTAGAGGACAGAGGCCCAGCAATTCTTACTATGTTCCTGTAACTAATTAGAGATAGGTAATTTTAAAAATTAGTATCTACAAAAATCGACCACAAACCAATAAGGATGATGAGTTGAATCATAAAAATCCCATTCTATTTATATTTCCCCACACACACTCAGTGCATTTATTCTAAATGGAAAAGTACAAATAGTGGGAAAAAACATTTAAACTACAGAAACACGAAATTCCAGATGCCAATCCTGCCTAAAGGGCAGAATTTAATTCTGTGCTAAACTACTGTATGTGGGATTAAGAGGCGTGGTTAACCAGACATTTGAGAACAAGTAATTGCCACTGAATCTCTCTATCACATATTTGTCTCACACATAATTTATACAACAAGCCCACAGAAGGGAAAAATAAAATGCTGTTTGAAACATTTTTTTCCAGCCACACATTTTTCAGGCTTACTTTTTTCTCCTCATCAAATGTTATTTACGCCTATGGTTTCGGGTTGGATAGTGGGATATTTTCTTTCTGATACATAGGGACAAAGAAATAATATCTCTAACCTGTTATTCTTGCCTGTGTCCTTCTGGCCAATCTCAGGCATCTGAATATGGATATGCAGAGTCCCTGCATTTGGTTTATGTAATGCTTTCAGAGTGGAATAAACTTGCAAGGGAACACTTTTATTTATTCACCTATTTGTTCACTCAACAAATATTTATGACGCACCTCTGTGCCCAGAATTGACACTGGGATCTCCAGATACCAGTGGACAAGACAGGGTCTCCACCCTTGATGAGTTCACAGGCTAGAAGCAGAGATGATTAAACCAACAATTACAATGTAGAATGATAAGCCAGGATAGGAGGGTACACAAGGAGTTGTAGGGATCTGACACCTGTCTGAGATGGTCAGGGAGGGCTTCCAGCAAGAGGTGTCATTTAAGTTGCATCTTGACTGACCTGTAGGGCCCAGACAATTGAAGGAGGGTAGGGAAGAGGAAAATTCAAAGCTAAGGGAAGAGCAGGGAGATATCAGAGTATGAGAAAGAAAGTGGGAGAAGGTGAGGCAGGGTGGTGCTTACTGATGGAGCAGACCTTTACAAAGGTACGGAGTCTGAGTCATGAAGTGAACATTTTCTGTGCTCACAAGCCAAGCAACAGCTTCTGTGGCCCTCCTCTCCCTCTCTACCTGGGACACTTTCAATGAAAAGGAAAGTGGGGAGGTATTGGAGAGAGACAAAGCCTCTGGGCAGCAGCATCTTGGCTGGACTGCTTCCGGCATTTGCTCTTGTTTTACATTTTGCACAAAGCAGGGAGATATATGCCATCAAACCATAACTCATCTGCAACTCCAGCCCAGTTCCGGCTGCCATGCAGTATTTGGCAAGAGCCTGACCTGGGGCAAAGGATTTAACATCATTGTGCCTCAGTGCCTTGTCTTTAGAACAGATTGCAGCGAGAATTTAGTAAGTGAGTGCATGTAAAGTGCTCAGAACAGAGCCTGGCACAAAGCAAACGCCCAATAAGTATTAGCCATAATTATTTTACTCTGCATATGGGACATGCCGATGAAGCTAGTTGGCCAGTTATTTAAATAACTGGTAGGTCATTTATAGGAACTGGGCTCAGGAGTAAAGCTATTGTTGTTCAATGTCTTTGGCACTAACAGGAGACTAGGAAAGTTAACCCTGTGAACATAAAAGCTGACCTTCGGTGGTGGATTTTTTGTTTATATCCATTCATTGAATATTCATTAGCCCTGTACTTAGCGAGTGTCTACTGAATGTCAAGGCTGAGGGTCAAATATACCTGAGATGGACTGACAATCTATTATTCATTCAACACATGCTTAGAGGTGCCGGAAAGTGTAAATCACTGCTGAGGATACAATGATTCATTAGACCCTCCAGCAGAAGGTGATACATACTACAAAGAGACAGGGACAATAATAATCAGTGCTTGCTTTACACCAGGCTCTGTGCTGAGTACCTTACCTGAATTATCTCAAAGTGCGGTGGGCGTTGATAGGATGGAGATACGGTTCCCAGCGGAGGAGATTAGGAAAGACTTCATGGAAGTGGAGGTATTACAAGAGAATCTTAGAGAATACTTCACTTCTGGAGCATTTTGCTCAACCCTGGTTTTCCAGCAGACAGGTCCAATGCCTTTTTCTAAAGCTGCCTCTTGGTATAAAGGCTATTTTAAAGAAAATAGCCAATAAAAGGGGATGGTTTCTACTAAAAACTTTCCTCTGACTACAAAAGAGAACTCCCACCAACCTGAGTAAGTTGCTTAAAAATGAACCACTTCTCATTCCATTATCAAACTAGAGAGTCATCTTGCCTGCATTGCAGTCCGCATTCCATCTCTCCCTGAATGCCCCTTCTTTCCCGCCAGTGACTGACTGGGAATCATGTTTGCAGCACACGCTGGGATCCTGTTCCTAATTATTGGTTGTGTAATTTATTGATAACGCCAAATATGAGTAAGAAGGAAAGCCTAATTAGAAATAAAGCACTCAGTGTCCCAACAAGGAAAATTCCAGGGCTTCAAAAATAGAAAATCAGTGATGCATAGTTTGAGGGCTTTGTCACAAAAGAAATAATCCCAGTACTTAATAAGTCAGAAAATGGATTTAGCAGATGGGGGAAAGTTATCAGTGGCAGAGAATGGGCACCTACAGAGAAATAGAATGGTTTAGGACCAAAATGCCTCTGGCACACACTAAAGAATATTTAGTTGTGTCCTGAAATGAATGCTATAGAAAATCTGTATGAAAAGAAATATAAAGTCAGCCATGAAGAGCGCACATAACAGATTATGGGCTGGTACAGAAATGCTAGAGCCACTGTTTTACTGGGTTGATTAGCCCATTTAGTTACATGGTTGATTTGTATGATTTTTTTCTTTACGGAATTGACTACTTGAGGGAATCAACCAGAGCAGTAACTTCAGTAGAGTGCGGACGCAGCTTTATTCTGATAAGCTGACCTTTAAACACAGTTGACCTTTGAACAACGTGGGTTTGCACTGTGAAGGTCCACTTATACGTGGATTTTTTGCAATAATAAATACCACAGTACTACAGAGTCTGCAGTTGGTTGAAACTGAGAATATGGAAGAACCTCAGATACTGAGGGCTCACGATAAATTATATGTGGATTTTTGACTGTAAGGAAGATCGGCGTCACTAACACCCATGTTGTTCAAGGGTCAGCTATACACAGGAAAACGTTTTTCGTAACAGAGAAGCCATCCCAGCAGCACACGTGACTACATAGCCTTCTCTGCCTACACCTATTTGAACATGTTTCTAATCAATTGACCATTTAACTTATCAGCTCATAGGACCTTTATAGGGCCCAAAACTCAGTTTTAAGTGTCAGTGAGTTGCTGAATGATACTAACCAGATCACTTAGCCTCTGTTTTCCAATTACTGTATTGCACTACTAAAAGGATGATGCACACACAGACACAGACACAGACACACACACACACACACACCAAGAAACAGAGATCTGGAGATAAGCGGAAAACACAGCTTCTGAGTGATGGCATAACAAGTTACTATTTATACCTCATCTTCCATCCATTGATGTGAACTAGGGGTCTTTCCTTGCCAGAGAATAATTTTAGCGAATGAGTTTCCTGGTGAGCTCACAGCTTAACACTGCTTGTATCACCATCTTGAGTCAGAAATGGCTAATGCTGTACAGAATAAACTAATTTTAGTCATCTGTGGGATCTTTGTAAACACTCCACAGTGACTCTTTTAAAAGTCAGTATGAACTTATGATCTCGGCTTCATTTCCTGCCCCCAGTGATCCACTGGGGGTATTTTTAGGTGATGACATCTTACAGGACTCGTCTAGGTGAGTTTCTCTATTTCAAAGCCAGCATTTGAAAATTCTGCCATACATTATGCTAAGTGGAATAAGTCAGACAGAGAAAGATGTAACACTGAATGATATCACTTACATGTGGAATCTAAAAATTACAACAAGCTAGTGAATATAGCGAAAAAGCAACAGACTCACAGATATAGAGAACAAACTAGTGGTTACCAGCGGGGAGAGGGCAGGGGGAGGGGCTATATAAAGGTAGGAGAGTAAGAGGTACAAACTATTAGGTATAAAATAAGTTACTAGGATGTATTGTACAGCACGGGGAATACAGCCTATAGTTTATAATAACTATAAATGGAATATAACCTTTAAAAATTGTGAGCTACTGTATTGCACATCTGTAACATATAATATTGTACAGCAACTGTACTTCAACTAAAAAAGAAAGAAAGAAAGAAAGAAAATTCCGTCACAGATTCCAAAGTCAAAAGGCCTCTGGTTAAAATGTCACCAGAAAAGTGACTAACAAATAAGGCAACAAAGGACGTGGAAATGCACGTGTCCTATATGTGCTACAGGAAAAGCACTGCCCACCTTACTCTCATTTTAACAGCACTTTCTGTGAACCCCAGCCGACAACTACCTGGAGGGAGAGATGGGGAGAGAAAAACGCTCATCCCTGAGGCTAACGGCTTTCCTCCCAGCTATCCTACTGTATATTAGGAGTGTGAAATGATCCCTTAGCTTCTCAATCATCTCGTTCTGTGATGAGCCCCTGGGTGCTGAGTCACATTTCATTGGCAGTCAGTCACAGGCTGAATACAGAGTACCTCTAGTTTGTTCAGTACCTCACGGGTCACTGAGAAAGAATAGGGCCTGAGGACAAACTCCACTGGTCCGATCACCCAGGTCCAGCTGCGTGATCACAGGCTATAACACTTGGCCAAGAACTCATATGTCATGGAGTGAGAATTGTGCACAAGCCCTTACACTAGGGTTTTGTGTTTTTGAGAAAGATGCTGAGCTTGACTGTGTTTATCAAGGAATGTGGAAACCAAGAGGAGGGGCTGAGTTAAAGAGAATTCTAGGCAAACCAAACCCCTGAGGTTGGCAGTGAATAGCCCAATGGTCAGAAAGAATGTGAAGGGACCCAGTTCTATGTGAAAAATTTCTTGGTTTTTGTGTTCTCCTTGAAAACCTTCATCGCTGGAATGTTTGATATCAATGTGTTCTGGTCTAAAAAGAGAAGTAGAGAACTTCAAAGGAAGTATTTCAGAAGCAAGAGGAGAGAAGGGAGGGAGGGAGGCAGATTTGGAAATATTAATAGGGAAAAGGAGGGAAATGGTGCATCCTGTAATTATTTTTATAAGAAAGGCAGCTAATAAGAGTTCCAGGGTAGAATTTCTATTTCTTCAATTCGTTCAAAGTGATTGAGACTCTTGGATCTGGGGGACCAAGACTTTTCTGTAGGAGACTTCATTTAAATGCCTCTTTCCAAAGAAAACACACATCTTACCAAGATATACAATCTATGTGTAGCTTCACTGTGCTGCTGGAAACTCGGCCCCACGGATTGATTCTTCTTTACCGAGAATCACTGTGTCCTCGTTTACCCCTCTAAAAGCTAGTTTGATGGACTTGCAGTTGAGTGAAGCAAGTCTTTCAGAGCAAAGAGGCAGCTGCTGCTGTCTGGCCGGCTGCTAATGAAAGGCTTATGCAGCAGTCTCTGTGAACCATGCAGGCAATGCTCCTGCCGGATCCTAAGAAACCAACCTTTTGAGGAACATTGTGTTAAGGAATGTCTGGAATGTTTTTAGTCCCGAGAGTTCCCAGGTAGCCTATATGGTCCACAATGAAGAATGAGCAAAGCAGTGTTACAATGTTCAGCAAGACCGATTCAGATCAGAGAGCGATCAGGGAAAAAAACCCATTAAGATGAGGCGTAAGATTGACTCTTCTCAACCATTAAATGCAGTTTCAGAATTTCTTTCTGAATTGCAGCTGCATCACACAGACCATCTACTATAGTCCCAGGCTAATGAGAGGGTAGGTGCTAAATAGGCTTTAAATTTTAAACTAAAAATGTAGCAACTACATGTAAATTTTTTTCATACCATTTAGCTTAGTACATGAGTGAGTGAACACTGTTAAAACACCAGCATAACTGCACCCTTGATTTACACTATTAACAATGGTTATTCATAGGATGGGAAGTTCTACTAATTATATTTTAAAGGTTTTAAATATATTTAAAGGTTTTAAAATTTTTATATATAGGTAAGTGTTTGTATGCACATACACATACATGTATATGAATATATTTTGCCTGAATACCTCTTTTTTTATTAGAACTGTAAATCTGCTAAGGCTGAGCTGAGGACACTGCTTCAGTAAAGATATTTAGCATTTAAAATAATATTTAGTGTGTAGAGTAACATAGTCTTTTTTTTACGTTTTATTTTGGACATTCTCTATCTTAAGATTTCTCAAACTTTCTGTCTGCATTCTACAGTAAGAAGTACATTTAAAATTTTTGATTCAGCACACTCACATATGTTTATTATGCTATATATATATATATATAAAAGTATGTATATGAAACAAAACCTACCCTTTCAAAGTGTGATGCACTCTGATATTTTTCTGTTCTACTTTTTCATTTGTATAAAATATCATCATGACTCATTTTATTAATTTTCCTATGCACTAATGGGTCATGACCTGGAATTTGAGAAACATTTTTACCTGGCCTTTTAAGTAATTTCATAATGCTATTAAGGAAAATAAAATGTTATAATGAAATAATGTGGATATCCATTTGACATGATTCAAGGAAATACATGAGTGCTAATGAAAGAACTCTATCTTTGACTTAAGCTAATTATGATCATTATTGTTATGTTATCATATTCTGGAGAATATTAACTTTTAAAAAATGAGAATAGTCATGTAATCTCTTTCTTCGTTTAAAATAACATTTACACAACCTTTCAAATTTAATTAAGCCATTTCCTTTCTTTAGCCATCCCATCTCCAAGACCCCCAAATTTTTTAAGGGAAAGACAAGGATATTTAACAGAATACAAAAATTAAGAGTAAAATTCTAGGTTTTACCATAGCAGACTTCTACTAGCTCACTTCAGAATCATCAAAAGGCCATATGCAGCATGAGGATAAATGCAGAATCAGGTTCTGGGCACTCGATGGCTCCTTAGAACTGATGGTAAATTTAACCTCTGAAGATAAGATCAGACATGAATTACCAAAAAAGAGTAATTATTAGAGAAACTTTGTGGTGACTCCATCTGTGTAAATGGAGAATCACTCTGTCGTGTGAATGATTCCCCAATACAGAGCTCTGTATTGATGGGCTGGTCGGAACGCTGTAAGCTGAAGACATCAAGAAGCCTTTTTTTTTTTTTTTTTTTTTTTTTTTTTGCGGTACGCAGGCCTCTCACTGTTGTGGCCTCTTCCGTTGCGGAGCACAGGCTCCGGACGCGCAGGCTCAGTGGCCATGGCTCACGGGCCCAGCCGCTCCGCGGCATGTGGGATCTTCCCGGACCGGGGCACGAACCCGTGTCCCCTGCATTGGCAGGCGGACTCAACCACTGCGCCACCAGGGAAGTCCAAGAAGTCTATTTTTGAAACGACTGTGTATTTCACCTTGACGTACCTGATTTGTAAAATTATTTTTTGCATATTGAATGAATTAAAATGGACCTGACTTGTCCTTTTTCTCGATGCTGCCTACAGAGTTCACAAATTGGTGCTGAACGATAGGTATTTTAAAGCCCCAAAGACCACAGTGTGGATTCCCTGGACAGCAGGACAGATAGAATGTTTGGATAAGAGTGACCCTTTGAGAACTGCCTACAGGACAGGACCTCTTCTCAGTGACAGGTGGGGTGGAAACACTGTACAACTTCTTCCCCACCAGAGCAGGGAATTTTGACTACACAGTGCTCAACATGTCCTCCTGGCCCCCGTCCCCACCCGTTTTCTTCCCAGCTTCCCTGGCTCATCCACCACCATGCTCACCACGCCTGGCTGCACCTGCCTGCCGACTTCCGCCTCCCTTGCTAGATTCCAAGTTGCTGAGGGAAGGCAGGGAGTCAACCTTGTCCACCACTGCCTCCTCAAACTAGCACAGTGAACTGGGCACATTTGGGGAGCACCCACAATCATGTGTTGAGGGAAAGAACAGATAAGTGAACAAATTTTTAATTAATCACCCATTTAACTTGTAGCCCCCTTCAAGAGTCAACCTTCTCGATACACCTGGCCCAGTAGGAGGCAAGTGCCAAGCCCCCTCCACCAAGGCCAGCAGGGAACCCACTTCCAGGGGGCCTGCAGCCAGCATCTAAATTACAGTTACAGCTCCATGAGAGTCACCCTGGAAGTCTCAGAGCAGGTGGAAACCACTGACCCAAGCATCTGGAAAGTCCAGAAGCAGCAGAAGTGGTGGCACTCAGGGGCTGAAAGAAAAATTCAGATGTCATTTTTGCCTCATCTTCCTCCAAACTGTTTGCAGCGAGTATTTCACTGCTAAAATGAGAGGCAGGAAGGTAGTAGCTTACAGGTAAATTGCTATGGACAGCGTTGTCTGAGGTATATAATATGCTTTCCATACATTTGTTCAATGCAGGTACAAAGTGGGATAATCCAGTCTCTAAACACTTAGTCCAGGTATTATTAGGAAGGAACACCTGAACCAGGTGGACATGCATGGCATTTGCAGTCACTATCCTATTAGTTGGAACCAGATGAAACTGTCATTTTGATAGGTCAAAGGTGGTCAAATAGCAGCAGTTTCATATAGTTCAACCCATCACAGGTTTAAATGCACCACTTCACTGCTAGAAACAAGTCCAGGCTGAATCCTGCTGATACTAAGAAAGCCTGGTTGGTGTATCGGGCCGCTAGCAGCCTTTTGGGAGAACTAAGGACTGACGTGAACACGAAGGATGCACAATTGCCCTAGGTCAGTTGTTCTAAAGTGTATTCTAGGGCACCCCAGTTCCACAGGACGCTTCTGAAGAAAGAAGAAAAGGACTGATTTATGAAATGCTGCAAACGGTATTCCTTTCCTAAAGTTTCAAAATTCATATTAAAATATCACATTCACAGATCAGAGAATCTGAAGGGTTCTACAATCAAAACATCACTTAACCATGTTGAATTCAGGACATTCCAAATTTATTTGACGAGTGAAACCGTACATAAAGGTGACGCCTACTATCACAGTTAACAGTTTGGGATTAGCCGGACTTCTGCCCATGATCCAGGCACGTCTCGCCTCTCCCAACCCTGGCTCCTTAGGCCTGAATCAGTTCAGGTTCATATTTACCCTGAACTAGACAGAGGCCCCCGACAGCGGTTTATTTCCACTTCTCCCCACTGTTCCCAAACAGCCAGAAAAAGGCAGAAGCTCAGGATACTCCATGTCAATACACAAGTTGCTTTCTACTGATTTTATATGCCGTTTGCGCAAGTCTCACCATGCCATCAACCTAGCATTTATGTATTTTAGTGAATAATATTAATAGAGACTTAGGGAATAATCATACCTGCCATGGTATATCTGCCATGTACTTTTCACACTGTACTATGCTTCGTGTTTTCCATACCTGTCATGTACATTACATCGCTCACAATGAGCTGAGGAAGTAGGTATTTTTGTTCCCACTCTATAGACAATCTTTAGTGTCAAAGATATTTTGTGGCCTAAAGTCCACAGCTGCGATTTAATAACACCACTTCCTATGCTCCCTCTGCCACATTAATAAGAGTTGACACGTATATAGTGCTTACTCCAAGCCAGCCGCCAAGTTTTAACTCATTTAAATCATTATAAACCAATGAAGGTACCATTACTATCCCCATTTGACAACTGGGGAAACAGAAGAAGTTAACCAATCCACCTAAAGTCTTATGGCTAAAAAGAGGCAGGGCTGGAATTCAGACTAAGGCTGATTATTGTTTGGTTCTACAATAAGGAAATCCATTTAACTATGTTTAACCCAGGACTTTCCAAACTTGTTTGACTAGGGAATCATTTTTTGCAGGTCATGCCTACTACTATAGTTAACACTTTGAGAGAACACAGTTTGGGAATCACAGGACCACCCCTCTCCCCTTGATCCAGGCACCTCTAGCCTCTCCAAACCCAGGGTCCATGCCCTTTACCATTACACTCTCTCGGCCTCTTAGAGATCCCAGAGTCTCCATTTACATATCTCACTAAGTCTCCTGGCTGTAGAGGCTAGATGTCAAAAACTGTCCATTTACTCTCTTAATTCTCTCTAAAACCCTTATAATGTAACCAAATCAATATAGCACATTTGTAAAGGTTAATATAAAATAAATTATTTTAGAATATAAAGTGACTTTTGTCTCCAATGTCCCTATAGAGAAAAACAATCTTTTGTGTTTTGAGTAACTAAGAATACTAAACAACCTCGAAGTCTCTAATGCTATGAAGCCACAAATTGCAGTGTGAACATCAAATCATTCTATTAAGGCAATGTAAAAGAACTGAGTTCAATATAAGTCACCTTCAGTCTCACCACCGTTGGGATGGATAAAATCTAACATTTATTGGGTGTTTATTATGGGCCAGGCACTCTGCCACATGCTTTTCATAGACTATCTTATTTCACAACAACTCTCTGAGATAGATGCTGTTGTTATTCCCCTCCTACTCCCTGAAGCAAAACCCAAGGCGCTAGGAGTTAAGTTGCCCAAGATCACACAGCTATCTAGCAAATGGTGGGACCAAGAGGTGAAGAGGGGAACCTGGATTTTACACGTCCCCAGCCATTGTAGATACTAACTCTGGCTGCACAGAGCAAAGCCAAATATGAGCCCCCAGGTTCTAACAAAGGGATCATTTACTTTTTGCAAGCCCCACATTAAAAGGTACATGACATCTACTAAATGGTTACCCTTGGGGAACCTTCAAAACTGTCAACTGGAAATAAGATTCCAGAGGGGGAAACCCTAAAACCTTTCATTGCTCCAAGATGATATGTTGGTTTGGCAGGTCTGGCTCGTCTTAAAAGGAAGGGTTTTTTTGAAGGTATAACTGAATAATATGGCATTAAAGAAACATGATTCGAGTTCTCATGCTTACAAAATCATAGTTGTCATTTCTAGGTTTGCTGAAGACTGTTTTGCAATCTCTTACTAAGTTGGCGAAAACCAATACTGTACACACTTAGGTACATCTGCCCTTTTCTTCCCTTCACCAAAGAACTTCATAGGGTTTTTAGTATTTTTAGTGACTCAAAGCACTCAAAACAAGGATTGTTTTTCTCTGTATGGACATTAGAGGAAAAAGTCAGTTTATGTTCTAAAATAATTTATCTTACATTAACTTTTGCAAATGTGCCGCATTGATTTGGTTATTTTTAAAGGTTTAAGACAATCAAGACTGCATTAAGAAAGTGTTGAAAAACCTAAAATAACTGGAGACTCAGGCAGTTTATTGTTTTCTTTAAAATCAACCATAGATGGATTTCAAGGAGGTACAAGAGATGAAAACGGAAGGTAAAAATGATCATTTGGGCTTCCCTGGTGGCGCAGTGGTTAAGAATCCGCCTGCCAATGCAAGGGACACGGGTTCGAGCCCTGGTCTGGGAGGATCCCACATGCCACGGAGCAACTAGTCCTGTGTGCCATAACTACTGAGCCTGTGCTCTAGAGCTGGTGAGCCATAACTACTGGACCTGCATGCCTCAACTACTGAAGCCCGCATGCCTAGAGCTTGTGCTCCGCAACAAGAGAAGCCACTGCAATGAGAAGTCCGCGCACCATAACCAAGAGTAGCTCCCGCTCGCCGCAACTGGAGAAAGCCCGCACAGCAACGAAGACCCAACATAGCCAAAAATAAATAAATAAATTTATTATTTAAAAAAAAAATGAGGGGCTTCCCTGGTGGCGCAGTGCTTGAGAGTCCGCCTGCCGATGCAGGGGACACGGGTTCGTGCCCCGGTCCGGGAAGATCCCACATGCTGCGGAGCGGCTGGGCCCGTGAGCCATGGCCGCAGAGCCTGCGCGTCCAGAGCCTGTGCTCCGTAACGGGAGAGGCCACAACACTGAGAGGCCCGCGTACCGCAAAAAAAAAAAAAAAAAAAAAAAAAGATCATTTAATGAGGCATAGAGGTGGTCTTGGGAATTTACACCTAAAGAAAATCTCTAAATCAAAAAACCATGGAATAAATAATCCCGGGAGGCAGTACAGAATGGGGTTAAGAAAAAGCTCAGAGTCCCACAGCCTGGGTTCACTCATTAGGTATGTGACCTTGTGCAAGATACCCATTCTCCCTGTACTAAGTGCCTTCCTCCCTAAATGAGGTTGTTCACAAGACCTACTTCGTAAGGTTGCTTGCTGTGAAAATTCAATAAGATAATTTATAAAAGCCCTAAGGACAATATCTGATAAGTGCTCAACAACTGCCAGCTATTAAAGCAGTTGTCTCGATCACTGCAGAACACAGGAAGGGGTGTGGAGAAGTTAAGTGAAAAGGTAAATTAAAACAAAACAAGAATAAGCCTAGGTCTACTGCTGAGACCTCATGGTAGAACTGACACATCGTGGGTGCTCAGTCAATAGTGAATGATTGACTCAATCTATCAATCAGTGAATGAACCAAGGAATGGAGTCTCAGGAAGAAAAGCTTGCTTGCAAAAAAGCTAATTCTTTGCCTTCTGCGGGCCTTTTGATCCCTCCTAATCCATCCATAAGAGAGAAGTTATCCACCCTAATTCAGAATAGTCTTTCTATTGCTCATGCAGTAACTCAGTTCAGTGCAGTAAAGTTTAAACTTTTTCCAAAACCACACTAACATATATGCTAGAACACACCAAATTTATAAGCAAAAACTCTAAGTGACCTTAACGTCATGACAGGAGAAAAAAGATGTTCAAAGATGAAGTTATATTTAACACACCCTTTATTTCTGTCTAAATAGTGTGATTTAAAATGAATGAATGTTGTGTGGAAAAAAAAGTTATATAAGTATCTATATTTAGATATATAGTTTTTTTTTTTTTTTATGAAAAGATAACAATAAACGAAAAGGGAGTGTGCTGAACAAGAGAGTGAGAAAGGAAAGCCAGGGATACTGCTTATTTCCCTCCCACTGGGAGACGGATCATTATTCTATGTTCCTTCAATCCAGTTATTTACCTTCAGAAATTACTTTTGGCTTCTTTTCACTTCTGAAACGGGACCAGAATCACAAACACATTCGACAACAATATGTTCCTCTTGCGTAAATGTCTCTTCTAGGCCACATACATAATTAAAATCCTGTTGACTCAGGAATAACGTCTCAGAACTGAATGTCCAAACTCTGTAACTTGCTTCCTTTTCTAACCAGACAGTACTGCTGCCAAAAAGCTTCTGGGCCCTCTGCCTCTTTTCTCCACGTATAATTATTATACATTATATAGCATATACTTTATTTGCCAAAGCCTTCCAGAAAAGCTTCCTGTGACTACTTATTTGAACTTTGTTGTATATACATGTGACCAAAAACACAGTGTACCAAAGCAGAAGAAAAAAAGGAGGTGGGTGGGAGTGGATGTGCTTAGCAATTCTTATTTTCCATGGAAATGAGATGAAAGTCTTAAGGCAAAGCAATATATATATACACATAGCTTATAAAGCAAAATTCACTTAAGGTGAAAGAATATTTTAAAAATTAACGATGCCATATTATAACACAAATCCTTGGTTTCCAATATTTGAAATGAGGAAATCGACTTTAAAAAGTCTTCAAAGTATATATGAGGCATAAAATAAAGCACTTTGGCTTTCCTTCACCTTTGGGCAGCACCAGATTTAAACCAGACATGAAAATCTATCCTATTTTTAACAACCTCTAGAGGAAGAGGTTGCACAATGTTTCTTAGGAAGTTGTTCCAATATTCCTCCCAGTCTTAAAACTCTTACATTCTAACCTAAATCCCTCACGCTCTAGTTTCAGCCCATTTCCTTTTGTTCAGCCTTAGCATGGTTGAAGAGCCAACATTATGAGAATATTCTCAATACTGTGTTTTGTTTTTTTTTTTTCAGCCCACAGTTGCCTGGATCTCTCCTATTTCTTCAAAAATATTTAGATATGATATTGGCCTTTTTTCAGTTTTCTGAAAGTTCTCCTGTCTACAAATTTTCAGGAAGACATATCCATATTTTAAAGGCTTTTAAGCTACAAGGAATTGCAGAGTTTAGTATAGCTAGTTAAAATTATTTTTACCAGGTAGTTCCCTACTTATGCTCATTTTTCTGTAGCATTCTAAAACTTATTTCAGAAAAGAAGTGATCATCAAACTTTGGTGTACCTCAGAAAATTAATGAAGCTTCTTAAAAATAAGATGCCCAACTCTTGACCCAGACTCAGTAAATTATAATCTTTAAGGCCCTGCCATCCTTCAATTATTCTCATTCAAAAGTCTTAATTTGGTTAACAAGAAATTTATCAAGCCCATTATTAAAAATGGAAATAAAAACAAAAAAACACACTAAAAAAATGTGTTGTCTTCTTCCTTGATAAAGTCAGTTCTGCTTTTGCACTTAAAACTGACACATTAACAGAATCAGGTATTTGGTGCTGTACTGAAGTTCGACATCACAATCCCCATTAGCAGGAAAATCAAAACCAAACCTAATCCGTGCCTACAAGTTTCCCACACTAGAACTAATTCACTGCCAACAGGCTCTTGATGTATAATACATTATCACATGAAAATGTGATTATGAAAAATATGAGACTGCCACTGCCTGCAAGTATGTAATGCATTCAACATAAGTTATGCAGCAACTTTCAAAATTTAAGCTGGTTTCTGAGGATATAAGCCCGTTCAAAGGACCCTGAGTGGCAAGGTAAAGAAAGAACTAATTACTGTACAAAATGACATAGAAACAGAAACGTCAATACAGTGCAAGAGCTGAGGAGGAGTTGGAAGGTTCTATGTGAGAGGCAAGAGCATCTTTTCCAGGAAATTTTAAGGTGAATGAGGGTAGGTCTGTGCTTAGATCCTAAACCATGTGGTATTGTTATTATTAGTGTTGGATTGCTGCAAAAGGGGAACACCAGGGGCCTGCCTCAATGATTTGCCCAGGTGGGCTTGGTTTCATTTCTTTCTCTGATATTCTTAAGCATCAGTGTTGGATTACCCAAAGGGGCTGCCTCAGATAGTCTGTGCTCTGCATTTCCCCACAAGCACACAGGCAAGAGGGGAAAGAAAAACACTAAAGCAACCATAGAAATGCAGGTGAAAAGGAAAGGGCTGAGAAATTGCTGCACTAGGAAAGAAGTGAAAGTAGCCAAAAGACGGCAGCCAAATGCTGAGATATTCAAAGACAACTCAGGTGTGCAAAGAAAGAGGTATCTCCTGTGATAAGAACTTTTAAGATCTATTCTCTTGGCAACTCCCAAATATACAATACAATATTGTTAACTATAGTCACCACGCTGTACTTTATACACACAAATGTCTAATCATTATGTTGTACACCTGAAACTAATATAATGTTATATGTCAGTTATATCTCAATTAAAAAATAAAGAGGTATCTGTTTGTACCAATTTGTCCATGAATGTGTGCCCATGGGATCAATTATACTTAGCACTGTTGACTAACTTTTCTCTTTGGATTCAGGATCACAGTCCTTTTTTTGATTTTTTTAATAAATTTTTATTGGAGTATAGTGGATTTGTAATGTTGTGTTAGTTTTCTGCTGTACAGCAAAGTGAATCAGTTATACATATACACATATCCACACTTTTTCAGATTCTATTCCCATATAGGTCATTACAGAGTATTGAGTAGAGTTCCCTGTGCTATACAGTATGTTCTTATTAGTTATCTATTTTATATATAGTGGTGTGTATATGTCAATCCCAATTTCCCAATTTATCCCTCTCCCTGCTTTCCTGCTTGGTAACCATAAACCTATGTTTTCCTCTAAGAGTTTTATAGTATCCAGTCTTCTGTTTAGGTCTTTAATGCATTTTGAGCTTATTTTTGTGTATGGTGTTAGAGAATGTTCTAATTTCATTCTTTTACATGTAGCTGTCCAGTTTTCCCAGCGCCACTTATTGAAGAGACTGTCTTTTCCCCATTGTACATTCTTGCCTCCTTTGTCATAGATTAGGTGACCATAGGTGCATGGGTTTATCTCTGGACTTTCTATCCTGTTCCATTGATCTATATTTCTGTTTTTGTGTCAGTACCATACTCTTTTGATTACTGTAGCTTTGGAGTATAGTCTGAATTCAGGGAGCCTGATTCCTCCAGCTCCATTTTTCTTTCTTAAGACTGCTTTGGCTATTCAGGGTCTTTTGTGTTTCCACACAAATTGTGAAATTTTTTGTTTTTGTTTTGTGAAAAATGCTATCGGTAATTTGATAGGGATTGCATTGGATCTGTAGTGGGCATAGAGGGAACATACCTCAACATAGTCCTTTTCTAGTTCTTCTCCAAACTTCTTTCTCTGGTTCCTCTGTTTTATTTTCCATGAATTGTCTACATGTTGTTTTTCTCTAGAGTTTCCATCCTTAATTCTTTTCTCTTTTCCCTCTATATTCCCTTTATTTAAAAATCTTATGTGCATCCATGGCTTCAAGTATCACTTATGAAAATGACCCTAAACATCAGATTCCACAGGTGAAGGGTTCAGTCCTACAAGATTGCCCACCCCCACCCCTGCCACTTCAGTCTCAAGTCACAAGTCCACACTATAGATTAGCGGTTCCGGTGACCCTCTCCTTGGACTCCAGACACCAGTTACAAGCCCGTGTTTTTACCTGTAGTTCTGACCATCCAGCTATATATCAGAGTTTCCTACGACCTCCTCCTTTAGCTCGATTAATTTTCTAGATTGGCTAACAGAACTCAGAGTAACATTTTACTTACTAGATTACCAATATATTATAAAAGGAGGTAACTCAGGAGTAGTCAGTTAGAAGAGCTGCATAGGTATGGGGAGAGGGCATGGAGCTTCCATGCCTTCTCTTAGTGCACCACTTTCCCTAATTTCCATGTGTTCACCATCCCAGAAGCTCTCTGAACCCTGTCCTCTTGGGTTCTTATGGAGGCATCAGTACGTAATCGTGATTAATTAAATTATTGGCTACGGGTGATTGATTCAACCTCCAGGCCCTTTCCCCTCTTTGGAGGTCAGGGGTGGGACTGAAAGTTCCAACCTTCTAATCACATGGTTGGTTCTCCTGGCAACTGGCCCTCAACCTTAGTGAGACCCAAAAGTCACTTCATTATCATAACATGAGACACCTTTGTCACTCTCAACACAGAAAATTCCAAGGGTTTGTGGAGCAGTGAGTCAGGAACTGTGGATGAAGATCAAATATATATGAGAAATAGGTTTTGATTATCTGAATGACCAAATACATATTTTTCTTATAAATCACAATATCACATCCCATATCTTCTATTTCTGCTAATAGTACAATCCTCTCCCATCACATCTGCTTCTCCCTTTGCTGCACATCATTGCTTAGCAAGTCCTACTGATGGCATCTCCAAGACAAGGCACAGGTCACATTCACTCTCACTAGTTCTCCCCTAGATTAGCCCTTCACTAACGCTTGCCTAGACTATTATAATAGTGTCCCAGATGGGTTCCTCTCTAAACTGATTCTTAAAATTATTGGCAGGTGATTTGGATGCCACAATTTGATTGATCTCCTCTCTCCTTTTTGAAATCCTTCTGTACTTCTCCATTGCCTATCAAAGTTAGTTCAACCCTATTTTTAAAAAATAGTAAAATTTGTTGAGCACACTATGTGACCAGTGGTACACACATATCATTTTACTTATTTCCCCAAGAAGCCTATAGGAGAGGACCTTCAAGATGGTAGAGGAGTAAGACGTGGAGATCACCTTCCTCCCCACAAATACATCTACATGTGGAACAACTCCTACAGAACACCTACTGAACACTGGCAGAAGACCTCAGACTTCCCAAAAGGCAAGAAACTCTCCACATACCTGGGTAGGGCAAAAGATAAAAGAAAAAACAGAGACAAAAGAATAGGGACAGGACCCGCACCTTTGGAAGGGAGCTGTGAAGGAGGAAAAGTTTCCACACACTAGGAAGCCCCTTCACTGGCAGAGATGGGGGTGGGCAGCGGAGTGGGGGAGCTTCAGAGCCATGGAGGAGAGTGCAGCAACAGGGCTGCAGAGGGCAAAGCAGAGAGATTCCTGCGTGGAGGATCGGTGGTGACCAACACTCACCAGCCTGAGAGGCTTGTCTGCTCACCCGCCGGGGCGGGTGTGGGCTGGGAGCTGAGGCTCGGGCTTCTGAGGTCAGATCCCAGGGAGAGGACTGGGGTTGGCTGTGTGAACACAGCCTGAAGGGGGCTAGTGTGCCACAGCTAGCTGGGAGGGAGTCCGGGAAAATGTCTGGACCTGCCTAAGAGGCAAGAGACCATTGTTTTGGGGTACACGAGGAGAGGGGATTCAGGGCACCACCTAAACGAGCTCCAGAGATGGGCACAAGCCGTGGCTATCAGCACAGACCCCAGAGATAGGCATGAGATGCTAAGGCTGCTGCTGCAGCCACCAAGAAGCCTGTGTGCAAGCACAGGTCACTATCTACACCTCGCCTCCCGGGAGCCTGTGCAGTCCGTCACTGCCAGGGTCCCGTGATCCAGGGACAACTTCCCCGGGAGAACACACGGTGCACCTCAGGCTGTTGCAACGTCATGCTGGCCTCTGACGCCGCAGGCTCGCCCCACATTCCATAGCCCTCCCTCCCCCCGGCCTGAGTGAGCCAGAGCCCCCTAATCAGCCGCTCCTTTAACCCCCTCTTGTCTGGGCGAAGAATAGATGCCAGAGGCTGACCTACATACACAGGTGGGGCCAAATCCAAAGCTGAACCCCAGGAGCTGTTCGGACAAAGAAGAGAAAGGGAAATTTCTCCATGCAGCCTCAGAAGCAGTGGATTAAATCTCCACAATCAACTTGACATACCCTGCATCTGTGGAATACATGAATAGACAAGGAATCATCCCAAAATTGAAGCAGTGGACTTTGGGAGCAACTGTAGACTTGGGGTTTCCTGTATGCGACTGACTAGTTTCTGATTTATATGTTTATCTTAGTTTAGCTTTTAGCACTTGTTATCATTGCTGGATTTGTTTATTGGTTTCTTTGCTCTCTTCTTTTTTTTTTATTACTTTTTAAATTTTTTATTTTAATAACTTTATTTTATTTTATTTTTCTTTCTTTCTTTCTTTCTTTTCTCCCTTTTCTTCGAAGCCATGTGGCTGACAGGGTCTTGTTACTCTGGCCCGGTGTCAGGCCTGAGCTTCTGAGGTGGGAGAGCCAAGTTCAGGACACTGGACCACCAGAGACTTCCTGGCCCCACGTAATGTCAATTGGTGAGAGCTCTCCCAGAGATCTCCTTCTCAACGTTAAGAACCAGCTCCACTCAACGACCAGCAAGCTCCAGTGCTGGACACCCCATGCTAAACAACTAGCAAGACAGGAACACAACCCCACCCATTAAAATGGGTGCTAAAATGGATGATTTTAGGCACCCATTAGCAGAGAAACTGCCTAAAATCATACTAAGTTCACAGACACCCCAAAACACACCACAAGATGTGGTCCTGCCCACCAGAAAGACAAGATCCAGCCTCATCCAGCAGAACACAGGCACAAGTCCCCTCCAGCAGGAAGCCTACAGAAATCACTGAACCAACCTTACCCACTTGGGGCAGACACCAAAAACTACGGGAACTATGAACCTGCAGCCTGCGAAAAGGAGACGCCTAACACAGTAAGTTAAGCAAAATAAGAAGACAGAAACACACAGCAGATGAAGGAGCAAGGTAAAAACCCACCAGACCAAACAAATGAAGAGGAAACAAGCAGTCTACCTGAAAAAGAACTCAGAGTAATGATAGTAAAGATGATGCAAAATCTTGGAAATAGAATGGAGAAAATACAAGAAACGTTTAACAAGGACCTAGAAGAACTGAAGAGCAAACAAACAATGATGAACAACGCAATAAATGAAATTAAAAATTCTCTAAAAGGAATCAATAGCAGAATAACTGAGGCAGAAGAATGGATAAGTGACCTGGAAGATAAAATAGTGGAAATAACTACTGCAGAGCAGAATAAAGAAAAAACAATGAAAAGAAGTTAGGACAGTCTCAGAGACGTCTGGAACAACATTAAATGTACCAACATTTATAGGGGTCCCAGAAGAAGAAGAGAAAAAGAAAGGGACTGAGAAAATATTTGAAGAGATTATAGTTGAAAACTTCCCTAATATAGGAAAGGAAAGAGTCAATCAAGTCCAGGAAGTGCAGAGTCCCAAACAGGATAAATCCAAGAAACACATCAAGGCACATATTAATCAAACTATCAAAAATTAAATGCAAAGAAAAAAATATTAAAAACAGTAAGGGAAAATCAACAAATAACATATAAGGGAATCCCCATAAAGTTAACAGCTGATCTTTCAGCAGAAGCTCTGCAAGCCAGAAGGGACTGGCAGGACATATTTAAAGTGATGAAAGGGAAAAACCTACAGCCAAGATTACTCTACCCAGCAAGGATCTCATTCAGATTCGACAGAGAAATTAAAACCTTTACAGCCAAGCAAAAGCTAAGAGAATTGAGCACCACCAAACCAGCTTTACAACAAATGCTAAAGGAGCTTCTCTAGGCAGGAAACACAAGAGAAGGAAAAGACCTACAATAACAAACCCAAAACAATTAAGAAAATGGTAATAGGAACATACATATTGATAATTACCTTAATTGTAAATGGATTAAATGCTCCAACCAAAAGACATAGACTGGCTGAATGGATACAAAAACAAGACCCATATATATGTTGTCTACAAGGGACCCACATGAGACCTAGGAACACATACAGACTGAAAGTGAGGGGATGGAAAAAGATATTCCATGCAAATGGAAATCAAAAGAAAGATGAAGTAGCAATTCTCATATCAGACAAAATAGACTTTAAAATAAAGACTGTTACAAGAGACAAAGAAAGACACTACATAATGATCAAGGAATCAATCCAAGAAGAAGGTATAACAATTGTAAATATTTATGCACCCAACATAGGAGCACCTCAATGCATAAGGCAAATGCTAACAGCCATAAAAGGGGAAATTGACAGTAACACAATAATGGTAGGGGATTTTAACACCACACTTTCACCAATGGATGGATCAACCAAAATGAAAATAAATAGAGAAACACAAGCTTTAAATGACACATTAAACAAGATGGATTTAATTGACATTTATAGGACATTCTATCCAAAAACAACAGGATATACTTTCTTCTCAAGTGCTCATGGAACATTCTTCAGGAGAGCTCATATCTTGGGTCACAAATCAAGCCTTGGTAAATTTAACAAAATTGAAGTTGTATCAAGTATCTTTTCTGACCACAACGCCATGAGACTAGATATCAATTACAGGGAAAAAAAACTGTAAAAAATACAAACACATGGAGGCTAAACAATACACTACTAAATAACCAAGAGACCACTGAAGAAATCAAAGAGGAAATCAAAAAATACCTAGAAACAAATGACAATGAAAACACAACGGCCCAAAACCTATGGGATGCAGCAAAAGCAGTTCTAAGAGGGAAGTTTTTAGCGATACAATCCTACCTCAAGAAACAAGAAAAATCTCAAATAAACAACCTAACCTTACACCTAAAGCAATTAGAGAAAGAAGAACAAAATAACCCCAAAGTCAGCAGAAGGAAAGAAATCATAAAGATCAGATCAGAAATAAATGAAAAAGAAATGAAGGAAATGACAGCAAAGTTCAATAAAACTAAAAGCTGGTTCTTTGAGAAGATAAACAAAATTGATAAACCATTAGCCAGACTCATCAAGAAAAAAAGGGAGAAGACTCAAATCAACAGAATTAGAAATGAAAATGGAGAAGTAACAACTGACAATGCAGAAATACAAAGGATTGTGAGAGATTACTACAAGCAATTATATACCAATAAAATGGACAAACTGGAAGAAATGGACAAATTCTTAGAAAAGCACAACCTTCCGAGACTGAACCAGGAAGAAATAGAAAATATGAACAGAGCAATCACAAGCACTGAAATTGAAACTATGATTCAAAATCTTCCAACAAACAAAAGCCCAGGACCAGATGGATTCACAGGCAAATTCTATCAAACATTTAAAGAAGAGCTAACACTTAGCCTTCTCAAACTCTTCCAAAATATAGCAGAGGGAGAAACACTCCCAAACTCATTCTACGAGGGCACCATCACCCTGATACCAAATCAAACAAAGATGTTACAAAAAAAGAAATCTACAGGCCAATATCACTGATGAACATAGATGCAAAAATCCTCAACAAAATACTAGCAAACAGAATCCAGCAGCACATTAAAAGGATCATACATAAAAATAGAACTACCATACGATGCAGCAATCCCCCTACTGGGCATATACCCTGAGAAAACCATAATTCAAAAACAGTCATGTACCACAATGTTCATTGCAGCTCTATTTACACTAACCAGGACATGAAAGCAACCTAAGTGTCCATTGACAGATGAATGGATAAAGAAGATGTGGCACATGTATGCGATGGAATATTACTCAGCCATGAAAAGAAACGAAATTGAGTTACTTATAGTAAGGTGGATGGACCTAGAGTCTCTCATACAGAGTGAAGTAAGTCAGAAAGAGAAAAACAAATACCACATGCTAGGACATATATGTGGAATCTAAAAAAAAAAGTGTTCTGAAGAACCTAGGGGCAGGACAGGAGTAAAGACGCAGATGTAGAGAATGGACGAGGACACGGGGAGGGGGAAGGGTAAGCTGAGACGAAGTGAGAGAGTGGAATGGACATATATACACTACCAAATGTAAAACAGATAGCTAGTGTGAAGGTGCTGCATAGCACAGGGAGATCAGCTCAGTGCTTTGTGACCACCTAGAGGGGTGGGATAGGGAGTGCGGGAGTGAGACGCAAGAGGGAGGGAATATGGGGATATATGTATATGTATAGCTGATTCACTTTGTTATACAGCAGCAACTAACACAACAATGTAAAGCAATTAGACTCCAATAAAGATTTTTTAAAAAAAGCCTATAGGGCTTCCCTGGTGGCGCAGTGGTTGAGAGTCCGACTGCCGATGCAGGGAACACGGGTTCGTGCCCCGGTCCGGGAAGATCCCACATGCTGCGCAGCGGCTGGGCCCGTGAGCCATGGCCGCTGAGCCTGCGCGTCCGGAGCCTGTGCTCTGCGGCGAGAGAGGCCACAACAGTGAGAGGCCCATGAACCGCAAAAAAAAAAAAAAAAAAAAAAAAGCCTATAAAGTGGGAGTTTGTGTGTGAAATAATTACAAATATAAAATATTAAACTATTTCCATCACTTGTGGAAATATCACTGATTCAGTAACCTTTTTTAGGGAATAAAGAAATATTACACTAAATATACATATTGACTGTAAGATTTTTCTTGATTTCAAAGACATTAAAATAAGGAAGAAAAATGTGAATCTTACAAACAAGGGAATACAATAACTTTCCATTTTAAACCAAGTCAATGTTCTTTCTAATATACTATATTCATCTTTCCTTTGACCTAGGGTTCACTTTTTTGTGTCTTATTTTCCTCTCTTGTCCTCGTGCTCGTCACATTTACCCAGTCTTGCGTCTTGGCCTTGATTTCTCCTATACCAGGAGTACCTGGTCCTCCTTACTACACTTGTTCAAAGACAGCTACACCTCCACACCGGGCTCAAACACACCCTCCTTCGTTAACTCTTTTCTGATTCCCCAAATGAAAATGACCTCTTATTCCTCTGAACTATCGTACATTTTGCACTCTGACATGAAACTACTCTTGGTGTCTTGTGATAGGGTTATGTATATTCCATCTCTTCACTAGAGGGTACGTTTCTTTGAGGGGCAACTGTAACCGATACATCTTTGCACAACTACCGCCAGTGCCCTTCTCCTGTCCCCACTATAAAGTTTAGCAACTCCTCGCATATAATAAGCTCTTAAGCCTATTCATCAACTGGATGGCTAATTAGAACTCATTTAGTGATTTTCCTCTATCATTCATTATGACCAAATGAAGACCGATGGTCCCCAAGCACGTTGCCGCTCCTCGGCGAAGAATCAAGGTGCAGGGCTTCAAGAAAAGTTCATTCTCTTGCCACAATCAAGTCACAACCTGATGGGACTACACACCTGCACTTTTCCTCAGTGATAGCCTTTTCATTTCTCCAAGAATAAAACTCTTTTTGAAGGAGGCTCTCTAGAACTTAGGCTAAGCCAACCTTCCTTTTAAAAATATAAAATCCTTCTAAGCAACAAACAGAAGAAACGCCCTGTGTGCTAAAGTGGAAATTTTTTATCATCTCGTTCTTAGTATTTCCTGGAGGGGAAACCTAAATATTTCTTGGCCTTGGCCCTTGCCCTAGTATTTCATAGGAAAGTGTTGCCTTAAAAAAAGAAAAGTATTTCACAGACATTCGTTTGTACTCATTATGTCTCAGACATTAGTAAACGATGTGGTATAGATCTTTGTTTGTTCTTTTGTTTATGCTTTACAGGATACAGCAGAATCCTGTGATGACCTACTGTACTACTAAAACTCTTCATCACAGTGGTAGAGCTTGAAAAAATTTTAAACTTTTTCTCATTTAGCTCTTAAAACAACTCATTGATGTAGGTATTGATATACATATTTTACGAATGAATCAACAGAGAATCCTTCGAGAATCCTTTCAGAATCACTAAAGAATCCTTTCACCCAAGGTCATATAGCTAATAAATGGCAGAGGTTGGGTTTGAATCCAGATCTCTTTACTCCAGGACCTGAACTTTGTTCATAATTCTACAAGGAAGCTCATACAAGAAACCGGTGTTTTCAAATGAGACTATTTATGGAAAAGTCTGACAAACTGCTACTGTGTCATGACCTTTGAAAAGAAACCAAGAGTGAACAATCCTAAAAGCTTACATATTGGACATGCAAGAATCTGTGTCATTTAGAAGTGTTAAAATGTTCCCTCGGCCCATTACTGCTTAGATTCTGAGGAAATCAGAATCCTCTACCCTCTCAATCCTCCTAAGTTCTATTTCCAGCTATCTGACTTGGAATTCTATCACAAGAAAACAGGTGGTTTATGTCACCTCATATCTCAATTTCTGAAAACCTTCCAACACCATAAACTCAGGTAAATCGTGATAATATGTGAGGATCTGAACCTAGATCAAGTGTTCCAACCGTTTTAAGGAAACAGCCCTCTGTCTAACCATCCCCTCAGCTCACATACTGATTTATGAAAAGCCACCCACAAACATGGGGAAAATGACGGCACCACTACTCAGGCCCCTCACCAAGTCTAACACCAAAATACACTTGCCCACATGTGCTCTCAGCCATCCTCCATTCCCTCTCCACCATGGTTGGTATTGTTATTTGGCCAATAATTGTTAAAGATGAAATAGAGAAACACAGGTTTTCAGACCACAGCAGGCGATCTTTGAAATAAACCTATGTTGGTTGATTAACACAGGGTGAAATCACAAAAATTTATAAAATATATGTTTAATCTTTATAATGACTGTGAATGAAAAATGTTGCTGCCTTATCAGTGAGTGTTGCAGCCATCAAGCCACTACAGCTGCCCCAACAGTGAGCCCTGAGGGAACTCAGGATGGAGACAAAGAGGATACTGGCCCTAGACAGCTAAGGTGCATATTAAAGGGATGTTTTCAGTGAGCCCAGACTCTCGCATCTTCCCACACATAGAAGAGTGCTAAATTCACTGAGTTGAAATATCTGGTTTTCTTTATTTAACAGTAATCTTTTGATGTTCCAACTACCTGGTCTTTGTTGCAAAAACTCCCATATAGCCTGGCTCTTCCCTTATCTCTGCAGAGCACTCCCTCAGAGCTATTCTGAGAGGCTGCCTCCTGAGCTTGAAGTCCTCAGAAAGTCCACCAAATAAAACAGAATTCTCGACTTTTAGGTTGTGCATCTTTTTTTCAGATGACATGACCTTGAGAGGTAGGCATAATTATTCCCACTTTACAAATGATGATACTGAGGCTCAGCACGGTTAAATAACTCACCCAAGTCATACAGTCAGAAAGTGGTGGATCCAAACTCTATGTCTTCCTTCAAAGTCTATGCTGTTACTGATTCTACCACATTGCTTCTCAGATCTATTTTTGTGTGATATTAATAGGTAGATGCAGTCCAGTATAATATATCACCAGATTATCCTCACAAGGAACCAGTAAATGTGCTAACAAAAGACGACCCTCCTCTCTGGAATTACTCTTAATTAAATTCTTAGTCACAACTATCTATGTACATGTCTAACACATTTGAACCTTAAAAACAATAGCAAGAAGAAAACAACAGCAACAGTTCCAACATTCTATTGTTTTGAAGAAAACAACAACTACAGTATACAAAAGATACTCTGAGATCTACCTGGATGGTAGGCTTCCCCCAGACCAGTATGAGGCAGACTTGTCCATCATGCACACAGAAAAGAAGCAACTGTTTCTAAAACTGTCTTCCATCAATTCCTGTGGTTCTGGGCCATTGACCAATGTCAGAAAGTTGATCACTTCAAGAAAACATACCCACAGCTGCATGCTCTCTGGTATCTGGTAATTCCTGGAATGGTTTAGGCAAGTTAAGGAAACTCTTAAGAAAGGAGAAACATAGCACTTAAACTGGCATGGAGAAAATGGATAATGGCAGGTATAGTTGTTCTGTGTGGGCGTATGGTGCCATCTTTGTACAACAGTACTTGTTTATACTATACATAAAGTAGATAAGCAACAAGGATTTACCGTATAGCACAGGGAATAATACCTGATATTTGTAATAACATATAATGAAATATAATCCGCAAAAAAATACTGAATCCCTATGCTGTACACCTGAAACTATTGCAAAATTGTAAACAACTATACTTCAATAAAAAAGAATACTTGTTTAAGTAATTATTTGAATATCTTAATATTTTATTAATATAAAATCCTCTGATATTATGGATTTTATCCATATACATCTATAAAAGTGGGACTGAAAATGAAAAAACAAATACTGATCCTATTGATAAGGATAGAGCTTATAAATTTAATACAACTACAGTGAAGATAGAAAACAGTAGCCAAGCTAAAAGCAGAAAACCTTTGTCAAACCTTTGTCTCAGTTGCTGGATGGTTGGACTTCAGCCAGCACTCCATGTATCCAGTGGTGAAGGGAAAGAATTAAATGAAAGAGCTCAGACAAAATGCTAGAAATACAAGTTAAAAACTATCTCTGAAAACCAGATATATTCAGGGACTTTATGGCACTTTTAGTTCTTTGGTCCTAGAATGCTGTTTACAACAGGTTAAGTCTATTATTTGAGTCGTGCGGATTTGTTCATATTTTCAGGAGTGTATTATGTACAGATGTACATAGAAGGCTGCTTGTACCTAGTTGTTTTGTTTCCATGTCCATTCATTTAAGCTAAACAGATAACCTTTTTTTTTTTTTTTTTTTTGGCAGTGCCGGGCATTTAAGCTAAACAAACAAACTGGATGTCAGCGTGATGAAGCCGGCAGAAGAAGCATAAGAACACTAAAACAACTGCAGATCCAGGAGCTGGGGCGAGCATTCAGATTTGTGCCTGGGGAAGAGCCGAGGTTAATGAAGCTTCAAACCAACACCCAAAAGAGGCACAGGCACAGGCAGGCGGCACTGCCTGATGGACAGAAAGCCTTCAGGGTTGCTGCCTTCTTTCAAATATTGAGGGGAAAAGAAACTAGATACATGAATCGCATTTAAGTTCCCGTTCTAAAGAACAGCTAAATAAATCATGTCAGAGCACAATGTCCAACGCCTGCTCCCAGGAATTTCTTGAGCTGAGATAAACGTCTGCCAGTGAGTGCCCAATTCTGTCCCCAGCTTTCAGAGTTTTTTTTCCTTCCCTCAGAAGCCCTCTTTTCGTTATGGTTTTATCAGCCAGCCCTACCTATCGTAATCAGACTTGCCTTCCCTCCTAAATAAAAAGTGTGAAGGAAATTTCTACCCACCCACTCATCAGGGACTACAAGAGTCTACATCCTGCAAGCTCAGGATGAAACGTGAATCCTTTTAACTACCTGGGCACAGTAGCTGACTCTCAGCTGACTATCACAGTAGCTGCCTGTGGCCCCCTCACGGTGCCACACTATTTACACAGCTGATGCAGGTTTGCCCTGGTTGAGGAATTTGACTCTAGTGGATTCCCCTTAGAATTCCCAAAGAGCCCATTCACCCTGTCCCAACCGTACAGATGCCTGTGGAGATAGGAACAGTGGGGTTCATTTTCTAACTTCCTCTGTACACATTATAATTCTACACGTTTATTTAAAAGTGGGGGTCAGAGAAGAGCTGGGGGAGCTACAAGACATAACATTATATGAGATATTTTCAGAAAATATTTTAGGTAAAGCCAACAACCCCCCTGTCCCTGCCACTCAAACATTCCTTGGTCTCATTCAGCAGCCTAAACTCTGCCCTTCGTGTTTGCAGACACGAAACACGGCTGGGACGTGACTCTCAACAGAAAAGGAACCTTTCCAAGGCAGAGAGAGGGAAACCCGAAGAGTCAACCAACTCTCAAAGCAGAGAGGAGAGAAACAGCAAAGTAGAAGCCTTAACATTCCCCTCTTTTAATAATCTAAATAGACATTTCTCCAAAGAAGATCTACAGATTGCCAACCAGCACATGAAAGAATGCTCAACATCATTAATCATTAGAGAAATGCAAATCAAAACTACAATGAGATATCATCTCACACCGGTCAGAATAGCCATCATCAAAAAATCTAGAAACAATAAATGCTGGAGAGGGTGTGGTGAAAAGGGAACCCTCTTGCACTGTTGGTGGGGATGTAAATTGATACAGCCACTATGGAGAACAGTATGGAGGTTCCTTAAAAAACTACAAATAGAACTACCATACGACCCAGCAATCCCACTACTGGGCATATACCCTGAGAAAACCAAAATTCAAAGAGTCATGTACCGAAATGTTCATCGCAGCTCTATTTACAATAGCCCAGAGATGGAAACAACCTAAGTGCCCATCATCGGATGAATGGATAAAGAAGATGTGGCACATATATACAATGGAATATTACTCAGCCATAAAAAGAAACCAAATTGAGATATTTGTAGTGAGGTGGATGGACCTAGAGTCTGTCATACAGAGTGAAGTAAGTCAGAAAGAGAAAAACAAATACCATATGCTAACACATATATATGGAATCTAAGGGGAAAAAAAATGTCATGAAGAACCTAGGGGTAAGACAGGAATAAAGACACAGACCTACTAGAGAATGGACTTGAGGATATGGGGATGGGGAAGGGTAAGCTGTGACAAAGTGAGAGAGTGGCATGGACATATATACACTACCAAATGTAAAATAGATAGCTAGTGGGAAGCAGCCGCATAGCACAGGGAGATCAGCTCGATGCTTTGTGACCACCTAGAGGGGTGGGATAGGGAGGGTGGGAGGGAGGGAGATGCAAGAGGGAGGAGATATGGGGATATATGTATATGTATAACTGATTCACTTTGTTATAAAGCAGAAACTAACACACCATTGTAAAGCAATTATACTCCAATAAAGATGTTAAAAAATAATAATAATTTAAAGCCTTGCTATTAGCAGAGGGAAAGAAAACGTGAGACACATGATTTTACCATGACAATAAGACACAGCAGAGGTGATAAGATAGAGGAAGTAATTTTCTGAAGCCCTTCTTGATTTTTTAAAGATAAGGATCAATTTTTTTTCTGTCAATTATTAAAATACGTTAGAAATGTCCGTAACCTCCCGCTCTCACTACTAACTGTGATAGCAGTCAGTGGCAGTCCAATCTTGCCAGTGGTGGGGTCTACTTTTCCCAGCTGTGAATAATCTCTTTCACTAGAAAAATTGGTCAGGAAATGGCTCTCCATTCAGGAGACAGGTGTATATGAGATGCAATTGTATATCCAAAATGTTCCCTTTCTTAATTTCCTTCCCTTGCCGCTAATTTTCTCCTAGCCTAAATAATTAACCTTCCTACATTGCTCAAATAAACTCCATCTAAATCAGCTCAACCTTGAAAAGGAGAAGAAGACGAGGTAACTGATCCTCCCATATATGTCCAACTTCTTTCCTTGAGGAAGGCAATAGTCTCAAGGTTAAGGGCCTAGGTTTTGGTGCCAAACTCTATGAGTTTGACTTTACTCTGCTAAATTGACTCGGCAACTCTGGACAAATCACTTTCATCTCAATTTTCTTATTTGTATCAATTTCCTTATTTATAAAATGGGAACAACAGTAGTTCCTAACTGGGGTGGTTGTAAAGATTAAACATAACACACCTTGAATATGTAGACTGAAAAAAAGTACACAACTGGGCTTCCCTGGTGGCGCAGTGGTTGAGAGTCCGCCTGCCAATGCAGGGGACACGGGTTCGTGCCCCGGTCTGGGAAGATCCCACATGCCGCGGAGCGGCTGGGCCCGTGAGCCATGGCCGCTGGGCCTCCACGTCCGGAGCCTGTGCTCTGCAATGGGAGAGGCCACAACAGTGAGAGGCCCGCGTACTGCCAAAAAAAAAAAAAAAAAAAAGTACACAACCTAAAAGTTCAGAGTTATGGTTTATTTGGCAAACAAAACTAAGGACTTAAGCCTGGGACACAGCATCTCAGATAACTCTGCAAGACTGTTCCAAAGAGGTGAGGTGGAGAGCCAGGATATAGAGGAGTTCCTGCAACAAAGACCAGGTAATCAGAACATCAGATTACTGTTACTTAAGAAAATCAGATATCTCAAGTTAAGGAATTTAGCGCTTTTCTGTGTATGGGAAGATGCAGGAGTCTGGGCTCACTGAAATCATTCCTTTGATATGCACTATCTGGGGTGCGTATCCTGTGTTTCCTCATTCTGAGTTTCCTCAGGGTGCAAGGTGGGCGGGGATGGGGGGGAGCGGGTGCTACATAGTCTGATGATTTGGTGGCAGGCATTACGTTTCTATCGTAAATTCTCTCAGGGCTCACCATCCAGGTGGCAGTAATGTGATGGCTTGATGGCTGCAACATCCTAGTACCCCAAGCAAGTAAGCACTCAGTAAAGTCCATGATTACTATCACAGGCTTTTCCATCTCTAGACAGATTCAAGCAGACCACGCGAGGACAGTTTTAATTAATTAATGTATTTATTTATTTTTGGCTGTGTTGGGTCTTTGTTTCTGCGCGAGGGCTTTCTCTAGTTGCGGCAAGCGGGGGCCACTCTTCATCGTGGTGCGTGGGCCTCTCACTATCGTGGCCTCTCTTGTTGGAAGCACAGGCTCCAGACGCGCAGGCTCAGTAGTTGTGGCTCACGGGCCTAGTTGCTCCGTGGCATGTGGGATCTTCCCAGACCAAGGCTCGAACCCGTGTCCCCTGCATTGGCAGGCAGATTCTCAACCGCTGTGCCACCAGGGAAGCCCTAGAGAAAAGCAATTTTAAAATGAAGAATTAAAAAAAGAAAAAGAGAAATGCTTAAAAAAGAAAAGGCTAATGAATAAGCAAGAAATTCACTTCATGCTCAGCTGATCTCCATAATAATGCTAGTGTTCGGGGACAGAAATAACCTCATATTACAGGCTTTCTGGGATTCAGGGAGGGAGTTGCACTATAAATTACTATGTACTCTGGGGATTGAGTTAGACCCACAGTGTAACTCTATCTCTGCCCTTACCCATCGAAGGTCCAGCTTAAACCCTTTCCCATCCCCTCAAAGGAGAAAATTGGCCTTGCGGTTAAGAGAAAAGAGGCCAGAGCAGGGAAAACCCGCGTGGGAGTACTGGAACGACCGCTTATTAGCTAGGTGGTAATAGATGACACAACCTTGCTAGCCTCAGTGTCCTTATCTGAGAAATGGAGGCAACCACCCCTGAGTAGTATCTATCTCAGAGCGCTGTGCAAGCAGTCAATGTGAAGATGCACAGTAGGGAGAAAGGTCTCCCATCTTAAGTACCAGGAGGCAGAGCCCAATCCAACTGTTCATTTTATAGGTAAGAAAACTAAGATCTAGAGAAGTTAAAATCTAGCCCAAGGTTATACAGTTAGTTTCAAAGCCTGGACTAGAACCTAAATCCTGATTCCTAATTCTGTATTTTTGCACTAAATGTGCTTCTGCCTCCATGGAGCTGTGCAAACATTCTCCCACGTTGATTTTGCCCTTTTCTGAACATTTTCAGAAAGTACGATTTTCAACTAGTACCATCAGTATAGCACTTGGATACTCTCAAATGATAAATTTGTTCCCTCAACTACATTATAAGTTCCTTGAAGTTATAAAAGAGGTTTCAAGTGTCTTCTGTCTATCCACAAGTGTCTATTCAAATGCCGGGCACATAATATTATTAAGTGATTGATAGAGTGGTTTTTCTAGGAAGAGGTTTTACTCAGAATAAAATGTTGCTGTGAGGAAGATGCCTACCAGCTGTGCAGGTCTGCAGAAGATTAGATCAGAGGAAATGGGTTTTGAACATGCCCAAAGAGACCTATAAAAAAATCAACTGCACGGGGCTTCCCTGGTGGCGCAGTGGTTGAGAGTCCGCCTGCCGATGCAGGGGACACGGGTTCGTGCCCCGGTCCGGAAAGATCCCACATGCCGCGGAGAGGCTGGGCCAGTGAGCCATGGCCGCTGGGCCTGCGCGTCCGGAGCCTGTGCTCCGCAGAGGGAGAGGCCACAGCAGTGAGAGGCCTGCGTACCGCAAAAAAAAAAAAAAAAAAAAATCAACTGCAAGGGAATTTAAACACAGAAATAATGGAACAAAGAAGGCAGATGTCTCTCTCCTCATGTAAATTTTTTTAAATAAACAGTTTTTAGATAAAAATGCATTGACATAGGCCATTGGTTCCTAACCTGCAGTCGGTAAACCCCAACTGTTGCAGAGTTACTGCAAAGGATCTCCAAATTGATTTGTACATTAAACATTACAGAATGAATAAATAATGTCTTGCACCTATATACAATACTCCTTTTTCTCAAAATGCATGTGCAGTCTATTTTGATTTAATAAAATACAAATTCTTTAAACACATTGCGGATTTGGTTGTAATTTTTGTCCACTACGTATTTTTAGTTCAATCAATAAAGTAGTGGCTAACATTTATTGAGCATTTACAGTGGGGCAAGCACAGTGCTAACTATGTTATCAATATTATTTTGTTTATCTCTTATTAGCACCCAGAAGGTAGGTATAATTGTTACCCCCATTTTACACATAAGAAACTGAGATTTGTAGAATGTAGTTAACTCACCCTTCGGTTTTACTGGCAGGAGATTATGGAGCCAGAATCTGACTCCAAAGTTTGTGGTATTGCCCATTGTTAGGCTACTTCCTAATTGACAGGTATAAAACACTTAACCTATTTACATTCATGTATATGTGTGTAGGAAGTGGGTGTTTATCCACGAAATTTGATATTTAAAAAATTCTCATATCTGCAAGGGTTAGTAACAGCACAAACTGGAGGTTACAAGTGGCTCTGGAATAATTAGCTCCCTGACTTTTGACAAGCCAGGTGCTCAGAACTAAGGAATTCAACTGATTGGTTTCTAAAAATAGCTCCAAGACAGAAATTCTATCATTCTATACTTCAGATCAGCATTTCCCAAGATAGATTCTGCAGAATTCTGGCCATAAAGAACGTTCCACAGAGGAAGGTTTCCGTGGTCAAACAAGTCTGAAAAACACCATAAATGAAGAGAACCACCATACACAAAAGAGAATATCCTCTTTTGGAAATTCATAATTACATTTTCACGTACTAAAAGCTCTGAGAAGTCCTGCAGAGCACTAGAGTACACAAAATTAAACATGTTCTCTGCTTGTAAGACTTCTCAACAAGGAAACCTTTTTCATTCTGTGTAACCCAGAGTAACCTAAAAATATCTGGGCATCAAACGTCTTCTGCGCAAAACTATTTTATGGAACTGGTTCCACAGAACATTTGTAGATTATAACCCAACTTTGGCGGTCAAAACATTTCTCAATTAATGTGGTAGGCTACGAAAAGCGACTTTTGAGAGTCTTCCAAACACTGTCATTCTATAGTGGTATTGGCTTTCAGAAAGCTCTTTAGCCTAAAGGTATGTTTATCGAAGGCCTATACAGACTTACTGTTTTTGTTTCTCTTCAAGCACGGAATAAAAATTTTATAACAGTGACACTCTGAAGGTTCTGTCCTTCTGTTTTTCAAAATCTGTTCTAAACTAACGCTTCTCAAACTTTACCATCATCAGAATCACCTGGAAGTCTTATTAAACTAAGGATTGCTGAGCCTACCGTAGGCTTTCTCATTCAGTAGATCTGGAATGAGGCCTGAGAATTTACCTGACATGCTGCTGGTATGGAGACTATACCACTCATCTAAATCTCTTGTGTTAGATTTAGATCATGAAGTAGAACATGGACGGCGTTTTGGTCTCTGCGTCTATCAGCAAGGGCTGTTCTCATTCGTTTTCTGTAAATTTGATCCTTAGATATTCAGCCAAATACCTATGGTGTTTTCTTTGTGCTTTGAATTTTTTGCTTACAAAAGTGTCAAAGCTTCAGGTATCAAAGATAAAGAAAGGAGTTAGGAGAACAGAGAATGTCTTTGGCCAAGCTTTAATAAAAGAAGAAATTCGGAAAATATTTCATATTTATCTATTTAAGACCTAAATCTCTTATTTCTCATTTAATCATATGGATTAACTTTTAGCAGAGTGAACTTATTCTTGTCCCCTTGGAGGAGTGATTAAGTAATACTTTGTAAATACAAATTATACAGCACTGACACTTTGGCTGGTGCTCCATTCACTGTAACCCACAGACCTTTTATTTAGACTTTTAATTTCTACAATAGAAATTTCTATGATGCTGAAGAAGCTATAGAGTCAAGGAACCCTTTAAAATAATAGTGATTAAACTGTTCTCCATAGTGGCTGTATCAATTTACATTCCTACCAACAGTGCAAGAGGGTTCCCTTTTCTCCACACCCTCTCCAGCATTTGTTGTTTGTAGATTTTCTGATGATGCCCATTCTAACTGGTATGGGGTGATACCTCATTGTAGTTTTGATTTGCATTTCTCTAATAATTAGTGATGTTGAGCAGCTTTCCATGTGCTTCTTGGCCATCTGTATGTCTTCTTTAGAGGAATGTCTATTTAGGTCTTCTGCCCATTTTTTGATTGGGTTGTTCATTTTTTAAATATTGAGCTGCATGAGCTGTTTATATATTTTGGAAATTAATCCTTTGTCTGTTGATTCGTTTGAAAATATTTTCTCCCATTCTGAGGGTTGTCTTTTGTCTTGTTTATAGTTTCCTTGGCTGTGTGAAAGCTTTTAAGTTTCATTAGGTTCCATTTTTGTTTTTATTTCCATTACTCTAGGAGGTGGGTCAAAAAAGATCTTGCTGTGATTTATGTTAGAGTGTTCTTCCTATGTTTTCCTCTGAGAGTTTTATAGTGTCTGGCCTTACTTTGAGGTCTTTAATCCATTTTGAGTTTATTTTTATGTATGGTGTTAGGGAGTGCTCTAATTTCATTCTTTTACATGTAGCTGTCCAGTTTTCCCAGCACCACTTATTAAAGAGACTGTCTTTTCTCCACTGTATATTCTTGTCTCCTTTGTCATAGATTAGTTGACCATAGGTACGTGGGTTTATCTCTGTGCTTTCTATCCTGTTCCATTGATCTATATTTCTGTTTTTGTGCCAGTACCGTATTGTATGGAGGTTCCTTAAAAAACTAAAAATAGAATTACCATATGACCCAGCAATCCCACTACTGGGCATATACCCAGAGAAAACAATAATTCAAAAAGACACGTGCACCCCAATGTTCATTGCAGCCCTATTTACAATAGCCATGTCATGGAAGCAACCTAAATGTCCATCAACAGACGAATGGATAAAGAAGATGTGGTACATATATATACAATGGAATATTACTCATCCACAAAAAGGAATGAAATTGGGTCATTTGTAGAGATGTGGATGGACTTAGAAACTGTCATACAGAGTGAAGTAAGTCAGAAAGAGAAAAACAGGGCTTCCCTGGTGGCGCAGTGGTTGAGGGTCCGCCTGCCGATGGATGCAGGGGACGCGGGTTCATGCCCTGGTCCGGGAGGATCCCGCATACCGCGGAGCGGCTGGGCCCATGGGCCACGGCCGCTGAGCCTGCGCGTCCGGAGCTTGTGCTCTGCAACGGCAGAGGCCACAACAGTGAGAGGCCCGCGTACCGCTAAAAAAAAAAAGTAAAGAAGAAAGAGAAAAACAAATATCGTATATTAACGCATGTATGTGGAGTCTAGAAAAATGGTACAGATGAACCGGTTTGCAAGGCAGAAATGGAGACACAGATGTAGAGAACAAACGTATGGACACCAAGGCAGGAAAGCGGGGTGGGAGGGTGGGATGAACTGGGAGTTTGGGATTGACATATATACACTAATATGTATAAAATAGATAATTAATAAGAACTTGCTGTGTAAAAAATAAATTAATTAAATTAAATTAAAAAATTAAAATAATAGTGATTATAAATGTAGCTACAGAATCACAAAATTGGCGCTGCCTGGTACAATAAATGTGTTCCTGGGAAACTGCAAGTCATGTTACCATCAGTTGGATCCTATTTATATATTCACATATTCTAAGGTTGAATATGCCCAACTGACAGTTTCTTAACCCTTTACTTTGAAGTCCTGCTTTTTATTTGCTCTTCAGCCCTACTGACCTGTCAAGGAAGAAAGGACAGAAACTAATCTTTACTGAGCATCTTCTAAGGGCTCCATCATTTCATCTACAACAAATCTGTGATGAGGGATTGATCCCTAGAAAAGCTAAGGCCAAGACGTTCCCATCACATTGATATGTGGCAGCATTAGGACATAAGCAGCCGTGACCAGTCCAGAGTCCACTCTTCTTTCACCCCACTTCACCAACCACTCTGCTTCAGGTCCTTAGTGATTCTCGGATGGAACAGGAGAGCTCCCTCTTTAAAGGACAGCTATAGGGGAGAATTATTCGGTGTAGGGATGAATTACCCATAATTTATAAGCTTTAACATCATCATTTTCACACACGTGTCACCTTAGAGGTGAAAATATCTGGTACTGAAATTAAGTGAGAGGCAGGGTGGGTGCTAACTAATGGATAAAATTAAATCTAAACATTTTACTCAGAAGGATGCAAAATGTTACACCTTTACAGACTGTTGTTTAATAAGCCCAGCAAACAACCCAAGGGTGTAACAGAAAAAAAAGGTACAATTTAAAGGTCCGCCATGAGCACTTTCACATTAATCTCAGCCTTAAGAAGGCACAGGCAGCGTTAGTCTATCTACTCTACCTGTAGTGAAAACACCAACAACAAAAACTCGCTAGCACTGCCTTGGTTATATAAAGCAGTTCATGGCAGGGTTCTTGGTAAAAGGGAAAACATCCCTTCTACGCGGGCTCTGAAACCCTGTGCAAACAAATTTCTCCCAAGTAAGCTGAGCTCTGCCCACGGAGCATTCTTTAGGGCTTAGTATATGTGTAAGCTGAGTTCCCCGCTATTATACACACTATGTCAGGAAGGCTTTTTATGAATGTGTGACCTTAGGTTTTAAAAGGAGACCACAGAAGTTGACAATGACCTAAACTAACCGTTAATGTCAGCCTTTCAGCTCAGGGAATATTACTGATGAATCCAGGCTACACAGGGCTGCTCCACAGCTTTGAAACCACGCAAGAAATTGCCAGTTTTAATGGTTACTGGGGTGTGAGAGACACGCCATTGGCTGTTCATGATACCTCTGGGAAAGTGTTTGTTAGAAATAAACAATGTTTGTGAATAGAGCTCTGGGATCTGCTGGTTTTCACTGGTTAATTCTCCAGATTCCTTCGGTAACCTTATGTCAACAGAAATCCAGCTTCTTCTGAGCAGACTTAAGCACTACTGTTCTGCACAGAATGATACCAACTCCCTGCTCATTCAGAGTATCAGAATTTCTAGATCAGAAACACAGACCAACATTTACAACATTTACATTAGCAAGAGTCAAATGAAGTTCCTACTTTCCTTCCTTCCTTAATGTAACATTACTGACCACCTACTCCTGTGAGAGACACTAGTGACAAAGATGATAAGATGTGGTCTATTCCCTCGAGGGGCTCAATCTAATTCACAAAATAAACATGAAATATACATGACACTATAATAGGACAGATGTTATAGTAGAAGACAGAATATCATGGGAGACAAGAAGGTAGCAGCCTACTGCATCACGCTTCACAGAGGTGACATTTCAGTTGGGTATTAATTGATGACAAGGTATTTGCCTGGTGGAGGAAGAGGTGATACTTTGAAAGAACTCTTTAGGCGAGAAAAGATCATATGCAAAGACTTGGCAGTGAGATAGGGCATGGTATGCCAGGGAATGGTGAGGAGTTCTGTGTAGTTGCCACAAAAAGTTTGAGGGAATGATGGAAGAAACAGCAGAAACTCTAGGTCTTCTTAGCTAGGGCAAGGGTTTGGGGTGGACATGGGAAATTGAAGGCAGTGAAATTGAAGGGCTGCTGAGGCACAGATTCACTGGGATGAGGGAAGGTGGGATGGTCATCCCAAGGGGATGACTGGTCATCCCAAGGGGATGACTAGTCCTACCAAGTATCCAATCCAATCCAAATACATCTGGACAAGTCTTCGCTAAAGGAAGGTCCATACTTAGTGATGCATCATACCATTTCAAGCCATTTCAAGCCACCATTTCTGGAGAAAGAGTCACTGTTACTGTTTCTTATGGACCAAAAAAGAGAGAAAGCCCTCTCTCCTTTCCTGTCAAAGGGGGACTATATTAAGCCCTACAGAGACTAGCCATCTTTTTTCCCCAAAATATCACTTCTCCAATGCATCTTCCACACTGCTGCCGGAGTCATCTTCCTAAAACACAGCTTTTAAAACCTGGCTTCTCAGTGGCTCTAGAGTCTGAAGCTCAAATTCTTTAGCAGTCTTAGCTTTTCCTCATACAACATACCTTTCTACACTTCTGTGTTTTTGCTCATGTAGGAATGACATGTCTCTCTCCCCTACTCTTAATCTGTCAAAATTCTACTTGTCCGAAGTCCAGCACAATGGCCTCAATGAAACCTCTCTTACTTCTTCTCGTCATGATTATTCCTTCCTCTTTGACCCATATTTTCTTGCTAGTTCCAACCAAGCACTTATTTACTCTACCCTGTCACTTTTAGGTAGTCTCTGGGAAGTTTTTATTAGAGTAGACATCTTGACTAGGGAGGAGGGAAAGAAGGGAGGGAAGAAGGCTGGTTTCTGAGTAGACAGAGTAACTAACTCCTAGACAAGAATCTGGTAGAGGCAGTTTGAGTAGTAAATAAGTGAGACACAGGTGCCAAAGTGGCAGACTGTATTTTCTCAAGATGGCTGCAACAATATTTCTCCAGCTGTTCTACAAAGTGGCCTCTTATCAAGAAATGGATCCTATTTCTCTCCTCTTGAATCTGAGATGGCCTTAGGACTCACCTGTAACCAATAGAATGCTGCAGAGGTAATGCTGCATGACTTCTGAGGTGAAGGCAGAAAAGTCCCTGCAGCCTCCCCCTGGTTCTCCTGGGTTGATTGCTCAGCCTCCATGTAAGACGTCTGCCCCCTCCGAGACCGCGGTGCTGGAGACACCATGTGTAGGTGCTCCAGTACACAGTCTCAGCTGAGCTCACACTTCCACAACCCCACCAAGCTGCCAGACACATGAGGAAAATCATCTTAGACCCATTTGACCAGCCATCTTCCAACGGAGTACCACTGAGTGACCTGGCCATCTCAGGAGGTACAGAAGAATCTTTTTTTCTCAGAAGAAGCTGAGTCTTGGCTAAATTCCTGACTCACAGAATCCATGGGATACAAGTTAATGGGTACTGTTCTGTTTTAGGTTACTGTCTTCTGGAGTAGTTTGGTATATAGCAGTAAATACCAGAAAAGCTAGGGAATGAATGAATCCTGACCCTGCCTTTTATTCCGAAAGCGAATCAGTCTTCTCAAATAGTTGTCATTATGGGCCAACAAAAACTTCTGGGATCTCCTGGAAACATTCAGGGTGCTTAGTGAGAACCAGTGAGTGACTTGGGTCCTTAACTGTGAATGTGAGGCCAGAGGCCATTGGGAACCCAGGGGCTACCCTCAAAGGGCATTGTTGCTGATCTGACCAGTAGAAGGTGCCCCATCGTAGGCCCGTGGAAGCTCACTGCAGTTTGTAGAAGCACAAATCAGAGGTCAGAGGAAGGAAAAGATTCTTCGTGCCCAGCAGATGGTAGAGACCAGAGGCTCGATAAATAGCCATTGTGTGAATTGATTGAATTCAGAAACTGGAAGCAATATTGGTGATACAGCTTACTGAGAGGCAACGGGCAATTGAGGCAATACGGGTCACCATATGAGTTATGACTGGATGTGTGATGCAGATCTGTACTCTCCTTCTTCTGAGCATTTTAGTCAGAGTGCTCGCAGGTTGGAGAGTTATGACCAGTCTGCTGGACTCTCTGTGGAGGGACTTTCTAAGGATTCTGGCCAGGAGTTGAATGTCTTGCCCTCATAAGGTAACCTGGGCCTCTGCCTACCATGAGCATCTTCACTTGAAGGTTCTACTTGTTGCTCACACAGTATTTGCCTTTCTCTTCTCACCATTCTGTGGAACTCATTAGATAAGTGCTTGCACCCACAGATTAGATCCTCTAATCATTTTCAACCATTATTCTAAGCCCCAAATGAAATGTTCCTCTTTTCTGAGCTCACAATAGCCTCTTTTTCCTCAGGACCATATTTAAGATCTCCCATACTAATTTAAACCTATTAATGCCTGAAGGAGAGACTGACTCAAGACCAATGTACAGGCCTTCAGAGTTATCCTGAAAAGGAAATTATGACATTTCTGATCTCCAAAGCAGCTTTCTTTTACTGGGAGGAGAGATCAGGATCATGTCCTATATTTTCAGAAGGTCTTTTATATTTTTATTCAATGAATATTTTTGAAGCCATAATCCTGACTGAGAATGTGCTTTAAGCTAGATTTTTAAAAGAGTTAAGATTTTGTTGTGCTTTTCAAATGGCTAAAAATTTTATCAAATATCTCATTTTCATTAAATTGATAACAAACTGCATAATTTTTAGAATTATAACTGCATATTTCCCTCATATAAATCTTAGGATTCCCAGTCTCCTGGAGAAATCTCAACTTTGCCTCTATTTTTAGAATAAAGTCGGAGATTTGTTAACTATACTGCAAAGAAACGGTTAAACAAAATGGCCGTTTACTCACGGATTCAGGCTAATAAAGCCTTGAGTCAAAACACATGGAGAAATTGACTTGAGGGCTAGACAGAATCAATTATTTGTTTCCCGGTCAGTTTTGGTTTGGGGAGCCGAATGAAGAGTGATACCTCAGCACGGGGTGGGATTAATGCACTGTCAGTCATCATTAATCACTGCAGTACCCCAAATCGCCTGTCTTCAGTCAGGACACCTTTGTTTCACACGCGTTTCTCCATGTTCTTGACTAATAGTATACGTACTAATTAGTCTACTAATGCATGTTCATTAACACATACATTATCATCTAAATACTTAAGAGGGACTGCTAAATCACTTTTCAAATGTGGTATTATGTTCAATTATGCAGTCATTTGAAGCTAAATTTTAAAAAACAAGCAGTGCCTTTTTCAGTGGTTTATATGCCTCCTCGTACGCTAAGTTCCTTGAGGGCAAGATCTGGATGATTCATCATTGTAGCTTTTTGGTGCCTGGCACAGTGCCTCGCACACTGCGTGAAGTAAATAGTTTTGGAATGAATGAAGTGAAGCCTCTTTGAAGAGGAAGGGGTGGATTCCACGTGAATGCGTAGACTAGTTCTCTGACAACCATGTGATTTAAAAGGAACACCCGTACAGTCCTGCATAGTTTGCAAGCACTTCCGTACATTTATCGTCTCTAAGCAAGTGTCAGTAAGCTTAGTTTACTGCAGAGGAAATTGATTTATAGAGAGATTATGGAATTCACCTCAGATTTTCTGATTCTCTAGTTCATGGAATTGAAAAACAAAGCCACACACACAAACAGAATAATCTCCCAAATTCATTCAAGAGGCCCATGTTTTTAATGTCTTAATCTACCTACCTCATTATCATCAAAGCTCTATCTACAATGGGAGAACATTGGACATCATATCTAAACTATCAGTTCCTTCAACTGCAGCTAGATATGCCCGTACCCCATCCCCACAGAACACACAGAGTGGCTGATGGGATCTGATGTGGCTGATCCCGCTGGCCCAATTAAAAATCTGGTGCTTAGCTTTGCAAACACTTAATCATCAGGTATGATGTCAGGAGACAATGAAAAATCAACTCTAGCTTGTAAAACCTAAAGACCTGCTCCGAAAGAAAGCTGAAATTAAGTATTCTTGCCCAGAAATGTTTGCGTTCCTTGCAACATTAGGAATATGGCAATAAGGTAAAATTCTCCATAATGTTACTTATTTTGACATGCTTTTAAGCATCATATAAATACACTTATCATCAAAATGATGTAAAGGCAGTCAGCACCCAGGGCAGAAGAATGCGCTCACCATCCTCCCACCGCTGGCGGTTCTGCCAGCGGGGTGTGAGTGGCAGCTAGAGCAGAGGGCAGAGCGGGCTGGGGAAAGTTGCCTCCCCCTTCTGTGAATCAAAGCCAAAAAAGGTTCCTCATTGCTGCTGGGTCTTTGATCTCTTGCTTCCTATTTTTAGAACTCTTCTGTCCAATATCCTCTGCCCCATTGCCATGACCTTTCATGACACACTTCTCTTGGTGGTTATTTTGGGATCCTATTCCTTTCCCAAAGTATTACTACAGCTAGAATTAATGTATGAGGTAGATCAGCACAAGTCTTTGCTTGAAAAAGGACCCAAAGGACATGTTCCCACATGAGGGTGAGGGAGCTGGTGTACAGAGAACAAATTCATCATCCATATTTTTAGTCATCAAAGCATTCTAGAAGGACCAAGGACTTAACGTAGCAGATACCACAACCTCACAAGACAGCGTTATCTAGGTGCACAATCTGGGCATGTGGATTTTGAAATTGTGTCCAGCACAGCTAAAGGGGTATAAATGTGTGTGTTGCTTAAGGGGTAGAGAAAGGAGAGACAACCATAAAAAGGACATAGGATTGATCACTTCAGTTTCCTTTTCCAGACTTTATCTCTCCCTAAATCTACAAACCGTATTAAAGAGTCAGTGCCTACATTGAGGGAAGGGCAGAGAGATCAAGCATGCTTTGACTGCTCAGTTTCCCTTAGAAAAGTATTTCTACACAGAATTTTTCAAAGGAGAACAAAAGTTCCCTTGCCAAAAATAAGAAGGGCACATAGATCCAGGGAAAAAATTCCTTGTGGGTGAAGACAGGGACATCTTTTATGTTCATCACTATACCTTCTGTGTCAAGTATAGTGTTAAATAGATAGCTCTACTAATGAGATAATTTGATGTAACGATAACAGCTAACCTTTACTGAACACCTAGTATACGGCTTTGTGACAAGCACTGTTCTACAAGATCTGCTTAAAGTAAACCATTGAATGCTTACAACGAACCTGTGAGATATGTGCTTGTATTGTTCCCATTTGAGAGATGAGGATACTGAAGCGTAGAGAGTCTAGGTATTTCATCCCAGGTCAAAGAGCTCTTAAGTGAGAGAGCCAGAATTCAACATCAAGCACTTTGGGATCTAGAGTTTACGCTTGCAGGGTAAAGAAATGGGTTTTGTGCCTCTGCTACAACCATGAGGAATTGGAAGAAACAGCTAAACCTAGCATTATGGCTTGAATTGTATCCTCTCAAAATTCATATGTTGAAGTCCTAACCCTAGTACCTCATAATGTGACTATATTTAGAAATAGGGTCTTTAAAGAGGTAATTAAGTTAAAATGAGATCATTATGGTGTAGTCCAATTAAGGGTAATCCAATATGTCTGGTGTCTTTATAAGAAGAAATGGATACAGACATGTACATGTATATATGAAGACACAAGGATCACCATCTGAAAGCCAAGGAAAGATGCCTCAGAAGAAACCAACCCTGCTAGCACATTGATCTTGGAATTCTAGCCTCCATAACTGTAAGAAAATAAGTTGCTGTTGTTTAAGCCACCTAATCTGTGATCTTTTGTTATGCCAGTCCTATCAAACGAATACATTCAGTGTTAAAGTGTAAAATGGAAACCAAGGAAAATGCATTTGGTCCAAACGAGTCAAAATAAATACAACAATTCAAGGCAGAAAGTTGCTTCCCTTCCATGGACATGGGTTGACCAGTTATGCAACTGTTGCAAGTTCCCAATTAGGTGGGAGGTGCTGTCAGGACATTCCTTTCAACGTCCCAGACAGCTTCACTCTCAGAGGATCCTTAATGAATACAAAGGCTGAAAAATGTGACTCCATTTAGACTTCGTGGAGGGTATATGATTTCTATATCTGTAGATTTTCTTGTCCCCAGGTACTTCCACGTTCTGAGTAAAGCCCTTTCTTTACTATACACTCATTTATCAGGTACCTCATATTGTAAAGTAGTTTTTAGTATAAAAGTTATACTAAAAGAAAATAAGGAGAGGGACTTCCCTCGTGGTCCAGTGGGTAAGACTCCACCCTCCCAATGCAGAGGGCCGGGGTTCGATCCCTGGTCGGGGAACGAGATCCTGCCTGCATGCCACAACTAAGAGTCAGAATGCTGCAACAAAGATCCCACGTGCTGCAACTAAGACCCAGCACAGCCAAAATAAATAATTGATTAATTAATTAATTAATACTTAAAAAGTAAATACGGAGAATATAAAAATCACCTGTAATCCCATTATCCACAGATAAATGCTATTAACAAAGAATGAATATATATATATATATATATATGATCTTTATATAAAAGTGATATCTTGATGTGTATAGAATTTTTTTGTCCTGCTTTCAATTAACATTGTTTTGAGAGTTTTCCCCCAACTTATTAGTTTTCATAAAACATGATTCTAATGGCTTCATCATATTCCTTCCAAGAGATTATGCTAGAATTTATTAAATATAAACTCAATACTGGCAAGGATATTGTGAAGCAGGTACTCTCCTAAACTCTTGGTAGAAGTAGAAAATGTTATGACCTTCTGGAAAGCAGTTTGACATTACAGATCAATATCATTAAAGAATTCATACCCACTGCTCCAGTAATGAAAGGCAAAAGAAAAGTGTAAACCACCTACTCAGTGAAGCCATCCTAGACCATCTTCTTTAAACTGCATTCCTGACATTCGATGTTGACTAGTAGAGAGACCTCAGTGACATCCTAGGTCATTCAATAGAGACACCAGCAGTCACATCTTAGTAGTAAGCCTGAACTATCTCTTGAGTAAAGGAGTCTCTAGACCTGCCCTAGGAAAGTATAAGGCTTTGAATGGGTCAAGCTGATCTGCATGTAACTTAAAGACTTGCCAAAACAAAGCCCCACACTATTTAAAGGAAGAAAAAAAAAATCCAGAAACTCAACAACGTAATATTTATAACAGCTTCCAAGTAAAAAATTACTAGACATGTCAAGCAGCAGGAAAATGTGATCCAGAATCAGGAGAAAAAGTAATCAATATAAACAAACCTAGAAATTACAGGGATACTGAGACTAGGAGATAACATTAAAACAGCTATTATAACTATGTACAAGTATTTAAAGTAAAACGTAAACACAGTGAGAAGAGAAGTGGAAGATATTTTAGAAAGAATCAAATAGTTTATTTTTGGACCACAATGAAATCAAACTAGAAATAAATAACAGAATGATACCTGGAAAATAGCCAAATATTTGGATCCTAAATAACACACTAAATAACCAGCAGTCAAAATGAAATAAAAAAAGGAAATTAGAAAATCCTTTGAAGGAGCTCCCTAGTGGTCCAGTGGTTAAGGCTCCACATTCCCAGCGCAGGGGGCCTGGGTTCAATCCCTGGTCTGGGAACTAGATCCCACATGCATGCTGCAACTAAGAGTCCGCACGCCACAGTGAAGATCCTGCGTGCCCCAACTAAGACCCGGCGCAGACAAAATAAATAAATAAATAATAAACAAATAAATATTAAAAAAAAGAAAGTCCTTTGCAATGAATGAAAATAAAAGCATATATATCAAAATTTGTGGGAGGCAGTTGGAGCATCTATAGGGAAATCTACAAAAGCAGAAACTAACACAGCATTGTAAAGCAATTACACTCCAATAAAGATGTAAAAACAATAAAATAAGTGCTTATAATAGAAAGAAAAACGACCTTAAATCAATGTTCTAGGCTTCCATATTAAGAAACTTGACAAATAAGAGAAAATTGAACCCAAAGTAAACAAAAGAAAAGAAATAACACCGGACGGCACACCACAAACAATGGGGGAATCAAATTAAACAATACTCTAAAATGCTACCAAATGTAATGGGATCCTAGGACACAGTCCTCTTGCCCAATAAGTTCTCCTTTCCTGTCTACTTCCAATGTGGTCCCCTGCCTAGGAGAAAGGCTTCAAGTAACTGGGCTTACCTTTAAAACTATATAACAGAAATCCTGGGATTCACTATGCACCATTTCTGATGAGGCCAAGAATATAATTCACACATCCATTACTTATCATCAGAATGCCAGATGATGTAAGATACCTAAAAGGCCATAAATAGACATCAGGAAGCCTGGCTTGCTTACCAAAGGGAAGAGGAAAGGCATTCAAAACAAAACTATCCAGCCCCTTATTAAGGAGAGGTTATCAGAGGACCCTCCAGGCTCATGCTGATACTATGTCCTAAGCATAGTCATTTAAACCAAGCAGAGAAAAACATAGCCTGTTCTTTCAAGCTTTGCAGAAGTACTGGAAACTCCAGGAGCAACACCATCCAGTACAATGAGAAGACCTCACCCCTAGTACAGGGCCATGTTCAGACAGGGATCCAGAAGCAGTTTTGGTGCACTGCACCCTTGTGAAGTGACACAGTATTGCACACACACATTATTTACCCATGCTCTTACCACTCTAGACTATGCTGTCCTCAAAGTCAGGGACCACATCTTAGTCACCTTTATATCCCTAAACCCTAGCATGGTGCAATCATTTAATAAAAGGCAAGCGGGAACCCCCCAGAAACCTAAAGGGGTTATAGATAACACCCGATGTGACAGCCTCGAGACTCAGAAAACAAGCCTCCAGACCCAAGTTGAAACCAAAGAACAGAGGCTTATTACCTCTTTCCTGAGTTCAATCTGCTTTTTCAAACATTTAAAAAATGGATTTGTTTCCAGCCTTCAGTGAGCATTTGGGTGGGACTGGGTTTTACCTTAACTAGTCTGCCCATCCTTTTCCCACGGTGTTCTAGAAGAAAGCAGAGAGTGGTGACTCAAAACTTGGCACCATTCTTAGTTCCTATGTGCTGACACCAGTTTGAATTCCAAAAGAGAGACGCTTACAAAGGATCAAAACCTGGATGCCCTGGCCCTAGGACGTGGTTCACATTATAAACTTTCCAACATGATGCTAAATTAGCTGCATTTGGTTCCAGACGGTTAATGCGTAATAAGTGGAGAGGTGACTTCAAGTGGAAATTGTCTCAATTCTCACTTTATGTCACTTCAAAAGTCTTTCCTGAGCTTACCCCACACCCACCCTCATCCCCTACCTGCTTCCTTGGCCACAGTTTTTCGGATTGCAGACCCTTGAAAACAGTGTTTGCAGGATGGCCCAACTATGAAAGTAGCCCTTTCTGGCCACATCTCCTGGCCTGAGACTCAAGGACGTCTCTATTCAAAATAGCAGAGCAAGGACCTAGAAAGTGCAGAAAGCCCAGAGAAAAGAAAGGTGAATGGAGTCCGGGTGAGCCGTGCTAACAAGAAAAGATAATGAATCCACAAGAATGTCATAATTCACTATGTCCTTTTCATTCCAACCCCCCCAACCTTCCCTCCCCCAACACACAAGCACGCGCACTCACACACACTTCAGTGCATTTGTCCAATACCCTTTTCACATAGTCCTCTAACTTCCTAATTTCCACTCCTGTTATAAGTGTTTGCTCTTTTTCTGTATTCTTTTATTGTTACCACCTTGCCTTTATAGAGCCGCAGTATCACTTTAGTGCAGACTTAGACTGCCATGGCACTTCCCTCTGTCTTTGAAACATAGAATCCTGAAATCATACCTCCTTCATTATTTCCAATTAAACTCCACATCCTGAGGAACGTGTCCTCTGTCCCTAGAAGGCAGAAATCACGTATATCTAAATCATTCTACATAGTGCCTAGCAAGGAAGCAAATGTAAGTGCAGGCTTAATATCACTATGCCTGTTCTCTGATTATAATGATGATGATAATGATCCCATTCACTTTAATTTGCACCTCCTTTTAGAAGCCAGGCTCACCAGTGAGTGGCTCAAAAACTTCAACATCAATGGATCTGAAAGTGCTAAGAAAAGGTAAAAGGGTTGGCTCTATAAAGCAAGATGGTAACAATAAAAGAAAATAGAAAAAGAGCAAACACTGATAAAGGGAGTGGAAACTCAGGCAGTCAGGATGGTGTAGCGGAAGTGTAGAAAGGGCACAGGCTTTGGGTCAGGACACAGTCAGACAGGTCTGGATTGGAATCCTTATTTGGTCGCATTCTAACCACTTGATCTTGGGCAAGTTGTTTAACTTCTCTGAACCCCGACTTCCTAAGCTTAGAAAGATGTTCAAAATGCTCGCCTTAGAGGATTTTCTTGAACATTAGGTGAGATAACCTCTAAGGCATTTGGCTCATGTCAGTTGCCCTGTAAATGTCAGTTCCCTTCCCTCCCACCTCAGAAAGAAGGATCCATAGTGATAATTTCCAACAGCACCCACAGGGATGGTCCTCTCTGTGATTAATGCATTTTCAGAGGCTCATCCTAAGTTTCTCACTTTTAGGTGTTGTCTGTTGTCTCATGAAGATGCCCATATTCTCTGCAATCACCAGCTTCAACTGGAACATACACGTTAGTGCCTGTGTATGACTGGGTCTGACCTCTCCCATCCATCAAAAAATACAAACTGAACAAGACCTCACATCTTTAAAGGAGGGACTCAAAGTTAGATGTCCCTTGTCTGTACTCCCAGAGCAATTTGGCTACACTGTACATAGAACATAGATCGCTATATTGTATCATGTGTTTAAGCATCTAGATCTCCCCTAGGCTACGAGAGCCACAATGGCAAAGTCTAGATATTAGTTCTCTTTGCATTGCCACCTAGCATGAAGCCTGTCATTCATATCATATTTATAGGAGTGAACTGAACCATCATATCCTGGATCTGCAGTGCTTTGGTATATATACCACACTTTATAATTCCCCCAGCAGCATTTCCCAGAGCCTCAGAAGGTTCAAGCATTGAACACATATTGTCTTTTTCCTTTAAGAATTGACTGTTTAGGTGATCAAAAGGAACAAACTTGCAGTTATAAAAGAATATAAAATAAATAAATCCTGGGGATGTAATGTACAGCATGGCTAATAATACTGTATTGTATATTTGAAAGGTGCTAAGAGAGTAGATCTCAAAAGTTCTACTCACCAAAAAAACAAAACAAAACAAAACAAAAACTGTAACTATGTGAGGTGATGGATGTGAACTAGACTTACTGTGGTGATCACTTCCCAATATATACATACATTGAATCATTATGTTGTACGCATAAAATGAATATAATGTTGTACGTCAATTATATCTCAATTTTTTAAAAAGTTAGAAACAAGTACCCCAAAAAAGAACTGACTGTTTAAAAATAGCTTTGTTTTTTTTTTGAAAGCTAAAACCTAATTAAAGGAGAGGGGATAAAAAAAAAAACATCAGAGAAACGTCTGGGACTAGCCTCAAATTGCTCCATGCTTTTTACTTTTTGCCATAACCTTGGGCACCACACCCATGCCCACATCCAAGACTCAGGGACACCTTGCACAAGGTGCACAGAGGGAGTGCTTGGGGGGTGCCTGGAGGGCTCCATGCTGAGCAGCTGTGATATGAGGGTGACCATGGGCCATGGGCGGTAGCAGCACCATCTGCCTCAGGTAATAAAGTCAATGGTGATGACTAAGTTAGGCTAGAAGTATCTCTCAGTCTCTGAGTTCCTCCTCTGCTCTGACACATCTCTTTCTCTTCAGAGAAAACAGGAACAAGCTCAGGCACGGGTCCCTGAGGAGGAAACCCTCTTTTATTATTTGACTCATTCATTACCAGAATCTCCTGAAGTAAGTGGGGTCCACAATGACCGAAAACACAGGTAAGCTCGCATTTAGAAAAATATTGAAGTGAGGAATCCACAATCAGTTTTTAAGGGGAAGTCAAGAAGTTGGGGGCAAGTGCTTAGACTTTAAGGTGGATTTCATGGAGGGCAAATACCATGTTCTTCCTCAAAAGAATGGTCTTTGGAGACAGACACTCTGCTCCACCTTAACATCTCATATATATATATATATATATATATATGAACTGCTTAGCCTTTGGTAGGCAAAACCCAGGCTCCATAGACATAGCGATCCCCATGGCTCCCAAACACTGAGACCAAGTGTCAGCTGGCACTAATCCTCAGGTGTGGTGTTTTGTATCTAGCTGATCTGTGGAGCACTTGAGTGCATGACCCTGAGTTGGAACAACCCCATTATCTTACAGATGAGGAAACCAAGGCAAAACCTCACATGGCTCAACACTGCTTGTAGGCAAAGTTGCAATTCCGTGACAGGCAAGGCCATTTGGGTGCTTTATTAGATGACTGCTGGAGCCCCAGTGCAAGCCAGGATCCTGGCCTGGGTGGATCTTATAAATCACATCAGCTATATACCATTTATCAAATGATTTTTTAACTACAGTTCATCAAGTTTTTTCATCTAGTCTAAAGAATACAGAATATTCTCTAGAGAATAAGTCTAGCTCATTCTATGCTAATTGTAGTAAAAGTAAAGGTAATTGTGGTGCTTGCTGTGGAAATAATTATAATTTATTAAGTACTTACTATATGCCAAGCCTCCTGCTGAGTATTAAACATGTCTTATGTCTTCTTTCACATAATCAGCCCAACTGCCAGAATCCTCCTTTACACTTAATCCTCGGTCCCGCAAAATCTGGCATGAATAGATGGCTTCAGTCTCTCTGTAGGATCTATCTGTGTGCTCATGTACTGTGTCCAGATCAAATCCTTTCTAGATGCTGAATGTGGTACATGTGCTTTTAAGTGGGCAGTTAAGAGACAGGTATCTCTGGAAATAAAATCCAGAAGAGGTGAAGGTTAATTCTTAATCCCTAAATCTGGAACCAACCCATTTGATAGTGACTTATAATTAATATATTTCATATTGCTCAAGCATGTCTAGAAGATAGACTGCAGGGCAGAGTGGGAGAGGTGCCTTCCAGTCCATTCCTTTGAAATGTTTCTGTGTTATCACAAAACAAGAAGTTCTGTAAGGTTAAGGGGTTAGAAATGCCTGGCTTCCTGTGGACAGATGCCAGGTGGAGGAAATAAACAGATATAGCTCCCACTGGATATGAATGCCCTAAAAATATTGTTTCCTAGCATGCTGCCAAAGGAGTACCTGCTGCTTACAACATAAAGTCAAGGGGAGAAGTAAGAGGGAGACTGAGTGGTGTTTGGGGAGTGTGGAAAGTAGAAAATAAGAAAGAGACACTGATTCCAATTTTGTTGATAAAGTGTAAACTCTTACAACGGAGTCAAGTGACAGCCATGATTCTTAAACAAATGAGAATCTAGTCAAACTGACAATTAAATGGAGCCCACGGTGCTACTCCTTAACATTTCACAAGAGGCTGAGAGTTACAGAATGCCAGAGCAGGACAGGTTCTCAGAAACATTCAGTCTGGGGGTCACAACTGGCAGCTCCCTCACACTGTCTTCTTTGGTTTTCCCAGGATTAACTTTGATGGCATTTTAACATTGTTCTAATTAATTACCAACATTTTAAAAAGTAAAAGCCTTCACCTAAAGATCCAGATCTCTTTAAAAACTGAGAAAACGAGCAAACACTGGACCTACATTTTCACCTACCAACCACTTAGCCCCCACTGCACCTCCCCCCCATAGAGTCCACACTCTCCCCATGGTTCCCCCAGGCTGAGGCCAGTGTCAGCTGGCAAAAGTCCTTGGAATGGCATTTTGTTTACCTGGCTGATCCCTGTGAGCGCTTCAGCGCTGTATCTCCTGAGCTGGGGCAACCCCATTATCTTGTAAATGAGGAAACCAAGGCAAAACCTCACACACATGGCTCACCACTGGCTGTAGAGAGTCCCAACGCCACGGGCAAGGGCATTTGCAGAAGATCCCAGCTGACCTCTCTTGCCAGTTCCCCAAAGGGATTCTATGGTCAAGCCTCACTAGCGGGTCCTCATTATGCATTGCATGGTCAAGGCTCTGTTCCCTCTGTCTCAAATATCTTTCCGTGTAGCGGACTCTTGCTCATCCTTACAGACCCAGATTAGTTCCATTTTCACTCCCCAGGGCCAAAAGTGTCCACATAGCACTTTGTACTCACTTCAGGAACCGACTGTAAAATCCTCTGGGGAAGGTCAATGTTAAAGTCCTCTTTTTTATGTCACCAGTGCCTACCATGGTACCTTGACATATCATGAGATCAGAATAAATCTGGAGTTCAAAGAGGATAAACAATTTGTCCTCAGATACATAGATAATTATACTCATAACATATAGTTAGAAAAAACAAGTTAACAGTAGGTTGGGTCTATAAGGAACACTCAGACTGATAAACGATCAAGTAAGTGACACTGAAACCCACCTCAGTGACAAATGTAGTTCCTACCGGGCCAAGCCTTATTCCAGAAGTAGGGACTGCCTGATCAGTGTGGCTTGTAAGGTACCAGAAGGATTCCAAAGGCCAAGGTATCTTCCCCACCCTCTGCCAAGGTGTCTAGAAGTCCACTATGTAAACTTATTTGCGTTAAGGCTTTTTCTGTTGAAATGCAACACTCCTTTCCCCCTCTTCCCCAAGAGTCAGTACATTAGGCAATTCTTAGAGGTTCACACAGCTTCAGTTAACTTCTCAACTACTTTTCTATCTGATGCATTTATCCTGAAACATCTGGGTAAGCTGTGATAGAGTTAAATAAAGGTTAAGTTCCAGAAGAAGGGACAGGCCTGAACATCTAAAGTAAGAAATGGGGAGTAGGCACAGCGGTTAAGGGCAAGGCCTGCTGGGACCAAGATGCCTGGGTTCAGTTCTGCTACCTGCTAGGTGAGTGCCCTTTGGCTAGACATTTACCCTCTGTGCATCCACTTCTTCATTTAGATAGAAAATGGTGTTAACCAGAGGATCTACCTCAACGGGGCACTGGAGAATGAAATGAGTCAATAAATAGCAGGCATTGAAAACTGTGCCTGACACAGAGTGAGCCCTATATAAGCGTTGGCTTCTGTTATTATCAGGAGAGGATGGCGTGAAATTTAGCCCTGAAAGGGACTGCTCCAGTTTTACTACGTGCTGTCTCCTTTCCCAGTTTATTGATGAAGGATACAAGGCCCAGAGAGGATGTGCAGTTTACTGAAGACTGCAGGCTAGTGGATGGCAGAGCTAGGGCTTCCTATCCAGGGGTTCTGCCCCCACGGAACTTACTGACCAGGAAGGGAGGAAGCGATGTGGGAGACCAAGAGAAACCAAGAGGGAGCTCCAGCCTCTCTCCCTTCTAGGGATAACGGGATCCAGGCCCCTGGGGACTTCTCCCCAAAGTCATTTCCACGTCCCCGCTCTCGGGTGGGCTTGATGTCTGAACGAACGCCACACTCCGACAACGCACACACAGCCCCGCACCTGGGCGTACCCTCCAAGTCTGGCACAGCGCGGCAACTCTCTGCTCCGTTGGGAGGACGAGTCAACAGCGGGCTGGACGGGAAAAGTGACACAATCGGGCCGGCGCCCTCCCCGCCAGCCACCCACGCAGCCCAGGGCGGGCCGGGCCCTCTCAGGGGTGCGGGCTCGAGCCAGGCGGCCGCGGTCTCCCCGGCACGCGCGCGCCCGCACGCCAGCCACGCCTGCGGCCGGGCGGCGCGAGGACCGGGCGCGGGCACTTTTCAGCAGCTCGGCGGCCGCGCCGCTGCTGGGCCTCCTCCTAGGGCCGCCGCCGCCGCCCCCCGGAGCTGGATGACGGAGTCTTGAAAGACTTTCACCAAATATGGGCTGGGGCTGGAAACGTCCTGCGCCGCGCGCCGCCGGAAACCTCTAGTCCTGGCCACCGCGGCGACTCCGGGAGCGCGGGCCGGGCAGCCGGCAGGGGGCGGCGGGCAGCAGGCGGCCGGCGGCCGGGCGCGTCCCGGTGCTCGGGCCCTGGATCTCTCCCCATCCCCACTGCCCGCCGTCTCCGCAGGGGTCCCGGGGCCGGCTGAGGCCTTCCCAGCGCCACTGCCACACAGTTCCCGCCGCCATCCCGGCTCTCTCCGGCTCTCCCTGCAGTCACTCGGGGTGGGGTGGGCTTGGGGGAGCGGAGGGCAATAGGATGGCGCAGGGGCGCCACCTTAACGTTGGCCTTTCGCTGTCACAATAAGTTATGCTGTTCCTTAAGGTGGCTATAAAAGGTGGAGTTGTGAGACCGCCGAGTACCTCTGAGGACAAACGCACGCACACACACGGCTATTACAGGCACTCCCACCGTCCAAGGCAGTGTTTCTCAGGGTGTGTGAATCCCCGAACAAACAGCCTCAGCATCACCTCGGGACTGCTTAGAAATGTAACTAATAAGAAATTTGGGGGTGGGGCCAGTGGGGTCAGTCGTTTAACCAGCCCTCCAGGTGAGTCTGATGCGGGCCACAGTTTGAGAACCACTGGTCTAGGGCTAGGAAACCGGAGTCGCCAGGTTTAGGGTGATTATTATTCTCAGTTGCCGCCAGACAGTGAACCCTTCTTTTGGTGACCTAAAATTCCCTGGCATCAGTGGGCGAGAGACGTTCCCATCGCTCAGTCCAAAGCCAGGAGCTGAGAAGACAAGCAGCCCCTTCTCCCTGCCTTGCAGCCCAAGGAAACAAGGTGGCCCCTTATTCCCTCCTGGGGCTCCCAGAGAGGGAGGGAGAGAGGAAAGAGAGCAAAAGAGCCATGCAGAATTAGCACCGGAAGACACTTACCCGTGAACGTTTGCACATTTACCCTTCAATCTGTCAACGTGAACTGATCTGCAGCTCTCAGCAGAGGAGGGGAGAAGGCGATGGGACATCTGGGGTTTCTGGACCTTCTTTGAGCAGGACTTGAGGAGCTGCTGTTCCTCTTGTCTGAGGCTGTCGTTTACTAGCAGTCTCACCAGGACATAGTATATAGAAAGGCTGTGTACACAGGTTACTCCCGTCTCTCCGGCTCCCCAGCATCCTGGCCCAGTTTGCTGCAGTTTCCCACCCCCTCCCATCACACACCCCCTGCTTTAAATGGGCAGCTGACGGTGAGGTTCTGTAAGTTTCTCCTCTGGGGCAAACTCATCCTCCAAGATTCCCCAGATGAAGTCCAGAAACAAATGCACACAACCCTTGTTAGAAAACTTTAATCTGATTTTTAAAGGAATCTCTGGAATGGTGTGTTTTTGAATGCTGTGCAGCAGACTGAGTCTCTTTGAGCCCCCTCCTCCACACACACACACACACACACACACGTGCACACACACACACACACACACACACACACATACACACAAACTTCCATAAAGGAGCAAGGTGTATACATAAGCCAGTTGGATCATCCACTGTAATTTTATTTTAGATTCTGATAGACAGATTGCGTGAAAAACAAGGAATTCCAAAGAATTTCCTGCTCTGGGAACAGAAGTTAAGTCTATATTTAACAACATTTGAAGCTGTCAAGAATGCTTTGTGGTTGGATAACAGAGGCAGAAAAATGTTAAAAACGCAGGCTACTGCTATACCCAAATATGGAAATATTGTTACGTCTGGTGTCTGATTCACCATCTGGAAATACTTACAACCATGAAGTCAAATAGAAAAGACGCCACAACAGAAGCCAGGAACGCTCCTCTCCATTCCCTCTTCGCCACCTCCTCCCACCCTGTACTGTACCTACTCACCCCATCCCCAGTCACTTCATTAAGAAGGAAACAGTAACGAAAGCTGAACACAGGAACACAACAAAACCGTTTTCTAAATAATAACTGATGAATTGGCTTGGACAGGATGCAGGGCCTAGAACACCTGACAGTCTATTGTCTTGAAAAGTAAGTTCCCCACCCCACATGCCTCCAACAAAACCTTAGCCATCCTGCTCCCTCTAGTAACAGCTTCTTAGGCTTCTGGAAGAGCACTTTTGAATGAATGAAACTTAACTCTTTCCTGCCACAGTTCTCTCCATTGGAGAGTGTTTTCATTGCAATAGCTTCTTATTGTGTTCATTAGAGTCATTCACAGAAAAGTCACACTGAAGGCCTTCTTCAGCAAGACTTCTCAGTCATTTACACTGAACAGCCCTAAACATCGCAAAGGACAAGGATTTCTCCCAGAGCACATATAAAAGGGAAACTGGCATAATTACTGTGTATGTTTTTATGAAAGTTACACAAGAAGATAGTTTTTTAAACTTTGAGGGAAGATTTGTCCATCACACTAACGGTATTTGAAGTTCAAGTAACTTGTTTTGTAGGAGGTCTTCTACTGAATGTGTTGCTGGTAGAATAGGGTAGAATAGGACCTTAAAATTGCTAACTTCTTTTTTTCTTTCTTTTTTTTTTACTACAGAATATTACATCCTAAATCTCTTATTTCTCTTTACTTAGAGAGCAAAGCATTGCAATTCACTTGAAATGGGAGGTTTCTAAATGGTCCCAAGGAAAGGAGTTAAAAAGCCCCGCAAAACTTTCAGCGTCAAGGAGTCTGCTTTTTCCAGAGATCCACTGGGCACAATGGTGCTGGAATCTGGTTTGGTTTTGCAGTATATACAGGTGATGATCTCAATACAAATCACTCCACGGTGGTCCCCTCCGCTTCTGGCTGGCTGCTTAGTTAGCGTCGCCTCCCGCCCGCGGAGGGAGCCTGGAAGGGCTTACCCAGTCTCCCGCATCCGTGAGGAAGTGTAAGTCCGCCTCCCAGAGAGCTCCCTGCGTTCGTTTCCTCTCGGACTTCCAACCCAGGCAGTGGGCTGGAACTAAAGTGGGAACCTCCAAAAACAAACAAGTACGACATACCAAAAAGCGGAGGGGGCGGGGGGGGGGGGGTTTGGCGGACGGGGGAAGACCTCTGCCTGGGAAACTGCCAGACGATGGGGGAAGTTGATTTTTTTTTCCCCTTCTCATTCATAAATGCCACCTCGGGTATTAATTTGCAATACACTTCACTTGTCCAATAAACACCATGCCAAAGATTTGGGACTTGATCCGAGCACGCTTCTATGAAGTCCTCAGATAGATTCCTGGCTCCCAGACACTCTCCCTCCCCGTTCGCCTCTCTCAATAGATAACTTGACTCTCACCTTCGCTGTAAACAAGCAAACAGTTCGCTGCCTCCCTGGGTGAGGGGTTCCAAGGCTGCCCAGTCAACTCGGCATCACCCAACAAAACGACTTTTGTTCCTCCCTCCAGGTCCTCCCACCCTCCCAATCCAGGCAAAGTTCTGAACTCGCCCCCCTCGGCCCTTCCACCTCCATCACCACCATCACTCCAAGAAGAGCCCTCCCCAATAGAAGTCGTTATTTAAAGTGGAAAAAACGGAAGATTGTTTTCTTGACGGGTCCAGGACAAAAAAAAAAAAAAAAAAAGTGCAACGGAGCCAGGGGAGGCGCTTGGCAGGAGCCCGCGCCAACCAGCATTCCTGAGATGTTTGAGAATTCTGGAACGCGCAGACAGAGCCGACGTCACTGCAACACGCGGCGCCGCGGCCGGCCCGTATAAAAGGCGGGCTCTGGGCGCTGGGGCAGACCGCGAGCGAGAGCGCCCCCGAGCAGCATCCGCGCCTTCCGTCCCTCCCCGGCAAGGACCTCGAGAGAAGGACGCCCGCAGCCCGCTCGCCTGCCTGGCTCTCGCCTCCCCGCCGCCCGGCCCACAGCCCGGCCCACCGCCCGGCCCACCGCCCCAGCCGCGCCGGCCCGGCCGCTACGCACCGGTGTGTTGGCGTCTTTGCCTCCGCGCTCGCCCGGACCCCTCCTGCGCGCCACGATGAGCTCCAGCACCGCCAGGACGCTCGCCCTCGCCGTCACCCTTCTCCACTTGGCCAGGCTGGTGAGTTCTTTGGCCACCGCTTCCCCGTCCGCTCTAGCAGCCCCTTCGCCTTTCCCCAGATGGTCCGTGGCCGGAAAAGCTAGACTCGGAAGTTCGGCGGGGCGTTTCGGGGGAGCTCTTTCTTTAAGCCCGCCCTGAAGACGTGCCGGGGGGCCCTCCCGGCGTACGCAGCCGCCCGGGGTGGCCGGGCTGGACGGGATCAGAGACCCCCTGCCGCCCGGGTCAGACACCCCCGTCCCTTCCCGGGGCGTCCTTCCTGCGCACCGCGCCGAGCCTCACACGTGTCCTCTCCCCCTTCCAGGCTCTCTCCACCTGCCCCGCCGCCTGCCACTGCCCCCTGGAGGCGCCCAAGTGCGCCCCGGGAGTCGGGCTGGTCCGGGACGCCTGCGGCTGCTGTAAGGTCTGCGCCAAGCAGCTCAACGAGGACTGCAGCAAAACGCAGCCCTGCGACCACACCAAGGGGCTGGAATGCAACTTCGGCGCCAGCTCCACCGCTCTGAAGGGGATCTGCAGAGGTAAGATGCTTGTGGTTTGGCCCCCTTAAAAAAAGAATAGTCCCCGTAGTCCAGAAGTTTAGTAATTTTGCGACCATGTATGGTGATGCTTTGTTGTTGGTAGCTTGGCAGAAAGGCACATGATTTCAGCAGTCTGGAATGCAATTCAGTGTGTCTGGGCCCAACGAAAAGCGCATACGGAAAAGTGATTCCTGACTAACTTATTGTTCTGCTCTGGAGTCTCCGGGGAATCATAGGAAACTTTACCATCAATTGAATTTAGCAGCAGAAAATATGTCTGAGTTTCAGGCCGTCGTACGGAATCTTAACTTTATTCTCTTCTCCCTTTCTTTTTTGGTGCTCTTTGTAGCTCAGTCAGAGGGCAGACCCTGTGAATATAACTCCAGAATCTACCAGAATGGGGAAAGTTTCCAGCCCAACTGTAAACATCAGTGCACATGTATTGACGGCGCCGTGGGCTGCATTCCTCTGTGTCCCCAAGAACTCTCTCTCCCAAGCTTGGGCTGTCCCAACCCCCGGCTGGTCAAAGTTACCGGGCAGTGCTGTGAGGAGTGGGTCTGCGACGAGGATGGTGCCAAGGACCCCATGGACGACAGGGACGGCCTCCTGGGCAAGGAGCTGGCCTTCGATGCCTCGGAGGTGGAGTTAACGAGAAACAATGAATTAATTGCAATTGGAAAAGGCGGCTCCCTGAAGCGGCTCCCCGGTAAGTGAAGACTGAGACATTGTACTGAAACGCATTCCTAGTTTGAAACTTCAGAGGAATGAGAACCTGAAGCTGCTTTGTGTCGGTATGCCTCTGAGAAATCTTTCCTCTTGTTTGTCCCTCTAGTTTTTGGAATGGAACCTCGCATTCTGTACAGCCCTTCTTCACATGGCCAGAAATGTATCGTCCAAACGACTTCGTGGTCCCAATGCTCAAAAACCTGTGGAACTGGTATCTCCACACGCGTTACCAATGACAACCCTGAATGCCGCCTGCTGAAAGAAACCCGGATCTGTGAAGTGCGGCCTTGTGGACAGCCAGTGTACAGCAGCCTGAAAGTAAGTGCCTGCGGTGCCGTGTAGAGTGGTCCCCTGGGTGAGATGGGAGCATCTCTTCCAAGAAAGAGAAACACTAACTTCCCTTCTCTTCTCTTTCTTACAGAAGGGCAAGAAATGCAGCAAGACCAAGAAATCCCCTGAACCGGTCAAGTTTACTTACGCTGGATGTTCGAGTATGAAGAAATACCGGCCCAAGTACTGCGGTTCCTGCGTGGACGGCCGCTGCTGCACGCCTCAGCAGACCAGGACTGTGAAGATGCGGTTCCGCTGCGAAGATGGGGAGACGTTTTCCAAGAACGTCATGATGATCCAGTCCTGCAGATGCAACTACAACTGCCCACATGCCAACGAGGCAGCCTTTCCCTTCTACAGACTGTTCAATGACATTCACAAATTTAGGGACTAAATGCTACCTGCGTTTTCCAGCACTAGGGCGGACAAAGTGGGGAGAGAAGAGTGTCAGCGTGATGGAGGCGTGGGTGGGGGCGGCGGGCTGAAGGGACTCATTGTAGAAGGGATGCACTACTCATTCTTGAGTAGTATTAAGGTATTTCGAAACTGCCAGGTGTGCTGGTGCACATGGACACTAATGCAGCCGCAATTGGAGAATACTTTGCTTCATAATATTGGAGCACACGTTACTGCTTCATTTTGGAGCTTGTGGTGTTGATGACGTTCTGTTTTCTGTTTGTAAATTATTTGGTAAGCGTATTTTTCTCTAGGCTTTTTCCATTTCGGTTTTACAGTTGTAAAAGGTAATAAGATTAGTTGGACACTTAAAGACTCCATCCTTTGACAGAAGTAAATGGGAGGGGGGGTCCATCCCTTCCAGAAGGTGACACTCTGTGAGTGTCCATGAGAGGCAGCTATCTGCACTCTAAATTGCAAACAGAAATCAGGTGTTTTAAGACTGAATGTTTTTATTTATCAAAATGTAGCTTTCGGGGAGGGAGGGGAAATGTAATACTGGAATAATTTGTAAATGATTTTAATTTTATATTCAGTGAAAAGAATTTATTTATGGAATTAATCATTTAATAAAGAAATATTTACCTAATATCTGAGTTTATGGCATTCAGTATTTTTAGAGAATGTTCAAAACCATTGGGGACGATCTAGCTTATGCATTCAATCATTGAAACAGGATTTACTGAGTACCTACTTTGTACCAGGAACTGTTCCAGGTGCTTGGGATAGAGTAGGGAACTAACCTTTAAAAATCTGACAATGATTGCTTTTATATCTTCAGTAGAAAAAAAATCTTGGAATTTAGAGTAATCTGTTTTAAAAACATGTATTGAACACCGTTCATTGTACAAAGCACAAGAAGGAATCTGAAGCTAAGTTTGTGGTTTAAATAATAATGCTTTATTTTCATAAGAATTCAAAGCCTAAGGGTCTCCATCACCCAAGCTCTTTGAGGTGGGTATAGTAGAGTCATTTATCATTTTAATCACTAGGTAATTGTGCAGGTCCCTTCGGTAGAGGAAACTTTAATGAAAACAGTCCATAACTCAGGCTGCCTACCTCAAAATCCATGGGCAAGATTAAGCATGGTTGGATAATGTGATATAAGGTCCCTTGTTTATAACTTTGTATTTTTCTAATATTGTGCCTAAAACTTGGGAGAACGACTTAAAAATTCACCCATGGTTGGGATCAGAGAACAAATCTTGGAATCCATAGGAGTCAGTTTGTTTTCACTGAATGAGCTTGAAGCAATGACTTGTGTTAATCCTAATAAGCTGATGATTAGGTAAACATACCGTTAAATGCAAAGGAATGCAAGGAATTTCAAGTACTTTTCCAATAGCGTGAGGACCACGCTACCCCACCCCCTTTCCTCTTTAGAATATAAGTTATATTGAGGTGGGGGGAGCAATTAGATTGAATTGGCTATCTAGAAGGTCAGAGGCTAGACGCAGAGCTTGCCTGAAAGGACCCGAATCGTAGGTCTAGGAGAGGTTGAGAAGGCTGTGTCAATGTTTGTGAAAATGCTGGTAGCTGGTTTTAGAAGAATCTACATCTTTAGAAAGCACTGACAATAAACCTTTTATAGAGAGAAGTTTTCCTTTCATCAACCCTCTTGGCTCCTGTTCAAATCCATAGTGAAATATATCAGTCTGCACTTTGTTAAGAGAGTACTTGAATTTTTAGGCAATAAGAGAAAGTGCTTTAAAAGGGGAGGAGGGGGACTGCTTCTGGGATCCTATAAGAGTGAGTTTTCAAAATAGTTTAATATTGATGCTCCATTAAGACCTACAGAAAAGCACTGCCTAAGCACCTGTTTTAGAGCCTTACTGAAATGCACAAAGGTTCATGTAAATGTGATAGTAAAATCTATGGGCAAATGTCTTCACTTTTTTTTTTTTTTTTTTTTTTTGCCGTACATGGGCCTCTCACCATTGTGGCCCCTCCCGCCGCGGAGCACAGGCTCCGGACGCGCAGGCCCAGCGGCCATGGCTCACGGGCCCAGCCACTCCGCGACACATGGGATCCTCCCGGACCAGGGCACGAACCCGTGTCCCCTGCACCGGCAGGCGGACTCCCAACCACTGCGCCACCAGGGAAGCTCGACCCTCACTCTTCTGATTCTGACAATATCTTGCCTGAAATATTACAACTGTGCCTACTGAGTAGTCAGTTTTTCCTGCCCGAGGCATTCAAATTTTAAGGTATTTGGAAATTTAAACACCACCTGGCTCAGTCTTGGATGCAGTTAAACTTGTCAGCGCAATAGAACATGTAAAACATATAATAAAGTTGTGAGGATTTTGTGGTGCCATCTTGTCAAACACACATCTAAGTCCATAGGCAAAATTTACACATTCCCAGGCACCAATCCTGAGGTACTGTCTTCCAACACTAGAGCCCAGCAAATTGCTTCTTACAGAAAGATCAAGGAGCAATATTTTATAGACCCTTTAAGTATGTAGTGAGGTAATATTTGTCCAATTAAGTTCAAATGTGAAACAAACCTAGCATGGGAAAACACTGGATCTTTGGGTCATTAATCTCAATTAATTTAAAAGAACACAAATAGACACAAAATATGTCCATTTGATTTGGCTATAGAAAAAGAGTGAAGACATTAAAAGTAATTGAGAATAAAATTATGCAATTTAGAGCATATCAGTTTTATCTAGATCTGGAATGGAATGCTGCCTACTTCAAATATTGAGAAAACACAATAAAAAACCGTGTATTGAAAATATAAAATAGAAGTTGCATATATAAACATTCATTATAATGTACATTATATGTAACCTCCACACACGGTAAAAATCTTGTGTTGTAACCACTTTCCAATCTAAAAGACCCTGGTGTTCTTGAGCTGTTTTTTTTTGTTTTTGTTTTTGATAGAGGTGTAAGCATTGAGAGTTATAATGTGACCCCAGAATCTTAGGAATTTAGTGAATTTTAAGAAATATTCTTTGGGACATTTAGCAGCACAGTGAGTGGTCTTATGGTGATGATTCCCACATAAGCGCATGTGCTGTCCACTCCACAAAGAGTTGCAACTGAATCAAAATTAGCAGAGTACATTTTAGTTATTTTACCAATAGAGAGACTAGATATGATTTGTTCACAACCTGTTTTCTGCCTTCTGGTGCTATTTGAAAGTCACTTGAGCAACAGCAAGTGTGCAGTGGGACCATAGTAGAGAACGAAGCTGTGCTCTGGGCAGGGTGGCAGATGACGCCATGGAAAGAATCCCAGACTAGAATCAGGAGACATGTCTTTTACACCAGCTCTGCCATTAATTTACTGGGTGCCCCTGGGTGAGTTTCTGGATTCTCCTCTGCTGTTTTAAAATGGAACAATAGATTCTCACATTTTTGTCACCAAAGTAATTATTTTTTATATACTCTCTTTGGTGCATTGACTCCCATACCTTAAAAACTTTGTCTCCTCAAGCAACTGAATGTACGAGGTGAAAACTGCTCAGGTCTTTCTGTGGGCAAAAGCACTCATCTCCATGAAGCCTTCGAAAATGTAAGGCCCTCTTTACTGTCTAAAGCACCCCTGGTCATAGCATGTGACAATCCCTGGATCTCACAGTATGTAGGTCCATAGTTTTTCCTCTCCCTGTGTAGCCCCAATATCTGGGCCTCATTAAGTCCCTGTCCTAAATAACTCATTCTCTGAAACAAAGCACATTGTGAAGCACAGCAATAATACAAGTGTCCTATGAATACAACAGACTTACCTGTGACTTACTTTATTGGTGATGGGCAACGCTCATCCAAGTAATCTTACAAAGTGCAATTTAATTAAACAAGTACTTAGCTGCATTTGTTAGTACTTTACAGTTCTCATATATTCTGCTTATTTATTCTGAATCCACCCCTTTCTTAATCTAGTGCAAACATCCAAATCTAAGACACCATCATCTCTTGCATGAATTACTGGAATGGCCTCCTTACTTGTGGCATATTGTATTTTCCAAAGGTGGCTGCAACAATATCTTCCAACCCACATGCCCTTCTGCAATGTGACCCTGATGCTCTCCCATCAATAGATGGGGTCTACTTCTCTACCCTCTTGGAGCTGGGTGGACTCTTTGACTGCTTTGACCAATGAATATCTAGGAAGTGATGTGATATGGGGCTAGTTCCAAATATAACACTGGCTAGGAACTCCTACTTCCTTTCTCTTAGAAAGCAGCTTCAATATAAGAGGTACGAGTACCTTGAGACCAGCAGACTGAGAAGCCCATGCCACATGGATAGGTCTGAGAGGATCAGATGCCGTGTGGAGAAAGAGGAAGATCAGGGAGCATTTGGATACCACATGTATGTGAAGACACCATCTAGGAAGTGGATCCTCCAGCCCCAGCTGCCTTACAAGCTGACATCTTGTAAATCAGAGATGAGCTGCCTGTTGAGTCCCCAGAATTCCTGACCCATAAAATAATGAGCAAACCAATATGATTATTTTAAGGCGCTAAATTTTGGGTGTTGTTTGTTACACAGCGATAGATAACTGAAACATCAGTGGTTTCCATTCTTGCCCTCCAATAATCCATTTTCCTTACAGAAGCCAGAGTAATTCTTTAAAAATGTAAATCAGAACAGGCCAATCCTGTTAAGAACAGGAGGCTTAAAGGCTCCATGGCTTCCCATTGCTCTTGGAATAAGATTCATCTCCTTACTTGGCACACAGCTCCTGGAACCTGCCTACTTCCTTCATTTACCCTCGCTTACTGTGCTCCCACTTAACTCTTTTTGAAATAAGCCAAGTAAATGCCTCCTCAGGACCTTTGCACTAGCTGTTCCTTTGCCCAAAATGCCAAGCTCCCTGATCTAAGCTTCTTCCTATCATACAGTTCTCAGCATCAATGCCACATTCTCAGTAACCTTCCCTCCCCACCCAGACCCAGTCTAAAGTGGTTCACTACATCAGAGTCGACTGATTTAAATGTTGATCATGTCTAAGAAATACATGACAGCAACATCTAGACTGGTGTTCCACCAAACAAACCAGCACCATAGCCTAGCCAAGTTGACACATAAAATTAACCATCACAGCACCCGTGTAGTAAAACCTTTTGGGGAGAAGAAACTCATGTCCACTCTCTAAACTGGAATGCATTTGAGCGGTCAGAAAAAAACAAAAGCTTTGCTAGTTATACCTACGATCCCTCTAGGCCTCTCACCATGCTTGTGCATGTATGCGGGAAGAGCTCCGGGATTTATTTTGCATTGACCAGATAGATGCATGGGGCACCTTAAGAAGGTTTCTAGAACACTAACCCCAAATTCCATACAGAACCAGCAGGATCCACCTCAACTGAAATGGCTGCAGGTGGGGGAATAGAGGGAGATCCTTATAAAATCTCTGGAGAAAAGTCTTCTCCAAATCTGCATGAATACAATAAGACACAGTCCCTTGCTTGCACACACTGTAAGGCAGAAAAAAAGTGCTCCATCCTTTGGCTTGTCAGGCAAATAAATCCTCATTGTAGCAATGAAACCACAACACTGTCGGTGGCTGTTTAACTCTTCCTACCAGATTTTAAATTTCTGAAAGAGTTTTGTCAATGAATGAGTACCAACTAAGAATAGATTGAAAGGAGTTTGAAAAGGCACAACTAGAATTTGCTTTTCTCTTCTCCATGGAGATCTGGAGCTTCCAAGTCTCCAGATCTTCATGCAGAAGAGAAAGCAAGTTTGTCCTACATTGCTCTACTGCAGAGGTCCTCAGCTGGTGGCTTAAGCAGGATGGGGCAATAAATATGTTTTGTTCAGCCTGAAGAGAGTTTATAAAAACTGGAATTTGTTGCCAATATTTGAAAACTGAGTATTTTTTTTTAAGTTCAAATTTCTGGGGTTTTTTGGGAAAAATTCATAGATCTGGCAGCAGTGGACCTTGGTTTCTACATGGCAGTTTGCAAATGGTGGGAACTGAGCTGCAGCTTCCCCCCTTAGAGTGGGTGCTCTGCAATTCACCAGCGATGGATGGAGACGGATGGAGAAGAGATACGTGTGTATCCTTGCAGTTGGAGGAGTCGAAGGTCAAGCAGAGATGATCTTTAAAAATCCAGACTCTGGGGCTTCCCTGGTGGCGCAGTGGTTGAGAGTCTGCCTGCCGATGCAGGAGACACGGGTTTGTGCCCCGGTCCGGGAGGATCCCACATGCCGCAGAGCGGCTGGGCCCGTGAGCCATGGCCGCTGAGCCTGCGCGTCCAGAGCCTGTGCTCTGCAACGGGAGAGGCCACAACAGTGAGAGGACCCCGCGTACCGCAAAAAAAAAAAAAAAAATCCAGACTCTAATGAGAATCTACCGTAGAGCACAGGGAACTCTACTCAGTGCTCTGTAGTGACCTAAATGGGAAGAAAATCCAAAAAGGAGGGGATATATGTATACGTATAGGTGATTCACTTTGCCGTACAGTAGAAACTAACACAACATTGTAAATCAACTATACTCCAATAAAATATTTTTTAAAGAAGGAAAAAGAAAAAATCCAGACCCTTTCTAAAAAGGCACAACTAGAGCACCACTTTTACTATGAAAATGCTTAGAAAAATGATTCTAGGCATTGAAAAACCTGGGAAAGAATAGAGACCACTTCATTAATTTCAAGTCGCTGCGGGGCTGTAAACATGCCCCGCCTCCCAGCTTCCTTCTACCATTCCAGCCTGTGTATTTCTGTGGAGAAGTGTACCTATTCCATTTATAATACCATGTCACATTTTCCAACTGACACTGGGTAAGTTGATCAAAGATACACACCACATCCTGAACCTCCGCTGAATTTAACCATCTATTTTTATAGTGACCAAAGAGCCAGTGGAATCATTACAGATAGCCAGGGGGTTTGCTCTAGAATTTTTTTTTTAATGACTCAAAATGCTTACTTCAAGTACTGTCACATAAATAACACTCATTTTTCAGAGGCATTCAATGAACTCCAGAGAGATTGAGGACTTTCCTGAGTAGTTATAGTTAGTTAGCAGGGTAGAAGGTAGACCTCAGGATTTATTCTCCGAGCTTATCCCTGACAGAGGCATTTGGGGCACAGGAAAGCGCTTGGGTTACAGGGAAGTCTGGCTGGTTTTTGGTGTCACCATGGCTCCTGGGTAGACTTCCACCAGTGGATTTCCTATAGGAGAGTCAGCATCCCATGGCAAGGGTGACGCCATTCTCCAGCAAACAGAGAATGATTCAACATTGTAAAAAATTAGGGCTTATGTTAAGGAGATTGGCTAGCTTTAAAAAAAAAAAAAAAAAGTTGCTCATTCATGGAAGGAGTTTAAATTATGGGCTCACGAGCAAAACTTTCAGAGAGGTCCCTCGCATGTTCCAAATTAGTTTTTTCTTGGAAAGGAGCCCATGTCTTTAATTGACTTCTTGCATTCAAAATGATACTTGGCCTTTTAAAATGTTCTCTTTAATATTTGGGTTTTTTCTTAACAAAAGAAGGCATACTTATACAAATTCAATACTATAAGAAATACAGAATGTCAAAAATGAAGATCTCTAGTAAACCCTCCCCTTCACACACATCCCCACATGCAGCCACTTTTAAGAGCATGGTGTGTATTATCCTTCTAGATTTGGGATGTGCCTAACCTGGTATTTATTATATTATTATTATGAACAAAAAAGATTAGACTATACATAGAGCTTTACATTTACTGTACCTTGAAAGTCATTTAGTGTTGCTATGCGCTGTTCTTCCTCAGTCATTGTAATGGTTTCATAGACTTTCACTCTATTATTGATGTGCCACAATTTATTTAAATGCTTGGTGTGGGGACACTATTGCATGCTCACCTCACAGCCACCCCCCATTTCCTCGACTCTTTGCTAGCAGAGCCCCAGTTTTGTTCAGGCATTCCCCCTTCCATGTGTTCAGGGAAGGAGTCCCCTGTTTCCCCCTAACCCCAGGGATTGCATCAGGACTGGCTTCAGTCAGCATAATGGTCTTACTTCCTTATCAACAATAGGTTATGACAATTCCGATACTCAAGGAGATATCCCCGGGGGGAACTTCTGAGAAAGGGTTTCCCTGATAACAAAAAGAGACTAGAAGAGGCAATGCTTTTCTCCTTTGCCAGACATCACCCGCCTTGAGCTCAGGAGGGAGGTATCACTGATACACTGAAGATGGCAGAACAGAAGGTGGGAGGCCCCTGGGTCCCTGAAGAGATCACTGAACTATTGAATCACCCGACCCTCGGGCCCCCTGACATCCACACCTCCTGTTTAGTGTGATAATAAACCTCCTGTTGTTCAAGCTATTTATTGTTAAACCAACTGGTACAGCTAAAAGCATCCTAACTGATGATTTTACACTTGGCCCTTTTTGAGGCCTATGGACTTTATAAACAACACAGAGATAACCACATCCAAAGAAGAAAATACTTTTAGATGTAAGTGAATGAACCAACCAACAAATATTTGGCAGAAATATAATGCTTTCATTCCTTTACCTAACAGTTGCCGGGTATATAGCACTTGACAGGCTACAGGCCAGCAAGACATGGGTGACCAACAAGGAAATAATGAGACATGGTCCCTGGCCACAGGGTTGTCACATCTAGCAGAGGTAGCAATGTATACAAATAATTCTGGTGCGTAGTAACAGCATTAGAGAACCTAGGAATATGAGAGCATACAGGGTAGTCAGAGGAATCTTCACAGAGGACAAAACATCTGAACTGGGTCTTGAGGGATGAATAGGAGTTTGCTACTTGGAAGTACCTCCAAAACTGGAAAAAAACCCGAAAGTTTTTTTTTTTTTTTTTTTTTTTGTGGTACACGAGCCTCTCACTGTTGTGGCCTCTCCCGTTGCAGAGCACAGGCTCCGGACGCACAGGCCCAGCGGCCATGGCTCACAGGCCTAGCTGCTCCGCGGCTCCTGGACCAGGGCACGAACCCCTGTCCCCTGCATCGGCAGGCGGACTCTCAACCACTGCGCCACCAAGGAAGCCCAAAAACCCGAAAGTATTTGAAGCCTGGGAATTCTGTCAAGCCCAGCAAAGTCATGGTCTCAGACAAGATCTGAGTAGTAACAGCCATTTTGCATCTTAGTTTTTCTAGCTGATAAGAAGAAAAGCAGCCCTCAGAAGGGACCTACAGAAGACCTGACCTGGTGATGGGGACAGGCCAGTCCCTTCTATGGGAATTACCTTTGGAAATCCCCCACCACCACAGTAACGAGCTGCCATCCTGCAGGGGATGAAGTAGCAGTGCTACTTCACCAGATACAAGCTGAAAATCAGTCTGCTTCTCCTACATGACAGTCTCAGTATGACAGGTTGATCTCAGACTGACAGGATCCAGCCTAGGCCTGACCCACTGGTAGGTCACCCAAGGAGGGCCCTGTGACTACTTGGATCCAGTGGCGAAGGCAAAAAGCCCAGAGAGAATTGGCCTGGATGACTTGGTCGCTGCCACCTGACGCTCTTGTGTTTGTGCCACAGTCAGATTCTCGAAGGAGGCCAGCCCATTAATGGCTTCCGGATCCTTCTCGAGTGATGTTCATGCTTCCTGCTAGCTGCACACAGCTTTCTCATCCAGGATTTTAAAGCCTGCAGTGTGTGACATGTAAATAAAAGGCCACAGGGGCAGCTCCATGCTGGCTCCTGAAACCTCATCTATTCTTCCAGATGAGAAAGAACTCTCATAATTGCACTCACAATCAAAGTGAATGTCAAGAAAAGGCATAACTAAACAACCAAGTGTCTTCACATTCTGTATGGGCAAGAATTATAAAGTAATTCATAGTCTTTCTGTGCTACATCAATGAGAACCAATTTAGAGGATTTGGATTGTGTTATTATGTCGATGTACTTGGTCTAAACCATTCCAGATACCTGCATATGCTCCTAAGAACTTATTTAAGCTCCACCGTCACTTTCACTGTCATCCGCCTAGAAGCTGTACATCCCCGTTATGCTTTCAAAAGTTAGAGACCAGATCTCTTGGCTTGCGATGGGAACATAGCCATTTAAATAAATAGAACAGGGCAAGAGTTCAGTACCAGCAACAGGAACCACTGTTTTTTTGGGTAAGGGATAATGAAGCCAAAAAGAGATAGGGAAGAAATCCCCTGTAACATTAGACAGACTGTAAGAAATCATTCTGAATTTGGGCCAAAAAGCCAAGATTAGCAGTCACGTTGAAACTTTTTGGAATAAAAATTTGGCCTCCATAACAGAAATTCATTCATCTGACATATACCTGTACATATATTTACATCTATCTGCATACACACACACACACACACACACACACACACACACACACACGAGTTGTTGTTTATATTCCTGTTTATTATTGGCCAGGCACAGTGCTGGGTCTTGGAAGGTCCAGCTGACCAAGGACTTAAGGACTTGCCATCTAAGAGTCAGAGATCCAACACCAATTTCCTCATTCCTTAAGGGCTGCCACCCAGATCTGTTCCTGCTGCTTTGCTCCTTTGGTTTTCTCAGGACCCACATGGAAGGCAATCAGGGTGTGGGACTACCATTTCCCACTCCCAGAATGGAGGAAGGGCAAGGCTACTCCAGCCTGGATTCCCTGGATAACTGTGGACAAGGGACATTATTTCAAACTTGGGACACACATTCCCGGCAACAGGAAACCGATGAGGTATATTCACACAGGGGCCTAATTTCATCCTTTCAACATCACATCCCACTTGGAGTTCTGTGGCATTAAACCATTACTTAGCACTTTCATCTACCCTGTTTCATCTAAGACGCTGATGATTGCAAGGTAACATCATCCTTTTACATACCACTAAGAAAAACCCAGTCAGTTAAACTAGTCACACCTGAAGTAAGATGCATTGTGATTTCGGAGCTCTTAAAGGGTGAAAACATGTACTTTCAAGAATCAATGAAATCCAGGACTTGTCTTTCCCACCAGACTGTGAGTTCCTAGAGGACAGGAACCCCCACCCCTTAACAGTCTTCTCTGCTTTGCTGCACCTAGTGCAGTGTCACACAGCAAGTCCATAGCAAACACCTTTGAATGAATGAGTGAGTGAGTGAATGAATGAATGAGTATCTGATACAAATCCTGTGTTCCCCTGAGCAATCAATCAGCCCACTCAGGTAGAGGCAAGAAGGTCCAGATTGTTCCTGGTTCTTCCTATTGCTCCTGCCATTGGAAGCAGTCAGACTCGGGGAGCTAGGAGGGGGCTCCTGAAACACAGCCCCTTCAGCGCTTAGGGCAGCTCCAGGCCCGCTCGCCTTAAGGCCTGGTCAACAAGCTGCTGGCCAGACACACTGTGACACCAGGCTCCCCGGGGACCTATTTATGTTTCTCCTGAAAACCGGTGTGTAATATCAAACGCCTGAAAATAAAATCAGAGGTAAAGTAGACTGTGGGAGCTGGCTGTTCAGAGGTGCTGCTGGAGAGTCCTCTTGTAAAATCAGTAACCACCACAGATTTATCTATTTTATGACTTCGGATTTTTGTGTATCGAGTTCCCACGGAGCAAGGCACACCCTTATATTGAGTTTCCTCACAGCAGAGCCTTTGTGCTGGGTCAGTGGCTTGAAGGGTTTCTGCCGCGACTGGCCTCTCTTCTTTGAGGGTTCCTGGTCTGCTCAGGCCCCCGTTAGACCAAATCCCCTCCCCCAGGTGCCAGGGCTTCCCCACTGCAGAGGGAACAGATGGAAACCACAGTTGCCTTTGTTTCATTTACTTTAGAATGAAGTTATTTCTGAGCAGAGTTGCATTCCAACTTGAGAGAGATGGGCCACAGCGATAGTGCAGGTATGTGCCCTGCACAGAGCAGAGCATCAGTGAGCATGTGCCACGCGTATGGGGGTGAGGGAGCGCGCCACACGTTCCACCGTGTGTACTGAGCATCAGAGACACTCCAGGTTCTGGGCCCCTTCCTCTGGGGAAGAAAGAGGTGAACAAGACGGTTTCTGGCCTCACAGTCTAGTTACAGTAAGCTCTGCTGAAAGATACGCGGCTGCCTCGGCCTGAGAGAGTTGGGGCAGGTTTTACCGGGGGTAGAATCTGGAAGTTGGGTCTTGGTAGAAAAGGGGAAGGGAGAAAGGGAAACCGGGGTGGTGAGAACAGCCTGTGAAAAGGCACAGCTGTGCAAGAGCCTGAGAAGCCCCCGAGAAAGACAGGTCAGAGTGTCTCTCTGCAGTCCCTCCCTTCATTCTCACCAGAGCCGGTGACTGAGAGGTAGAAGACGGCCCTTGACTGGGCCCATAATTGCAAGGTCTCCAGGAAATCCTAAACTTGACCTCGCAGACGTGCTGTTTCCCATGAACCTATGAATCTGTAGTCCTGTCTCTAGTCCTGGTACCGTTGGTGCTGCAGGACCCACCAACAGGAAATGGGGCCCACATCCCTGGAAAGATCTCCCCTATAGTTTTACAGGCTAGAGGGTGAGAGAAGCAGGAGAGAGCCAGTTAGGTACCCTGACAACAGTTCTGGGACAGAGCAGAATACCTGATGATCAGAAATGCCAAATGCCTTCCTTACGCTCGCTTACTCCTCGTCCCTCGTCCTTCCTGAACTGTCCACGCTTGCTAAATCTGCAGGTCATCTTTGCCTGACCTGTTCCTCTGAGTCTGCCTCCAGGGCGTGATAAATAATTCCTGGAAAACACAAGTTCTCAGGAGCCCTTCAGAGTGGTGAGAGACATCTAAGGGAGTGGGTATGGGTCTGTGAGGCTTGAATTCTCATACCCCTAATCTCTGGGCTGGGCCTCCTGCACCATCGGTGGACAATTCTCCCACTCACTGCTGGCAGACCGGTGTCATCTGTTCTACTTCATAAGATTATTCAGTCAGGATGAGGACGACAGAACTTTGGGAATGAACTGGGGGGCCTTACACTTGGGAGAGACTTAGAGGTTTCTGACTCCACCTACTGCCAGAAGGCTCTCCCCACCTGCTTGGCAGGGGGTGACCCCAGCCTTTGTCACTGACAGAGATAGTGCCCGCTCTGCCTCTTTCTGCAGCTCATGCTCCAGACATGTTAGCCATTCTTCTGATATTAAGTTGAAACCCATCTCCCTATAGCTTTTAGTAACTGTTTAGGGTTCTCTCCTAGCGCTTTTCAGAATGAATTTAATTCTCTTCCTTATGTCAGAGTTAAAGTCCTCTAAGTATGTGCTCCATCCTCCATCCCCAACTGCACTCCCAGCCTTTCTTTCCTTTCCTTGTTTTTTTTCCTAGGAGAAACATTTATGGTGGCTACAATTATTCCTCACGTGATCTGGTCTTCAGGCCTTCATTTCCTGGTGGTTTGCTTCCAGATACACTTGAGTTTTGTCAAGGTCACTCTAAAAACGGGATATTGGTGCGTTAACAGAGCCCACTAGATTTTCCCTGAGCGCCGACTCCAGCAAGTCTATCTGGTTCCTTAAGGGACCTAAAAGTGTCCTTCTCTTTACATATCCACCTTCCCTACTAAACTGTGAGCACTTACTCTCTTGTCTTCCCAGCCCCCAGTGCAAGTAAAGACTTAAATTTCAGAATCCAAGAGACAATATGGTACAGGAGAATCGGGTCTTAAATTTCTTGGTCTCCCCAGACCCCGACACAAAGTCTGGTAAGCAGCAGGCACTCAATAACTGTATGGTCCATCAACCAGTTCATCTGTTTAATGAAAGCAGGCTAAGCTTGCATTTAGTTTGTTTAACAGTATGTCAATGCTTATGGTTAAATGAAATCCCATGGTCCAGCTCATGTGAACTTCTGTAAGGATAATCTGCCATTTCTACTTATACGGTTGACCTTCCTTAATGTAAATTTAGGACTTGGCATTTGTGTAACAAACCCTTCCAAAATTTGGTGGCTTAAAACAACAGTGACTTATTTTGTTTTTTGACTACGTTTAGCGTGGTGGTTACTCCTGCAGTTCCTCACTCATTTAGGAGCCTGGCTGGGGCTGGAATGTCTGAGATGGGCCCTTGTCCACCAGGGTCTCTCTTTTTTGTGGCTTCTCATCATCCGTAGTCTAGCCTGAGCTTCTTTACAGCCAAAAGCTGGCTTCTGAGAGGGAGTGTTCCAGGAAGACAAGCCCCGGTGTGCAATCACCTATTAAACTTACTGATGCATCATTGGTCAAAACAAGTCACATTGGGCTTCCCTGGTGGTGCAGTGGTTGAGAGTCCGCCTGCCGATGCAGGGGACACGGGTTCGTGCCCCGGTCCGGGAAGATCCCACATGCCGCGGAGCGGCTGGGCCCGTGAGCCATGGCCGCTGAGCCTGCGCGTCCGGAGCCTGTGCTCTGCAACGGGAGAGGCCACAACAGTGAGAGGCCCACGTACCGCAAAAAAAGAAAAAACAAAAAAAAAAACAAGTCACATGGTCAAACCCAGAGTCAGTGTGGAAGGCAAGTGCACAAAGTCATGGATTCCAAGAGGTGTGGTTCATTGGGGACCACATTTTACCCTTATTAAACTTCATTGTTAAACTTTTGAGAGGGAATATTTTTTTTTCCCATGTCTTTTCAAAATCCAAATTTTTCTGGATATGGGCAAGCCTGATGATGATGAGGGAGATGAGGAGGAAGATGCTTCATTTATTGTCCACTGTGTGCCAGGTTGTTCTTTACATATTTATGGTTCATGAAAAAAATCCCAAGGACAGAATTATTACTCCCATTTTACAGATAAGGAAAGAGATTCAGAGAACCTCAGTAAGTTCCTCAAAGTCTCACAATTTGTTGAAGGTAGGATTTCAGCCTAGATCTCTAATTCCAAAGCATGTACATTTCCCTGCAAAAAATTGTTTTTCAAATTCTGATAAGGAACTCAAGAAGTCAGACAACGCAAAGTAACTTTTCTTTCTCTGGAGTTCTTTAAATGTTTAAATCTCATTTTGTCTTAGGGTATTTTGGTTTCTTTTGTTTTATGCAGCTAATTCCCCTAAGCAGTGAAGGAGCCCCAAAGTGCTGATCACACAGTGGGGCTGGGATGTTTAAATATATGAATGAAGATTCTGATAAGACTTTATATACATAGCTCTAAGGCAGGAATCCTATACAAAAGAGCTAGGTTTGAAATTGAAGTCAATCTTAACTCCATCCATACTGTCTGAATTGCCAGCCTAACTGGCCTCCAAGTAGAGAACTATGCTTTTTTCTTTATCTACTCTGGTAAATTATTAAAGGGCTCTTCTGCCCGATGGGGAGATCATTAACTACCTGGGAGGTAGCAGAAGGCATCTGGCAGGTGCAGCAGGGTGAACCAGGGCAGCTCCGATTAGGATGGCAGAACCGAGCTTCCTCAGGCAGCTTCCACTGGTGGCCGGAATGACAGAAAGGCTCCCACCGGGCGGGGGTGTGGGGTGCGGATGGGCCAGTGGGCAAGAATGAAGGCAAGGATGGGATGGGGGAAGGGGGCCTCCCCTGTTCAGCCTGAAACTCATTTTTTAATTTTAAACTCATTTAGGCAATAAAAATCCCATTTGCATGATTGAATGTGTGCCAATATGTACCTGCACTTACCCACACTCCCTCCTACCTGTCATGGAGGCTGGAACTGACAGGTGACAGCCCTTTTACATGTAAAAGAAAAGGCTGGGGCAAGCGCCAGATTGGTCACTGGAGAAACATTTGTGCAGATGACACAGGAGAGCAGAAGTGAGCTGGAGTCACAGACCCTCAGCCCAACCTCTTCAGGTCGCAGGTGAGGTGACAAGGGAGGTTGTGACATGGCCAAGGCCACTGACTTCATTAGTGCCAGAGATTGGGATAGAATCCACATCTCCCACTTCTAGGGCAGGGCTTTTTCCTTGGCATTGGGTGCTGTTGCCAATCTCAGTAGCTTTAACCAGTGTGGTGGGCAGACCGTGGAAAGCACTTTTCCTAAGGAGTCAGGGGACTGGAGTGCCTAAGTCTTGGCCTTTAGACCAACAACTCACAGCCTATTTAGTTTCGTGTCCTGGTTCTACCCTTCACTTACTGCTCATTTTGGAAAGTGGTTGCATGGGCTTCCCTAGTGGTGCTGTGGTTGAGAATCTGCCTGCCAATGCAGGGGACATGGGTTCGAGTCCTGATCCGGGAAGATCCCACATGCCGTGGAGCAACTAAGCCCGGGAGCCACAGCTACTGAGCCTGCGCTCTAGAGTTCGTGAGCCACAACTACTGAAGCCCGCGCGCCTAGAGCCTGTGCTCTGCAACAAGAGAAGCCACCGCAATGAGAAGCCTGCGCAACGCAACGAAGAGTAGCCCCCGCTTGCCGCAACTAGAGAAAGCGCGTGTGCAGCAAAGAAGACCAAAGGCAGCCAAAAATAAATAAATAAATAAACAAATTTATTTAAAAAAAGGAAAGTGTGGGAGGAGGGAGACGCAAGAGGGAAGAGATATGGGAACATATGTATATGTATAACTGATTCACTTTGTTATAAAGCAGAAACTAACACCATTGTAAAGCAATTATACCCCAATAAAGATGTTAAAATAAATAAATAAAAATAAAAAACACAGAAAAAAAAATAATAAAAAAATAAAAAAAGGAAAGTGGCTGTAGCTATTGGAGAACTCTCTTGCTTGTGAATCTGACCTCAGCTTTTCCATCCACAAAATGGGCCCCAAGTAAAGCCTCTCACTCGTTCCCAGCTCAAGGATCTCGGAAGGATTCCCTGCAGTCACATGTGGTTCATCTTGAGTGAGAGTCATTCTTCACAGTTCACACGTGTGGTGCCAGAACTCAGCCGTGTGCAGCCTCCGGTTCGCTCTGCTCTCGCAACACACACGTGAAAAATCACTTTTTTTTTTTTTTTTTGACTTGGGGGATGATCCTTTCCCTTTGAGGATAGTTGTACACCAGGCTAATTATGGGGTTAAACTTGGTAAGGAAAGGGATGGATGGAGGTAAGAGCCCAGGAGAAAGGTTTGTCCACGATTACTTAAACTTATTTAATAGAGGTGTGCCTACTCCTTGCTGAGACCAGTGTCTGGGGTTAAATGTCCCTGTCCTTCGACAGGTCACCATCTGTGGAAGAGGCAGACCAAAACAAATCATTTTAATTCCCCAGGAATGTGAGAGGAGGTTACACAGCATAGACAAGGCCAGAGATGAGACAAGAACCCACATCTCCCACCTGCCAGGACGGGACTTTTCCCTCCACCCTGGAGCTGTCGCCAACCTCAGAGGTATAAGGAGTGTATTGGGCAGACACGTTGCCAGCACATTTCTCTAGGAGCCCGGAGTCTGGGGGTGAGAGAGGCATGCACAAAGTCTTGTGGAGCCCCTGATTCTGCCTGGAGCAGCCCAAGGAGGAGACAGGAGTGGACGAGAGCTTAGGGAAAGGCATCCCAGGCAGAGGGAACAGCCTGGGCAGAAGCGTGGAGGCCCTCGGTAGCTGCGGGCCACTCTGCCGGGTGGTGGCCTTCAACCCCCTGCACAGCGCGGCACACGAGAGGCCGCCCTCGCGTTCTTCCTCGTGGGAGGCCTCCCAAGGACGTCCGGAGAGCTCTGCCTCAGGTTCTTATTGTCTGAGGTCACTGAGCCTCCCAAAAGTATTTCAGGAATGTGGAGGCCTGACTCACTCTCTTCCTTGAGCTCACAGTCTGAAGTTCATAAAACCGCTTTCCCCTTTAGTCATTCTTATTCAAACATCGGTTCACATGCTTCACAGATGGAGCTGGCAGGAGGAATCCAGGGACACATTTTTTGCTTAGGATGTGAAAGTAGATGAGGAGTGAAGGAGATCAAGGAGAGATTATTCACCAAGAGCCAGGCCCCTAGGCAGGGGCTGTTGATGTGCACAGAGAATGGCTGGCTTGCTCAGAGCAGAGACCCCAGCAGAAAGGAAAGCGGTGGAAGCAATCCTTTCAGGCCTCAGTTTCCTCATCTGTAAACAGGGACAATAACCATGCCTACTTCTTCGGAGAGTCATGATAAAGATAAAGATTAAATGAGTTAATCCATGCAAAGCACTCAGAATATTGCCTGATACATTATACGCACTCAATAAATACTAGCTTATTATTAATATCATTACTCATAATTGGCAAAGAGTGAGTTTTCTAAACACAGTGATGGGGAGAGAGGAAGTCTTCCTGGAATAGGATTGCATGGGTTACCCCTGAAAGGAAAAGCTCCCCTGCAGTGTGTGGAACTGTCTGGCAGAGGACTGGGACATGGCACACAGTGGGAAGGGTAGTGCCAAGGCTCAGAAGAGAAGAAACCTAAGTGTCACATCTGACCAGATGCCAAAGACAAAGCTGCAACTAAAGTACTTCTTCTGGATGGGAAACATGTATCAAAATGTCCAGAGAATAAACAAAGGGGACACTGAAGAGACATTTAGGACGTGGGCTGGGCATACAAATAGCCCAGTGCAAGTTTCCAAATTGGTGTTATTCACCTTATTTCTCCTGGGCCACGTAGGCAATGACATTGTCAGCAAGGTAGGCAGGCCAAGAACGGATCAGATGCTCTGTTTTCCTCCTTCCTAACTCCAGCTCACTTTAGAGGATTGAAAATGCCAGGAGACTTCCAGATCAACCCCCCCTCCCCCGAAACTGCCTCGGGCTATTTGGAGATCTGTCCTAGAGCACGTCATCAGTCATCAGTTGTCTTGACTCAGAAATTTGAGTCTAAGTGGTCTTAGCACTGCTGGAATTCTATTTGGCCAAGGTGAACCTCTTTGCCTTTCGGAACACTCTACAGGGAAACTCTCACTCCTGCCTGACTTAGACAAGGCGCTGGGCACCCCGGTGGAGGTACAGACAAGGAACGCATGCAGCCCCAGAGAGCCTCTGGGGTTCGTTTCGCAGGCCCAGTGCTTTATTTCTTCCTTCTCCCTCAGTCCCTTGGTCCCCCTCGCCTCTCTCCTCCTATTCCAATTGGCCAAAAGGCTGAGCACTTGCCCCTGGGCGCATCTGCCATTGCAGTGACCACAAAGTACGAATCCTACATGAATTTGAAAGGTCTTTTTTAAAAAAGTAAAAACAGTCCTAGTGGAAGAGAGGATTGAAGGGTTTCACTGAAGGCAATTGAAAAAAGTTATTAGCAGCTCAAAAAGAGAGATGGCTGAATACATAGGAGGAGGAGGCAACTTCAGACCAATGACATTACTCTCTTGATGCATGGAAAGTAACTAGAGAGTTGAGATGAGGTGATTCTTGAAAGAAGGAAAGGTTATTAGATTCCTTACTATTAGTCACCAAAATTCCTCAATTTTTTTATTAACCAGCTTTTCCCCCTAATAATAAGATACATGTTTACGGTAAATAATTCAAACAGTGTAGAAGGGAACGAGGTGAAAAGCGAAATTCCTTTTCTCCACTCCACACCCTCTTCCCCACACCTCCCTGAGTCCCACTCCCTAGCAGAAACCACTCTGAACAGTTCCCTCCACCTCTTTCTAGAATTTTCCATGTACCTTCCATCCTCCTCTCACACTACTCTCCTCCTTAACTCACCCACAAAGGGCCTTCAATCTTGGGATCTTGCAGCATTCTACTTCTTTTGTCAGGAAAGTCCTTCTAGTCTTTGTGTGTCTGGCCCATTCAGGACTCTGCTACTAGCTACTCAGAACTGTCACCTGCTCAGAGAGGCCGTCTGCGACCTCCCTATTTAAACAGGAGTCTCATCGTCACCACCATTAGATACCCTGACAATCCATGCTCATCACTGTCTACCCAACCCTTAGCACAATGTCTGGCACGCAGAAGGTATTTGATAAATACGTGATGGATGCATGAGTGAGTACATTAGCTGCACACACACACACACACACACACACACACACACTCACACACATACTCACACACACACGTATAGAGATTCTTTCCACAAAATATGAAAGGGATGGTATTACACCTAGAAGTCTGCAAAAATGATAATAATCATAAGCAACATTTCTTAAGCACGTTTGTTCCAAGGACTATTCTAAGCTTTTTACATGTACTCTTTCATTTAATTCTTACAACAATCCCATAAGATAGGTACTAATACTATCCCATTTTACAGATGAGGAAACAAAGGAATGGACACACAGGGAGGGTAAGTAACTTCCTCAGGTCACACAGCTTGCAAATGACAGAGCTAGCACATAGAAGTTTCCCTCATAATGACTTTAGCCTTAACAAATATATATTTTTTTATTGTGGCAAAATATACATAACAGAAAATTTACCATTTTAACCATTTTTAAGTGTGCAGTTCAGTGGCACGAAGTACATTCACACTGTTGTGCAACCATCACCACCATCCATCTCCAGAACATGTGTCATCTTCCCAAACTGAAACTCTGCATCCATTCATGAAACAAAAACTCTCCATCCCCTTTTCCTTCCAGCCCCTGGCAGCCGCCATTCTATTTTCTGTCTCCATGAATTTGAATACTCTAGGTACCTCATATAAGTGGACTCACACAGTATTTGTCCTTCTGTGGCTTATTTCACTTAGCATAATGTCCTCTTTAATTAATATTTTAATGAATAATTTTATTGAATAAAATATTCAAGCACATCATATGAAATTCAAAAGGCACAAAAGGACGTAGAGTAAAAATCAAGTTCTTCTCCTACCTCTCTGTCCAGGCACCCCCGGGGCACTCACTCTTCCCAGTATCCTTCCAGAGATGCTCTATTCATTTTGTTTTTGTTTTTTGTTTTTTTGTTTTTGCGGTACGCGGGCCTCTCACTGTTGTGGCCTCTCCCGTTGCGGAGCACAGGCTCCGGACGCGCAGGCTCAGTGGCCATGGCTCATGGGCTCAGCCGCTCCGCGGCATGTGGGATTCTCCCGGACCGGGGCACGAACCCGTGTCCCCCGCATCGGCAGGCGGACTCTCAACCCCTGCGCCACCAGCGAAGCCCAGATGCTCTATTCATATACAATTATATGCCCACATATATTTTTTACACCAATAATAGCATATTCTACATTCTGTTCTGATTCTTGCATTTCCCATTTAACTGTATACCTTGGAGATCTTTCCACTCCTTTATACATAGAACAGCCTCTCAGTAACAAACTGAAATATAATATATATATAGGAAGTGCATATACTGCAAGAATACCACTGAATAAATGGTCACAAACTGAACACACCTGTATAACTAGCACCCTGATCAAGGAACAGAACATTACCAGTTCCGCCAAGTCCCTCTCTGGTTCCTTTCCAGGCATGACCCATCCCCTCCCCAAGCGTAACCACACACCTGACATCTTAACAGACTAGATTAGGTTTACCTGTTTATGTAGCTTTTATGAAAAGAATCATACTGCATATACTCCCATGAAGGGCTCGTTTTGCTCACCATTATGCTGGTGAGATCCATCCATGTCACTGACCTTCAGCTGACATTTAACATCTTTGAATAATTTAAGACCCTTGTTGCTGCCAATGAGACCGTCTCTGTCGGCTTGAGGTTTTGCATGTCATACACACATTCACTCAATCTGACCCTCACAACCCCTGGGCTTTCTCTAAATGGCCTGGTAAATGCCTGAAAGAGTTCCCAGACAGCCCAAATTCACCTCCAGGTGCAGCTAATGATGAAAACCAGCAGCCCGGTGTTGAGAGGGCTTATGTGGGAGCGAGCAGAGGGGAGGAAGGAGCAGCAGCCTTCCTTTCTGATCAGCATCTTTGCAGCCACAGCTTGGTGAGAGATGCCTTTTTAGGCCTCATCCACTCGGCCAAGAACTCAAATCTCAAATTCCCTGAAAATGAAGAATCATGACAAAGCACTGGTCTGCATTCCCTTTGCAAACGTTACTTTGAAAGAGCAGTTCAAACTACTTCCAAGTAAAGAGCAAAGCAGCTTTAACTAATATCGGCAAAGGGCCTAAGAAAAGAGATGTAGCTAATGTATTCCATCTGTTTGTTTGCTTTCTTGTGCCCTAAGACTCAGGACAAAATACCAGTTTGGCAAAGGAATTGTATATACAGGGCAGGAACAAGGTACCAACAGGGCAAAGCTGGACACACTGTCCGACCTGGGTTGGCCACGTATGAACTTGAAATCCCAAACTTCAAATCCGTCCCCAACCTCACTCCCACCACTAGCCTGGCAATGACAGGAGTATCTATTCCCAGAATGAGTTGTTAAACAGCAGAACCAATCTGCACGTTCATGTGGGCCAGTCATCGCTGCCCTGATTGGCTCAGGAGGCAACACGCAGGACTGCATTCTTGTGGTTTGCCCTTCCAGAAAGGCCTTTCCCGAGCACCACATGCTGCCTGCACTGGGTCCAGCAGAAGAGGGGGGAGGCAAAGATGTGCCCTACGGCAGACTCTGTTTTACCAGAATAATACTGTGCTTCTTGCTTTGGCTGAAGTCATTCATTTTCCCCACATGGGCCTTCTCGCTCAAGGCTTCACTGCAGGAGCTCCAGAAGACCTCTTCTCTATTTACCTGCCAGCCCGTAACAAATAATTATAGTGGCTGCCGGGTATCCTTCCAAACTGGTCGTGATCTCATTCAGTTATTTTAGCAGCAAAAAAAGTTACAGAAAACCCAAGATAATCCCAAAATCATCTCCCAGCTTTCAGTTAGGATGTGGAAAGAGAGAAAAGGAAGAAAGGATAAGCATAGGAAAAGAAGAGCAAAGAGCTCGTGGGAGAAGTTGAAAATAAGTCTTCTCCAAGTCCAGAAAGAATATTCCATTTAAGTGCTATATAAAGGTTTTCTTTGATGAGTAGTAGAGTACTGTATAAGGTGTGTTACTTTCTAGTGGCTTTTCAACCTTGTATGTATTGAAAGGTGTTTGATACCCATTGCAGACAAGGGGAAAGGGTGCACGCACTCCCACAGCGGGTCAGGGATGGGAAGGGTCTGCCAAGGCCGTTGTCAACTCTCAGGTCGTATCACTGGGGGCTGCTACTTCTCTGGCCCAGGAGCCTGTGGAAGCTAGTCCTGGATACATACCACCCTGTTTGGCGCTATTCCACGGAATTATTTCACAGTCCTTCCTGGAAACGTCTTTAAAAAGAGAATGGAGATGAGAAATGCCCACAGGGAACATTTTCATAGCGGTCCACAATCTCAACTGGCTGGAATCTGAAGAAGGCAAAAAAAAAAAAGAAAAGAAAATGGAATGTTTACCTGAATGATTGAACAGAAGATAAGCAAACATCGGGTGACAGAACAAACACACAGGAAATATGACCTACCTACCTTGGGAAGGGCTGTAGTTCTTGAATTCGTCTTGAAATGGGAGGAGGTTCTCACTGACTCTGGGGTTTTGAACCCAAGTCTGAGCAAAAGCTTCAGTCTTGATTCCTGGAAGGGCAGTATAGAGTGCAAGGGCCAAGGGCTTTTAGAGCTGGTGGAGTCTGAGAATCAGGCTCATGTGAATAGAAGTTCCAAGAACCAACAGTAGCTGGCAGCAGATAACCTCTCCAGGCTGGAGGATAGCTGAACCCTTGACTGTTAGTGCAAGAAAGTTAGAGATGGCCCAAGCCCCAGTCCCTCACTTTACAGATGAGGAAGCCTAGGTCCAGAAAGGGTAAAATCTCGTCCCAGGTCACATAGCTGGGTAATGGCACAGCTTCGAACAGCGTGAAGGTGAGCTAGCTTTCATTCCCATCCCTCAGCCAACGTGTGACCCGAGAGCAAAGTAGTCGGGGGCAGAAGGAAGAGGAAAATCTATGGGTTTTGAGTCATTAGTAACCCTATCGTTAGATACACAGTTGACATCATTAGCCAGCTAACTCTGCTAATGTCCCACGTCCTCAGTGAAAGAGGCAGTATCTGTCTGACTAAGGAGGGGACTGTTATCGTTAGCCATTTGTGGCAGACATTTTTTTTTCAAGTTTAAGATTCTATCAATAATACATACATATTCAATAGAAAGGGATTTATATAACATAGTCACTATCTAAATATACACCTTGATCATTTTATCATGTAGATTGAATGAGTGAACATTTGTCCTTTAATTTTGCCAGAAGGAAAAAAAAAAAACTTCCTTTGAATTATACACAGAATGATGACAAAGTTATATGACTTGTAGTTTAAAAATAAAATTTGTTAGGTCCCCCTCCCCTTTTGCATATATATTAGTTTTTAAAAAGTGACTTGAGTCATAATGAAGGTGTTCAAAAAGTAGACACAAAGACAAAAGTCCATTCAAACAGCCTTGGCAGGGTGAGGAAGAGTTTGTCCAACTGTGGAGTTCCTGGGTTGGGGCAAGGGAGAAGGGCATGCCTTGCTACGTCTTGACAAATGGAGATGCCACTGACGTGGAGACAATCCCAAGCATATTTTACATGCTTATTTCTGAAGGCCTTTCAAGGGGCTGAGAAACTAGAACGCCAGGTTGTGGGAGGATATAGACTTTTTTTCTCATTGTTTTCTAATGTAGGTTAGTTAGAACATCTAGAATACTGAAAGACCTCTTGTTTTCTATTCAAGGTAGACGAATGACAGTTATAGTCACTTAGGTCTAGAAGGACTTCAGAAATCACCTAATCCAGCATCTTCATTTTCCAGATCAGAAAACAGAGCCCCAGATAGATCCAGTAATTTAATCAAGGTTAGCACAAGCTCTCACTGTTTTGCCAACCTCTACTGTGTGTATTGGAGAAGAGTGAGGGTGGGGAAGACAGCATTCCAACAGGTCTGTGAACCTCTCAAAATGTAAGCCAGACAAAAAGTGTATGTAGCGTACTTCCCTGGCAGATTTCAATCTACATGAATTAACTTGAAGATTTAAAAATGTTAAAATTATAATCGTTACCCAGCCCTCTAAAAGTGTTCAGGTGTGAATACTTTGGAGAACGTTTTTCTGTTTTCTCAGGGGTGCTGGAGCCTATGAGGGGCTAGATGACTGCTGACAACATGGAGTGGCGGGGCGGGGGAATTGGAGCCACACGCTGAGAGGTCTCTCCTGGCAAGTGTCACCAGCTTGCCTCGATGAGCCACCCTCGTTGTTTGCAGCAGAGCACCTTTCAATTCCTTTGGCAGCTGAAGTCTATACTTTTCAGTGGTGGTGCAGTCTGATGACAATTGTCCACAAAACCAAGGTTAGCCAGCACTGAACCTCCTTGGCTTCCCCCAAACGCTCTAAGCCTCAAAGCCCCAGAGATAGTTTGATGAATGAGCCCACACCCTTGGAGCTTAATAGGACTGCTATTACCACTCCACAAGGATGCCTACCATTTATTGAGCACTTACTGTATACAGTGCTCAAGACCTGTTATCGTGTTTCCTCTCCACATCAGCAATGCGAGGTAGAGGTAATGGCTCCCTGATTCAGAGATGAGGAAAGCAGAAGTTAGCCAAGGCTTAGTAACTCACCCAAGTAACTCACACGGCTAGTAAGTGGCAGAACTGGTTAAATTCTTGACTCTCAGACTCCAAAACCTCTGCCTCCTGGGTCAGAGCCCATGCAGGTAGAGCAGCATCCGTGCACCCACGTTCCAGATTTCAAGCTATTGTCAAAAGCCCTCTTAGTTCTAATTTGTTTGGAATCCTGTCCTCTGAAACTTCATGTTTGTCATGCATACATATGACTTCCTTAGATTTCTCTGCAAATTTCTACCAAATAAAACCATATGCACTTCCATAGCAACACTGCAACACAAATATGGTGTGTAATCTTTGCCCACTGAAGTACACAGCTTGAAAAGTTAAAAAAAACCAACAATTACATCTGTGTACAGTTGAACTGAACCCCATGGCAACAAATACAAACACAAACTAGGGTTCTTCTCTTTAAGACTTTTCTTCTCTTTGCAGGAAATAATGTTAGAACATCAGAAACTGGGTTGTAACACTTGTGACTAAGCAGGGCCCCAGTTCGGTGACCGATGAGCCGCCAGGGCGGGGCAGGCCCTCCCGCGGGACAATGGCCCCTGCCGGCCGCGCGCGCGTCAGACCCGGCCCAGGAGCCCTGGCCACCGGCGCTTGACGTACGCGGAGCCCCCGGGGCAGTGGCCCGGGCCTCGTGGAACCCGAGAGCCGCTTGCGCGACGGAGCCGGGTCAGCTCCACGCTGGAGGCTGGGCGCGACCTGACCCGCAGGAGCGCGGGTGGCGGTAGGGGAGGGACCGGGGATGCGGGGACGTCCTTTCCTGCAGTCGCCGCGCGCTGCCTCCGCACCCCATTCATCCTCCCCACGACCGTCCCAGGGCGGTGTTGCTTTCAGCCACTTTTCCAAACGAAATCCTCCAGCCTCACGGAGGAGAGCAACTTGCCCAAGCAGACTCCGCTGGAAAGGAGTGGGGCAGGGATTTGAATCCAGGACTTTTTTTTTTTTTCCGCCCTATTTCGCGTGGCTCCCGAATCCTAGAGCGCCAAGGAAGGTAATTTGCACCCCTTCGCGCCCCGGGTTGTGATTCTTCTGCGAGCAGCCGCCGGGTGCACCTCCTGGGGAGCTCTGTGGGTGGAGGCATCGGCTGCGCTGAGTGACGCAGGTAAAGGCGGGTCTGTCTGTCTGAGGTCCCTGCTTCTCTTCTCTTATTCTCCCTCCTCCCAGTGCCCCAGCTGTTTAAGACTTTCTACGTCTTGACAAATGGAGATGCCACCGACATGAAGACAACCCCAAGCAAACTCTAGGCAACTGGGGTTGTGCAGTGATTTGCTCACGTTTCCCCAGGGAAGGGTCCAGCACTCACCAGCTGATGGGGGTCGGGGGTGGATTTCACGGAGTAAACGCTGTTCTCTGTGTTTCACATTCATGAACCAGAGAAACTTGTTAGGATCAGCTGCTAAAACCTGAACGCTCCTTGGCTGCTTCCTCACTGGACTTGTGCTGAGGTATCCAATTGACTACTGAGGGGACGGGGGTGGGTAGGTTGAGGGACATCCAAGTGGTGATAACAAGAAAACCTCCCATTTCTGGAATACTTACTAGGTGACAGGTGCTCTGAGAAGCTCTTGATAACATTTCATCCTCACAAATCCGGGGAGGCAGATAGTATTATTTATCGTCATCTAACATAGGAGAGTTCCAGAGCTCTAAGGGGTCGTCTGTTCTGTCCAAGATCCTGCAGTGGCAGAGCTGGTTCTGCCCAGGGCTTCGGACTCCAGAGCCTGACCAGGAGTGATTTCCCCATAGAAGGGGGTGGAGGCCACTCAACAAAGACACACACAAGATTGTGCCACGAGAGACCACATTATTCCTCAGACTCAGGCGGACTTGAACCAGCTTTACAATATGGTGGGGGGGGGGGGAGGGGGAGAGGGGTAGGAACATCCCCGCTTCTTGTCCAGATCCAAAGAGGGGATCCAAGGTTCAGTCAGGAAGGCTCTTTTTTTAATCAACTGTTTTTTGTTTTCAGAACTAAAGTGGAAATGACCCAGTGAGGAAGGAAAAGGAGCACGGCCTGCACTGGTCCCACAATTAAAACATATACGCTGGCCAAAGGTACATCACTCCTCCACCCATCTTCAGAGAGAGAAGGGCCCTTTTTGACCTGCAAGTCTACTAAAGCATTCCACTGGGGAATTCTCTGCCCCTTCTGGAGAGACACTGTGAGAAACCCTTTTTCTTTAGAATGCAGCCGCACAAAGGGTTTTGTGCAAATACCAAGCCATGATTCTATCTATAAATGCAAAGAAGCATTAGGGATGATATGTGAACAAAAGCTGGACAGAGGATGCATGCCCAGATGCTGTCTTGGCCAGGTTGCAATTTGAATGATCTAATGCTTTCTGGCTCCTTCTTGCTTTGCTTTTCCAATTTGGTTTGAATATTTGCATTGCTGTATTATTTTTCCCTGTACAACTGCTGTTGTCTGTACACAATTAGGTCATTTTCATAGTTGGGTGAGGAGATATGGCAGACTCAAGATGAGCTGCAGCTGGTAGCTGGTTCCCTCCTGGGATGTGTATTTAGATCCCCATCCCTTTGGTCCCAAAGATACTACCTGCACCCAGCATCTAAACGTTTTAATGTAAGTCATCCAACCAAGTGGAAAGAACCACGACATCCACTGTAATAGATGGGTAAGCACATCTTGTTTCTATAAGTTGTGGGTTGATTTGCTGATCTAATCATACTGTTCCTTGGGCCAAATCTAACCCTGTATTGCTATGCTCCAGACAAAAGAAAGGACTGTTTCCTGGCGGCCTGTGGCTTCTTGGTCTGTGGAAGGTCTGCTGAGGTAGACCCTGGGCAAGGGAGAAGGAAAGGACATTAACAGGGTGAGGAGGAAGGACCAGCTGCCCCCAGAGGTGAACCCAGAAATGCATGTAGATGCTCAGGCCATTACGGAGGCTGGACTTTGAACTAGGACTCTGAAGAGTGAGAGAAAGGGGATCCCAAAGGAACGGAGGCTTATTTGGCAGATGAAAGTTGATCAGGGCCATGTTCACAAAGTGTTCTGCAATCCCTCAGTGGTGTAAACTCTCACTGATAACACGCTGCACTGATAGAGCTTTCTCAACTCACAGGAGTTTGTGGCCCGTTGGGCAAGGCCAGGGCTAAAGTTTATGTCCGTGCTACCTTTGAAATAAGGTTGGGCTAAACAAATGGAAAGGACAGTCTGTGATTATGGTCACTGGGGAAGCCCCCTGACTCTTAAAGTGCTTCATAATCAGACATGACTGTACCCAGCTTACTGAATGGACGGGGCAATCTCTCTGGTTTAGCCTTCTCACTGTTTTCTGCTTGTTTCCTCTCTCTGTACCTTAGATCTGAATCTGTGACACTGGCCTTGTTTCTCCTCTCTTCTTTCTTCTTTTTATCTAAACCACTCATTCACCACTCATTTACTAGATATTTGATCACCTTCGATGTGTCAGACATGTGCTAGGTGCTGCGGTTACAAGTGAGTAAGGAGCCTCTGCTCTCACGGAGTCTGCGGTCTAATGAGGGACACCCCCCATGAAGTGTGATGGGTGTCATGTGAAGGGAAACCCACACTCAGGTGCTGAGTGATGGCTGAATGATGAGGCAGCCAACTCTGAGAGATGGGACACCTTACCCAAGCTCTCATAGAGGGCCAATGACAAGGCTGGAGCTAAAGAGCTCATTTGGGAGTAGAAGCCTGGCCTCTTGCCACCACCTCCTTCCAGAGCCACACTCAGAATCTTCTCCTCTGGTTCTTTCTCATCCAGTTGCACGTGCGTCATACTCACCCTTTTCCCAAGACTGAGCTATTCCCGCCTCAGTAAAATTCACATTTGTCACTAAAGCCAGATGTCCATTCCATCTCTAAGAACTGACGTGCTGATAACTTGAGCTGATAGACATAAAAGTACTTTGAGAACTAAACCACAACACAAACCGAAGTACCAAAACTACTATCTAACGTATTAATTCAATCAATGAATCAGTCAAGGGATCAATCATCAATCAATACTAGGTTCTGTGGGGGTGGGACATGTCTTCATGTACAGTATGGTCCCATCCCTAAAGGAATTTGTGGATAAGTTGGTGGTAGAGGGTTAAAGAGGGAAGGAAGTCGGCATTTATTGAGTGCTTATTGTGTAGTATGCGCTGTGCTACCTGCTTTTCCTTACAGTATTTCAGATAATCCTCACAACAATCTAGGAGGTCAGAACGATTTTTCTTAAGGTATGGATGGAATGCCCTCGCCCAATCCCTGTCTGTTCAAGCACAATGTAGCATAATAGCTAAAAGCCTTGGCACAGGACTCAAAACTCCTTGAATTCGTATCCAGGCAGTGTCAATTACTTTCTGTATGACTGAGCATATTACTCAAATTCTCTGTGCTTCAGGTATAAAGTTGGGGTGATAAGAATGGTGGCAATTTTATGCTTTGTTGTAAGGATAAGGTGACCATACATGGGAAGTACTTCCCATAGTGCCCTGGTCCGGAGTAAGCACTAGATAAAAATTAGGTATTCTTATTATTATCCAGCTCCAATCCCCCTTTTTTTTTTTTTTTTTTTTTTTTTTTTTTTGCGGTACGCGGACCTCTCACTGCTGTGGCCTCTCCCATTGTGCAGCACAAGCTCCGGACACGCAGGCTCAGCAGCCATGGCTCACGGGCCTAGCCGCTCCGCGGCATGTGGGATCTTCCCGGACCGGGGCACGAACCCGTGTCCCCTGCATCGGCAGGCGGACTCTCAAGCACTGCGCCACCAGGGAAACCCTCCAATCCCTTTTTATCTGCAAAGCCTTCCCAGATCCCTCATCAGAATTGATCTCTTTTACTTCTGTATCCTCACATCACTGTGGGCATGCCTCAGCACATTCTTACGTGTACCTGGTTATTAGTGTCTGGCACGGAAAAACACATTCAATAAATGAGGATAGTTGGACGAATGGATGTTTCTGTCTCCTAGAACTCTATCCCATGCTCATAGAAGGCAGGTAGTATTGTGTTTCTTGCTATAAGGCAGACTAAACACCCGGATAGCCTAAATAAAATACAATTAATATACTTCGAATGCCTGGCCAAACTCTCATGTGAATTAGGGAAATCCTCATGGACACACACACACACATACACACACATAAAGAGGGGCTGGAATTTAGAGTGGTAAACTGCCACTGAAACTCTGCTACTCTGGGAAGTCTGTCTATCTCAGTGACTTTGGGGTTTGGTTTCAGGGGCTTTACGGAGGACAGGAGACAAGGCTTAGTGCCCTCAAACGACGGTGAGTTGGAACTGAGACTTCTCATGAAAGTGAGACTCACAAGGGATACTACTCAATGAAAGGGTAGACTAGAAAAAAACCCTAACTGCAATGAAGAAAAACAAGAAAATATCTAACTTGGCCTGTGCTCATAAGATGTTAAAATCACAAACTTCCCATCTCACAGGTTTAGGGTTTGAATTTATATTATCTACATGGTCTGGGAACTTCAGCATTCACCAAAGATACAGGTGTGAACAAAACAGACAAAATTCTTGTCTTCATTGAACTTATGTTCTGGATGAAGAAGACAAATAATAAATAAGTGAACACATTAATATTCAAGATATTCTTACACTGTAAGAAATGCTATGAAGGAAGTAAAAGGGTCATTTAACAGAAAGACTGGGAATAGGATATCACTGAAGAAGCGAGAGCTCAATGATAAGAAGTCAAGTGAAGACATTACAAGTGAAGGATACAGCAAGTGCAAAGGCCCTGAGTGAGAAATAACGTGGCATGTTTGAGGAAGAGAAGTCAGTGTGTCTAGAGCTCAGTGAGTGACACAAAAAGCGGTCTGGGATGTGATCTGAGACGTGGGCAGGAGCAATAGGATTTTTTTCCCCCTGAGAGCAGCAGGAAGTCATTGGAAGTTTTTTTTTTTTTTTTTTTTTTTTGCAGTACGCGGGCCTCTCACTGTTGTGGCCTCTCCCGTTGCGGAGCACAGGCTCCGGACGCGCAGGCTCAGTGGCCATGGCTCACGGGCCCAGCCGCTCCGCGGCATGTGGGATCTTCCCAGACTGGGGCACGAACCCGTGCCCCTGCATCGGCAGGCGGACTCTCAACCACTGCGCCACCAGGGAAGCCCCATTGGAAGGTTTTAAGCACAAGAGTGATGTGTTCTGTCACCCTGAATACTGGTGTGGTAATAGATTGTAGTGGTATCAAGAAGGGAGAGCAGGAATCCCAGTTAGTGATTTTAGTCATTCAGGCAAGAGATGACAGCAGCTTGGACCAGCTTGCTGGCCATGAGTATGGAGAAAAGTGGAGGGATTTAGATATATTTTGGAAGTAGAAACAGGGTACTTGGAGTAGATATAAAAGGTGAAGGAAAGGGGAGGTGGGATCAAGCATGATTCCTAAGTTTTGGGATTGAGCAGCTGGGTGAACAGCGGTACCATTTTCCAGATGGAGAAGACTAGAAGAGTAGCCCTGGGCGGGTGTGGGGTGGGAACACGAAGCAGGAGTTCTGTTAAGCTGCACATGTTAAGCTTGAGATTACTGTTAGACATCTAAGCAGATAGATGTATATGAGGATATGGAGGAGCTCAGGAAAACGAGCCCCAAGCCAAGGGATGTTCCTATTTTGAGGCTTATGTTTCCTTCAGGATCTTCCTATAATGTAGGCTTGGACAGGGGTACATGTAGGGGACTGACCACTTCTAGCTACACACTCTGTGGGAACAGGGTCGATGTAGCTCTGGAGTTCAGGAGACTCTTCCTGGCCCATTGCCCAACTCAGCAGTGGAGCTTGCAGTCTTCCAGGCCCACCTAACCCTCATGCTTTGGTAGCTGCTGTAGTTTTAAGCCAATGTGCTTTTTGAGGGAATGCCAACAGGCTGAGTACAGAAACAACTCAGTGACAAACTCAGGCGGTTCTTCTGTGGGGAAGGGTGGAGAAGTCATCATATAATCTGGCTCCCACCAGCTCCCGCCCACTACCTCAGAGCATTATATCTCAGAGATCCAAAGGAATAGAGTGTCAAGAATATGACGCATCAGAGATACAACGGAAAAGGAGAACCCAGCACGAGGTAATGACCCAAAAATGCCATAGCCCATTACATAAGCGAAAGCGAAACCTCTGAGGAACGAATAAACAAAGGGTATCATATTGATATAAAAATACAAGAAGCTCACTCTGTGGTTGCTGACATACATCATTGTGGAAATAAACTCATGTCCAAAGTGACTACAGTTAAACTTGGAACCACATGACAGGAGCTTTAGGAAGTTCCAAAATAATCAAGGATAACTTGAACAAAGTAGCTTTCTTCCCCAGGCTTATGGCTTTGGCAGAAAGGACAAGCATCCCTCTCTGGAGAGGAGGGACCACAATTCAAGGGGACCAAGTGACTCAAGGTAGTTCCTATGAAAGAAGGAAACTACCACTGCCTTGGAAAGGGACTGTAAGTTGACTGACATTAGTTAGGATTCAGCTCTCCAACCCATGAGACTGTAGTAGAATACTTTTCTTCTCAGCTACGTATATATTCATACTTGCTAAGAAATTTTTCTCCTTTCATTTCTCAGGAAAACCAAGACTGTCACTTGATCCTGTACCTGATCGTGTCACTCTGCCAACTAGGAAACTCAGAGCCAAACTGTGGCCCACCCTTAACTTATAAGTACATAAAACTTTAGGTAATATGTAGCTTGTGTGACCACCTCATTGTTGGCTTAATTTTGTTTTTATACCCTTATTTTTCTTTCCCCCATTTTATGACTTTAAAAAAACCAGTATATTTAACACACCAGGTGTTTTGGAATGAAGTAGAATACAAGAAAATAAATAAACTTTCTGCCCAAACAGGCAGCATGAAAAACAGGTACCTGGTGGTGTTATGATATCTCAATGAACCAAACAGGTTCTAACTGCTGTCTGTTAGACATCAGGTAGACAGGAATCTTGCTGCAGCTATAACACGATGGCACATCAAACGTTCATGAACAAAAGAGAAGGTATTCAAGATTAGATGGGCAGAGCCAATAAAAACGATCAGCTATGCAATTCCAGCTCCTTTAGGGGCTAATTTCCACCCAGCCTGGGAAAGCCTTCCAGGAGGAGCTCCTTTGGCCTGTCTAGGTGGTTCTCTTACAGAAACTTGGTTGTACCCTGGGCATGGCTAGTCCCTCAGCTTCCACCTACTGGGATCGACCAGACTCTTGCCCAGACAAGTGGGTCAGAACCCACCCTTGACCTCTGGAAAGGTTACTCTGCCTGCGATCTGATTATTCACATTTTAGTAGTTTTATTCCTTTTTTCTGTTTTTAAAAAATTACAAAAGTAATACAAAGGCAATAAAAATTCAAATGATACCAAAATATGTAAAATGTAAAATCAAACCTCCCCTTCTTTTCCTCTCTTCTCCCATTCTAACGCTCCTCCCCATTCATCAAAAGTAACCACCAATAACTATGGTATGAATACGTCTGGATCTTTTCTATACACATTCAGACATATTTACATACACATACATGTGCTTCTAAAGTCTGTGTATAGCTTTATTTTTTTTAAAATAATTTTTCTATTCACATTACTCTGTAACTTGCTTTTTGCAGTCAGTAAAACATTGTGGACTCTACTTCTGTTACAGACGTATCAACCACATTCTTTATAATGGCTACTGAATGAATCATGAAACTATACCATAACGTATTCAGCCTATTAAGGGACATTTAGGTTGTTTCCAATATCTTGGTAGGACAAATTAATGCTGCATCGAACATTCTTACACCTGTAACCTTTTACTTTTTTTATTCTTAAGAGCAGAACCGCTGGGTCAAAGGGTATGCATATGTATTGAATTTTGATTGGCACTGCCAAACTGCCTTCCAGAAAGACTGACCAATTTACACTTCTACTAACTATGAAAGGGTGGCCTTTGTTCACATTCTCATCAACAATGGATATTGCCGGGGTTTTTTGTTTTTGTTTCTTTAATTTTGGCAGAACTGATTGGCAAGAGCATGGTAATTATTTTAGTTTGTATTTTCCTGATCAGTAGTAAGCGTGATCATTTTTAGTCTTTTGCTATGGCTACAATGAAAGACAAACCTGAAGGAGTGGTTTTGGTTTATTTCTTTTAGATACAGATGACCAATCCAAACAGTGATATTTTCCGCTACTGATCGCTAAGAAGGTCCATGTTGGAATGTTATACATTTCCATGTTAGGAAAGTCAGTCGTAATTGAACTCCCGCGGTCAAATTGCACATGATGTTTATTCTGGGATTCACATAATGGCTTTGGCCCAAAACAATTAAAAGATGTCAGAACTATACTCTGATAATATTCCCTTGTATCAACATTATCATACTAGCATTTACAAGTAACAGAAACAACTCTGACCAAGTTATGGATAATAAGTTCATTCTACAATGGTTGGGAGCCCATGATTGGGCTAATTAATGGGATGACTGGCCCCGAGGAACCACCATGGTGGTCTCATAGCAGGCATGGTATGGCTGGGAGGTCACCTCCACACAGCAAATGTTTTAAGTTTCTTGATCTCTGTGCTCAATAATCTACTTCTAGGGAGAAAGCATCTATTGGCTTAACTTGGGCCCCAGGAGAAGGCAGGCTCTTAATTACAGTCCCAACAGACTGAATCCAACAGGAAGAGATCCTTCTTCAGAAGGAAATTGGGGTATTGTTAGGAAGTGAAGTGGATGCTAGTCAGACAAAAACAAAACAAAAGAAACAAAACTATCCCCTACACTAATCTTTCCAACTGCCATTTCTTCTCTTTACCTTGTAAACCTTTCAGTTCCCACTGTCATCACAGACAATCTGACAGACAGCATAGCAAGCTGCTCTCACATCCAGAATGGGGACCTCATGGGGCAGAATAACAGAGACCATCTTATTCCTTGCATTTTGTGCTATGCTTGCTCAAGTACTTTCTACTATTCTGGGCCTGGGATCAAAACGCTTAAGTCTTAGAATAAGAACCATTTTCCTGAGAGGTTATAATATTGGCTTTTTCTCACTCTCCATTCTCTTTGGTTATCCTTGAATGCACAGAAATTCTGTGTATTCATTAATTCATTCATTCACCCATGTAACTACTATTTATAGAAAGCAACCTTGTGCTAGACATTGTTCTAGGTGCTGAGGGAACAGCAATGAAATGGAAAGACAAGGTCTCTGTCCTGGTAACAGATGAGACTGGAAGGAGTAAGCAAGGTTGGAATTTGTACTTTGGCTTTTACCTGAAAAGCAATAGAAAGCTATTCCAAGGTTTTGGTCAGGTAAGAAATATGATCAGATTATATTTTAGATACGTTGTTCGAATTGGCATGGAGAGAATGGACGACAAGGCGATAAGAACAGAGGCCCAGAGACTAGTCAGAGGACAAATGTAGTAGCTGGATGAGAAAAGATGTTAACTTGGACTAGTTTGGTGGCCAAAGAGAGAAAGAGATGTGGACAGAATAAAAAGATATTTAGGAGGTAGAATGAACAGGATCCTGTAGGTGGTGGGAGTGTTAGAGAAAAGGAAAGAGTCAAAGATAACTCTGACATTTCTGGCATAAGCAACTGGTTGAATAGTGACAACAATGGGTAACCCAGGAGGAGCTGGTTAGGGACAAGTGGAGTAAAGGATGAACTAGCTGTGGGTCACACTGAGTACATGTGTGACTGTCGTGTCAGGTAAGCAGTTAGGTCGGGTCTGAAGGTCAGGAGAGAGATACAGAATGTGGAGTTATTGGTGGTCACTAAGCCAAGGAGTTAGAAGACAGTGTCCAAGGAGAGGATGTAGACTGAACAGATGGGTCACCAACGTTGAACTCATACCTTCAATGAAGGAACTCTGGAATAGTTTGCGTCAGGAACTGTAACTTCTATATTCTGTGGAGCCCCACCTTAATTCTTCTCTGCTACAGTTGTCTACAGTCTCCAATACCAGCCGGCCCCTTCATTTAAGGAGGTTAATAACTTAAGCAATATTAATGGTGGACCCACCATTTGGCCCAGACCATAGAAAGATTCTCAGCTAGTTCTGTTCAGTTCCATCTTGTTTGGAGGGAGACGTGTTCCTCGTCATGCCCACATCCTCACACAAATTGTCCAGGTAAGTCTCTCACCTTTGGTTCAAGGGCTTCCAGGTTTCCGGGGCCACTGGACACAGGGCTACACAGGCTGTGGGTTGGTGTTGGTGGGATGCTGGGGTCTACCCTTGAGGATATCCCAGCCCCGAGTCCCTTCTACTCTGTTCCTTGGTCTTCATGGCAAATTTGAGGATCCTCTTCCCTTCAGACAGTCCTCTCTGGTGCCACCTGCCCTGCTCATCTCCCTTCCTCACACCAGCGTTAGGATATCTAGTCATATGGAAAGACTGTACATTCAGTGGATCCTTTGGGTCTTTGTTTCTGTTTCCATCTGAAGTGCCCTTAGGTACCACGGAGAGAGAAGAAGGGAAAGGAAATACACAGGAAGCCCATTAATTGTCTGAGAACGCTGCCACACTTTCAGATGACAGGTTCACCTACAAATGTTTCAGGAATCAGCTAAGCTTCTGAAGTTCTTAATACTGCCAGGAGTAACTCAGAAGGCTGGGAGTACGGGTGGAAACATCAGGCACACAAGCTGTTGAAAACCACAGTTTTGGTAAATATATGCACCGTTGTAAAAAACGTATTTGCAAAAATCTAGGTGTTTCCAGTCCAGCCCTCCCTATTAATCAAAGGATTTTCTTGAGCTCCATGGCCCGGCCTGCGATCCCAGCTCTGACCACTGCTGCCCATGCAAGTCTCAATGAATTCCTCTCAGAGCCGCCAGACTCCCTTGGCTGGCGACTTGTTCCTCTTGGGACAGTGTTTGCCTGAGCTGAGCAGCCGGGCCCCCAGCTGTGCAAGGCCCTCTCTCCGGTAAGAGGAAACCCTTTCAGCTTAGTCCATTAACACAAACATTCAAAAGCAAACATTCAAAAGCCACAGATCGTGTTCACATAAATAAAATAGGATTGAGAAAAGCTTCACCCCCAGAAACCAAAGGGGTGTTTTAAAAAACTGCCCCTCTGCCGTCCAAGTAGGCAGGCAGCAAAGCCACAGCGATTCCAAAGGCTTGTGTGCTTGGTAGAGCTGGGTGGCTGAGGCCACAGGCCTTTGAAGAGGAAATGCCATCCCTGGGACAGGCAGGCAGCCAGCCCGAGTCTTGAAAGGACCAGAGAGAAGCAGAAAGCAGTGAAAGGGAAGGGGGAGCACAGCTGGGAAGTGAAAAATGGGAGGAAGGTGCAGGGAAAATAAATGGGGAGATTCTTCCCAACTGTGCTCCCCACACCCAGACCAAAGAGTCACTAGACAGAGCAATTCACTGTGCCCCTGAGACGGAGCGGAGGCGTGGAGAGTCCTGGTCAGCGGGCACAGCTCAGAGTGACTAAGGCTCCGAGGAGGGGTGTGTGTGTCCTCGCTGAGGGGTGGAGATGGGTGGTGGTGTCTGGGCTGAGAGATGCCTTTAGTTTGAAAGCTTCGGAGGAAATTAACTTTACGAGGTGCCTCCCTGTCTCCCAGAGTTATTAAAAGAAAGGAGGGAGCAAAGAAGAAATGGAAAAATGGTAATACCTCAGGAAGGGCTGAGTGATCCCAAATGAAGGAAATGGGAGGCAGATTAAGTGATGAATGTGCAACCTCCCCTCAGGGAGGAAGAGCTCTGAGTGTGACCTTGTGCAAATGGGGAAACACACACACACACACACACACACACACACAGCACAACAACCAGTGTGGCCAAGGACAAAACACACAGAAACACATACAACCTCTGAATATCTAGGATGAATGACTAATTAAATATCCTAAGAACTTCCACGTAAAAGGTCTGTTGTTACTTCTGTCTCAATAGGGCAGCACTGAACGCTAAAGGAATGGCAGCGAGTAAGAGACGTGCTGTAAATCATGGGGTCCCGAGAAGGTACAAATCTGGGAGCCTTTGCGAGTCCTAACAATGGGGGCCATACATAGATGGATATCTAGACATCAATTGCTCTTTTGGTGACGAAGAGAAAAAAAAAAGCACTAGATCTAAACACTCCGCAAAAAAAAAAAAGCAAAGTCTACTGAAGTAATCCATTTCACAGGGTAGGAAGCCAGGTGTCTTCCTATTTGTTAAAAATCTCGGATTTAAATTTTTAAAACCCTCCTGCCTGACAATAATCCTCAGATCAGATGAGGCCACCCTCGCCCAACTCTGGCAAGCCCTGTCAGTGTTTGAAAGCACCATCCCTAGAAGCTTGTGCCTGCCCAGACACGTGCACCACAACTGCCTTACATTCAAAGTTGTGTTCAGGTAGGATAGCAAATCGCAGGGTTGGGAAAAATACAGCGGGAGACAAACAGCCCACTTACGGCACCTCTTCGGTCTCTTCACTTCTAAGCCCTCTGGTCCCCTAAGCCCCTTTGGATGGCAAAGCTAGGACCTTAATGCCTCTGGAGGTGACTCAGAGTGAGTGGCCTCCTAGTGGAGGGGCATCTTTGTGCTTCCAGACGGTGCTGAGTTTGCCTGGTGGTGCAGGAAACATCTCCAGCTGGTTTCTGCTGGCTCCTTCATCAAAGCTGCTCTCTGAACTTCTCTACAGGGGAAGCCCTTGGAGGCTTAGAGTTTTCTTTACCAATTTAACAGAGTATCCTGACTGAATTACTTCAGGACAGACGGTGACCAACCAAAGTACACGAGGTCATGATGGACAGCTCCAGTCTCCATGGGCTAATTTTTATTTTCAACTTTCTAATTATTTTGTGTATCAATAGACTTACAAACAATCAGCCACAGCATATTGAGTGTTTACCACGTGCTAGATGCTTTATATATACTACTTTATGTAATTTTTAGGCTGAGACAGGCACCATATTATTTCCTGGGTTAACTGAGGCTCGGAGAGGATGTACAGCTTGCAAGAGGATATATGACTAGAAAATCATGGTCAGGATTTGAACTCAGTTCTATTTCACTCACAAACATGTTCCTTCAATCCGTATACTGGATTGGCTCCTGGGACCAAAGACGGATTTATTTCTGCAGCAGGGAGAAATTGGTAAGAAATCCGATGCTGAGCTGAACCTTTAACTAGCATAACTCGATGCTCTGCCTCTGACATCGACCAGCAGGAACATTAGAGAGGCAAGGTTAGGACACTGTATTTAAAAAAGTTGAATAATTTCCTAAATATCTCCTAATCTCTCATTGACATATGTTGAGCCCATTAATATTTTCAGTCTACATCAATCTCTTGAATACTAGGTTGCATATGTTTATTATTTTCTACATTTATTACATTTTTATGTATCCTGAAATTACTTTTACATTTCAAGGGACACCCTCACTCTCTATTACTCCTGCATTTAATAAATTGGTTGATGGAATCAAGATCCAAAACAAAAACAAAAACAAAAACAAAAACCCTCAACAGACTGAAATGAAAGAATGAAAATAAGTAAGAATAAATGACAAGTCATGAACTGAGGTTCAGTTAGTCAGCCAACTGACTACAGAATGATGGTGAAAAAAGATGGATGCTGTCACTCAATGGTCAGCCATAGATGTGGTGATCTCAGGCTGCCCAAATAGAAACATAGGGCCTAGGACAAAGGGTGGGAGAGCTCTAGTTTAGTCTACGCTGTATATATATTAAGGCATGTTCTAGACACACAGCTTTAATAGCAACAAATCAAAAAAGAATGATGAGAATGATGAGAAAACCACATTTCATGAAAAGAGACCTGTGTGTGTGTGTGTGTGTGTGTGTGTGTGTGTGTGTTGAGAGAGAAGTGGAATTAACTGTCTTGAAACATTTGAAGTTGGTGGAGCGGCTTCAGAGGGAAGAACTGGAACCAAACGGAAAGCAATTTCAAGCGGCTCAGTGTAAGGGAGAATTTTCTATCAGAACTGCCAAAACAGAATGCGCTGCCTCAAATGGTGATAAGCCTTCCATCCTTGGAGATATTCAAAAAGAGGCTGGATGACCACTTGTGAGAGATGCTTTGGAGGGAATTTTGACATTGGAGGTGGGTGAGGCTGGGGAGGTGACTCCATGACCTCTAGGCTCCCTTCCAGTTATGATTCCCTATTTAATATCTCTCACCCTTCATTCACCATCTGGGCAATCCCTAAAAAAGCCAGTAATCTCCCAAAGCTTCCATTTCCCCTTTGGTAAAACCATTACATAAAACCTGTGAAATCACAAGTTTGATGTGAAAAATGCTAGTTATATTTCACTAGGTTTCATAATTACATATTTCTTTAAATAAATAATATTCATGAATCACATAAAAATCCCCTTGCTTAACCCCCTGAGTCACCTTTGGAGGCCCTGGACTAGTTGATCTCTATGATCCTTTTGGTTCTGAGATCCTAAGATTCTGTGGTTCTGCGGATTTCAATCATATACTTTGAAGGTCGTGACCAGGGGAAAGCTGTTTGGAAAGATGACAAGACCACTAAAAGGAGATGCTCATTTGAATTTCCTCACATTCTCTATGTCACTTGGGAAATTTTGTCATTGCTGCAACTGAGGGAAAAGCCCTATAGAATGACTGCAAAATGAAAGCAAAAAGTTTTAACTAGGATCCATCTCTCAGCTCTGCTTCTAGCGTGATTCTCAGGCTCGTTCCCCTGGTGGCACCAAAAATGGTCACAGCAGTTCTAAAGCTCACATCCCCACGTGAGTTAGCCCGGTGAGAAAGAGAGATGGAGTTCTATCATTCCTAGCGAAAATCGGAGGCTCCCTCTAGTATGGATTTCCATGCCCATTCTTGAACCAATGACTGTGGCTGAGATGGCAGAATGGGGAGGGGGGCATCAATCCCAACTAGACCATACAGCTGAGGATGTGGGGAAGTGGCTCTCAAAGGAAATGTGGAGTACCACATAGAAGGACTCAGCAACATTGGCTAGTCCAGTCTTTGGCTGCCTAACATCAACCCACAGGTTCCACACATACAGGTCACATTCCTTCCCTAAAGGGACTTCATGTGAAATCTTTTTATTACTAAATCTAGATCCAAGTCCAGTATTTCACATCAGTGTGCAAATTATGTCAAGTGACTCTTCATGGTTCAGTGATCTGTGGGTAAATAGTAAGTTCAGCCACATCCTATATATAATAGGAGAGAGAAAAGAGAACTGCAATAAAAATTCCAAACTGCAAAGAGGAGAATGTAGAACATCCAGTGGCTATCAGTCCTCACACATATTACAACCTTTTTGGACAGAAATGGCAGACTCCTCTATCTTGCAGTGAAGTGGAGGTCTGGGGCTGCCTCAGTTTCCCTCTCCAAGAGGATCCCCCTTGTTTATTATTTCTGCGCAAGAGCCTCTTCATAGGACAGGACAGCTTTAAATGCCGTTACTCTTTGGTATAAATGGGAATGTATATTTGGTGGAGGAAGGGGTCCCAAGGACTGCTTTCAGGGTTGGGCAACTGTGGAGTATTTTTCGTCAGTTGAAGGTTCCTCTGTAGTATAAATCCCTCATGACTTCAGTTGGCTCCCATCTATGTGCTTCTGGTTGTGATGGTTAATTTTATGTATCAACTAGACTGGGCTACGGGGTACCCAGATATTTGGTAAAACATTATTCTGGATGTTTCTGTAAGGATATTTTAGAATGAGATTAACATTTAAATCAGAAGACTGAGTAAAGCAGACTGCTCTCCCTGATGTGGGTGGGCCTCATCCAATCAGTTGAAGGCCTGAATAGAACCAAATGGCTGACCACCCCCTGAGTAAGAGAGAATTCCTCTTGCCTGACCACCTTTGAACTGGGACATTCCTTCAGACTCAAACTGAAACACCTGCTCTTCTGGGTCTTAGTTTGAGCACTCATCCTGCAGATCTTGGGACTTGCCAGACTCCATAATCACATGGGCCAATTCCTGACAAATCTATTTCTCTCTCTACATGTATACCTTCTAGTGGTTCTGTTTTCCTGGAGAATGCTGATAACACACTGGTCAATTCCATGGGTTAGTAATAAAAGTAGAGATCTAGCTGATTGATACCTTCATTTAGAACACAGGTTTGGGAAGGCTGTAAATTAATGGCTTCTGCATCTATACTGGCCTCTTTTTGGGGACAATACAATGCAATGACCTGGAGAAGGGAGGAACAGCTACTCTCCCTTTGCTGGAAAGCTGCACACCAGCTGCATCTTTTCAAGAGGCATGGATGTCCCTTTTGACAGGTTGAGGGGGGTTATAACAAGAGGATTCTAGAAGAGGCCTGGGAGATCACACTTATTCTAGGTCATAATCTTTCTTTATTGTACTTTTCCCTTCCTCCTTCTTTTGCTCAAACTAACTTAACTTCATGCAGGAATCTGGCTTTTCCATTCAGTCAAGGATCCAGACGGCTGCACTCAGTTGACTTGGATTGCAGGTCACAGGCAGAAATTGTTTCTTGTAGCAAAGCCCTATTTCATTCCTTCTTGTTTTCAGAGGCATAAGCTTCAAAGAAAACCTCTTTTTCTTGTAAAAATTTACAAAGGCTTCAACCTGTAACCAATACGTTCCTACAACCTAAACTTTCTGTCCAAGTCCCTTAATGCTGCAGCCCAGGGTGACATATGGGCTGAAGGTCCCAGTATACATTAGCCAATGGAGTAACCCACTGTTACAGTACCACAAGAATTGCCAATGACCAGCTGTGTTAAAGACTGTTACTTGTCCCAATACCCACTTAATCCTCCTCCTTAGTAAGAAGAGCCATATTTTTTAATTAGGCACATTGCCAACCTGAATAAAGACTTCTTCCCATTCCCTCGAAAGCAGATGTGGCTACATGGCCAAGTTCTGCATATGGGATGTCAAAGAAGTGCTGTGTGCAACTTCTAGAAACTGTCCTTAAAGGGCCAGTTAAGATTATTTTTCCTTTTACAGACCAATCTAATCCTTACTAACACCCTAGCCTAGGATACAGAGGGTTTCCTATCTTGATTCATCCAATTTTATAATCCAGGGGCTGTAACTTGCCACCCTTCATTTCCTGGTGTCAAATTCTGACACAGTTGACAGAAGATCTAACTTACACAAACTTGATTAAGAAAAAAAAAAAAAAGGACGTATTGGCTAATATAACTGAACACTCCAGAGGGATAAATGGGCTTGGCTTAATCTAAACCCAATCAGCCTCCTCTGAGTTGTCACCAGTCTCAGGCAGGCTCCCCTTACAGTAGAAAAACAGGCTAACCCACCTTTAACCTTACATCTTTATAGCAGGACAGAGTCTATCTGCCTGTCCTGTAGGTCCCTCAGATTGTACCAGTTTAGGTCACCTGCACAGTTCTGAACCAAACACAAGATCACAGGAGTGGGATACTCTGATCTGTTGAGCCTGATGAAAACCCACCCTGGAGCTAGGGTTGGGCTTAATCCCATCCAAACCAGATGGCTGTGAACAGGAAGGAGCTGGTAGTTTCCCAAAGGAACTCAAGTAGGGTTACAAGAAGGGGGATGCATGTTGAGTAGCAAACAGCAGATTTTTACCATACCCTTCAATATAATTTATACTTGTACCATCACTTGGCCTAAGCTTTACAGATTCATTACTACCCTTTGGAGAAATACTAAACAAGACTATAGGAGATTACAAAATATTATAAAGTACTTTTGGGTAGACTAAGTTACAGGATTTCAAATAAAGTATTTTTTGATGGGCGAAGAAATAACTTGCTTTTCTTCTCACTTCTAAGGGGTACACATGTTTGGTAGGGGAAAGGAGGAGTTGATTGCTTAGGAAAGAAAAAAATCAAACCAAACCTCACAACTCGTCTCCTTGGCATTCAGGAAAGTGAGAAAAGAACATCTGGATCATACTCTCCCTTCGACTGTCCACACAGGTCAGCCACAAACAGTAGCTTCCTTCTTACCGAGTTGCATGAATTCATTACCTGGAAGATTGGATGCCTGCTCTCACTTGGCTTTCCTGGCCACCTCAAGTTTTTCCATTTCCAATGCATAGAAGATTTGTTTGTGAGGGTCCAAATGCGGCAGAAACTATTTACAGGCTTCTAAGCTGCACTTGCTGCGTAGGCCAAGGGTGCTGGCTGAACAACTGACCAACCTTTCCAGGGAGAGATCTGAAGAAGGTAATTTGAAAAAACACCTTCCAATCCGTCAGGAACATGGAAAAACTTGCTGTCTCTTCTATGTTGGCAGAAGCTCCAAAGCACAGCATCACAGCATCTGGTTAACCGACCACTGAAACTTCAAAACACAGAGATCAGACTCTGCTCTAGGAAAAATAAGAAGTTACTGGGCTTTAGGACTGTCTTTGCACCACAGATTCATACCATATGGACTTAAACTAGAATCAACTGTTCAGGAGCCAAAAGAAATCATGATACCAAGAGGTGATGTGTGACAATCTCTCCTCACAGTAAAAATAACCTAGAGTGCTTAGCAGAAACCTGGGAGAAGGAAAACTTTTCTGAAATAAAAAGTGAAACCATTATTTGATAGTCCCTTCATTACCTACACCTGAGGGGGATGGAAATTTCCCTTTTAAAAATCACGAGGCTTAGTTTACTTCTCCTTGGTTATACAGTTCAGAGCACCTGCTTCCATGAAATTAAGATTTAAGACTCACATTTCACTGTTTACAATGCCTTTCATTTGTCTTTTCATGGATTTTCTCCAACCATCCCATTTCCACTTCTGAAGCCATTCCCAAGATTTCCTACAGGTTCTGAGATTATACTTCCTCTCCCACGATTGTCCTAGCTCCCCCAAGCCTGTCCTGTCCAGAGGCAATGCCCGGCAGCTCTCAGTTGGATTCACCACTGTACCAAGAATATGTTCCTTCCGCAGCTCAACATAAGGTCAACTCGACAATCATTAACAGCTATCTTTGTGTCCTTATGTCCTTTCCACATGGGTCCCCTTCACAATATAGTCCTGGACAGCCATGTTCCCTGAGGTCTGCTGTAACAGCTTTGAGCAGTGTTTAACTTAGCAGCGCACAATTCATAATGGACAATGAAACAGACTTGATGCTATTATGTTGGAATCCACTGAAAGAAACTGGTGCTAGCATTAACAGCTGGTTTCAAACTAACCGAAGTGATTGAAGTCTTTATACCCAAACCAGCAAAATATGTGAGTAACATGGATGAAAGACTCAAGAGAAGAACTAAACACGCTAGAAGAAACAGCCTGCTGTCCATCAACAAAGAGAAACCTCCAAGAAAAGCGGCTTCACAAACCACGAAAAAACTGTCCTACTTTTTCAAAAAATTCATTAAAGTAGCCGATTAAAATAATTATCCATTTTTAAGTGGCAGTAAACTGTAATATTCTCTCTAAATTATCATGAAACATAGGATGACTTCAGGATGGCTTGGTGACCTGCGCAGAGCCCACCTAGGAGGCCAATTAGCCTAATGGTTAAGGAAATGACCTCTGAAGCCCACTTGCCGTGGTTTAAATCATGGCTCGCCTAGTTACTTACATGTGACCCACCTGGTTTGGACCTTAATTTCCTTTCCCACATAAAATGGGAATGATGGTACTGTATTTTATTGACTCTAGAGCTCACATTTTAACATTCTTGATATCTTTAGGGTCTTAAAAAGGCTAGTGGCCAGGCCACAGTCATGATGTACCTGTCATTCATTGCTTGTGCATATGTGGGCTTAGCGGTTGATTCTGGTGGCACAAGTCAACATCAGCAACCCTTCAATATTGCATTCCACAGACCACCGTCCTAATAACCGTCCTAATAACAGTATAGTATTAGCATCAGCCAATCAGGAGATACACGCAGTGTGAACATAACTATGGGTTCTACATGGGAGGATCATAGCAATTACTGGTCAAGCTGGGTCTCAAAGGAGAGGGAGAGTATGCTCACGTGGAGAATATGAACAAGGAGAAAGGCACTTCAGGGGGAAAAAGGCTGGGACGTATATATGGGAACCTTTTTGTTGTTTTACAATACTGAAGTAAAGGGTGGAGATGAAAGAAAGAAATGGCTGCAATATTAGCTTGGGGCCAAGTCATGAAGAGTAAGCATTTGGTACTTTATTCAGTAAGAAAATAAAACCGGCAACAGCAGAGTTGTGTAGTAGCTCATCAAAGGCTAAAGGATGCATTCGGTTACGAAGTTCAAAATGAGTGCAGCCCACCACACTCCAATACGGAAAATGTTTACATTTTAGTTCATTTTAAAAAACATATGCACAGATACTTTACATAGCTTCCAGTTGACCAAAGTTGAAAGAAAATACTTTGTAATGAAGTACAGATCCCCAAAGGTTTATTTAAGGGCCTATTTTTATTTAAATAGCCTTAATTTTCTTTTCTTTTTTTTTTTTTTTGTGGTACGCGGGCCTCTCACTGTTGTGGTCCCTCCCGTTGCGGAGCACAGGCTCCGGACGCGCAGGCTCAGCGGCCATGGCTCACAGGCCCAGCCGCTCCGCGGCATGTGGGATCCTCCCGGACCGGGGCACGAACTCGTGTCCCCTGCATCGGCAGGCAGACTCTCAACCACTACGCCACCAGGGAAGCCCTGGTCTTCATTTTTTGAAGCATTGTCCTCCAGTACAACTCTAATTTCAAAATCAGTATTTCTCAAATGTTCATGAAACTGGAAATTTCCAAATCCATGATGGAAACAGATTGGTGCTCTGTGCATCTGATCAAACCAGTAACAACATAATGTCTAACACAAATGGGAAGCATTAAAAAAAATAAAAGCCCGTAATGGCAACTCAAAGCAGCAGTGGCATCAAATAGGAACTGAAATCTCTAGTTAAAGCCAATGAAGGTTTGCAGGTTAATTTTGAATTTTACTCCTTATGCTATTTCAAATCAGAAACCTCTTGCTACTCAAATTCAAGTAAGTGTGCAGTGTACATCTGTTTGTTACTTTTGTATTCTCAGGAACAACCTTTCGTCACCTGCTCCCTACACCTTCCCCTTTTCTGATAATTTTCCCTTCCTCTGGGGGAACTCCACATCAGCTCAGGAATGGAATGTGATCCAATCTGGGCAAAATAAAAGTTCTTACTCCAAATTTTACATAACTTGCTGCCAAGCTTTGGTTATGATGATGTAAGCTGAAACTGTCAACAGCTGTCACCTACCATCCTCACCTCACTGCTTCCCACCTCCAAGAGGGCATCCCCAAACAGAAAGTTTGCCTGGAAGAGAAAACCAATCCAGGAAAAAAAAATCAGGGTCAAGTGTGGGGGCCGGAAAGATGGCTTCTTTGGTTCTTTGGATCCAGCCATGCCTGAATTTCCCAGTGTAGGAGCCAGTAAACTGCCCTTCATGCTGACACTAGTTTGAGTTGAGTTTCTGACACTTGCAATTGAAAGATGATTGGCTAATAATCAAAAGTATACAATATCTACCTGAAAATAAACAACACACTTTAATACAGTAATTTACGATTAAATAAAAGCAGAGTAGGCATCTTTACTTAATATTTAATGACTGATATGAAATCAGGTACAACACACTGTATATGCCAACCAAATTAAACAAAATGTATAAAGGAAATTGTTGGCCTCATAGTTATGTGTTTAACATTTTACTATACATTGTGAAATCTGAATCCCATCACTTGCTACAGAGAAACAAATTGGCTCAACTACACTTAGGAATCTTAAATAGTCTAGTAACTCTCTTTAATTCATATTTATAATATGAACAGGTGCAAGTTTTGTTTACTGTAAATTTATGGTTATTAATCCCATATGTAATAATTAGCAATTACGAAAGGCCTACCTTCCCTTTGAAATCATTGTTTAAAAGATAAAGAAGGCCAGGTGGAACTTTTCTCCTTTTAAAATGTGGTTCGTGAACAAAATGCAGGATGTTGAACTTAACATGGGTCAGGGAGTTTGTTTATGCATCAGAATTTGTCAGGAATCCAAAATGGTGAAGGCCTCTAAAAAAGAAATTGGGTTGTAATACTACAAACTTCTAGGGCTCTCAGTGAATTATTCCAATTCACCCCCTCCAAGCAGTTGACATGGTTATTCACTAAAACACATGTTTATTGTAAATCCTGTGGGAATAAATGTGCATATTAATCAAATGAGTTGATAGTTATGTCAAGGGAACTCTGCTAGTTAAATTCTTTCCTAAGGAATAGACTATAATAATTTAAAGTCTAATAGAATTCTAGACAATAGGGATGGTAAAGATGCATTAGATCATGTAGGGGTTTTTCCCTTTCTTTTTCCACCTGGGTGGGGGGAGGGAAAGTACAGGATAAATCCTTTGATTTTTGTCCAGTTTTCAATTTAAATTCTAAACGGGATGGAACTCAACACTTTTCTTGGAAATGAGACTACATCATAACAGATTTCACTGTCAGGAAATTCCTCTCCACCCTGATATTCAGATCACATGTTCTTTTTGTGTTCTTTATCCCACTTTTCCCAATAACAATTCTATGACACATTTGATTCAATTCATTCTCTTTCTTGCCTGTCTCAAGAAGACAAACTTCACTGTTAAATTTTGAATTCCCATTTCATCGTCTCTCCAGTAATACTGTGCAAAACATAATTCTACACAAAGTTTTTGCTATATGAGGAGAAGATTCCTGAAGCTGCTTTGGGAAATATATATATTTCTCAAATGGCAATGCCTTACTGTCTATGAATCACATTTCCACTATCACTTTTATACCAAGGGTCTTTGTGCCACTATTGTCTTTAGAGGCTCTTCTCATATATATGTACACCAAGTTACATATATCTGTGTTCTAAAAGTTTCTCTTATGCTCATGTTCTCATTATCTTTTCATATTTCTAATCTTTCCAATTCTCTTTAATACCTCTGGTTTCCTTTTGGTCTAAAACTTATTCTAATTGTAAACTAAAAACGAATTTCACTAATGTCCAATTTTGTCATTGTTTTTTTAACCATTAAGTGCACAGATGCAATACAGATGTAATAATCTTTTATAGTCATATTGCAATTTCATAACTGTATAAATTCCAATAAAACTAGGAAACTTTAATTTTAATATGTGAGATCATAATGTATAAAGAGCTGTCATAAGGTATAAATTAAGTCATGTATATACATAAATACACACATACATTCCAGTAACACTTTGATGAGTTCCAAGTGTTTTTTCTTTAGTTATTGCTAGATGTTTCAAAACACAGCATAAAACTGCTCATCACAACACCCTGTGTGGTAATGACAAGAGTAGAGTGGGAATGGGATGAAAGGCACAGAATTCATAGTAAGACACAGCTCACTGTGTGAACAAGTAAAGCCAAATTCATGAGCACTGATGGTTCAAACAGTGTGGAGCCACTGATTTTCTGAAATGAATATAAGAAATAGCAGTTCATAGTATTTAGACAACCTTTTACAAAGGACATCATACTGGGTGCTACCCGAGTATAAAAGACTCATCCAGCTGTCTCAAGAGGTTAAGTTACATATAATCCCAAAGACAAGAATAGGCAAATGATGGACCAGTCCTCCTGTGGCTAGATGGTCTGCCACATGGCCTTTCTGTTTAGTGAGGTTCCACTAAAGAGAACGCCAACTTTGTGGCTGACACAGGTGATCCTTGGGTTTGGTGTTGCATCAAACTAACAAATAAAAAAAATTTCGGCCTACAGAATGAAGCATATTAAAGCCTGTGCCTTACGAGTCAATTCAAGAGGCTAGAAAATACATTGAATTTTTTTTTTTCAAGACTGTTTAATTACTTTTCAGAGAAACAAAAAATTCCAACCACTAAGCGACAATACCCCCAAATCTTCCAACAAGGTCCTCTGCAATTGTCTGGGAATTTTCATGTTCTTCCTCCAAAAGAAGTGCTCAATTTTAATTGCCAATGTTCTTAGTAGATTCACCTTTCACTGAAAAAAATAAGTAAACATACAGTCAAGTGTTTATGCTGTTTCTGTTTAGCCTGTTCTGTTTTCCCCTCTTCTCTCCTCCCTTCTGATGCATACCAACAGCACCGCTCATGGTGACAGACAAACCATGTCATGTCCCAGGCAGCTGGGATATACAATTCTGGCCACAATAAATAGAGAAATGATGTCTGAAAGTGGCAATTATATTTTGTGAGGTAACATCCTTCCTGACTCTGTGGAAGACTTGGGAATGGTCACTTCTCAGTGTGGGTAGGATCCAATACTTTTGCCACTGAATAGACCACTATTATCACAGAGGCTGGCCAAGTGTGGTTGGAATAAATTTTTTCCATGATTTTTTTTAAACTTAAAATTGAGGGTCAGTATATGTTGAGTGAATGTGGGCTGACAGAAGACTAGCTAATCTCCATCTCCTTCTTTTCACAGGAAAGAAGACTCAGAGCAGAAATGGAACTCCTTTAAAGGAGCTGCCTTGACTACAGCAAGACTATGATTCACTAACTAAACTGAGAGTTCCTTGAGGATAGACACTGGACCTTTCTTTCCTATATCTATCCCCGCCAGGGTAGCATGTATGCTGAATCAATATAACTGTAAGTTACACCAAATTTTAGGTTTCTTTTTTCAATTTGAAAAATGAGAAGCAGAGTAACCGCACCACTTACTTCACTGTATAGTGAAGCTAAAAGGAAATAACACATAAACACTTTGAAAATTGTTAAGGTTAAAATAGAGATCATTTTGCTTGAGGCTTATAGCCCTTTATCTCCATTGTGTAGATAAAGAAAATAGAGCTCAGAGAAGCAGAGTGAATGCCAAGGACCCAGCTAATAAGAGCTGATGCCAGAACCATAAACTTGGATCTTGCCTCATATTCCAGTTGCCAAGTTCCTTGGGGTATGCCGATGGTACCTAGATGTACAATTGTACCAGCAACCAAACTGGTGTCCATTGAGTCCTTTTTATGAGGAAGGTACTGAAATAGGTTCTATCCAAGATATGGTCCTGATCCTTGTGGAATTTCATAAACTCTAGCAGAGTCCTTCAAGTATCTCCACGATATTACAAGTTAGTTGTTTTCTCCTCTGGCTTTCTCTGCACTGAAACCATGATAGAACCTATTGCACTGTGGCATTTACATGTGCGTTCTTGTGCCTAAACTCCATCCCCATCCCACTGCCACACACACACACACACACACACACACACACACACACACACACACACTGAAAGAGAAAGGAAGAAAAAGAGGGGGTAAGCAGGAGTGAGGGAGGAGAGAGGAAGAATGGATGAAAGGATTTATTGGCCCAAGAAGAGATTGAAGTGGGAATTCCCTGGCAGTCCAGTGGTTAGGACTCCATGCTCTCACTGCCAAGGGCCCGGGTTCGATCCCTGGTCAGGGAACTAAAATCCCACAAGCTGCATGGAGTGGCCAAAATCAAAAAAAGTTAAAAAAGAAGAGACTGATATGTAAGTAACTGCTATGCTACTATTTTCACTAATTCAAGTAATCATTTTTGGGTTGGACTCCTCAAAAGACAGAGATATTTTCTAATTTTGAGTTATATTAGAATAACGGAGACAAATATTTTGCTGGTATTTTTAAGTTAATGGGCTTTGTGCTGTTTGGCACTGCAGTTTGGGAAACACCTTTTCCTTTCGTGGCTTACTGAAGTTGCCCAGTTTTCTTCTTTTGATGGAACTCCATTCTTTTTTCCTTAGACTGAAATGTAGGATGCTTTTATTGTGTCATTTAAATCTACTAGCTAACTTTGGCAAACAAGGACCTGTGAGACAAGTAACACCATTCTGAGCACCTCCCACTGGATTGATACAAGGTGGGTGAGCAGCTCTCTACACTCTACACCTAGTGGGCTACCTTAACTGCTTAACCTTTTCCAGTCAACCCTTTTCGTTCTGTAAAAAGCAAAAAGCAAGCAAACAAAACTTGTCTATTGCCCATCAGAAAAGGCAGACTTTTGAAAAAATAAACTATGGCAATCTAGACTTATAACAAACATTATAATAATCATCAAGTGTGAAAAACAACTGAATCCCAGTCCAGAAACACATTTTTCCAAAACTAGAAGAGAGACACCTTTGCTATGAACTCAAGATCAAAATCCAACATTTTTGCCTCTGGAGAGAGAAAGAATTTCAAGGCTTTCCAAAGAAAATGCCCTGTTCTTATATAACCCTCCCCCTGCATTAAGGGACCACCCTGCAGAACATCCAACGCTGTGGGAATGTACAAAGAAACAGACAACTTGAAGTGCTTACACAAAGAAAAGCATCTACAGGAAGGCCTGGCATTATTTTTAAAGTGTGTGTATTTATGTGACAACACTGATATGGTCCTTAAAATCCTGCTAGATCCTCTTTGGTTCTTTGCTTCAGCAGCCCTAAATGATCTTCTATACTGAAAGCACGAGTCACTTGAGCTTCCTGTAAATAAGCCAAACATCGTATACCCACCAAAAAATAGCAAATTTTACTTCATAAGGTTCCAAGTACACTACAAAAGTAGCCTTTTCTTTTTGCTTCATGACAGGAAGCCTTACTTCAATGTGCATTCCTAAACAAGGTGAAAGAGGAACTGTGTGTGCTGTGGTTATTTACACAGACAATGTTTGCTCTGGCTAGTAACCCACATTACTAAACAACTTTCCCTGAAACCAACATTGAGAGAGAGAGAGCTATGTGAATTATATTAAGGAAAAAGTAAGGTTTTACACAGCTTTAAAAAAAAGTGAAATTGGTCATTTAGAACTGAAATTTCTAACTTAATTTGAGAAAATAAAAATGGATGTTCTCAAATTTTAAAAAATATAAAGTCAAGAATTAACCTAGGCTTCCCTGGTGGCACAGTGGTTAAGAATCTGTCTGCCAATGCAAGGGACACAGGTTTGAGCCCTGGCCCGGGAAGATCCCACATGCCGCGGAGCAACTAAGCCCGTGCTCCACAACTACTGAGCCTGAGCTCTAGCGCCCGCAAGCCACAACTACTGAGCCCACGTGCCACAACCACTGAAGCCTGTGCACCTAGAGCCCGTGCTCCGCAACAAGAGAAGCCACAACGAGAAGCCCGCGTACCGCAATGAAGAGTAGCCCCCGCTCACCGCAACTAGAGAAAGCCCGTGCGCAGCAATGAAGACCCAACACAGCCAAAAAAAAATCAATTGATTCTAAATGTTTAAAAAAAAAAAAAAGAATTAACCTAAAGATTTAGAGACATATAATTGATTATTAGAAACTTTGTGTGTGCCAATTAAAAATCTGGTTTCACATTGTGGCACTGACAAAATTTTGGCCACTTAGGGAAAAAAAGTAATTCTCCTATTAACTTTCACAAAGAAAAAAAGCTATCATACACACATACAGAGAAGACCTTACAATAAAGGTCACTGCCTATTACAGTCCATAATGATGGTATAACAATAAAACCTGAACCACATATTTCAAAAGATATTTTAAAAAATAGAGTTCAATCCAATCCAAGGATTCTATGGCCCTCTGGTGTTTGTTACAATGAAACTTGTCCTGTACCTATAACTCTTAGCTGAAAGTGCTATCTAATGGTTTTGAATTAAGTAAGTAGCTCTCTCTCTTTTTAGAAGTAATTTTAAAATTTTATTCATCCTCTAGAATTTACATACTGAAACATAATTAACTTAATCAGTAAATGCAGATATGGGTAAGTCACTTTATACACTAACATTTTACATATACCGTTTCTGGTTTTAATAAATTCTCCCAATTCCACTACTCACCAAAGAGGGGAAAGTATCTACTTTTAAGGAATCACTAAAATGCCAAGGAATATAGCCAAGGAAACAAAATCAGAGAAAGTAAAACCAGTCGGTTTAAAAGAAAAGGAGATAAAGGGTCAAGGCAATGGCACCAGCTTATTCTAAATGCAGTCCAAACTTTAAACACAATGTCCCTTGAAACATTTCCCTTTTCTATAAGGCAGAACACTAAAAATGTTTATAATCTCTCATTTTAGGAATCTCTAAAGAGTTTTAATTAGGGCGTAAATTTATCTGATCATAGGCAGACTGTTACTTGAAGACTATTACCTTAAAAAAAGACAAAAACACACAAAACTCCCTAAAGGCGAAGTATATCCTTTTACAGCCAGACATTCAAACCGATTCATTCATTTTAAGTTGATAAAAGCTTACATGCTCTGAAACAGAATAGAAGCAACAGCTCAATCATATGGTTCTTTACAGTATTATCTGTAGTTACAGAGTAAATTCAGTTAGGTGTGTAAGTACAGTGGGAAAATATATAAAGACAATAATGTAATTGCTTCAGTTCACTAGAGTTATTTAAGCATTACAGGAACAAATTTACACTTACCTTGGTGAAGAACTTCCATGTCATTACTGTATTCTTTTAATACCACATGGAATGTTGGGTACTCAATGATCACTTTGTTCCTCAAATTGTCAAGGAGACTTTTGTCAGGATCCATTTCATAATATCTTATAGTAAAAAAGCAAAACCAAAAAATACCATTTTATTTGAAATTACTTGTAAATAAAATATGAGTCCCTTACATTAAAAAATTTAAATGATGATGACATTAATCCAACAGTTATTTCCTTATAATATAGTAACTTTACCAAAATAATCAGGTAAAAGAGCTATTATTATAGAGGTCCTAAAGCTAAATCAAAAGTATATGAAATAATTTGACATTAGGAAAGCTCTAGAACAAGTCATTCATTTTCATATCAATAAGGGATAAAGGCTAACTTTTATAAAATATCTATATTTGATGTGTCATGAATTTTTCTTGGATAAAATATTGACTAGCTAAAAATTCAAATTCCTCAAATACATTTAGTTTGAGTCTTAAAAGAAAACCAAACAACTATCCCATGATAGTTCCTAGTAATATATGGTGCTAAAATGGCTACAAAATACTTTTGTAAAAACTTAATTCTAAATTATAAATACTTTCTGGAAATATATATTACCATATAATTAAATTTTGCTTTCCTTTATTTTGAAATTAAAAAAAACAGGTTTGAATTTATGAATGAGGTAAAAGCACAAAATTTAAGAAATATGGAGTTCATTTGTCATGGTATCATGACATAACCAGTAAATGTGTCACAGGTAATTAGATGGTAATACTCCTTAAAGTATGAAATTCTCAAGTCATTACTTAAAAAAAAAAAATTTTTTTTTTTTAGTTGATTAAAGTTGCATGCCCCTAGCATTCTCCCTTGCTTGTTTTCTGAGGTAGGAATAAAGGGGTGGAATTTCAGCTAGCTCACTAGGAGCTGCATAAGGGAATGTGTTGGCAAGTGACTATCATGTCACGACAAAGAGGAGAAAGTAGAGAACACCTTCACCAGAGTAGTGCAGAAGTTCTCCAACTTTTTTTCTCCATCTCCACCAATGACAGGTGATATTCACATACAAAACATACATCCCAAGGGATACCAGGCCTGACAGCTGGAACTCCATACCTTCCCCTTCCACTCAAGAAAGTACACTGGAATACCAGTCAGTGATCAAGAGTGAGGTTACCATCGGGATACATTTGAATCTGCTGTAATTTTAAGAGTAAATCATACAAACTTTGATATTTCTTAATTAGTGACAAATTATTTGCACCATACCTTGCAGCTGACTCAGACATGCAGCACACTTACTAAGAACTCTTGGTATAGTGATTTCTCTGTGTTCTAAGTCTGTCCTGTGCAATATTTTTCCAATAAGGGAAAGCAGAAGTGCTTAACAAAGTGCAAAGCCGAGCCCATTATAAAAACTGATTTCTTTTTAAGAAGTGGGTGACAAGTGAGAGGACTTGTAAAACCAAAACTTTACTCCTGTTTGCCTGACCACATGCCCCACTCCTGGAATTAAATTCTTCATTTTAGAATCATAGAATATTTTTTATGTGGAAAAGAAACTTGAAATGCAAAATATTCAGCTTTCCTAAACCAGCCACCCTCGTGCCCATAGGCCACAGAGTGCATACATTCTTTTCCCTGTGTAATATAATACAGATGTGCTTACAATACTTTAAAAGTGTTCTTCCAGCATTCAAGGATTAAATGCATCACATTTTTTACACATTATTTCCCTTTGAAAGAAGCAGTGTTTTTTAAAAAGTTAGCAGTGATTATACAAAAAAGAGAGGCTGAATTAGATATAAAAGTATAAAATTAACTTATAAAGTAAAATATAAAGTGGATATAACTAAATTTTTCTCAAGAGAAAGCAAGACTTGAATTTTCAAATAGGAACTTTTCAAGTGGTATCCTACAAACACTTGTAGCAACTTATCTTCTGTGCATTTTAACTGAATCATAAGGCTTCTATTAAGAGACATTTCCCAAATCAGGGAATGTTTTCTATCAACACTTATTTCATTTTTTTCGTAAATAATTTTCAGTATATACCTAATGTTTTAGGCATTTTATTTCTTTTAAAAATATTAAATCTTCGTTAAGCTTCTCTAGATTTCCAAAGCTGAAACAATTAAAAAAAAAAAAAAGAATTCTTCAAAAGCCACATGGTAATCAGAACCTAATATTAATGCTGATATAATACAAAATATGATCCCAGCAGAGGAACATTCAGAGATTCTTAAAAATTACCATGTAATAAGTTATACATTATTTCAATCTTAAAACTATAATTAATTACACTTGTTTTATTAATAAAATTGGTCCCTATTTTATGTGCCATGCAGGCTCTGTACAAGGTATTTAGAATGTAAAGATTTATGTAAGAATTTATAATGAATTACTTTAAAATATTTCACTCAAATGCAGTGAAAATCTGGTATGTTGTGTGGTTTTAATGGGAACCACTGAATTTTATTTAGTGTTTACCTGAAGATGTTGTAAACTTCTAATCACAGCAATATTGCTATTGAGTGTCAATAAGCTTCAAGGCCTCAGCTTTCCAGTCTGTCACTTAAAACAGGTCAGACTTCACTAGATTATTTTTATATGAAATTCTGAATTTCTTTTTCTACTAGGAGTGGTTACTCTTAGGCTACCATTAATATTTGCCAGTAATTAAGAAGTAAATTATGTAAACTGTTTTATAAAGAAAGGCTATTAAACACAGATGGGGTAACATTGTGTGGACATAGGGTTTAGTTAAAGGAAGCAGTAACTTTTAGTGGTTGCTTGGGTTTGGAGTCTAACACCGAGTTAAAGTCCTGGCTCCATCACTTACTGGTCTGCGATTCTGGACAAGTTACTTAACTTCTCTAGTTCCTAGTTTCCATGCTTGAAAGTGGAGATAACAGCAGTATCATTTCAGAGAGTTATTATGAGAGCTAAATGATAAAACACAGAAACTGTTAGCTCATTTACTTAAGCCATGAACACAGTTTTACAGTTGTATTTACCTAAAATAACAACGCATTCTTACAGAAACTTTAGTTCAGGACAAAGTCACTGAACTTCTTCAGTAACAAAGAATGGCACTTCTTATGTAAGCACTGAAACACTTATTTGCCTTTTTATGCATTTTGCATTTTAAACGTAGCCTTACAACTTTCCGTATAACTTTCATTTTTTTATTATTTTATATTACATTTACTTCCAAGAGGCTACAACTACGTTGAATCCTCCTTGTTTCCATTATCTTGAGGCAAGGTGTAGAGTCCAGCCTGGCATTGCCCAAAACATTTAGGTGTTAGCTCCTCTGCAAGTCATTAAGTCACTGAATCCTAAGGGGCAGCTTCATCTATTTTTGAAATTTTCAGGAACTCTGGTGTTCCCATTAGTAAAAGGGCTCTGCTACCGCAAGACAAACTACTTGGGTTTGAAAGAATTAAGATACCAACATTTGTCTTTTATTTTACCCTTAGGGACCCTCTCAGACATTTCCTCTTGTTATTTCACTTGCTTTACTCTCACAGGCTCACTAGCTGACCCTGCTCCAGGCAGCTTCACAGGGGCATTGTAAGGGCAGCATAGCTCAGTAGGCTAAACAGGTGTTTACAGTGTTTGACATCATACAAATAAAAGTTGTCTTGATACTCAAGGGTATGCTTTTAATCTTGGCTCTGTTACTAACTTTCAAAGAAACTGGCCAAGTTCTTGAACTTCTTTCTCTGCACTTCATTAGCAAATTAGGATTTATTTTTTAACTTCCCATAACTCAAAAGGAGACAGAGAATAATAAAAAAAAAAGGAGTCACAAACCATTCTATTTGCCACCTGATCACTGGCACCCCTTAGATCATCTCCCCTTCTATCCCCTAATAAAATACTTAAACTAAATTTGAATTTTCTCCAAATTTAACAATCTAATAGCAATCCGTAGGCCACAGAATTTTTTCCACTATAAAATAAGGTCATCTGATGAGGTGATCATCAAGATCCCTCCAGCTCTAAAATTGTACAAGTTTTGATATTTGTCTGCCAAAGGCAGCACTTAACCAATATTCCTAATAGTCATTTGTATTTATTTCTTAACTTAGGTTTCTAGGTTAAAAGTGCAACTAACTGATTCCAAACGTACACAGTTGAATCTCTTGCTGTTTAAAAAACTTAACCTTAATATAAATCAGTTTACTGTTATCCGATAGCTAAACATTTATAAAGTATGGCTCATCTTGGTATTAACTGAATTCAGTAAGGTTCCTGAATGTATTATAAACTACATGTTTTAGATTCATACTTATCAAATTCCTTTAAAATAAGTAATTTAAAAGTACTAAACTTATTTTAATAGAGCAGAAAGAGAACAGATTAAGTGAACAAACTAGCTTTTAAAATCCAAATGAAAAGGAAGAAAGAAACCAGATTGTTAATGAAGACCCAGAATAGGAGAAAAAAGATACATACATTCAAACTAAAACATATAAAACCAAACTAAGTACAGGGGTCAGAGAGTTTTTTAACTCTTCTGTTTACAAGTAAAAGGTATTATTTAAAATTTCTCCAAATACTCCTGTGTGACAGTTTTTGCAACTCAGACTGTCCACGTCACATTAGAAGTAGATTGTGTCAAAGTTAAATTTTTTCTTACCTAATTTCTCTAGTTTTCATATTAAAAAGATAACAGTAACTGAATTAGTGGTTTGCTGCACTTTGTTTTGGGACTTTTACGTAATTTATGTAAATGTGTAAACAAGGGCTCCACATACTTGACGTGGGGCACCAGTCATGAGTGGGGTAGCACAGACACATGCCTCCATTCAGAAAGCTCTACGGTCAGAAATGCGCTGGCAGACCATCCCGTCTATTGATGACAAAAGGTATGGGATGCGGTGAAATAAAGTGACTAATTACACATTTTAAAACATGCTTTAAAGAGGGCCTTACAAGGCTTTTGTTCTAGGTGCTATTTGTTCAGGCTTTCCTTATCTTCACTAGTAAGCTCAATTACTTTTAAATCCAGAAGGCTTGGGTTCCAATCTTATCACAGGTCCTTAGAAGCTGTGACTCCTCAAGGGTACTCAGTTTTCCTCATCAGTATAATGATGGAAAGGTTATCTACTCATCAGCTAGCTTGTAAAGATTAAATGTAACAGGTGAAAATGTTTCTAAAGTGTAACTTGCCAAACTGATATTAGTAATAAGACTTTATACTTCAAAGGTAATTTAGCACCTTTAGCAGGGAAATAACATACTTATCAGGGATTATCTTCATGATCTATATGATGGGCTAGTTAGTAGAAAAAGCATGAACTTTGAAGCCAAAAAGACCTGAGTCCAAATCCAGGCTTTGTAACTGTAGCTTGGTTTCTTTGGGCTAAGTCAATTTCTCAGAGCCTAAGATTCCTATCTTGTAAAGTAGAGATATAGTATGTACTTCATTAGAATTAATGCATGTGAAAATGTGAACAGTGCCTAGCTTCATTAATCAATCAATTCCTCAAATATTTATTTAGTGTCTACCATTACAGATAGTCTGCTAGGTAATGGAAGTTCATAGAAATAAACCCCACATTTTATTGGGAGTGCCAGTCAACAAACAAACTATCACATTTCATTGGGATAAGTGTCAGGATAGAAATCTAAAGCTAAGTAGATACTCAATAAACTTTCTTTCTTGTCCCTTATTCACCTCCAAATGTTCTTTCAAATATTATAGTGCCTATAATATCTAGGCACTTCATTTGCTAACTCTAGCTCTCCTCCTCCTTAATTGGGTCTTAAAATCCCTCCTCCTCCATGGATTTTCTCCTAATTAACATAGGAAATTTTAATTAGCCTTACTCTTGTTAACAAAACATATGCTTCCTCTGGTGCTAGACTAAATGCAGGAGTCTGATCAGTACAGACTCTTACATTTTCACTCTTTATTAGGAAGTATATCACTTTGGAAAATATGATCACGTTCCTCAGAAAAACTTTTGCTTAAATGTTAGTTAAATAGTTCATGAATTAACTACACCATAGAATTATATTGTTTTAGAGTTACAAAGAACTTAATCTACTTTTTTTGTCTTCCAGGTGAGGGCACTGAAGCCCTGAGGAGTATCTTACTCAGGGTTGCTCAAGGAGATGCAGAGTTAGAACTGTAAAGCCAATCTTTTGAGTTCTTCACTCAACCCTTTGTTTGTTTGCTTATTCCTCGCTCAACACATATTTACTGAGGGAGGTCTACCATGTACCAGATGCTGTTCTAGGAACTGGGAATACAATGGTGAACTATTAGGTATTCACTAGAGATGAAAAGATGAAGGATTTCTAGGAAGAAAGTACCTATACAAGGTAGAGGATAAGGGAATACACATAGAATTCATACAGTTTTGGTACGTATAAATTTCAGTGAGAGGTCTGCTTGAAAAGGTGAAGCACTTTGGCTAAAATGAAGTATCTGAATCACCTAGAAATTTCAATTAATTATGTCATTACTCTCTCTGAAGAGTATACAAAGTTAGATATAAATTATTATGTAACATAACTAGAATGGATAAATTTAGTGGATTAAGTTGAGGGTTAAAATTTATTTTCCAAGTTTTTAGAGAAAACTCTCATTTTATATTTTACATAATTCCCTTAATCAATGATCAAAATAGTATATATTTGAAATGAGATCATTACTATGGAAATTGTAGTCTTTATAATCTGTTAAGAATTTGACCATCATATCACTTTGGATCTACTTTTCAGTACAGCCTCTCAAATTAAATTTCTCAAGTTCACAGCAGCTGAAACTTCACTCACCCAGCTCTGCCAACTGGTACAGCTTCAGCTTCCCTAGAGCTACCTAAGAGTAAACTTCCCTAGAGCTAAGTTTACAAGTCTTATCATAAAACTGCCTCAAGCAGAATGCCACATATGAAACCCATTCCATCACTGGACGTGTCATCTCTGAGATGATAAAAGTATTTAGCACCCTGCTCTACATATTTTCTTTATGTGTGCGGACATTCTTCAGGTTGATTCTAACATTTTCTAGTCCGTAAATGATCCCTTGCTTCCGTTGTTCTAGAGTCTATGTCCAAAATGTGGCCAAAAGTTAAAACCATTTTGAGCATGTACTCATCCTGATCTTGATTCTCACTTTGGAAAACAATCAATAATCCCAAAGAGGGATAACAAAGAACTGGGGTTGGGTTCCACATAATCTAAGAACATGCACTGTGGTCATTTATGGCGCTGAGTGGCATGTGCTATATTGCAAAGGCTTTGGAGACAGGTGGGCCTAGGTTTGGATCTAGGTTTTACCAGTTAGTAGTTACAAAGCTGCAGTCAGGGCTCTCTGTGCAACTAAGCATATTTATAATGTATAATGTATGTACAGTGTAACATAATTATAGTGTATATAAAATGCTTAACAAAGTACCTAAAATACAGTAGGAGATAATCAATAAGAGGGTGTCATTAGGACTTCCCTGGTGGTGCAGTGGTTAAGAATCTGCTTGTCAATGCAGGGGACAAGGGTTCGAGCCCTGGTCTGGGAAGATCCCACATGCCGTGGAGCAACTAAGCCCGCGTGCCACAACTACGGAGTCTGCGCTCTAGAGCCCATGACACAACTACTGAGCCTGTGTGCTACAACTACTGAAGCCTGTGTGCCTAGAGCCTGTGCTCTGCGACAAGAGAAGCCACCGCAGCAAGGAGCCTGCACACCACAACGAAGAAAGCCCGTGCACAGCAACGAAGACCCAACACAGCCAAAAATAAAAAAATATATTAAAAAAAAAATATATATATATATATTAAAAAAGAGGGTGTCATTAATACTTATTATGTTCCATAAAGACATCCATCAGCCTCTAGATTTAACCCCGATTTTAAATCACCCTTGCAGCAAACATTTTTTTGTGTGTGTATTTGGCAAAACTTATTCAGGTTCTTCACACTTTCCTGCTTATACCTAACCAAAAATAATTTCAGAAAACAATGACACTTTTATAGATTTTAAAACAGACATCTGAAATTTCATTTAATTTCTTTACTCACAAGTTAAAATAGATATAAAGAACATAATTTATGGTATAGTGTAAATATTAATGGTTTAGAATGAAAATGTTACATCACTCTTATAAAAATTCACTAGAATCTAATAAGTAAAAGGGGAATGGTACCAGTATCATCAATTTAAAAACTGCACGAACAAGTTCTTCCTTAATAGTTAGAAATCTTATATAGTTTCCTTTTCTCCTTGATTGTATTTCCATTCCAATTCTCCACAGAATTTTATCCTAAATACTGATACATTTATGCTTGAAAATCTTTTACTTATAGCCCAATCACACTTCTCTGTAACAAAAATGTGTATGTAAGCTAAAAATTTAATTTTATTACCTATGACCTTAAGGCTTTAAATGTTAAAATTTCTTCTGGATTGAATAATTATTATTAGTACAAAACTGATCAAAACACAAATATATTACAAACATTTATAGTAAAACTTTACTGGAAATGCATTTCTTAATGTGATGGGTGAGTGCTGATGATGGCATCTTCTACTACATGCAAGTCTGTTTACAACTGACTCTTAGATTAAGTGATTTCCCGCATTTATCTCTGCAGAACTCATTGCTAGAATTAAATTCCAGAAGGAAAACAAAAGGAAGTTTAAGTAATCTCATCTAGAGAGCACACTGCTGTTATTCACTAACCCTTCCTTCATCACAGTTATTTTCAAGGGATCTAACTAAAAGGCAGAAATGGTCTCTGGCTATTTATATAAGACAAGGCATCTGAAAGTAGTTAATGCTGTTCTTAGAAATTCTGGAATTCCTTTAATGTTCTCTAACATATATTTAATTCTGTACCATTATTATCAAAATAATCTTAACTTCCAAGGTCTTCAGTTCTAATGGCAGGATATTTTTTTAAAAATCCTAACTTTTAACATATATATTATACATTTCCTATTTAGAGTATCTTTAAATATACTTTTCAATCATTCTCTGTAAGCCTGAAATAAGACTTAATTTTCTACTTCCAGTTCAATTAGGCAAAGGGTACAGACTAGTATCTTTAAGGATGTAGAAATTTGACTTCAAAAATTCATCCTAATATTAAATGACATATTTCTTTACACAACTTCAACAACTCAACTGAATAAACATCTACCAAATATTTATTATATAGAAAACATGCTAGACACTTGTATGGGATTCAAAAATGTCCTCAAGGATTTTATCATCCTCGGCAGTGTTTCTCAAAGTGTGGTCCCAGGGATAACTTATATCAGGGTCCCTCAGGAGGCAGAGACTTTAACAAATGCAGGTTTCTGGGTACTAGGTAAGATTGACTAAACCAAAAACTCTGAGGGTGGGCTGAAAATCAACATTTTCATCTGTCCTAGATAATTATGATGGACACTGAAATCTGAGAAGCAATGTTCTGAGAAAAGAAATACTGGTTAAATGATCAGTTGAAGAGATGCTTATGGTAAGGTAGCAAAATTGGCCAGTAGGGGTACGGGCTAGGTGAAAAGCAAGGAGGGACCTGGCAGGACTACGAGGTGAGGCAGGCAAGAGACTAGACTCTTAGAATCAACAAAGTCTGAGAGGTGGTATCTTGCAGGCAGAGTTGAGACTCTAGGAAGTCAGAATCTGAGCAAGTAATGTGCACTGGGAGGTCACTCTGCTTTAAGGTAGAAGGGGGTCTTTGCTTGCTGGTGGGTGGGTGTTAGCAAAAGTCAAAAAGACGTCAGGTGGGTCTTACTTGAGGCCTTTAGAGAAACCAATTTCTCTAAAAGGGCGTAGGAAAAAGTGTCTTACCTCTTAACTTCAGAGTGAATGATTTTTAAATATTTCATGTTACAGATCCAAAGAAAGTAAAGTAACCTCAGTTTTTTATTTAAAAAAAATCCTCTCAGCACGGAAATAAAATCATCCAAGAGAAATAGCTCATTCTTTTGCTGGTTGCCTTTTAGAAAAAAAGAAAAAAGTGTTCCAAAATGATTAACTACAACCAGCACAGCAGGAAACAACTAATAGAATCTGCACGTACAATAGGGTAGTCCCCCCAAAAAGAGTAATAATCTTCTGTGACGTGCATGAAATCAAAGCTTAGATAAAGCTTTAATTTGGCTTGGGTTTAAAGTCTCAACTCTTGGCTCTATATGCCAATTTTTGGAAGCAGAGTAAAGGCAACTGGTCTGTGCATCAATCAAAAACTGACATGCAAAGATGCCCGTGTTTTCCACTGGTCACCTGCTATGCCATATGTATTAAGCACATATCTACTGTAACATTACCACACACCTATCTCCCCTCCTTGACTGTGAGCATCTTGAGGGCTAGTCTTTTAGATGTCTATGTGTTCCTAGTGCTTAGTGCTGTGCTGGCACATGGAAGGTGCCCAATGAATATTATCTGAATAAATGAAAAATAAAGACTTCATCTTTTTTTTTTTTGGAATTTTTGAATTTTATTTATTTTTTATACAGCAGGTCCAAGACTTGATCAATCTTAACCCATTGATACTTTAGGTCAAGGTTACATATCAGAAAGCCTGTTCTCTGAACAGGTGCTACTTTTTCTGAAGAAACTTTAATTAATTAATTAATTAATTTATTTATTTTTAATGGACTGCGAAGACTTTTATTTTTATTTATTTTTAACTTTTTATTTTATATTGGAATATAGCCGATTACCAATGTTGTGATAGTTTCAGGTGCAGAGCAAAGCGACTCAGCCATACATATACATGTATCCATGAAGAAACTTTAAATTATACTTGGTAGTTTTAACAATCTCTCTCTCTCTCTCTCTTTCATTTTACATATTGAGAATTGAAGCCTGCAGGAATTGGCAAACTATGGTCAGCAGGCCAAATCCTGCCCATTGTCTGTTTTTGTAAATAAAGTCTTAGAGTCATGCCCATTCATTTATGTATTGACTATAGCTGTTTATGTGCTACAATGGTGGATTGACAACTACAACTGTATGGCCCACAAGTCCAAAAATATTTACTGTCTGGCCATTTGCAAAAAAGCTGTCCAAACCCTGCTTTAGAGTATTAAAGTGGTATCAACACCTAGCACATAGCAGGCACACATATATTTAAGTGCATTAGTACACTACTTATTAAAAAAATTAAAACTGAATTCCTATTATGGGAAAGTCACTGACTCAGCACTGCAGAAAATATAAAGATGAAGATGCCTAAGGCAGCCACTGTCTTCAAAAGGGAGTTTATCATCATATGGGATGTTTTATTGGGATAAAATATAAGACAGGATTGCAGGAACCTATGAGAAGTTTTTGAAGCTCAAAGGATAAGGATTACATCCATTTGGGGGGAAGGGATAAGCTCCACTGTACACACTGATAAACAATAATCTTCTCAAAAGAATGGAGAGAACATACAGAAGGCTCATATGGAGGCCTACCACGTAAGGCAGGGTGGTGAGGGAGAAGTGAAAGATGGCTCTAAGGTCATATGCCTTGCTTACAAGAAGAATGACAGTGCCAATAACAAGGAATGACTGTCAACATTTATTGACTGTTTACTAGATGGCAGGTACATCAGCAGTCCATTTAATCCTCATTTAAAACAACACACACAGAAACACACACTAGGAACAAATGGATGTGGTGTGATGAGATCTAAACATGTTGAGTTTAAGATTTAATGAGATGTGTAAGTGAAGATACATGCAAACTAACATTTGAAGTCTGGGAGAAAGGTTGAAAATATCTCTAGATTTGGGAGTCATTTGTACAGAGATAACAGTTGATGACATCTTAAATAAAGTAGCCCCTGAAGCTTCATATTCTTCCAATACTATTTATGTCAAAAGAAATGTAAACTAACATGATTGGGTATCTGCCCCCTTGTGGTTAGTGGTGAGTGACCTGTTGGGAGCATAGCTAATATTGAACTTAGAGTACTTCCCAGAAGTATAAGAAATCATTTGGCTGAAAGAAGCCATTATTTTTCAAAAAGTAATACATAAGTCAACTGCCAGCCACACAGAACTTTTTTTAAAAAAGAGATTTCCTCCTTTTATTGATACTAAGAAAAGTAATTTCTAGGATTAAAACAACAAAAACTCTTACATTCATTGAGTCAACTCAGCAAGATGTTGACCTAAATGCTGCAACTTGTAATACATGAATAATACATATTTACTGAGACTGATTTGCTATGTGCCTGGCACCATACTAAGTAGCTGACATGCATTATCTGGAAGCAATCTTTACAACAGTGCAATACCTTTGTTTTGATCCCCTCTTTCAGATGGGAAAACAGAAACTTAGTAACTTTCCAAGGTCTGCATCAAATTTATAACATTATTTCAAATTTATAGAAAATCTACTTTGATGTAGGTTTTTGGATAAGAGCAAAAAGGTTATTTTGGAACATCTCATAATTTGTGTTAGGTTTGAGAAGTAGTGATTTAATAAATTTAGTATTTGTAATGGTAAAACTTTTGGTCTACAAAGTCTAACCTGGAACCTCTTAAAGTAAAATAAGGTCTACTTCTCCACAGATTATGTATTCTGGAAGGAGTTACTATTTCTTGTTGGAATGTGATATAATCTTACTCTGAAGGGAGCTTAGTAATAAGGGATTAGTATAGAAAGGCCATTCTTTTTGAAAATAACGTTTGAGAAAATGATGCCACTTCTACTTGAAACTCAATGTGCCCTAAGCCTCTCCAGGCCTTACCTCCATCTCTCAGAAGACAGATCCATGCCAGGTACCCCAGTCACCTTTACTTCATGTCTGTTTTCTCTGCTACAACAGAACTGTACCCTACTCAGTCTTGTATAAACCCCAATTTTTATTTATATGCCTAGGAGAGTAAATGTGCTTAATTAATGGCTTTTGAGTAAATCTGGAAAGAATCATCCCACAATAGCTTAAATCACATCTTTATCAAAATCAGGATCTTATATAAACATCAAAGCAGCAAAGTAAACATAAAAAATAGAAAATGTATCTGAATTTCTTCATGAAAAATAAATGATTCTATTAATAAGTAAAATATAGGTCTAAAATTCAATAGATTTGAAAAATTACAATTAAATGGACAGTATCAAAGCTGGGAGTATTCTAACTTGTCAGTAATAACTTAAGTTAGCAGCAATACAATGGCTGCCTCTGATGGTGCCTGGTGTTACCAACATAGGCTTTTCTGACTCAAAACACTCATTTACTTTCTGAGAACAGAAAGCTGGTGAGAAATGATGTGGCAAGAGGGTACCTTACATGAATTCTCCTCCACTGGGAATGTAAGCTCCACAGAGACAGGAACGGTTTTGCTTGCTGCTATCAGCCTAATGTCTTGAACAACACCTGGACCACAATGGGTACTAAGTGTTTGCTGAATGAATGAATGGATTTACTTAAGAAGACATATTTACTTTTATAAGAAGATACAAATTCAAACCCTGTGTATTCTGGAAAGAAAACTCTGAAATAGATCAGCAACAAATTCTTTAGAGTTAGACATACATTCTATGATCACCTAAACCTAAAAATAAAAGTTGTATATGGCAAAGCTAAAGCCTGGGAAACATTTAAGATTGCTCTAGTTGATCAGGTATATCATGGGACAATTGTCATAAACTCTTCAAGAATGGAAAACACAACCACTGGAAATTGGCAATACCAAGTATTTGGTAAAAAGACTCTACTCTGAATTTACCGGAATGCTATAAATCATATGATACATTTAAAATCAGAAAGCCACAAGGAAAATACATGGTTCTACCTTCCAAGTACTTTTCAGGAAATAATAAAATTCTCCTTATCTTAAATTAGAAGCCCACATTTTATAACCTATAATAATCTTACTTAGATGTTCTCTGAATGTACTTCCCTTTAATGATATAACTGTGATTAAGCATACAATCAAATGTGAATGCTCATCTTAGCCTATCTATGAATGTACTATCTGGTGAACACTGGTTAAAAAATCTTTAATTAAAAAAAAACTATTTCTAAATGTATCTCCATAGTATCTACTTGCATTATTCATGATTAGAAAATCCTAATAAAACTAGGAAGTTTTGTAGAAATTAGGATAACTATACCTTAAGGCTGACTGAACAGTCAGAAACATAAGGATGTACCTTACTCCAACTTAGGTCCACCTTCATGATAAAAGCTACCTCAACTGGAGTTTCTAACATTATTATTGCCTTAAAGTGATAATATCACTAGTCAAAGTTAAATAGGGTGGCAATTTTTAAATACAAAATTCTTAGATCTTGGTTGTATACTTCTGCTTCCTCTTCTTTGATGGTATTTTCATATATCATTGAGTTCAAGTAAACAACTCAAATGGGGAAATCTGGAAGACATGTTTTCTACATAGATAAGGTAAAGTCAGAGTACTTTTCATGTTACTAAGTTTGGCTCAGGTTTAGGAACAAAACAGCCTATTCTAGGTATTCCTTAAAGTCAATACCACTTATCTTTTACTTTATTAATCTATCATTCCCTCCCCTTTGGGGATTAAGAAGGTTAACCCAAGGCCCAACCAAAGTCCTTTTTGGGTTCCTAAAGAAGGAAAGTCATAAAATAAGAGAAAGTAAAGGACCTTAAAGGGACATGAAGCCCAGAGAAGTTGAGTGTCTAGAATTAGGTCATCTGATCTCACTGCAGTACGCTCCTTTAACCTTTTTTTTTTGGTGAAGGTTTATCCTCTTTGGTTCTTTGTTAAAATAAAACCTACCAGTCTTATTAGTATCCTCCTGTGTTCTGGTCTTTCTATGTTCTCATTTCCTTCTATGCAACTGCCCAAAACAGTTTTACCAAATGCTCCCCTCTGGGTCATGTCACGCTGCATGCATTTCTGTCACTCTCCTAGAAAACCCTGTCTCATAGGACAAGCTGAGATCGCCATTCCCTTCCCCTCTTCGGAGATTTACAGTACATATTTCCAAGTCAAAAATGAATGCTATCTGGGCCTATGCAGTCTGCCCTATATTATAAACTTTAAAATATTCTGTATCCTACATTTACCTTTTATCACATACAACTTTGGTTTCCTTGAATTTTAGAAGACTTTTTTAAGAATCCATTTATCTTCTGTAGTAGTAATAGTAATAGAAGAAATAATAAAAGCATGCACTTACCATGTGCTAAATAATCATCTTAATCTCTCATGATAATCTGATTATCATCACCTCCAGTTTAGAGATGAGGAAACGAAGGCAAGTTAGGCTATGTAATTTACTCAAGTTAACATAACTGGAAGCAGGCACAGCTGGGATTCAAACCCAGATCTGCTTTCACAGCCTGGATGCTTACATCTCTAAGCTCTACTAGCAGATGAGACCAATCCTATCTAGTCTGAACTGGATCTAGTAGTTTTGTTAATGAAACGATGGAAGACAGGGAAAGCATCACAGACATTAAAGATCAGGGTTTTGCAATTCAATGTAATGACACATAACTGCAGACACTGAAGGGACTCTCAGAGATCTTTTAGTGTAGTCTCCTTCATCATTCCATTAATGAAGGAACAGGGAGCCCAGTGATATTAAAACTCTCAAATCACATAGTTTCTTAGAACCTGGCTTTCTTCACATTTCTATGTAGAGTTCTTTTCACTGTGATATATACAATGGTCAGTTCATCACAGGAATTTTTTATTTCCAAAAGCAAAAACTTGAACTTTGGAACTCTGTTGTACAGAATATTTCTTGAAATAAGTTAAAATGGGATTTAAAAATCTTTCAGTTGCACATGATGTTACTTTAAAATATTCTAACCAGGGTGATTTTTCAATTGAATTTATCCTGTATTATGATAAGTGTGATTATTTAAAAATTTTAATTTGAAGGTAATTTTTAAAAGCCTAGGCTTTGTTGATTGCCAGATAATTAGCATAATAACTAGCCACTTAAGCTAAGCAAGCTACTTAATTATGTTACAGAATTAGAAAACATTTAAAGAAATGGAAAGGGAAGCAATTTTACCTTACTAAATTTTGCTGCATATTTTCTGCCTTCATTAAAATTCGGACCCCAGTCTGAGAGTGAATGTAGGCTTTCAACCTGAAATAAAAATGTCATATTAAAGGAAGCAAAACTGATTTTTAGTGTATTTTAAAACTGTGCCTATGGAAACTAAGCATCTATGAGTAGTTATTAATAATACTTAAAATTTATCTATCCAAGCACAGAAACGGTGTTAAAGATATTTTTCAACCAAGGATCTGTTTTAAAAATTACCTTTCTTCTCTCTGTACAGATTAATCTTGCTAATTTACTTATTTTTTAAAAATGTATCCAATTTGGTGGCAGGTATTTTGTCTTATTGTTAAATATATGACCAGCAATTAACAATTAGATTATCGGTAATGAGGAAAAGAAACTCAACTCTGGTAGCGGTCCCAGAGACACCGCTTGATATGTGACATGGATTTGTTTGAGTCTGGGCACCACTTTCTATGAAAAGTAGAAGATGAGATTTAACTAGAACTGAATCAGACACTTCAGAATCCACTCAGTTTCAAATTTTAACCAAAACAAGTATTCATAACCTAAGCAGGTATCACCCGGTGAAAAGAAATTCCTGCTCAGAAACATGAATAATTCACATATTAATAGTTTCCTTTTTTGAGTGCTGCTTACTACGTGCTAGACTCTGTACTAGAACTGTATGTATGTAATTTTTTACAAGCTTCGTAACAACTCTATCTAGTAAACATCATCATTCTCATTTTACTGATGGAAAAAATTAAGGTGCGGAAGTAAGTTGGTTCCTGGTCACATAGCTAATAAGGGACAGAATCAGCTATTCTAACCCAGATATTCATAACTGAATCTTTCCACTATGCTATGTTAACCATTTTTGTCCATGGTGTGTTTCTGGACAGGAGGCAGAGTGTGTATTACTCAGTTTTATGAAGACTTGGCTGAAATAGGATTTCCTGTCTTTAACTACTTGGAAACTCAATTTTCAGAGTTTTTAGTTCAACTGTGAAAGGCAGTTTAGTTTAAGGGGTAAGAGTACAGACTCTGACTCCAGACCACCTGGATTTGAATCCTAGCTTCCCTACTTATTAGCCATGTGAAGTCACTTAACCACTTTAAGGCTCAGTTTCCCCATCTTGTAAAATAGATATAACGGCAATAATCTACCTTAAAGGGTTATTGTGAGGATTAAATGAATTAATACATTTATTATTATAAGCTTCAAAGAGTAGTCTGGAATGCAGCAAACAGTGTTAAGTACTGCTGTTATTACTATAACCAAAATCCTCACCCAGAGCATCATCTCTGACTGACAAAGCCTTGAGTACACACCAAGGAAATGGGACAGAAAGTAAACAGTACAGAAACATTATACTCTAATAAAGACATGGCTTTATTTAATAAATATGCATATAGTAAATACCTCAACATTTTTAATAATTTCAGAAAGTTACAAGATTTTTGAAACATACCTTTGACGAATTACAGGATCAGACTTTTCAGGATCAATGTAAGGTCTTAGGATTTCATTAATAGTTTTATCATCTGGTACTCTTCCCAACAAAAACAAAAACAAAACTTATTACTTATAATTTTCTACTAAAGGTGTTAATTTAGAATTACTAAATATTGTGGCTTTAAAAAAATAACTGAACACAGACCTTTTATTTTAGTCTTGGCAAAATATAATATCCTTTTAAGCAAAAATTACTTAGGAAAAAAGCTCAAAAACACTTCTTGGACACATTTAACAAGTCTTAAAAATAATATTTTGAGAAGTTCCCTATAAATCAATTATAAAAATACAAAGCCTCATTTAACACACTCCTGTGTTCAAAGATGAAAAGAAAGATACCACAGTGAAGTAGATTTGAAAGTTGCAGAAATCAAAAATCTGAAAAAAAGGTTTCAGATGATGCTAGTTTCAGTGCATGTTCAAATTTATTTATTCTAAATCCTAAGACCAGGTTAAAAAATTGATACTACTCTCCCTGGAAACAAAGCATTTTAGGTTTACCAAATTTCCTGTATGTATGTATGCATATTGTTTTATACTATAAAGCTGTAGAAACAAAATTAAGACACTGTTTTGAACTAGCGATTTTCCTTAATCATTTATACATATTCATATACACTACTGTGCTACATATCCCACCTGTAAAATATGAGTCCTTTCCCTGTCTTTAGTCTGGTATGCAACCTTAAATAAGAAAGTTCTTCCCTAAAATCCATATGACAATTACAAAGAGAGGACATTTATGCATAATGTGAATATATGCTAAAGATATTATTTAAAAACCAACTTAAAATTTTCCTAACCCAAGGAATCAAATAGTATATCACCATTCAAATTTTTAAATGACATTTGAAATGCTCATAATATGAAAAAAGTAGGATAAAAAAACTGTTACGCAAATTACTTCCAATTATGAATACACATATATACATGTCTAAAATCATGTATTTTCTGAGAACACACTATGATGTTAATAGCAGCAATTTTATCATAGCAGAATTTTGGCTTATTTTTCATTTCCTATATAACCACCTTGCTTAAGATTCTTCCTCTTGATTCAGCCCTCTTGATTCTCCCTGCATTGCTCTCCTTAACATCTGTCCCCATGCTGAAGTAAACACCATCATGATTTCTGTGCTAATCATTTCCCTTAGAGCTCTACCACCACTAAAAGTATTCCTAAAAAGTATACTTTCATTTTTTTCACATTTACATATGAAAATCATACTCTGCATTCTTCCTTAACTTGTTTTTCTCATTCAACATTATGTTTGAGATTCATCCACATTGATATGTGTAGATGTAGTTCATTCATTTTCAGTGGTGTGTAGCATTGCATTGTATGAATATACCACACTTAGTTATCCAGTCTACTACTGACATCACGTTTAAGTTAACAGTTTATTTCAAATATGGAGACAAAATGAAAACAAGTGAGTTCTTAACAGACAGTCGTGATACTATACCTTTTTTCTACATACACAGCTTGACTCTGAGGAAACTGGAGCTTCACATGCCAACAGAAATGTCGTTTTCTAAGACAGAAAATAATCATGTGGAGATCAAGGCAGACAATAAAAGTCTGAACAAAAAACTGATTTCTTGAATTTTTGTTTTCAGATAATAATTCTAAAAGTATTCTTAGAATTTAACGTATTTTTTCTACTAAAAAGTATTTTACGTGGGCCTCTCACTGTTGTGGCCTCTCCCGTTGCAGAGCACAGGCTCCGGACGCGCACGCTCAGCGGTCATGGCTCACAGGCCCAGCCGCTCCACAGCATGTGGGATCTTCCCGGACCGGGGCACGAACCCGCGTCCCCTGCATCGGCAGGCGGACCCTCAACCACTGTGCCACCAGGGAAGCCCTAGAGGCTATGTTTTTTAAACAATATACTTGCAAGAGGTTTTAAGAGGAAAAAAACATTAGGCAGAGCAGTTCGAAATTCCAAGGACTTCGCATTCTTGAATTAGAAGGCAATTTCTCATAGTTCAGGGGCTTCTGAGATCACTTTTGCTACTGCTTGAAGTTTACAAATAAATTTCCTCGTGACTAAAAATAATGAGCTGATGTCTCTGCCTGACTAGTCTGGAAATTAGGTGAATGAAGTATTGTCTGGTTGAGACCAGCTGGCTGCAGATACACTTCTGAGCCATGAGTACTTGCATTCAGTAGCAAAACAGGAGACAAGTTGGTTGCTAAGCAGAATGCACTCTGAGTTAGTCCCTTTGCTTTCAGTCTAAACTTTGGTTTGATAACAGGATCAACAGTAATAATTCACTAAATGTGTGATTTTAGAAAAATAGCCATATGCTCTATTTAACATATCTAAATTTGGTGACACTAGACACCATTCCTTTTTTAAAAAATTTAATGCTCAAAATAGTCAATCCATTACAGAAATTTAAACGTCTTCATTACATGATCGTTTTACACATTCTCCTTACTTAGAAGAAATTTCTAACAACCCACTGGCAAGTCAATTGCCAGCTGTATGTCCAAGCAATGGCTAGCATCTCCTATAAAACTATCCCTTAGCAGCACGAGCCCAAAATCTAAAATAATTTTCTTTTAATACAATCTAGCAGAGTATCTCCCACCTAACATTTATATGATTTAAGCAAATTTTTGTCTGAGGACAACTAGCATAAAATCAAGTAAAAATCCTTCTATTAGGGTAATTAATCACAGATTTGGTTAATAACAAGACAGTTTTGAGCACTAGTTAGAGAAAAATATGCTTGATTACGGTTATGTTGATAGTGCCACTTATCACACAAGAAACAAGCATGTTAAGTTTAATATTTTTTTGGATAGAATAAAGTTGTAAAGCACCCCTTACTAATTTAAAGGTCAGATGTCTAAAATCTCAGAGGAAAAAACTTAAAAAAAAAATCTGAATGCAAACCACAAAGTTACTGGTTTTAAACAAAGAAGTCTTCTAAAATGAAACACCTTGCAATATTTGTTATCTGTGAAACAGGCATCGCGTAGTATCATTATCAAGAGGCTGAGAGATACCACATTTCTCTCTTACTATGAAATAAACTGATTTTTTAATCTTAATGTACAATATGGTTTCTTTCTAAATATATTTGATAAGTTACATGGGGAAGAAAAAAGTTGACCAACTTGTCATCTTGTGGAACTGTAAATCATACTCAATTACCCCAACCATTGCTTGAGTAACTTCAAGAATCATTCACCTTTCTTAACGTTCAGTAGACCCTAAATACCTTCAGAAAGTACTTAACATTCCAAAAACAAAGAGAGAAAAGCCCTTGAAAATAATTTTATTTGCTGTAGTTAGTTGTGGTTATAAGGAAATCATTCATTACTTTTATTATATATACATTGCTAAATTATGACTATTATAAAAATCTTTCTGTATTTGGCCTCAGTTCAAATATGAACAAATCTGAAAAGTACATTTAGTTTTAAAAAAATATGATGTTGCAATATTTCAAAAACAAAAAGAGAATAAAAACATTTAATGTAACCATAGTCAGATTTAACCAACTTGTATATTGCCATATTTATATGCTTGAGATACTTTTCTTCTAAGAAATATAAGATTATTAATATGGTTGATGAGTCTTTTTACTGTTCCTTGATCCAATTCTCTTCTCATCATCAGAGGTAACTACTATCCTGAGGTTGGGTGTTTATTTTTGTCATCCATGATTTTATATATATATATATATATATACACACATATCTATAAATAATACAGTATTTTGTGTGATATCAACATTTATTTCAGTGTTATACTCTAAATATCTTATGCTTTGCTTTTCATTTACATTATGCTTTGGAGATTTACGAATATACACGTAAATTAGTTCATTAATTTTAACTGCTACGTTGTATTCCATTGCATGAAGAATGCTAAAATCTATTTATCTACTCTTTACTGATAGACATTTATGATTGCTTCCAATTTTTTTACCATTTGTTCTTGTTCTTCCATATTAAATCACAGTAAAGAAAAAAATAAAAGAATATCCTCAGGGATGGGACCATCATTTACCTTTAACTGGTACACAGAACTAAAAGTTAACTTCATTGAAAAACTGCCTGTACTTTTTTACTCTATGGTAGTATAAGAGGCATTTGAGAACAGTAATGCAGAGTATAAGATTTAAGTAAGAGTGGACAAAGAGGTTGAAGGGTGTTGTATAAACAATTCCTGAAATGAGTGAGTTAATTATCTCTAAAGTAGTTCTTTAGTTTCCCTGAAATTGATGTGGTCCTGACACAGGCAACTAAATCTCTTCCTGAGTCTGAAAGAATTGAGTTTGTTTCTCATTTTTCATAAGTATATATAGTGATATATGTCCCACTTAAAAAAATACACATACATCAAAATCCCAACAACATTACTTATGAGGGGAACTCTGAGTCCCCCTCTTTTTTGCTTATAAGTTTTCTGAAAGGACAGATTTTGTAAAGGAAAAAATTAAAGAATGCTTCGGTGAGTACCTTTAGGCATATACATAACTGTTGCTGTATTTTGGATTATTTTCTAAAGATAGATTCCAAGAAATAGAATCATTAGGATAAAGCTGGGTTTCTCAACTTCAGCAGTGCTGACATTTTGGACCAGATAATTCTATTATGGTTTGAGGGGTGGAGGTACATCGTCCTGTGCATTGCAAGATGCTCAGCAGCATCCCAGGCCTCTAACCATGAGATGCCACTAGCAACACCCACTCCCTTAGTTGTGACAACCAAAAATGCTCCCAAATATTGCAAATGTCCTCCAGGAGGCAAAATCACTATTTTTGAGAACCACTGGGACAGAGGTTTAAACATTTATTATTGTTCTTAATGCATTAGGACTACTATTCCCTAAATTCAATAAAATGCTTTCAACTGTAATAATGTCATTGTGTCCTTGTCGTATTTATCAACATTCTCAAGAACAGAAATACGGTACCCAGAATATTCTCGGTCACTTAGGCACTCCAAGGCACTATGTTTAGAGTTTGATAATAGACTGGTGAAGTAATGGTGGTAATCATTAAATCTAATGTTCCCTTCTCGACAACCTGATAAAGTAACAGAAAAACTGACCCCTTCTCTCTGAGTGCCACGAAACTGAAGTAACTATTCATGCACAGCAAAGCCTTTTCTCCTCCTCCCCCAAATATCAACACACACACACACACACACACACACACACACACACACACACACACACACACATTCTCTCTCACACACACACATACCCCATGCATTCTCAACGGGGGCAGCATCACCCAAAAAAGGCTGAAAACTGGTTCTTAGGAGGGTAAAAAAAATCTTAGACAGTATAATGGTTTGTGGCCCTTTAGAGGGCGCCTGTACATAAACAGATATATAGAGTATAACTGTGGTATCAAAATATCGGGGGGGTGCAATTTAAGGAAAAATGTTTAAAAAGCCTCCTTGGGAGGCAATAATGAAAAAAAAGTTGAGAAATACTTATATATGTAAGTATTAAATGATGAAAATAAATATGTTTTATACTTGATTTTAATGAGTTAATATAGGACACTTATTTAACAACTCTTGCTTACTAGAAACTATTAAGGATCATTTTCTTCCACAGTTTCAAGAAAGTAATATGTGGATGAAGACACAAATTTGGGGGGGAAGTACTATACCTACATACTCAATTATTCTCCTGACTTCATGACTTTGTATTTACAAGTATGAAGGATATGCCCCAAGCTTTTAACTACGGTTATTTCTTAACATTGTGAAAGGACTTAATTCTTACTTTATGTGTCTGTATTAAATAAATTGTTGACATAATGACTGACTAGTAGTTTTTATAATCAGAAAAATCAAAGATGTTTTCATGGGGAAGTGCAGGATGGTAGTCACAGAAAGGACAGGAATAATTTTAATATTCTTTTTAAACTTAAAAACATTTTATTATTAGCAGTGTTATTTTAAGGTGTTTCCTTTTTATCTCAGAAATTATTATCCAACCAGAACTGTCAAATGATTACTTATCTAATTATTTGACAGCTTCAAAGCTATCTTCCTCAAGAAATACGCTACGACTAAGAGTTACACATGGAGGCTGAATTCTAAGAACTAAGATTTCTAATATAAAATTTAAATGAGCATGAATATTTTTGTTCCTAAAAAAAAAAAAATCACCAATTCTCATTCCATTCCATCACTGATTAACAAACATTTACTCAAAAAACACTTCTAAGGGCTCGCTAGGCATTAGGGATGCAAAGAGACTGAGGAGATGAGCCCAAAGCAGACCTCTTTTTAGGGTAGTGAGGCAACCACCAACCCACTGCGTTTTTCTTCCAAATCACTGTGAGAAGCTTATAGAGTTCCACATAAAAGAACTCTGTTCTTTATTGACACTGTACACAGAAAGGATATCCAATATACTGTAATGCCCAGAGGTAGGAGAGGGCAGAGATTAAGTGGACTCTGAAACCTACTCTTAACAAAATTTATTACTTTATGTGATCTTGAGCAAGAGACACATCTCTGTGCCTCAGGGTTCTCACAGTAAAATGGGGAGAACAGTATTTATATCATAGGATTAAATGAGTACATACACGTCAAGAGCTCAGAACATAGTAATCAAAAATGCTAGTTACTATTTTTACCATTGTTATAATTTTACATTCAGTTTAATGTCCTGTGAGTTATGAAGCTCAGAACAGAAATACTGATGGGGCCTTTAACTTAGAATATTGTGCCATGAATTTATAACCAAACTCCACTTACATGGAATTCAGTGTTTATGAAACTGGACATGTGGGCTAATGCCAGATTATAAAGGGCTCTGAATGTTCTGCCAAACAATATGGATTTCATTCTGTGGTTAGTGCACTACCAACAAAGGTTTTTAAAGAAGAGGGAAATGAGGGGCTTAGAAGGAGATCTCTCATCCTACTACTTAACTCTAATAACTGTTTCTAGAGTATATTCAGGACATTAACTTTTTAGCCCTTGTTTGTAGTTATTAAGGAAAGTATTTCCTACTACTTTTGAGAAGTTCACTGACATAGTGCAGTTTAAATATGCCTGAAATTTTTACTTATGATTTTTAAATACAGGTGACTCCACGAGGTAAGCTAAAGCTAGATTTTCCACAAGTCTGATCTTCAGAGTACTATACCACTTATTAAGTTAGAAAAGCCTACAGGTTATGAAGACTACCAGTAGATCCTTTTACCAGAGAGTACTAGCAAGTAGCAATAACAATAGTTATCCCCTGGTATCCTGGGGGAATTGGTTCAGTCCTTCCCCACACTCCACTGCACAGATACTAAAATTGAAGATGCTCAAGTCCTTTATATAAAATGGTGTAGTATTTGCATATAACCTACACACACCCTTACATATACTTTATTTAAAAAAATTATTTTATAAAATATTTGATTAATTAATTAATTAATTAATTAATATAGGCTGTGCCATGTGGGATCTTTTAGCCACACGCAGACTTCTTAGTTGCGGCATGCGAACTCCTAGTTGCAGCATGCATGCGGGATCTAGTTCCCCAACCAGGGATCAAACCCGGGCGCCCTGCACTGGGAGTGCAGAGTCTTACCCACTCGACCACTAGGGAAGTCCCCTCACATATACTTTAAATCATCTCTAGATTGCTTATACTACCTAATACAACATAAATGCTATGTAAACAGTTGCTGGTGTGCAGCAAATTCAAGTTTTGCTTTTTGGAACCTTCTGGAGATTTTTTCCCCCCAAATATTTTCAATCTGTGGTTGACTGAATCTGTAGATGCACAACCTGCAGATACAGAGGGCTGACTAGTTTATTAAGTGCCTTTTGAATGTCATGCATTGTTCTAAATGTTTTATATGTGTTAATTTATTTCATTCTTGTAATTCTGTGGGATAAGTGCTATTATTTACAGGCGAGAACACTAAGGTAGAGAGAAGTAAGTCACTCCTCCAACACGATTATTCAGCTGGAAGGTGGCAGAGCTGGGATTTGAACCCAGGCAGCACATTAACTCCAGAGTCTATGCTCCAATCTAGTATACTATTATGAACTTTCCAGAAATGAAAGTTCAGTAACAAGCCATGTATTTTTCTGTACTGGTAATTCAAATGGATCTCAATTATATTTTATTTTAAATATTTGCCTCCATATTTTAAAATCACTTTTAAGAGTTATAGTGGACATTTTGTCTCCTTGGCAACCCTTATCACCATCCTCGTTCCTAATCCATAACCATATTTTGATGAATGGATCCCATCCCTACCTCCAGGACTATACACTTAACTGTCTGGCTTAAGAAAATCACATCGTATGTCCTCCTGGACACAATGGTTCAGGATTGGGCAGATGACCTAGGCGGTCCACTCATGGTGAATTTCAGGTTTCCTGTTCAGTTATGCTGGGAAAGAAGCATTCCTAAATATTTACTTAAACTGTTACAAGGATTCAGCTGACACCATAGAAGATACAATGGAGAATCAGCAATAAACTGGGTCCTTGAAGATACAATTGAGTCATTGTACCTATTCACCCTGAAATCCATCCAACCTCAGAACATTTAGTTATGAGAGCCAATAATACACCCTATTTATAGCTCAAACCGGTTTGAACTGAATATTTTATTTCATGAAAAATAAAGCATCCTAACTGTTTGATACAAGGGATTAAATTTTTCTTTCTAGATGTCATCTTGCATTTCTAAGCAACGGAAAAGATAGACTAATCTGTATATTGTCAACTGTTATAAAATTTGGACACAGCAAATAATACCTGATGGAATTTCAGGAAAAAGGCATTTTGTTCCATTATGGGTTACGAAATCTTATTTTAACTTAAAGCAGAAGGAAAATCTACAAAAATGTGAAACCCTTCAAGAAAAAACAAATGTACAAAATATCTACATAATTCTTCACTCATAGGCATTTTATCTTTTTGAAATGTATTTCAAGATCAAAATTTAAAGCTTCAAACATAAACGTAACTATACTTCATAAAAATAATCCATCTATTTTATTAGGATTGGTACCATAGTAAGTGTTTTTGGAAGAGTGAATACAAAGGATCTGTGTAGTTACTTAGCATGGATTAAAATTACTGGAACTGGGGAGAATGAAAACCATAATTTTATGTCTCACATCATTATGAAAATACTTTGAAAAGTTCCAGTTATATATTATATTTTGCTCTTTTAAAAATCAGTTTCACTACTACATGATAATAGGAAACAGGTTAAGTATGTGGTACTGGCTTCAGTAGACAGTATATTAAGAAAATGGATATAGTAGGTAAAGATCGAAATGAAAAAGTACATTTTGCTTCAAATAACTGTAAATACTTGAGCACTTAATAATGCAGTTCTCCACTGGGAGTGGCATCAATCTCATTTGGAAGTGGCTAGGCAGTTTTGATTGTTCCAAGGCTGGGAAGCACTTTAGGCATATAGCAGGTGGGGACCAGAAATGCTAACCTTCCTGTAATGCACGGGACAGTCCCACACAACAAAAACTGTCCTGTTCAAAATGCCAATAGAGCCCCTACTAAGAAACACCAGAACACAGAAAGGATAGCAGATATGTGCATAACAAAAACTGAATACCAGCACTAAATGCCAGCATCTGTTTCGCATTAACTTTGGAGAAAATATGTACTATAGGAACTCTGGCAAAGGAGAAATAATGGAGAAGATGAACTACCATGTGTACTTTCACAGATGTCTAGGAAATATGAAAGGGGAAGACATTCAAGGATTAAGAATATAACCAGCCTGGGTACATTTAGTTGAATACATTAGGAAATACATATACATACAATATAATATATAACTGGAACTTTTCAAAGTATTTTCATAATGATGTGAGACATAGAATTATGGTTTTCATTCTCCCCAGTTTCAGGTGGGGACAACTATGAAGATCCACTATTTGGTATGGATCCCTTAGAGGAACAGGAACGTATTCTGCTTAAAGTATGACTCTCTCTCAACTCCCTGCATGGCAATATAAGGTCCTGCAAGGCCCAGCCCCAGTGGGGCTCTCTCCAGTCTCATCCCCTACCACTTCCCAACTCCCACCCTAGTTTCTAGATATACGAGACTACTTACATTGTCTTCAATTTGCTACTCTTTTTGCATCTGATATTCTCACCATAGACTATCCTTCCCTCTGTCTGGATAAAACCCTAGACTTAAAAACTCCTCCTTGTCCTTCAATAATTTGCTCAAATTCTATCTTCTCTTGGGAGGACTTTCCAGTCCCCAGCTCTTGAGGAATAACACTTCCCCAAGGCTGGGGCACTGAGCCCTCCTTTGTGCTCCCACAACGCTCCATGTATCTTCCATCAGAGCATTCACCACACTACGTTATGAGTTTGCTGTCTTGTCTTCCCACTGAACTACTTGAGAAGAAGGACAGTGACTTACTGGCATATAAGTCAGTGGTTTTCAGGTAGAGATAAACATCAGAATCACCTAGTGCCTTTTTTTTTTTTTTAAATTAAAGACAAATTATTTTAGAGCCCTTTAGGTGCACAGCAAAATCAAGAGGAAGGTACAGATTTCCCATATATCCTCTGCCCCTACATATGCACAGCCTCTTCTGGTTCTTTTATAATGTAAAGATACCTAAGCTCTACCCTAGGCTCAATGACTTAGGAATTCTGTTGGTCGGGCCCAGGTATCTGCATTTTGAAATTATCCCAGTTAATTCTGATGTATACTCTAGATTGAAAACCACAAAACTGGCACATTATTGTCCGCATCTTACAAATAAGGCAATGGGCACAGAGAGGTAAATAACTTGCCAAGAAAACTCCCTTACACATAAAAATTAAATTAAATTTTGTCATGTTTAATACAAAATAAACATTTGAAAATTATTAAATATATTATTATTCCTCTTTTAAAAAGTAAAGACACTGAGGAAGACCCTTCATTATTTTGGGTAATGAGAAATACTTGAAAGATATGTTTCCAACTGCCTGAAAAGCAGCAATTTCAAATGGCGGGGGGATAAAGAAAGGAAGGTAATTTTAGGCCATGGAATAGAGTACAACACTTGAGAGCTTCAGGCAGTCCATCCAAAGCCACATGAGATGACAGATTACACCTACTGGCAGTTCTGCCTATGACCAGTGAAGGTATCTCTGAGCTAATGACTCCTGTGGGTACAAGAAGCATTAAAAGATTCTGAGCAGGTGACCATCATACTAAAAACATGCTTTAGGAAGATGTATCTGGCATCAATGTGTAAGAGTGACTGAGGTGAGAAGACACTGAAGACAGGGAGAGCTCTCAGAAGTTCCCCAATAGTCCCAGGTGAGACAAGCTGGGCCTGCATGGGAGAAGACAGCTGATAGTTGCTGCGGTGAAGGAAGTGGAAAGGGACTCATTACTGAGGCATATCATGAAGAAGCAGACTCGGTGACTGAGGAAGGACTTCCCTAACTGAACCAGTATGGGGACTCTGATATGATCAAGAATGTTTGGTTTCCATTTGTATGAATGCTGGGTAACTGTTGCTGTGGAAAGATATACCCTCTGTGATGCTGTGGCATAAGAACCTCCTTCTGACCACTGCCTACATGGCCCCAGTAAGGGAATACCTGATTGACTGAGGAACCATTAGAAAACCAGTGTGAAAGAATAGAAGTGTTAAGTCCTTGCTGTTGCTTTGAAATTTTTTCATCAGACTGTATCAAAGCAGTTATTGGAGAGAAACCATAGAGCTAATCATTTTAAATTAGTTAACAAGTTTGTACTGAGCACCTATTACGTAATCCCCCCAAATCGACCTCTCTCACCATGACCACAACTGCTAAATCCATTTCATTTTCCTTTGCTCTTTTCTAAAGTTAGTTTGCAACAAAGTACAAACCTATACTACTTATAAGACACCATACCCCCCCAAAAAAACCAAATCCACAAAAACAAAACCAAAAAACCTGTTGTTTAAGAAATGTATTGCCACATAATCGTTTAAAGAAAAAAGTGCTACTGACATTAATACAGAGGTGGATAGGTATATCATCGCAATAAAATTTGAATGCTGTAATTTTATCCAAAGAACAAAAAGTAATTAAAAAAATTTTTTTTATTTAAGTAGAGTTGATTTACAATGCTGTGCCGATCTCTGCTGTACAGCAAAGTGACTCAGTTACACACATACAGACATTCTTACAAAAAGTAATTTTAAGAATCTATAAAAGGTTATTTCTTTACAAGAGAGACATCTAGTGGCTAGCTTCTAAAATAGGACTGGAGCTCAAATAGCAATTCACACTGTTGTTTAATAACGGGCACACTTCCACTATCTTAATACTCTAAGTTTAAGAGAGACCCCTAGACAGAGAGCCTAAGAACTCTGGGCCGAAAGGAAGATAGCAACTCAGTTCTAAGCTGACAGTTGTAAAGGAATGAAGAAGGACTGGGCTGCTTCGAAATGAGGGTCGAGGTCATGTGGAGACAAACTGCCAGAAGACAAAGGTCAAAAGTTGGGTCCATTCCTAGGGAATGGGAGGTTAGACCACACAAGAGAGTACATGCCTGGAGTTAAGCTAAAGATATTATTGGGGAGGAGTCTCTCAATCTAACTCTTTTTTCCAAATGACAAGTCAAAATATATTCCCCCTCACTGCTGAATCCTCAGGTCCAAATAGCCAGGAAAATAAAAAGAGAGACTTAGGCAACCAAACGAGATGTGATATTCAAACACAACCAAGATAATCTCCAGGTTTGCTATCCATGGCTTTCTGTAGCAAAACACTAAAACACAACTGAAAAGATGCAGCCATGGATAAAAACATGGAATTTTATATGACAGTATCAGAATACTTTTCAAAGACTATTGAATATATTTACAACTCAAAATGTATAATGGTCCTGCCCACATCCATCAATGTCTTTTAAAATTATTATTTAAAACATTCATTTATTTATTCTTAAAATAAGTATTACATGCACATGGTCTAAAATTCAAAAAAGGTACAAAAGGGCACGTAATTCCCATCCCTGTCCCCCTCTACCCAATTTCCCTCCCTTAAGATAACTACTATTAATAGTTTAATATAAGTATATACGGATATAACCTTTACTTTTCACACAATGGTAGCACACAATGAACAGAGTTCTGTATCTATCTTTATTCACTCAGTATTTCTGGCAACCATTCCAATATTCATACATTTAGAGCTGCTGAATTTTTTCCCCATTTTAAAGGCGTACCATAATTTATTTAACCAGTCCACTATTGATGGATATTTAGATTCATACTACTCTTTTGCTATTACAAACAATGTTGCACCATATGTATGGTTATATATATCAGATAAATTCCTAAAAGTAGAATTGTTAGGTGAACAAGTAATTATCATGCCTTCCTGATCCATCTATCTTCGACAACTGACCTTCCCTTTGTTTGGGGCCACTACTTATTTTAGGCAATTAGGGCAACTTGGCGGAGAAGATCATCTGAAAACTCTCTCAAGGCACACAATAAGAAATCCTGGAGAAATACAGCAAACATACTGAGCTCATCAAAAAGTATGAAAAATTTTCAGGGGCCAAAAGGAAGCAGGAACTAAAAACCATAGTGGAATGTGGAAGCTATACCTGCTCTGGAGGCCTTTGCTTCCAAGTAATCAAGAGGATTGGTAACCAAAAGGCTTATGTTTCAACAGCCACTGCGGGACATGAGACAAGATACTGATCTCACATAAGCTGGAGACCTCAAACTGAGATCACTGCATAAAACTACGCAGTGAAAGAGTGAACCAGAAAAATTCTGCCAACCAGCAAAGGGAGACAATGAGGAAACCTGTCCACCTCAGCTTGAGGTCTAAGGAGAGAGAAAGGTATAGGAGGTGGGGGAAAGGTTTCAATTGAGAATGAATAAGTATGGACTCCTCAAATAGGTTTGGGGTTCAAATTATTATCAGTAGTCTGATAAACTTCAGACTAAGAAATTAAAGAGGGTCCTGGATTGGTGCGATGGGTATCTGGCATAAGCAAATGCATACCACCTCCTACATGAACTTGAGTTCATAATTACATTTTAGAAAAAAACAAGGAAACAAGCCATCAAAATGAAGTCAGCAGAAACAGTAGACAGCAGTAACAAATTTCCAAGAAATTCAGACAGAATTATTTACACAAATAACAAATGCACTAAATTACTGAATAAAAAGGGAGGTTAAAACATGAGAAAGGAATACATTCTACCTAAAAGACCAGGCAGATTTGGGAAAGGAACAGAACTTCAAGAAATGAAAAGTGTAACTGAAACACAAACAAAAAGTCCACTCAGTACATGGGCTAAATATCAGATTAATTAGACACAGCTAAGGAGGGAAAGTGACTTGGTTGATACACCTGAATGAATTACCCAGAATGTAGGTAAGACCGACAAAGAAATAAAAAATTAAGATAATGTATTAGAATTTTCCAGAATTATGCAGAAAGCACAGCAAATCCAAAGGAAGATAAATCACCCCAAAGACAAAAGTGAAGAACTTAAAAGCAATTGACATAGAAAGATTGTATAAAACATCAGTGTCTCAATAATGGCAAAAGAAGTAAGAAAACAGTGGAATAAATAAACTGAAGTACTAAAATAAATGTCAACTTGAGATACTTCATATTCAGCTAAACTATCATTCAAAAGTAAGGGTGACCTATATGATTCATATATATGAAATTTTAAAACAGGCAAAATTCATCTTCAGGGTGAAAATTAGAATAGGTTATCTGAGGAGGAGAGGAGATAACTAGGAAAAACCTTTCTTGGGTGATGGTAATATTTTATATATTTACAGGGACTGGGTTATACTGGTATATGCATTTGTCAAAACTCAACAAATATACACTTAAGATTTGTGCATTTTATTGTCTGTAAATTTTATGTCAATAGGAAACGTGAGTTTCATATCTTTCAGACAACTATTTAAACTCCAACATTATTTTTTAACTGAACATACTCAATATCATGGATGTCATTCCATGACAATACATCTGTATCTAACTGTGTTTGTTTAATGGTTGCATAGAATTCCACTGTATGAAGGCATCATTATTAACTTAGCTCAGCCCAGGGCTACTGAGGGCTACTCGAAGCTGTTGCCAGTTTTTACACTATTAAAAACAATGTTGCAATAGATATACATGTACATATATTTCTGTGAACTGTACTAATACATTTGAGGCTAAATTCCTTGAGTAGGCAGGTATAACATTTTTAGAAATATTGTCTTCTAAAATGACACCTAAGTTTTACTCTCAAGAACAGTGGAAGAAAATGGTCTGGCTAGCTCATACCTTCATTATATCAGATATTGTTAATATATGCTTGTCAGACACATATTGTGTGTGTATGTATATGTATACATCTTTCTATGACCATCTATTCTTATCCTTTGCCCCTTTTCCTAATTAGTTACTAGTCTTTTTTATTAATGCCTAAGCACTGTCATATATGTTTAAACATTTTTTTTGGAAGCGGGTCTGGTAGTCTTGATTTTATTATGGTCTTTTTTGGCCAATTTTTTTTAAAAAATTATGTAAATTTAGTTTTTCTCTTTTATGGCTTTGGATGGGATGTTCCTCTCATCAAAATTATGAAAATATTCCCATATTTTTAATTTCATTTTAAGTTTAAGATTTTACTAACATAATGTTGTAGGTCACTTATTCTTCAAAAATAAATTTATTCATAGAAAAAGAGATCAGATTTCTGGTTACCAGAGAGAGGGGAGGAGGGGGAATTGGACAAACGTAGTCAAAAGGTACAAACTTCCAGTTATAAGATAAATAAATACTAGGGATGTAATATACAACATGGTAAATATAATCAAGATTGTTGTGTGTTATGTATGAAAGTTGTTCAAAGAGTAAATCCCAAGCACTCTCATCACAAGAAAAAAATTTTTTTTCTATTTCTTTAATTTTGTATCTACGAGATGACGGATGTTCATGAAATTTATTGTGATAATCACTTCATGATATATGTAAATCAAACGACTATGCTGTACACCTTACACTTATATAGTGCTGTATGTCAATTATATCTCAATAAAACGGGAAGAAAAAGATTTTAATTCCACCTGGAAGTTCCAGTAAAAAAACTGTCAAATGGCAAACAGTCTCAACCCCATTTATTGAATAAGTCATTCTCTGTATTAATTTGAAATACTATCTGATCATATACTAGAGTGCCAAATAGCCTCATGTCTATTCTCTGTTATCTGAACTGTTCATTTCTACATCAACACCATAAAACTTTATTAAAATTTCATACATTTTAATGAGTCCAGCCTTATTACTTTCTTTTCCCAGGTTCTCCTGGTGCTTCTCCCATGTTTACTCTTCCAAATGAACTTAAGTCATTTTTATCATGAATCCTTTCCTTCTCCAAAAAAAAAATTAAAAAATCCGAAATCAAAACCAAACAAAATCCCATTAATATTTTCATTGGGATCATATCAGATTTAAAGATCATTCATTTAAGAAACAAATGTTATTTCTATAATATTGAGTCTCTTAACAACATGGTCCTTTCCCCCCATTTGTTCAACTCCTTTAAGCCATTCAGTAGAATTTAAGTTTTCTTCATAGAGCTCTTTCATATTTCTTTCAATAGTTTTTGATTAGCATTGGGTGAAAGTAAACATCAAGTTACATGCCCCACGTAAGAGATGAGGCAGAGAAGTTACCTTTGAAAGAATCACAATTTAAAAGAAGTAGTTTGGGATCTGCTATAAAATAAGTAGGGGAGCCTTATATTGCACACATTTCCTTACTAAGCTCCTCTATTTTTAACAGAGAATGTCTTTTCCGTATTGGCTCAACTTATTCTTAATATAAGCATCCCTTAACTTTTCTTTGTTCATTAAAGTTATCTATTACGACATTCCAGCAAATTCACCACTCCTCTAAAATTTGTTGCTACTGATATTAAATACACTTTTGACATCACAGGCTGGTTAGTGTTATATCCCACTTTGACTATAAAATGAAAATTATGGTTCCTAGTCTTAGAAAAATTCACATATCACATAATTTTGCATATGATTTTAAGAGATTTGAAGTCATACTGGTCAAAAACTCCTACCATAAAGGATGCCTGGCTTAAAATGAACCTATGATTCTAAGGTACCTAATGCACTTGCTACCACATAACCTGCTGTTAGTCCTACAGAGGTAATTCAAGCAGAATGTGCTTTAGTCACACTTCATATGGGGCTATTTAATTGTTTTTAAAAAACGTTTTATTTTCAAGTAATTTCAAACTTTACAGAAAAGTTACAAAAACACCACAAAGAATTCTTCACTCAGAATGCTCAAAAGTTACCACTGGAACATTTAATTTTTTTTAACATCTTTATTGGAGTATAATTGCTTTATAATGTTGTGTTAGTTTCTGCTGTATAACAAAGTGAATCAGCTGTATGTATACATATATCCCCATATCTCCTCCCTCTTGCGTCTCCCTCCCACCCTCCCCCTATCCCACCCCTCTAGGTGGTCACAAAGCACTGAGCTGATCTCCCCGTGCAATGCAGCTGCTTCCCACTAGCTATCTACTTTACATTTAGTAGTGTATATATGTCAGTGCTACTCTCTCACTTCGTCCCACTTCCCCTTCCCCGTGTCCTCAAGTCCATTCTCTAGGTCTGCGTCTTTATTCCTGTCCTGCCCCTAGGTTCATCAGAACCATTTTTTCTTTCTTTTTTTTTTTTTTTAGGTTCCATATATATGTGTTAGCATATGGTATTTGTTTTTCTCTTTCTGACTTACTTCACTCTGTATGACAGACTCTAGGTCCGTCCACCTCACTACAAATAACTCAATTTCATTTCTTTTTATGGCTGAGTAATATTCCATTGCATATATGTGCCACATCTTCTTTATCCATTCATCTGTTGATGGACACCTAGGTTGCTTCCATGTCCTGGCTATTGTAAATAGTGCTGCAATGAACATTGTGGAACATTTAATTTTTAAGAACTTCAATTTGTGTTTTTGTGTATACTGTAGCTCAAGCTGCTTAAACAAACAAAGGAATAATTTAATACCTAGGGAGTAATTATCTTAGTACAGGACCAAGATTGCATACGAACAATTCCAAACCCTGAATCTCTGAAATTGAAAAATTTTCATAACTCCTCCAGCAGCAGAAACCTGACTGAGCTCATTTACAGTCATTATTTTCCCATTAAAATGTAAACATTTGTAGGTTTCACTGCAGAAATAGTATTGTTTGATTATATAATGCTGCCCCAGACTTACTAGGGATGAATATAATATAGTAAACATAACATATCCTCAAAGATTTCCAGTAAGAGAATGCAGATCGTTTATTATCATTGCACATTATCTACTAAGTGCCAGGTATTAATTTAGGTATTATTTCATTTACTCCCCTCAACAACCCAGTAAATTCGCTCTTGCCTGAGGTCACCTAACGTGAACCATATGTAGAGGCAATATTCAAATTCAGGTTTATCTCAGTCAAAACCTTAACCACTTTTGAAAGTTTAAAAAAGCATTGAAAACAAGTCTCTTAAAAACACAATACTGGCGATGTGGGAGGTAAAAATAATTCTTTGATAAGATGTAGCATCCTCTTCTTCCCTCCTTCCAGCAAATAACACTACGATCATCTAAAATTTTTATCGTTTTCACATGAATGTCTGAGAAAACACAGATATCACAAAAAAGGTACTTCTAAATGCCTTTCTTCACTTTCCCCCCCTAAGAGTTAAGTACAGGACCATATATATTTATCTTGCTACTTATAGATCACCTTTTAGCAATCAAAATTTTCTGCAATCCTGATCTTGCCAAACATCAAGTTCAATAAGTATGTCTTCCGTATTCATCTAAATCAGTGGCTCTCAAATTTTGCCTCTCCCCACTGCCCCCATCCCAGGGGATGTGTGTGTGTGTGTGTGTGTGTTACCAAAATCTAGTCAGTAGAAGCCAGGGATGCTGCTAAACATCCTATAATACACACGCCAGCCACTCACGACAAAGAACTCTGTGGCTCAAAACATCACAGTGCCAAGATAACAAATCATGGAAAATGCTGAACAAGAATGAACAAAATATAGGAACACACTAAAGAGATTTCCAAGCTGACTATCAACCAACTAAGCAGAATATTCTAAGTATGGCTATCAACTAACAGGGAATTCACCTTAATGCTTTACTATTCATCAAACATCCAAACACAGACATTTTAAATTCAGTTCGTGGCATTTTCCATTTATAAATAATAATGGGCAATTTAACAAAGAACAAATAGAAAAATTCGGTTCCATAGATTTCTATTATTTATTTCACCAAAATAGTTATAAGAATGAAAGATCATCTTACTACCACAGATTGGATTAAGTCAAACTTCACTCTTGAATTTTAAGATATTATTCTGAAACATGTGGCCAAATATTCCATATCTAAGTAGCAATTAAATAAAATCAAATTAAAACAAAATATCATTTCCACTTTCCAAAATAGCAACAAAATTTTTTTAAAAAAGAGACAACTCAGTGCTAGTGAGATGTTTAAACAGGTATTCTCATTTACTACAAATGGAAATGAAAACTGGCTTATCCCTAGTTTATTATTACTAGCCCTACTTTATAGATGAGGAAACTGAAGCACAAAAAGTTAGGTGGCTTAGCTTAATATCACATGGCTAGGAAGCAGCTGGTTAGAAATCTGAACCCAGGCAGCCTAGCTCCAGTTTGTGCTCTTAACCACTTCATTTTACTGTCTCTATGTTTTATAGAATTTTTTTTACAACTCTTTAAAATGCATCAAAAATGACTGGAAGACAAAATTAAGGGTGAAAAGACTGGTGAAAACATTTACAATGCATGCGACAGATCAAGATGAGATATAAGCAGGCACATTAAATGAAAAAATTCAACTGTTCAACCTCTAATCAGATATGCAAAAAAGTCTAATAATATTCAATTAAAGTGCAGTATAACTAAAATAGGCACTTATACATTTTTGTGGAAGGTACAAAGTGGTACTTTTTTGGGGAGGACAATTTGGAGTTTCCTTCAAAAGTATAAATGCATGTAGTCTCTGACCCAGTAATTCCACTCTCTAGGAATTGATCATACAGAAAAAGTCACATAAGCACACAAAACAATTTATTCAAGGATGTTTATAACAGCATTATTTGTAATAATTAAAATCTAGAAATTAGCTAAAAATGTTCATGAATATAGGAATAAATAAATTAGGATATAGTCATAGTTGAAATATACTACTTAAACAAAGTGAGGTAGATTTGCATTAACAAGTAAGATGTCCATAATATATTGTTAAATAGAAAAAAGCTAGCTGTAGAAAAAAGCGTGTGCCTTTATTCACATAGATGAATAATGTTTAACTTGAGAGTCATGTAACTTTTTATACTTTTATATAAGCATTTAATATTATGTTTTACTTTATTAATTGAAAAAAGGACACATGATTAGAAGAAAACATAAAATATTATCAGTGGTTGTCTCTGCGTAGTGGAATTAAAGGTGCTATTTTTCCTTTAATTTTTTTTATGATGAGGATGTATTACTTTTTTTGTTTTAATTTTTTTTTGAGGATGTATTACTTTTACAATTGCTACTATATGCTGATTCCTTCCTACACTCCAGTGAGTGTCTAGATAAATTAATACACTAAGGTCACAACTACACAGTAGCTATCATTAGCTCCATTTTACAGATGTGAAAGCAGCTAAGAAATTGACTCTAAAGTCTACTGTGTACTATGTTGCTAAGCTCCGCATGGGAAGACACTAAAAATATAAGAAAATCAAGCCCAAATCACTGTAAATTCATGAGTAAAAGGCATAATGCAAGAAGAGTCCAATTTGCCATTTCAGAGATCTGAGGTGTTCCAAAATAACAGTATAAATTTGTGTTCTGAGCCCAGAAAATACACCGAATGTAGTATTCTTGGAAAAAACTTCCCACATACATTCATGTGTCTAAAGACCCCAAAATTAAAATTTTGAGGCTATATTAGTAGTAGTAAAACCATTCTGAATGGTTTCTTTCATAAAACAGGAATACATTTTATATTTCAGACGGCACAAACCAGTTATCTTAAATTTCAAACAAATTATGTCTATTTCTAAATATGTCAGTTTCAAAATACACAAAAGAATCATCTCATATTTGATAAATGCAAAGTATTACTTTACTCCTAGAAACCAACCAAAAAAAGGGAAAACCACCTTTACAAATATTTGTCTTGAAACATATAAAATAAGTGGATAAACACCATTCTCTAATAATATAATATCTTCTGAAAAGATGGAAGGTTTATTAGAATAATTCTGATCATTCTGTCTCTTCAATTTATGTAGTAAAATTGTGAGGGAACCTTACAGTTTACCTAGTACAACCCCTACCATTATGCCGATGGAGCCCGGAGAAAAGAAGTAATTTGCTCAAGGCCTCACAGTTACTAAGAGGCTGAAGCGGGGAGGACTCACTCAGGTTTTTTGACTCTAAATCCAGAATGTTGACTTTTGAAAGGTATTATCCAATAATTTAGTGGGATACTTATAGTACTTTGGGATCCTGTTCTTTTCTGTACTACTGGGGCCTTTTTGAACCAGCACTTTCAGAGAGCAGGAAACTCATCTCTAATGTATTATCTGTATTCACAGATTCACTACAGACTAAATGTTTTCCAAGTTCCCCTTCTTCTCCATCACTGGCTCTCAAATGAAATTCTATTTGGAATCCCAAAGTAAAAGGATTATAAAAGCCAAGCTGCTCTGGTTAAAAATATGCAGGAATTCTGCTTTGACTTATTGCTTTGTACTTGAAGCTTCTGAAATATTTTCACGGTATCTTAGGTCTCAGAGAGAAGGACAGACACGTACACACACTCTCTTCTCTCTCTCTCCATCTCTCACCACACACACACACACACACACACACACACACACACACACAGCAAACCCAAACTGTTATTAAAGTCACATGACATAAAATTAGCATAAGTTCCTAAATGTTTATTTCCAATTTGTGCAGTCATCTTGTCCTGTACCAATAACAAACACCTCACAGACCACACTTTGAGTAGCAATGTTCTATAGTAAACCAAACCTTAAAAGATGTTCCTAATCAAATCAGAACATCTGATATACTAAGAAAGAAGTCAGACACTTACTTCTTATCAAAAAATGTTGAATTTTCTTTCCTTTTGGTGAATCCATTGGGTAGAAGTTTTAAGTTAATAGCTTGCTTTCGAGCACGATTTTTCATAAAGTACATCTAACAACCAGAAACAAATAGGCAAATTAATATTAAAATGCCTTAAATTCCAAAAGCACGTAAAACAATGTTCAAAACGTAATAGATAAGATTTATTGAGTACTTATGTTTCACAAACTGCCCTAAACAGCAATGTCTCATTTAATCCTCACAATACTATGAGGCAGGTACTATTATTACTCCCATTTCTGCTATTTCAGCTATTTCTGAGATGTAAAGCCTACATTCAAATCCAGGTCTGTCTAATTCCAGAGCCTGTGATTTTAACCATATACTCTATAAGCCAAAAGAAGAATTTTATGGGGATTTAAAAAATACAGGTTTTAGCAATCACAGGGATTACCCATACAGTTCTTTCTTTTTTTTACTGATGGTTTCATACCATAGTTAGCTATATATATATATATGCCTGTTTCTATTACTAGTCAGGTAGCTTCATTCAGGGAGGAACTTTGGCACTGCCTAGTACAAGGCTTAACTTAAAGTAGCCACTGACGTAGGATGTACAAAATGGGATATGAGAATTCTAGCTCTGACATGTGTTCTCCATGGATCATGTAGGTTCGTTGAGCCCATGCTAGCCCATGAAATGATTTGCCTTGCTTGTTTGGTTAACACAGTCTTAAACCTTCAACTTGGTTTACGATAGTCCAGATCTGCAATGTTCTTAGGTACCTGGTAGAATAAAGGAAGGTCTGTTTCTTCTAACTTTCAAAAAATTCCCACAAATAATATTTAAAGGAAAAAAAAAAAGCAGTACTCAACAAAAAACAAAAAAGTATAAACAATATAAGAAAACAAGGCTCAGTGTACTGGAACCAAAAGAGAAAAAAGATGTAGCTGAGAGAGCTCCCTATATATTCAGACACTAAAAAAATCATACACAGATTACAGAACTGCTCTGCAAAATTTAAAGGAATAAAAGAAAGCCTGAAAATATGTGCAGTGAAGAGAAACTATAAAAAGTGACTCAGCAGATTTTTAAATAAGCCAAACTAAAATTTTGCATTAGAGATAAAAAAGATGACAAAATCAGGAGAGGTTAAGGGGTAAGTGTGATATAGGGAGAAGGCCTAAGCCACATTTAATGGTAGTTTTAGAAGAAGAGAGAATGAATAAAGCACAAGTAATATTTTAATAGAAATGAGCTGATAATTCCCATAATTGATGAAAGACACTCCACTGATTCAATAAATCTAATAATTCTCAAGTAAGATAAATAAAAAGAAAGGTGCATTTTCACAGTATAGTAAAAAATGCAGAAGACCAACAATAAAAAGAATGTATTCAGAGAAAATATATTTCAAAGGCAGTTAAAAATGACAAATGACTTTACAACAATAAAAATGGAAGCCATAGACAATGGAAGAGTAATTCTGAACCCAGAATTCTATAGACAAAAATCATTTAAGAGTGATTTAAATGCCAATAGAGTAATCTAAGAGGTGGCAACCAGCAAACTCTCTCTAAAGGACATTCTAAAAGATCTACTTGAGGTAGAAAGTGATCTCTCAGACAGAAAGTCTAAGATGATGGCAGAAAAAATAAAGAGCAAAGAAAGTGGGAAATATGAAGATAAACCAAAACAAACACTGACTGGATAAAACAGTAATTATTGTATGGAGACTGAAACAAAAAAGACAATTTAAATACCTGAAAACAATACGAAAAGTCAGTAGAGTGTTAAACGGAATTTAAGTGTTCTAAGGTAACTGCTGGCAAACTAGGGCCAAATCCTGCCTGCTGCCTATTTTTATAAACAAATTTTGTTGGAATACAGCCCTGTGCATTTGTTTATGTATTATTCATGGCTGCTTTTTTGCTACAGTGGCAGAGTTGAGTAGTTGTGACAGAAACCATAAGGTTTGAAAAAAAGGTTTACTATCTGACTCTTTACAGAAGAAGTTTGCCAACTCCTGTTCTAAGGTCATTGCATTGTTTAAGTACTGGCTTAAGGTACTGATTAACTTTAGATACTGATAAATGAAGTATGCATGCAATGTCTAGCCTAACCAATGAAAGGATAGAAAAAGGATGTATAAGTTCTAAACTGATAAAAATTCAAATGATAAGAAATTACTCAATTAGTCCAAAAGACAAGAAGAAAAAGAACAAAACAAAACAAAGCAAGTGGACAAATAGTACAAGTAAGGTGACACATTTAAAGTCAAATATATAGGTAATTTTATTAAAAAGTAAATGAATTTGATGATTCAGTTAAAAGTTCCAGATTGTCAGAATGGAGAAAAGCTGGAACCCAATTATATGGTACTTTGAAAAGGTACATCCAGAACATAAAGATACAAAAAGGCCTAAAGTAAAAGTAGGGACAAAATACACCATGCAAATACCAACCAAAGGACTGAAATAGTTCAATACCAGATAAAGTACACAAAAAGCTTGAGACAAAAAGGGTCACATCATAATGCCAGAGGTTAAATACACCAAGAATTTCCTGAAGTATGCATCTAATAATTTAGCCTTAAAGCATATGAAGCAAAGCTAACTGAACCACAAGGAGAAACATACAAATCCTTTTGATTTTATCTATTGGGAAATGTTAACACACCTCTCTCAGTAACTGATAGAAAAACAGACAAAAAACAAAAAAAACCCCAGTAGCACTATAAATAATTTGAACAACATAATTAACAAATCTGACCTAAAAGGAATATATTTAGAATACTAGATTTAGCAAATGCAGAATAATTTTTCTTTCCCAAGCAAACAGAGAACATTACAAAATCTGACCACATGCTGGGCCATAAACACAAGTCTTAATGTATTTTAAAAGAATGAACTCAGAAAAAATATGTTCTCTGACCACAATGCAATTAAGCTAAAAATATAAAAGGATATAACAAAAGTCAAGAGGACACATTAACAAAATAGAAAAGGAATCCACAATAGCAACTGATCTAGAAAAGAAGAGGACACAAATAAGGATTATCACAAATGATAATACAACTTCTACAGACATGTAAAAGAAAATATGAAGAACTTTATGCCAATGTATTTGAAAATTTAGGTAAAATGGAAAAATTCTTAGAAAAATGTAGTCTACTAACAATGACTCAAAAAGACAGAGAAAACCTAAATAGTCCAATAAACAGTAAAGAATAAACTTCAGAAGCCCATTAATAAATTTTACCAAACTCCCATGGAAGAAATAATCCCAATGTTAGTTAATGTATCCAGGACCAAAATGGGAGCATTCCCAAATAATTTTATGAAACTAAAATCACAATGATATAGAAACCTAAAAATACCAAAAAGGAAAATCAGAAGTCATTTCACTCATGGACAGAAATGCAAAAATGAATGAATGGATAATGTGTACATATACATAATACAACTGAATTCTGCAAAGTACAAAAAGCAGGGTATGATAATAATATACCATGCAAGTTTAACTTACAATAGAAAATTGATTAAAGGATTATTATTCATACTAGAATATTATATATTAAAAGAAGAAATAATCAAATACAGAAAAAGCATTTGATAAAATATATACACCATTCATGTTAACATCTGTTAGCAAACTAGGAACAGAACTTCTTTAATCTAAATATCAAACTGTATCTACAAAAAATTTAAAAGCAAACATCATGGTGAAATCTTGAAACTTTTCCCTCTATGATCAGGAGTTATGAAACAAAGATGTACAGAACAGTTAATATACCAGGCCCGAGACTGTTATCCTTAGAAAGTTCTGTTGGCAAGACTGGCTCTTGGCTGGTGTCTGGGAACTTGACTGACTGGTAAATGGACCCTACACTGACATAAAACTTTTCCTAAAATGATAAGAGTGGTTCACTGTGCTGAAATTGCACAAAAATGTGGTTTTATCTGCTTCCCTTCTGGGAGTATGGAATTTGGCAAGTGCTAGGGCGAGGGTGTTTCTACGATAAGCCCCCAGTAAAAACCTTGGGCAGTGAGTTTCCCTGGTAGACAATAACTTCAAACATTAATTATCATAACCCATTGCCCGAGGAATTAACTGCGTACGATGTGACTCCAATAGAAGAGGACTTTGGGAAGCTTGTGGCTGGATTCCTACAGACTTTGCCCCATATACTTTTTCCTTTTGCTAATTTTGCTCTGTATCCTTTCACTGTAATAAATTTTAGCCATGAGTACAACTGTATGTTGCATCCTGTGAATCCTTTCAGCAAATCATCAAACCTAGGGATGCACTTCTACTTACAACATAAATATCTACTATCATCAGCACTATTTGACATTCTTGGAAGTCCTAGCTATACCTAATAAGGCAAGAAAAAGAGATAAAAGAACAAGGACAGAAGGATAGAAACAAATTGTGATGAACTGTTTATAGAGAAAATCTCAAAGAATCTATAGATAAGGTATTGGGACAGACTTTAATATGGTTACTACTATAAAATAGACAACAAAAATATCTCATTCCTAAATACCAGCAAAGAGATAATAAAACATTAAAAAGAAAACACTACTTAAAATAGTATGAAAAAATAAAGTGCCCAAGAATAAATCTAATAAGAAATATACAAGACCTTCACTGAGAAAGTTGTAGAGATGTTAAAGAACCAAATAAATGCAGAGATACAACAGTCAAGGATTTAAACATTCAATGCTGTAAAATCCAATCACTCAAGTAACTCTACAAAATAAATGCAACCCCAATCAAAATTCCCAGGTGGGGAAGGTAGGACTGTACAATCAATAGGCTGATTTTTCATATTTGTATAAAATTACAAAGAGCCACAGCCATATTTTAGAAAATACTCCAGAAAATATTCTAGAAAAATGGCTATATTCTAAAAAATGAATGAAGTGGGAGGACTTACTTTTTCAGTGAGTTTCAGTAAAAGACTACAATAGTTTAGAGTATTGAGCATTGGTGTGGATAGATAAGAGGACCACCAGAATGAACAGACAGGCCAGAAACTGACCCAAGCATATATGGATGCTTGATATATGACAAAGATGGTCCTGCAGTGCAGTAGGGAAAGGATGAATTTTTTCAATAAATGATGCTAGAAAAAGTAGATTATCCATGTGGAAAATTACATAGGACCTCCACTTGACATGCTAGACAAAAATCAATTCCATGTTTACAGACATAAATGGGAGATGCAACACTGTAAAGCTTTTAGAGAAGTTACAGGAGAATAGCTTCATAACAAGCTAGGGAAGGATTTCTTTATAAACTCATAAAACTATTAACTATAAAGGAAACATACAACAATTTTTACTACATGAAAATTAGGAACATCTGTTTACCATAAAACACTAAAGAGAGTAAAAAGACAAGCCACAGAATGAAAGAAGGAATTTACAACACATACAACCAACTAACAACTAGCATCTAAAAATACAAAGAATTACTACAAACCAGTAAGAAAAAACAACTGACGAATGAAAAGATGAACAAAAGACTTAACAGGCATACCACAAAGAAGAATATCCAATTGGCCAATAAAATATTTGAAAGGTGCTCAATCTCTTTAAGAATCAGACTACAAATTAAAAATCATAATAAAATAACACAGCCATCAAATTGACAAAAACTCAGAAACTCTGACCAAGTCAAGTATTGGAGAGGATGCGACAACAGGTACACTTAAACACTACTGTGAGTATAAACTGGTATCACCACTTTGGAAAATGTTTTGGTAACGTATAGTCAAATTGAAGATATGCATATGCCACAACAAAGCAATTCAGCTTCTAGGTATAAACCCCAGAAAAACATATGTATAAGCAAACCACAATTCCTAAACAGAAGTGTTCACTGTTTCTAAAATTTAGAAAACCCAGAGTCCATTTATTACAGAAAATCCAGAAATAAGAATGGTTCAGGAAAGGGCATAAGCTGGTGGCAGGAACTTTTGAGAAGGTGGTAATGTTCTATTTTTGACCTAGGTGGTAGTTACATGGATGTTTACTGCATAATTATTCATTAAATTGTATATTTCTGGACCTCCCTGGTGGCGCAGTGGTTAAGAATCCACCTGCCAATGCAGGGGACACAGGTTCGAGCCCTGGTCTGGGAAGATCCCACATGCTGCGGAGCAATTAAGCCTGTGCGCCACAACTACTGAACTTGCTCTCTAGAGCCCGTGAGCCACAACTACTGAGCCCGTGCACCACAACTACCGAAGCCCATGCGCCTAGAGCCTGTGCTCCGCAACAAGAGATGCCACCACAATGAGAAGCCCATGCACCGCAATGAAGATTAGCCCCTGCTCGCCGCAACTAGAGAAAGCCCACGTGCAGCAATGAAGATCCAACGTAACCAAAAAAAAAAAAAAAAAAGGTGTATTTCTATTTTATGCTTTTTTATATGCATGTCATATTTCACAAAAAACATTTTAAAAAGTAATTTATCTTTTAAGTAGAATTTAATTATGTCTAATTAAGCTTGAGGGGAAAAAAAGACTTGGTGCATGGTAATTTTTCTTTCAGATGTGGGTAATGTCATGTCTGTACCAAAAACACCAATAAAATAAATTGTTTAAAAGGTACTAAAATTCTGCAACTCCAATACCAAAATGGTATTGAAAAATGAACATAATTCCATGATGTGATTTAATAATATTATTTTAGAACAATGGCTGTTGCAAAATACTTCAAATATGTAAGTTTTTAATTTTGCATAGTGCATAAGGAATGAAAAAGGGATGAAAGTATGAAAAGTATGAAAATTAAGTATATTAAAACAAGTCCTGTTAGCTCTTCCTTCAAAATTCAATTGGGAATTTTGAAGGAATTGGGAAGTGTAATCACTTCCCAATAATTCTAACAGCATCCTCTCTGACTAGAACCACAACAGCAGCCTTATAACTGGTCTCTCAGCTTCCAATCTTCCACTCTTGCCTACTCAAGTCCACTTTCCAGAGAGCAGCAAGAGTGATCTTTCAAAAAGCAAACAGGCTCAATGTCCACCCATGGCTTCCATTTTTACTTCGAATACATTAGGAGCCCTCACTAGTTTCTTTAACCTCACATTCTACATGCTCCTCACTCAACTACGCTTGTCACCTTGCCCCTCTTTTAACTCCTCAAACACCCTAACTTCATCCCTGACTTTCTCCTTTTTTTGCGGTACGCAGGCCTCTCACTGCTGTGGCCTCTGCCGTCGCGGAGCACAGGCTCTGGACCCGCAGGCCCAGCGGCCATGGTCACGGGCCCAGCCGCTCCACGGCACGTGGGATCCTCCAGGACCGGGGCACGAACCCGTGTCCCCTGCATCGGCAGGCGGACTCCCAACCACTGCGCCACCAGGGAAGCCCCTGACTCATTCTTTACTTTTGTCTCTACCTGGAAAGTCTTTTTCCAAACCTTCACATGACTGCCTCTTTCTCATCATTCAGACTGCTGCTTAAATGTCATCTTTCAGAGAAGCCTTTCCTGACTACTGTATGGAAAATAGTACCCTTATAACACCCTCCTCCCCCAGCAAACAAACACCATTTTCATTTTCTTTAATTTCCTGTGTCCTATCTTCCAGATGCACTTAACGTTACCTGAAATTATATTTGTTCCTCTACTCATCTCCTGTCTCTCCTGCTACAATACAAACTCCATGAGGAGAAGGACTTTGTTTTGGTCACTGCTGTATCCCTAGTAACTTAATATATTTGATGAGTGAAAAAAAAAAAAGAATCTAATTCATTAGAAGAAATTCTAACTGGAAGGGAGTAGAAGAAATACTTACATGTTTATTGCTTATTGGTCTTTTTAAGAAAGCATCTCTAGAAATATGGTCTGCTGTTCTTGCCACATCTTCCAAAAATCGATAATCTACAAATATCGAAATAGAAAAATAAACAAATGATATATGCCAATGGCCAGGAAGCATCAATTGGCTATGCAGAAGATGGCTTACCACTTAGGAGATTCATTTCAGAAAACTGTTGCATTGAAACATATGCAGTTTTATCTCGAACTCCATTACATGTCAGTTCTGCTTTGTGTTTCTTTACACAGGGCAAACTGAAGAGACAAAAGAGGAGGTACTTTTACACTTTGAGGTAAAAAGGATACAGGCAGAGATAACAGGGTAGGAAATGACATACATACCTGCAGGAATAGCGCATACAACGTGGACATCTGTACTTTGCTTCTTCTGTACCACAAGTTTCACATCTACAAAAGCCCACATGAAACTTGATAAGTTATCAAATATTAATTTTACATGTTTATTTATAAACTTTTAATGCTGAGTCAATTACTCATCACAATCAATTTACAGACATGTAATCATAGTGAATAAAGTAGATGCAAGTAACTCTTATGAAATACTTGATAACTGTCAAACATCATTAGAAAATTCTCCTCTAGGAAATGACAACTACATTTACAATGTTGTTACTGATATGTAATTCAAGAAAACACGTATTAAATTAAAAAAAATCATCTCACTTTGACTTCCTTTCCTACTATAATCTGAGAATGAGATCATTCGATATTTTAACTTTTAACTATTGACACTGTTAACAATCGTGTGCGTGCACATACCCAGAAGTCCAATCCATGAGCTATGTTTATTTATCTCAAAGGCAGACACACCAGAAAAAGATATAACACCCAGGCAAATTTAGAGAGTAGCAGTTGAATCTTTCTTTCTCAACTCCTCACCCAACCTAGAATGGGCGTCAAAATAATCTAGAAATGCTATTATCCAGCATCTGTCTTCAACTGTTCTTTTAGGATCTTGGGATACTGACAATCAAACTACAGCTACTTCTGTTTTAATGTGTTCGAGACAGTGATAATCCCAAGAAACTGACTACTCTTATCTCCTATGCTGCCTCATTATCACACTATAAGGAAATTAAATCAAAAGCAATAAATGTTCATAGTACCCATAGAGAAACTAGACAGTTGGGTGAGTTCAAGTGTATTTTGTCTAATTTTAACTTACTCCACTTTATCCTTGTTGGTTTTATTAGACTTTTCCTCACACCTATCCTCTCTCAAAAGAATACTGAGCCAAGAGCATATTAAGTCAACCCAGATTCTGGTACAAGGGCTTTCTGGCCCCAAGAATTTTCACTTCCTAACTTGGCCACTGGACACTAGTACCAACCTCACATATTTTCACTGAATTTATTGTCATCTGACAAAACCCTCCCTTCCCAATCGCCCTCCCCCCCATCATTCAGGCTCCAGTGACCCAAACTGGCACTTACTTATCATTATTCCACACCCTTCTGGTAGTGTAATTTCTTTCAGTCTAGACAACAGAGAATTCCACAGCTTTATTCCCCCAATGGAAATCTTGCCCTACCTTGACATGGCCAGTTTCCGCTTGGAGCCCACTGGGGGATTTATCTGAGGCTCTTCTTTCACCTTTGTATCATCCATCACTTCTTCTTTAGGGAAATACTTCTCTTCTTTTACACACACTTCATCCATTATTTCCTCCTTCTTTACGTTCTGATCAAGAAACATCTCCTCCCCTTTAATCTTCAAGCTATCTTTCTTCTCTTCCTTCACTTCCAGCCAGTCTATCACTTCTTCCTTCACCTTCACTTTCTCTTCCTTTAGCTCTGGTTCTTCCACTTTCTCTTCTTTTAGCATCAAACTACTATCCGTCTCCTGCTTCACCTCCAACGTGCCTGGTTTTTCCTCTTTCACCTCAGGCCCATCCTCCACCTCCTGCTTTACCCACTGGTCATTCCGCATACCTTCTTCCATTTCTGACCAGTCCATTACTTCTTGCTTCACAACTGCTAGGTCCACTCGCATCTCCTCTGCCCTTGGTCCATTTCCTTCTTCCCCTTCCCCTGTCTTCCCCATTCCGGTCGGTCCATTCCCCGCCTCTCCACTGCCGGCCTCCTCGGTCCCTACTGTGCCCCTGGCTCTCTCTCCATCTGACTCGAGACTTAGCCGCGCCCCTTCAGCTCCACTCTGGAGACCTCCTCCCGACGTCTCCTCATTTTCAGCAGCAAAATCCATCAGCTCAAGATCCTTGACCTCCGTTGCCACTCTGTCCTTCAATATGGCTGGTCCACGCCAATAGGAATGAACTTCTGGCTACAACACCGACAGCGGCCCACGTGTGGATCAGAGAAGCAGCAAGCAGAAAACGCCGAACCGGCGCGTCTGTCCAAACAGTCGTAAAGCAACGCTTCCGCACATTGCCGCTTCACGACTCGTGGAGCTCTTTACGGCTTGCTGCAGTCCGGCACAGATCCTACGGGATCCGCGTGAGGCTACGCCCACTGTCATCCCGCCTTCGGGGCGGGGTTTCGCCACACCCTTCCCTTGGGGAGGCCGCGCCCTATGCACGTGGCCACACGCTTCCGCTTAAAGAGAGCGTCTCCGCGCCGGGGGGCGGAGAAGCGGGACCCTCACAGCTTTGTAATTGGAAGGCCACCCTAATCTGTTCTGAACTTGCATGAAAATGGAAGAAACACCTGATATTACGCCTCTCCACGCTTCAGTTTCTTCAGCAGTACTCCAGAGACGATGGTATTACAAATCTTTTGGTTTATTTTGATGATTAAGTGTAATCATGCATGGAAATAAGCTAGCAGTGATGAAACTCAACATATGGTCGCTATTATTACTGGGAATCCTGATAGGTTTCAGGTAGGAAAGAGGGCATTAACTTTAATTCTTTCACTTCTTTGTCCGTAACAGCCGGCATCAGCCAGTTCCCCATTTACAGCATCTTACAGGATTCTCTCTAAGAGAGAGAATATATATATAGAGAGAGAGAGAGAGAGAGAGAGAGAGAGGGAGAGAAAGAGAGAGAGAGAGAGAGATGTTAAAGAACCAAATAAATGCAGAGATACAACAGTCAAGGATTATATATGTATATATGTATATATATATATATATATATTTCACATATTTAAAGACTGGGCCAAAAATTCAACCCCCAGGACTAGAACATCTTAAAAAAACCCAAAACACAGAAAACAAAAACTAGCCTGGCATCCGTTTCAGTTACTTTTGAAAATTAATATTACATACTGAGCATTAGGCATTTTCACCTAATCTTTACATAATGTCTGTGAGATTCCTATTTTTCTCTCTGCATAAGGAGACTTCAAAGAAATGGATTTTTAGCTGTGGGCTGCTTTGTGCCAATCCCTCAAATCCTGTTATGGTTTGCAGGGCATTTAACTGTTATCACTCATTCACATGTTCATCAGGGAATGGGAATTTTGATGGGTGAGCAGAATGAGGAAATTTTGAAACCTTAGTTGGGGCTCCACTGATACTGTAGCGCTGGAAGGAGCATTGAAGTAAGTTGGGAAAGTTTCGTAAAATTTTTTTATGGGTTATGAGGAAGAGGCTTGCAAAGGAGTCATATGGACAGTGTTTTGTCAGTATACTTAGAGGTGCCAGCTACCCATGGAGTCAAAAAGAGCCTGACTGGTAACCCTGTTACCGACCAGGATTCTTGGATTCCTTAATCAATAGAAATTGATAGAGACCAGATAAGAAAATCAGGCAAGAGTTTATTGGGACTAGTGCTGCAGCACAAGGGAGCGAAAACAAATAACAGGTGCCTTTGTTGGCCCTTGGGGTGGGGGTGGGGCAGGAGGGAGCTGGTTCCTTTACATGCGGTGAGGATAGGGGTGGGTCAGGGGTCCACCTGAGGGGTGGCTTAGGTGGTCTGCCTATCTCCTTGGTGGTGCTGTGTGCAGGGTGCAAGTGCAGTACCCTGCTTTTGCTGCAGACTCCTGAGAAGTGGCAGTTGGGTTTTTGGTCTTTTTGTATCTTGTTGTTTTTAATTTGCCCCACCTGCACCTGCACACAGTTATTTTTAGTCCCTTATAGTTTCTTTGTATTCTGTTACTGTTTGTCCAGGTGCAAGCACTGCAGCAAAGGGTCCCAGGTTCCACCTGTCTCAGATTTGCAGGCCAGATTACATGTTTATACTAGGAATAGGGGCTAAATGACAGAAAGAATCCATGTGGCTTTGCTAAGGACAACATTTGGGGCATGAGAACAAGAGGAAGTGTTTATTCCCATGAGAATAACGGATGTCTATTTAAAATCACAGAAAAGTTGTGAAACTACAAATCAGACACCAGAAGCAAAAACGCTTTGGGGTATTTTGGATATTTGTCATTTTCCTACATTTGTTCTTGTAATCTGTGTGTTTTTTTCACACTCACTGGAGGGAATATCGTTAAACCAGTAAGGATTCTTGAGAGTATCACAGCTAGTCACTTAACTAAGTTAAACAATCAACACTTTAGGACTGTAGTTTTGATGGCGGTATCAGAGGTTGTGGTGATGTTGTTAAATGGCAGTTTTGAAGGAAAAAGGGAACTTGAGTGGTCCTGCCGGAGAGAACTTTGGGTTTTTGGAGTATAGAGCAAGGGTATTGCCTGCAGGGACAGACATGGCAGGGACGGGGGGATGGAGTTATTTGTGGGGCTATCGTTGAATTCCTATCCAGTTCCTCAAACCCCTTTCCCTCCCTTTTCTACCTCAATGGAGTAGAGGGACAAGCCCAGCTCCTGCAGTATAGGATTGAACCTTCATGCTATCCTCTATCATCTCTGTCTCCCAGCCCTGCACCAGGCATCCATGGTGCAGCTCTCCTACTCACTTTGGGAGCTGGCCCTTTGCCGAAATCATAGTTAAGTTCAATTTAACAGCTAGAAAGCTGGGGATACTTTCTAGGAAAGCATCTAAGCTAAGACTGAAATACCATGAGAGAGTGTATGTTACGGACGGTTAAAACCATTTTGGTGGCTCAGCAGGCAGTGTGTAATCAGCTGTCTGGTTGACTGTAGGGTAAAGATTAGGAGGGCCTTTCCTGATCACTTAATGGACAGGTAAGAAAGTGAAGACCCAGAGAAATAAAATGATTTGCTCAAGATTACGTGGCTACTAATGGCAGTACTCCAACAGAAAATTAATGATCTGGTCAAAGCCTTTGTTCGCACCTGAGCCTGGTTAAAATAAAGGCTGGAAAGTGGAAGTGCAGCTGGGCCCACACAAGAGGCAGGAACCAGAAAGCCTGGAAGCCTGAATTTTATCTTGTGGGCATGTGTTGTGATGGGTTGCATGTTGGGTTACTGAGAAACAGATGCTGATAGGAGTTATTAGGGTTCAATGCCTGTGAAAGGAAGGAGGAGGAAGCAGGATAGGTCAAAGAGAGAATTTAAGATGTGATGCAGGTCTGACAAATCCTTGGCCAACTTGCCGGGTAGCTCTGGAGAAAGCGTTTTCTTTCGAGTGTCCTGCATCAGGCGGAACTGCTCCATGCTTTATATCTGACCCCACTCAGTCACCTGATGCAGGCTGCCCCAGAAAGGGCGTGATCTTGGGCAGTAGGCTTCTCTGCAGCTGGAGCTGACAGCTGGAGGCTGATGACTGCACTTCTTGTGGCTGCGTATCAAGCTCTTCGAAGGGGGATCTTGGTGGCACCTCTCCATGGCTACCACAGTGTGAATGTGTGTTTGCCTCGGTGGCCACAGGGCCTTTTGTCACTGAATCAGCTTCGTTCTTCTTTCTTTAAGGCCAGTTGTCTCTCTTTTCCATGTACCTTGTTAAGAAATACAGCCACTCCACAACCCCCGGGTTTATATATCCTCAGTGCGTGTAGTCATGGAGACTCACTATTGTCTAATTCCAAATGTCTGGGGAAGAGTCTGATTGGATAAGCAAAGTAAAGGGGGTAGGATCTCTTAGTGTAAACATGATTGTGGAGTTGTCAAGGAAGACCAGTTTGATCTGGGCAGTGTTCTCTGATGACAATGGGAAAAGTACTGGGTTTAAGTCTCCAAGCGACGTGCTACTAGCTATTAGTAGCCACTAGTTGTGTGACCACGCCACATCTAATTTGGTTTCTTCATCTGTAAAATGGAGATAGTTATACCTATTTAACAGAGCTGTTTTGAGAAATTAAATGAGAAAATGTATGTGAGCTTTTAAACAGTAAAGCATTTTGTAATTATAAGTATTATTTTCCTCATTCTACTAGTAATTTTGAAAGCTTCACTGGTAACAGCTTGTTTTCTCTTTCAGACTGTGGAGGACAAAGCTGAGATAATCACATTACCCAGTTCTCGGCACATTCTCACCATGTGCAACAATCCTTTCTTTAATGTTTTCGTCATTTGTCCATCTCCACTCTCATTACCCTCCCCCTCACTCTCATGCATTTGATATGGTTCCTTATGTAAACACGTCTTTGTGAAATACATAGTGTTGTTTTATTGTGTGTTATTTGTAACAGCTTCCTTGAGGTATAATTCACATAAAAATACACCTATTAAAAAGATACACCTATTATAAACCTACCTAACTTTAAATTTATGGAGTTGTGCAACCATCACAACTGTCCAGTTTTAGAACATTTCCATCTTCGCCCCAAATTCCATTGTTTCCATTTGCAGTCAATCTCTGTTCCCAGGCAACCATTGATCTGTTTTCTTTCTGTATAGATTTGCCTTTCTTGGAAGTGTCATATGAAATCATACAATATGTGGTCTTTTGAGTTTGGCTTCTTTCATTTAGCATAAAGTTTTTGAAGCTTACCCATGTTGTAGCATGTATTGGTAGTTTGTTCCCTTTTTATTTCTGCATAATATTCCATTGTATAGATATATCACATTTTGTTCATTCCTTTACTAGCTGATGGACATTTGGGTTGCTTCCAGGTTTGGTATTATGAATAATTCTGCTTCCACATTCACATATAAGTCTTTGTGTATACATATATATTCATTTCCCTTGAGTAGATAGGTACTTGGGAGTGGAATTTCTGGGCCATGTAGAAAGTTTATGTTTAATTTTTTTTAATTTTTATGTAAATTTTTAAATTTAAGTTTATGTTTAATTTTAATTTTTTTTATGTTTTAATTTTTATGTAGAATTTCTGGGCCATGTAGAAAGTTTATGTTTAATTTTTTAAGGAATAGTCAAACTGTTTCCCAAAATAGCTATTCCATTTTACATTCCCACTGGCAAAGTATTAGGGTTCCAGTTTCTCTACATTTCTTGCCCAAATTTGGTATGGTCAGTCTTTTTGATTATGGGTATATAGTGGTATCTCATTGTGAATTTAATTTGCATTTTCTTAATAACTAGTAATGATGTTGAGTATCTTTTCATGTGCTTACTGGTCATTTGTATGTGAAATGTTTATTAGTGAAATGTTTATTCAGATCTTTTGCCTATTTTTTCTTATGTTATCTTTTACTTTTTAAGTTTAAAAAATTTTAAAAATGTAATACAATTTTACAAGGTTATTTTCCATTTAGTTATTACACAGCATTGGCTGTATTCCCTGTGTTGGTACAATACATCCTTGAGCCTGTTTGTACTTCGCACTCCCCAACTCTTATATTGCCCCTCCTGCCCCCGCCAACCCAAGTGGCTACCAGTAGCTTGTTCTCTATATCTGTGAGTCTTCTTTTGTGTTATGTAATAGCGGCGGGGCGAGCGCACAGCTATTAGCCCACGACCGTTAGCGCTTGGCGGGTTAGAGGTCCCACTCTGCCAACAGTCTTCATGCAGTGTTCCTCGGGGCAGAGAGTGCCGTGAGAGGCGGATCTTGGCCTTCTCCTCGGGGCCCTCCAGGCTCCCTGGCCTTGGGCCGGCGGGTGAGCTGGGGAGCTGGGGACAGGCTGAGTGCTGTGTCCTGCAGGGCTCCAGAGCCCTCACCACAGCCACCCACTGGCCGGACCCAGGCCTTGAAGCAGCAGCGACCCTCTCCCCCATCCCCACCTCTGCGACCTAACGGTGGCAGGTGTGACCATGGGTCGCAGTCCGGGAAATCCGGCACCCATTTGGGTGGCCTGAGGAGCCTGAGGGCCAGTTGAGTTCTGGGCACTTTGCTCCCTCACTGGTGATGGCTGGGCAGGGTCTGGGACTTGGCCCTGAGGGCGCCACCAACTGAGATCTGCCTCCCCAGCTGCATCTGGGCACTGGTGGGAGGACCCAGACTGGGTACTGGACGAAGGCTCCTGGGCAGGGTAACCAGACCGCGAAGGGACCCCTTCCTTTTAGACAGGGCTTGGACCTCGGAGGTCAAAAGTTGAACCTTGGGTCCTTGCCCTTTCTCGTCAGAACAGAGAATAACCTTTGTTTCAGTGGAGGTTTACAGGAACATCATGACCTATGACCTGACCTCAAAAACGAAGGATCTGACACCAAGAAGTTTGCAACAACTAACCACGCCCCTCCCTCACCTTTCCTATAAAAGGCTTTGCTAGAAGCTTTCGGGGAGTTTGGGGTTTTTAAGGCCTGAGCCATCCGTCTCCTTGCATGGCCCTGCTTTCTCTGCTCCAGACTCCAACATTTTGATATTGTTTGGCTTCACTGTGTGTTGGGCACATGGACTTGGATTGAGTAACAGTTATATTCACTAGTTTGTTGTATTTTATAGATTCCACATATAAGTGATATCATGCACTATCTGTCTTATTTCACTTAGCATAATGCCCTCCAAGTTCATCCATGTTCCTGCAAATGGCAAAATTTCGTTCTTTTTTATGGCTGAATAGTATTCCATTGTAAAGACATACCGCCTCCTCTTTACCTGTTCATCTGTTGATGGACCCTTAGGTTGCTTCCATATCTTGGCAATTGTAAATAATGCTGCTATGAACATTGGGATGCATGTGTCCTTTCAAATTAGTGTTTTTGTTTTCTGCAGATATATACCCAGGAGTGGAATTGCTGGGTCATATAGTACTTCTATTTTTAGTTTTTTGAGAAACCTCCATACTGTTTTCCACAGTGACTGTGTGAATTCATATTCCCACCAACAGTGTACATAGGTTTGTTTGTTTTTTGTTGTTTTTGAATTGCTTAGTTTTAATTGAATGAATTCAGAATTGGGAGACTTTTTCCAAAAAATATGTGAAACTTACGCCTAAAATTCAAGGCTTTTTAGAGCCTTAGAGTTATGGTTTTTCTTTTCTCATTCTCAATGTGTTCCTCTCTCTCTCTCTCTCTCTTTTTCTGTCTCTCTGATTCTGGATTTTTTACATAACCATTTATGCATAAAGTTTTGAGCCAGGAGAAGGTAAAAAACGTTGTGGAATTCTTGGAGGTCCTTAGAATGCTATGGGTTGCTAGAGTTCAAAGTAGTTGTCTCTACTGAAATGGACAAAGTGAGACTAATTCTTTTGGCTTATCCGGAGGGTATGCATGGATTAAGTGTGATCATAGTATAGTAAAACTGTTTATTGTTAGATACATCTAAATGAATATTACCCTTCTGAGTAGTCAACTAGGGATTGCATATACTTATTTTTCTTGATGCTGTTGTTTAAAAATAGGTTTTATAACTTTTTTCTTAGATTTATCTTCTGGAATAGTTTGAATCAAGATAAAGCTTGTTTCACATATTGTTTTTGATATTTTTTTAACATTTTTATTTTATATTGGAGTAGAGTTGATTTACAATGTTGTGTCAGTTTTAGGTGTACAGCAAAATGGTTCAGTTATACATATATGTATAATTCTCTTTTTCAGATTCTTTTCCCATATATATTATTAAAGAATATTGAGTAGAGTTCCCTGTGCTATACAGTAGGTCCTTGTTGAGCATGTATTTCATATATAGTAGTGTGTATATGTTAATCCCAAACTCTTAATTTATCCCTCCCCCCACCTTTCCCCTTTGGTAAACGTGTTTGTTTTCTATGTCTGTGAGTCTGCTTCTGTTGTGTAATTAAGTTATTTTGTATCTTTTTTTTTTAAGATTCTACATATAAGTGCTATTATATGATATTTGTCTTTCTCTGTCTGACTTGCATAACTATAATAATCTCTAAGTCCATCCATATTGCTGCAAATGGCATTATTTCATTCTTTTTTATGTCTGAGTAATAGTCCATTGTATATATGTACCACATCTTCTTTATGCATTCCTCTGTCAATGGACACTCAGGTTGCTTCCATGTCTTGGCTATTATAAATAGTGCTGCAATGAATATTGGGGTGCATATATTTTTTCAAAGCGTGATTTTCTCCAGATGTATGCCCAGAAGTGGGATTGCTGGATCGTATGGCAACTGTGTTTTTAGTTTTTGAAGGAACCTCCATACTGTTCTCCATAGTGGCTCTACCAATTTACATTTCCACCAACAGTGTAGAAGGGTTCCCTTTTCTCCACACCCTGTCCAGCTTTTATTGCTTGTAGACTTTTTGATGATGACCATTCTGACTGGTGTGAGGTGATACCTCATTGTAGTTTTGATTTGCATTTCTCTAATAAGTAGTGATGTTGAGCATCTTTTCATGTGCTTTCTGGCCATCTGTATGTCTTCTTTGGGCAAATATCTATTTAGATCTTTCACCCATTTTTTGATTGGGTTTTTTTTGTTTTTTTGATATTGGGCTGCATGAGCTATTTGTATATTTTGGAGATTAATCTCTTGTCAGTTGCTTCATTTGTAAGTATTTTCTCCCATTCCATGGGTTGTCTTTTTGTTCTGTTTATAATTTCCATTGCTATGCAAAAGCTTTTAAGTTTAATTAGGTCCCATTGGTTTATTTTTGTTTTTATTTTCATTACTCTAGGAGGTAAATCCAAAAAGATATTGCTGCAATTTATGTCAAAGAGTGTTCTGCCTATGTTTTCCTCTAAGAGATTTATAGTATCTGGCCTTACATTTAGGTCTTTAATCCATTTTGAGTTTATTTTTGTGTATGGTGTTAGAGAATGTTCTAATTTCTTTCTTTTACATGTAGCTGTCCAGTTTTCCCAGTACCACTTATTGAAGAGACTGTCTTTTCTCCATTGTATAGTCTTGCCTCCTTTGTTGTAGATTAATTGACCATAGGTACATGAGTTTATTTCTGGGCTTTGTATTCTGTTCCTTTGATCTATAAGTCTGTTTTTGTGCCAGTACCATACTGTCTTGAATACTGTAGCTTTATAGTATAGTCTGAAGTCAGGGAACCTGATTCCTCCAGCTCCATTTTTCTCTCTCAAGATTGCTTTGGCTATTTGGGCTCTTTTGTGTTTCCATACAAATTTTAAGAATTTTCTTTAGATCTGCATAAAATGCCATTGGTAATCTGATAGGGATTGCATTGAATCTGTAGATTGCCTTGGGTAGTATAGTCATTTTGACAATATGAATTATTCCAATCCAGGATCATGGTATACCTTTCCATCTGTTTGTGTAATCTTCGATTTCTTTCATCAGTATCTGAGTACAGGTCTTTTGCTTCCTTGGGTAGGTTTATTCCTAGGTACTTTATTCTTTTTGATGTGATGGTATAAGGGATTGTTTCCTTAATTTCTCTTTCTGATCTTTTGTTGTTAGTTATAGAAATGTAACAGATTTCTGTGTATTAATTTTGTATCCTGCAGCTTTACCAAATTCATTGATGAGCTCCAGTAGTTTTCTGGTGGCATCTTTAGGATTTTCTATGTGTAGTATCATGTCATCTACAAACAGTGACTGTTTTACTTGTTTTCCAATTTGGATTCCCTTTGTTTCTTTTTCTTCTCTGATTGCCATGGTTAGGACTTCCAAAACCAGGTTGAATAAAAGTGGCAAGACTGGCATCCTTGTCTTGCTCCTGATCTGAGAGGAAATGCTTTCATTTTTTCACCATTATGTTAGCTGTAGGTTTGTCATATATGGCCTTTATTATGTTGTTGGTATGTTCCCTCTGTGCCCACTTTCTGGAGAGTTTTTATCATAAATGGGTATTGAATTTTGTCAAAAGCTTTTTCTGTATCTATTGAGATGATCATATGTTTTTTATTCTTTAGTTTGTTGATGTGGTGTGTCATACTGTTTAATGTGCAGTTGTTGAAAAATCCTTGAATGCCTGGGATAAATGCCACTTGATCATGGTGTATGATTGTTTTAACGTATTGTTGGATTCAGTTTTCTAGTATTTTGTTGAGGATTTTTGTGTTGTGTTCATCAGTGATATTAGCCTGTAATTTTGTGTGTTTGGTATCTTTGGTGTTGATATCAGGGTGATGGTGGCCTCATAGAATGAATTTGGAGTGTTCCTTCCTCTGCAATTTTTGGGAATATTTTTAGAAGGGTATGTTAATTCTTCTCTAAAAGTTTGATAGAATTCGCCTGTGAAGCCATCTGGTCCTGGACTTTTGTTTGTTGGAAGTTTTCAAATCATAGTTTCAATTTCAGTATTTGTGATTGGTCTCTTCATATTTTCTATTTTTTCCTGTTTCAGTCTTGGGAGATTCTACCTTTCTAAAAATTTGTCCTTTTCTTCTAGGTTGTCCATTTTATTGGCATATAGTTGCTTGTAGTAGTCTCTTATAATCCTCTGTATTTCTGTGGTGCCTGCTGTAACTTCTCTTTTTTCATTTCTAAGTTTATTGATTTGAGACCTCTCCCTTTTTTTCCTTGGTGAGTCTAGCTAAAGGTTTAAGAATTTTTTTTTTTATCTTTTTGGAGAACCAGCTTTTAGTTTCATTGATCTTTTCTGTTGTTTTCTTCATCTCTATTTCGTTTATTTCTGCTCTGATCGTTATGATTTCTTTCCTTCTACTAACTTTGGAATTTTTGTTCTTTTTTTCTCTAGTTCCTTTAAGTGTAAGGTTAGGTTGTTTACTTGAGATTTTTCTTGTTTCCTGAGGTAAGACTGTATTGCTATAAATATCCCTTTTAGAACTGCTTTTGCTGCGTCCCATAGGTTTTGGATCGTTGTATTTTCATCTTAATTTGTCTCTAGATACTTTTTGATTTCCGCTTTGATATCTTCAGTGTTCCATTGGTTCTTTAGCAGCATATTGTTTAGCCTCCACGTGTTTGTTTTTTATGGTCTTTTCTTTGTAGTTGATTTCTAATCTCATAGCATTGTGGTCGGAAAAGATGCTTGATAAGATTTCAGTTTTCTTACATTTACTGAAACTTGCTTTACGACCAAGCATGTGATCTATCCTGGAGAACGTTTCATCTGCACTTGAAAAGAGTGTGTGCTCTGCTGCTTTTGCATGGAATGCTATATAAATAATAATTTAGTCCATCTCATCTAATGTGTCACTTAAGGCCTGTGTTTCCTTATTGATTCTTTGGATCATTTGACCATTGATATAAGTGAGGTGTTGAAGTCCCCCACTATTATTTTGTTACTGTCGATTTCTCCTTTTATGGCTGTTAGCATTTGCCTTATATATTGAGGTGTTCCTATGTTGGGTGCATATATATTTACAATTATTACATTTTCTTCTTGAATCGATCCCTTGATCATTATGTAGTGTTATCTTTGTTTCTTATAACAGTCTTTATTTTAGAGTTATTTTGTCTGATATGAGTATTGCTACCCCAGCTTTCTTTTGATTTCCATTTGCATCGAATACCTTTTTTCATCCCCTCACTTTGAGTTTGTGTGTGTCCCTCGATCTGAAGTGGGTCTCTTGTAGATAGCGTATATATGGATCTTTGTTTTTGTATCCATTTAGCCAGTGTGTTTTTTGGTTGGAGTGTTTATTCCATTTATATTTCAGGTAATTACCAATATGTATGTTCTTATTGCCATTTTGTTAATTGTTTTGGATTTGTTTCTGTAGATCTTCTTCTTCCCTTCCTCTTTTGTTCTCTTCTCTTCTTCTTTGGTGATGCTGTTTAGTGTTGTGTTTGGATTCCTATTTCTTTTTTGTGTGTATATCTATTGTAGATTTTTGGTTTGTGGTTACTGTGAGGTTTTGATATAGCAGTCCATATATATACAAGACTGTTTTAAAGTTGCTGGTCTCTTAATTTCCAAATGTATCCCTAGTATCCTGCATTTGTACTTTCCTCTTCTCACGATTGCTCGTTTTGATATCATACTTGTTTGTGGATGATTTCCTACCTTTACTGTATGTTTGCCTTTATTAGTGAGCTTTCCCATTTGTGATTTTCTTGTTTCTAGTTGTGGCCTTTTCTTTTCTGCCTAGAGAAGTTCCTTTAGCATTTGTTGTAAAGATGGTTTGGTGGTGCTGAATTCTCTTAGCTTTTGCTTGTCTGTAAAGCTTTTGATTTCTCTTTCGAATCTGAATGAGAGCCTTGCTGGGTAGAGTATTCTTAGTTGTAAGTTTTTCCCTTTTTTCACTTTAAATATATCATGCCACTCCCTTCTGGCCTGCAGAGTTTCTGCTGAAAAATCAGCTGATAACGTTATGGGGACTCCCTTGTATGTTATTTGTTGCTTTTCCCTTGTTGCTTTTAATATTTTCTCTGTTTTCAATTCTTGTCTATTTGATTAATATATGTCTTGGTGTCTTTCTCCTCGGGTTTATCCTGTATGGGACTTCCTGTGCTTCCTGGACTTGGGTGACTGTTTCCTTTCCCATGTTAGGGAATTTTTCAGCTATTATCTCTTCACATATTTTCTCAGGCTCTTCCTCTCTCTCTTCCCTTTCTGAGACCCTATAATGCGAATGTTGGTGCATGTAATGTTGTCCCAGAGGTCTCTTAAACTGTCCTCATTTCTTTTCATTCTTTTTTCTTTATTCTCTTCTGCAGCAGTGATTTCCACCATTCTGTCTTCCAGGTCATTTATAAATTCTTCTGCCTCAGATATTTTGCTATTGATTCCTTCTAGTGTATTTTTTATTTTAGTTATTGTACTGTTCAACTCTGTTTGTTTATTCTTTAAATCTTCTAGGTCTTTGGTAAACATTTCTTATATTTTGGTCTATGCCTCCATTCTTTTTCAGAGATTTGGATCATCTTTACTGTCATTACTGTGAATTCTTTTTCTGGTAGATTGCCTATCTCCCCTTCACTTAGTTGTTTTTCTGGGGTTTTATCTTGTTCCTTCACCTGGAGCATATTCCTCTGACGTCTCATTTTGTCTAACTTTCTGTGTTTGTAGCCTCCATTCTGCAGGCTGCAGGATTCTGCTTCCTCTTGCTTCTGGTGTCTGCCCCGTCATGGGTGAGGCTGGTCTAGAGGCTTGAGCAAGCTTACTGGTAGGAAGGACTGGTACCTGCCCACTGGTGGGTGGAGCTGGGTCTTATCCCAGCTGTAGGCTCTAGGCTCAGGAAGACTTTAGGCAACCTGTCTGCTGATGGGTGGGACTGTGTTCCTGCCCTGTTGGTGGTTTGGCCTGAGGCATCCCAGCACTGGAGCCTACAGGCTATTGTGTGGGGCCAGGTCTTGGTGTCAAAATGGCAGCCTCCAGGAGAGCACACACCTGTGAATAATCCCTGGTACCTTCGCCACCAGTGTCCCTGTGCCCACAGTGAACCACAGCTGCCCCCCTGCCTCTCCAGGAGACCCTCCAATACCAGCAGGTAGGTCTGGCCTAAGCTCCTATGAAGTTACTGCTTTTTTGCTGTGTCCTGATGCACATGAGACCTTGATGCGTGCCTTCTAAGGGTGGAGTTTCTGTTTCCCGTAGTCCTGTGGAGTTCCTGTGATCAAGTCCCGCTGGCTTTTAAAGCCAAATGCTCTGGGGGCTTCTCCTCCTGATGCCTGACCCCCAGACAGGGGAGCCTGATGTGGAGCTCAGAACTCCCACTCCTGTGGGAGAACCTCTGCAATATAATTATTTTCCAGTGTTGGGGTCGCCTACCTGGCAAGTTTGGGATTTGATTGTATCATGAATGTGCCCCTCCTACCATCTTGTTGTGGCTTCTTCTCTGTCTTTGGATGTAGAATATCTTTTTTGGTAGGTTCCTGTCTTTTTTGTCGATGGTTGTTCAGCAGTTATTTGTGATTTTGGTGTTTTCATGAGAGGAGGTGAACTCAAGTCCTTCTGCTCAGCCATCTTGTCTCGCCATTTATCTATTTCTGTTCTTTTTGATGATACCCATTCTGACAGGTATGAGATGATACATCTCACTGTGGGTTTTTATTTATTTATTTATTTATTTATTTTGGGCTGTGTAGGGTCTTCGTTTCTGTGCGAGGGCTTTCTCTAGTTGTGGCAAGCGGGGGCCACTCTTCACTGCGGTGCGCGGGCCTCTCACTATCGCGGCCTCTCTTGTTGCGGAACACAGGCTCCAGACGCGCAGGCTTGGTAGTTGTGGCTCACGGGCTTAGTTGCTCCGTGGCATGTGGGATCCTCCCAGACCAGGGCTCGAACCCGTGTCCCCTGCATTAGCAGGCAGACTCTCAACCATTGTGCCACCAGGGAAGCCCTCACTGTGGTTTTGATTTGTATTTCCCTGATGATTAGTGATGTTGAGCATCTTTTCATGTGTTTGTTGGCCATCTGCATTTTCTCTTTGGAAAAATGTCTTTTCAGTTCTTTTGCCCATTTTTATGATTGTTTCTCTTTCTTTTAATTTTATTTTATTGAAGTATAGTTAATTTACAACGTTGTGTTAGTTTCAGGTGTACAGCAAAGTGATTCAGTTATACATAAAATTCATATACTGTTTTTCAGCTTCTTTTTCATTATAGGTTATTACAAGATACTGAGTGTAGTTTCCTGTGCTATACAGTAGTATTTCTTATTTATTTTATGTGTAGTACTGTGTATATATTAATTCCAAACTCCTAATTTATATCTTCCCTTACCTGCTATCCCCTTTGGTAACCATAAGTTTGTTTTCTATGTCTGTGAGTCTGTTTCTGTTTTGTAAATAAGTTAATTTATATCTTTTTTTAGATTCCACACATTAGTGATATCATATGATATTTGTCTTTCTCTGTGTGACTTACGTCACTTAATACGATAATTTCTAGGTCCACCCATGTTATTGCAAATGGCATTATTTCATTCTTTTTTATGGCTGAGTAATATTCCATTGTATATATGTACCACATCTTCCTTATGCATTCCTCTGTTGATGGACATTCAGGTTGCTTCTATGTCTTGGCTATTGTAAATACAGTAAGTCCCCTACATGTGAGCGAGTTCCATTCCAAGAGCACCTACGTAAGTCCTGTTTGTTCGTAAGTCCAACAAAGTTAGCCTAGGTACCGAACTAATACAATCACTTCTATAGTATTGCACTGTAATAGGTTTATAATAGTTTTCACACAAATAATACATTAAAAAAACCCAAAATAAACATTTTTAACCTTACAGTACAGTACCTTGAAAAGTACAGTAGTACAGTACAACAGCTGGTGTACAGGGGCTGGCATCAAGTGAAGGCAAGAAGAGTTACTGACTAGAGAAGGTAGAGGAGGTGGGAGGTGGTAGAGCTGAAGGATCATCAGCAATAGGAGAAGGAGGGAAAGCTGCATTTTCACTCACAGGCACAGGTTCTGGTTCCTTGCCAGATTCAATTCTATCTACCCTCTTGAAAAAACGATCCAGTGATGTCTGGGTAGTAGCTCTTATTTTCTTGTCATAGATGACACAGTAGCACTGGATTGTATTCTGGACGTCTGCTGCAACCTTCGTGTACGTTCTACGTTTGGGTCCTGTGCCTCAAAAACTAATAGTGCCTCCTCAGATAAAGAAAATCCTGTTGCCACTTCCTGCATTGTGAATGCCTTCAGTTCTTCAGTTATTTCTTCTTCCTCTTGTCTCTCTTTGTCATTTTTCTGGACCTCCAATTCCTGGTGCTTCTTAGCAGTACCAGCTACATCACTGCTGCTTTTATGCTTGCTTCTGGACATCCTGGGCTTGAAATAAAGATACTGTACTAATGTACCCTATACAGTACTGTACAGTAAAGTACACAAAAGCACAACCACTTGTAGAGGATGCACACACGATGATGTACGCCAGACACTTGAAGTAACTTATGTAAATTAGTTCATGATTGGACATGTGAACACACATTTGCATCTTTGATGGCCATTCTGACTGGTGTGAGGTGATACGTTATTGTAGTTTTGATTTTCATTTCTCTGATAATTAGTGGTGTTGAGCATCTTTTCATGTGCCTATTAGCCATCTGTATGTCTCTTTGGAGAAATGTCTATTTAGGTCTTCTACCCATTTTTTGATTTTTTTTTATATTGAGCTATATGAGCTGTTTGTATATTTTGGAGATTAATTCTTTGTCAGTCATATCTTGAGAAAGAAGAACAGAGCTTGAGGAATCATGCTTCCTGACTTCAGACTATCCTGTGAACTTACAGTAATCAAACTACTATGGTACTGGCATGAAAACAGACACATAGATCAATGGAACAGGATAGAGAACCCAGAAATAAACCCATGCACTTATGGTCAATTAATCTACAACAAAGGAAGCAAGACTATACAATGGAGAAAAGACAGTCTCTTCAATAAGTGGTACTGGGGAAACTGGACAGCTACATGTAAAAGAAAGAAATCAGAACATTCTCTAACACCATGCACAAAAATAAACTCAAAATGGATTAAAGACCTAAACATAAGGCCAGATACTATAAAACTCCTAGAGAAAAACATAGGCAGAACACTCTTGACATAAATTGCAGCAATATTTTTTTTGATCTGTCTCCTAAAGAAAGGAAATAAAAGCTAAAATAACAAAATGGGACCTAGTTAAAATTAAAAGCTTTTGCACAGCAAAGGAAACCACTGACAAAATGAAGACAATCTTTTGCCTATTTTTGTTATTTGTCTTTTTATTATCAAATTGTAGTAGTTCTTCATATATTATGGATAAAAGTCTTTGTTATATAGTTACCAAGGCGTTTCCCAATAATCTCCAGCTCTGTCATTCATACCGATGTGTAGAACCTTTCCAAATTCTCCCAGGATGGGTCTGTATTACCAATTGTGTGCAGCAGAAGTAATATGTTGCTCCTGAGGTTAGGTTTGAAAAAAGGCTGTGGTTTCTGTCTCAGGCAATTGCTCTCTTACTCTGTTTCCTAGATCACTCACTCTGGGGGAGATAAGCTGCCATGTTGTGAGTAGCCCTACAGGGAGGCCCATATGTCAGGGAACTGAAGTCTCTGACCATTCTGGGCTGAATTATGTTCTTCCCAAATTTAAATGTTGAAGCCCTAGCCCCTAGGACCTCAAAATGCGGCTGTTTGGAGATAGGGCCTTTAAAGAGGTGATTAAATTAAAATGAGGCTGTTCAGGTGGGCCCTAATCCAATTCTTTTAAGAAGAGGAGATTTAGACACAAAAGGAGACATCAGGGGTGTGTGCACACAGAGAAAAGCCATGCGAAGACACAGCAAGAAGGTCATCTACAACCCAAAGAGGCCTCAGAAGGAACAAAACCTGCTGACACTGTGAACTTGGACTTCTAGCCTCCAGAACTTTTGGAAAATAAGTTTGTGTTATTTAAGCCACTCAATTTGTGCTATTTTGTTATAGCAGACTAATACACTGGGTAACAAACAGCAAGGAACTGAGGCTTGATAACAGCCATGTGAGTGAGCTTGGAAGCAAATTCTCTAGTCCTAATTGAGTCTTGACATGACTGCAGCTCTGACTGACAGCTGCACTCAGATTCTTCAGATTCAAAAATTGTGTGAGATAATAAATATTTGTTGTTTTAAACTACTAACTTTTGGGCCAATTGCTACACAGCAGTAGATAATTAATGACAAGTCCTTGTATGGTTTGCAAATATTTTCCCCCAGACTTATTTTTAACTTTCCTAATTGTGTCTTTTAAAGAGCAAAAGTTTTACATTTCAGTGAAGTTCACTTTATCAATTTTTAAAATGAATTGTGCTTTTTGTGTCACACTAATAAATTTTTGCCTAGACCAAAGTCCCAAAGATATTTTCCTATATTTTCTAGAAGCTTTATAGATTTAGTTCATACATTTAGGTCTATGATCCATTTTGAGTTGTTCTTTAATATATACTACAAAGTAATGGTTTGAGTTCTTTTTTGCATATGGATATGTTATTGTTCTACCATCATTTGTTAAAATTATTATTCTTCACTTTTGAATTGCCTTGACATTTTGTAAAAAATCAAGTAACCATAAATGTAAGAATTTATTTCTGGAATTTCTATCCTATTTCATTGAACTATAGGTCTATCTTTGTACCAATACCACACTCTCTTGATTATCATTACTTTATATTAAGTTCTAAAATCAGATAATTAAGTCCTTCTAATTTTACAAAAATATGTTAGCTATTCTAGGTCGTTTGCATATCCATATAAATTTTAGGATCAGTTTACCAATTTCTACAAAAGATCTTGCTAGGATTTTGACAAGGATTGTATAGAATTGATAGATTTATTGGTAGAAAACTGGCACCTTAATGGTAGTGTGTTTTACAGTCCATGAAAATGTCATGTCACTCATTTACTTAGATTGTCTTTAATTTCACTTAACAGTGCTTTGTAGTTTTCATTGTAAAAGTTTTTTTGCATGTCGTGCTATATATATTTCTAAGTATTTTATTCTTTTTGAAGTGATTTTGAAAGGGATTATTTAATTTAATTTTTGGATTTTTCATTGCTAGCTTATAGAAATACAATTGATTTTTCTATATGTTGATTTTGTATCCTGCAACCTTTCTAAATTCATTTATTTTATTACATGTTATATATTATATATATATATATGTCTGATTCAATTAGCTAGTATTTTGTTCCTACGTTTTTATGAATGTTAATGAAGGATATTAGCTCTCTTTTCTTGTAATGTTGTCAGGTTTTATCAGGGTTCTCTCCAAATCCTTTAACTTTTTTTTTTTTATCCTTTAACTTTTATGTTTCCCATCTCTTCATTGCTTCTAGATACATTATGGGAGAGATCCCCAACGAATTTCTATCTTACTAATTTGTTATCTGATGGTGTCTAGTCGGTCAGCCAACTCATCCACTGAGTTCATTTCAATCCCCATATTTTTCATAACCAGTAACTCCAGCTTATTATTGCTTCATATTGCTAATATTCTCCCTTATCTCTTTGGTGGCATTTCTTTTACTCACTTAAAATTTCTCAATTTTTTTGGGTCCATTAATTCTACTCCTCTAGCACAAATTGTCTAGTTTTCTAAAAAAATTTCTTTTGTGGAGTTATACTCCTCAGATGCTGTAATATTTTCCTCTGTGATCTCTTATTCCCTTGGGAGTGTCAGCAACTTCAGCTGTAATTCATACTTGAGAGGGAGGATCAAAAGCCTGAGACTAGGATTGTGATTCTTCTTGTGATTTTTTTTTTTTTTTCAGAGGGTTCGCTAAAGGGGAGCATGGATGAACCTCAGGGTGAAAAGCCTCTTGTGTTACAGCCTGGGTTCTGCTAGTTCCATTTTGCCCTTTCAGGAAGAGAACATGCCTGTAGGTTATTTCCCAGTTCCCCTGCATTTGCCATCCCTTTTCCAAGAGCTACTGTATCCTCTGCTACTTCCTAGACCCCAGGGTGGAAGGAAGTAAAGGAGAGAACTGTTGCAAGCCAACCTGTATGCATAGTTATCAGCTTCCCCATGTTATTCTGCCTCCTTGGGCAGGTGCTGGGCTGGACCTGCTGTTTTCATGTCCACCTCGAGTTGGCGTGGGCTGTGATCCACCCAGGGTAATGTGGTTAGAAGAAGGCACAATCAGGGAGCCCATCTCTCCATTCTACTCCTTACCTCCATCAGTGTTCATCTATGACCCTAGGCTTTCCTTTTCCCACCACAATGGTACCCAACTCCCTTTCATCTCCCAGGGGTTTGTCAGTGTTTCTGAGTTAGTCTCTAAGATCCATCATTATCCTGTCACTTACATGACATCTTCAGGATTAGACCTGGGGACTCCAGGAGGTAGTAGTATTGTTAGTTTGCTATCTTTTCAGGAACTGAATTCTACAGATTGAACTTTTAAGAAGCAGTGATGGCAATGAATTTCTGAAATTACTTCAGGGGTGTCTCAAATATCTTTCCTACTGGGCTTCTCATGACATTGCTCAAATTTTCCAAGGGTGCAAGATGTTTCATTATATTCACAAAGGTTTTGTTATATTCCCAACTTTGAGGCAATGCAGTAATTCCCATATGCTGGTCCATGGACTGTTACATCACCATCACTTGGTGTACTTGATCAGAACCAGATTTCTGGGTCTCTTCCTAGAGACCAATCAAAATGGAGAGAGCTTAATAAAAATGGAGAGAGCTATTGGGAAATCTTTTTAACAAATGTCTTTGTGTATACTTCTGATGTATAATCAGGTTTGGAAACCACTTGGGGAAGGCATTACAACTGCACTGTCCACTGTCCACTGGTACCACTGGCCACAGTGGCTGTTAAGCACTTGATATGTGGTGATCCAAATAGATATGTACTGTAAATGTAAAATACTTACACTGGATTACAAAGATTAGTACAAAATTTAATAACATTTTTATATTGATTACATGTTAAAATAGTATTTTAGATACAGTGGGTTATGTATAATACATAATTAAAATTTTCACCTGTTTCATTTTACTTTTTAAAATGTAGGTAGTATAAAATTTTAAATTACTTATGTGACTCATGTTAAATTTCCATTGGACAATGCTACACTAGAAGATATTATTAAAATTTAAATTCTAATTAGATGGGCCTAACATAATGTGAATAATCAAGAATTAGCTAAGCAGGTTAGTTAAGTTATTAATTTGTTAATGCGGTCAATAAATATTTGTTTCTTCAATTCACTTTCCAAACTGCTGCCTGAGCATCTTTGCAAATCACACGTCTGATAATGTCAGTCAGCTCCTTAAAATCCTTCAATGCCTAATGTTGCTCTAAGGACAAAAGAACTAAATCCTTGTTATGACCTTGCAAAGATCCCTCATATTCTGGCCCATTTCTTCTCAGCCTCATCTCTAATTACTCATCCTCTGGATGGCCAGTAAGCACTGCTTTCCTAGGGGAGCCTTCCTTAGCCACTCCTCCTCCCTCCTGCTCCAGCCTAGGTAGGAGTGTGTGTGTGTGTGTGTGTGTGTGTGTGTGTGTGTGTGTGTGTGTGTGTGTGTGTGTGTGTGTGTGTGTCTTTGTCTTTCAGAGCACTTATTTCAAATTGTAATGATATATTCATAAATATTATCATTTGATTAACATCAGTTTCTCTCCCAGATAGTTAGCTCATTGAGCACAGGGACCTTGCCTTTTTGCTCATTTTGAATTGCCAACTTGGGTCACAGTGTCTGGTTCACAACACACAAGAAGACATGAAGACATGAAGGACTTGAGCACCTATTTGTGTCATGCACTGTGCTATTCTGTGTGATTATAAACATTAAAATCTATACTCTGCCTTCAGGGAAGTTATCGTTAAGGGAGACAAATATGTGAAGAGCAATAAAAACATAGTGAAGCAAGTGTAGAAGATAGAATGTGATCTCAAGAGGAAACAGCATGCATTCCTTTGTGGGGAAATTAGAGAAGCCTTCCCGAGGAGCTAACTTGAAGAATGAGTAGGAGTTGGTCAGGAGGTCAAGGTGGGAAAGCTTTCCAGACAGAGGAATGAAAAAGTGTAGTATGTTCAGGAAACAGCAGATTAGTTAGGTATGACTGGAGTATAATGACTGATGAGAAAGGAGGGAGAGAAGGTTGACAGGTAGTCAGAGGCCAGGTCATCAAGGCCTAATAGGCTTTGCAGAGCAGCTTGCATGTCTTCATCCCATGGGTAATCAGGAACCAGATTCATTTCCTGAGCTTGCATTCAGAGGTTGGGACACAGAAGTAAGTGGTCAGGGAAGAAACCACTGGTTGATTCTGGGTATGATTATTCTTCAGCAGGGGAGCATGACATACTGTGATTTGGATGGACTTATTATTACAACACAAGTAACTGTTCCCAAAGAATTGGCTGGATCTTTTATTGGCAAAAGCATGATTAGGATCAAATAAATAAATCATGATTCAGGAGGTTCAATCATAATTGATGAGCCTTTAGAAGGATCCAACAATTAGGTCATTGCTATTAGACGAATCCAGGACCTAATACAGAAGGCATACAGTTTGCTGCAAAGAAGTACGTAGAATAGATTCCTAAATGATTTTAGAAAAAAAAATTTCTGAAAAAAAATTATAAAAATGTTTATTTTTACCTTTTAAATACCTGAAGTCTGAAAGCAGCAATTTTTACTAGCTAGACTAATAGTTATGAAAGCAAACTAAAAAAATTCTGATTGTTTTAATTTCTCACTTCCAACTATTAAACCAAAACTTGTGTTTACTAATTAAGTTTTGTACAAAGTTTTTAAGTTTTTCATTGTAGGAAGACTTGAAAGAAAAATACATAGTATTTTTCTGTGGTATATTGAATCATGTAGGAAATACTAAGAAACAATTAAAAATTATTTTAACTGAATATTTTGTATAGCATCTTGGCATTTGTATTGGTTATTAAATGGCTTAACCTCTTACAAATCAAAAACATGTCTGTGAGAAAAACTGAATATAATATCAAAGTTAAAGTTTTCCTTTTTTACTGAAATACTCCTTTTAATGCAAATATTTATAGTAATATTTTGAAAAAAATATTCACACCAATTACATGACAGCAAATTGAAATAGAAAAAAATGGAGCTATTTTCTGGGTTTTTTAATTAATGCAAACTATTTACAGAATAATAATGGAACATACATGGAAGAAATAAGTTATCCTGGTTACAGAGGAAGGTCAGTGAAATCATAGGGAGCTAGGTTAGAATTGTGTCTCTGCAACTTTTTTGCCATTTGACCTTGGGCAAAATCTCAGTTCTTCATATGTCAGTTTGTCTAGGATTAAATGCATTAAAGCATTTAGTACAGTTCCTCACATAAAGAAAATACCTAATATATGTAAGTAAATCATTAATATAATGATTATTATTGTTTTTCTTAGTTTTCTGTTCACTTCATTTTTTTTTTTAATTGTATTGAAGTATAGTTGATTTACAATCTGGTGTTAATTTCTCCTGTACAGCAAAGCAACTCAGTCATATATATGAGTATGAATATGAATATATATACTCATATATATATATATATATATATAGAATATGAAAAAGATACATATACTCAGTTATATATAAATATATTTTTTTCCATTATGGTTTGTCACAGGATATTGACTATATTACCTGTGCTATACAGTAGGACTTTATTGTTTATCCATTCTATATATAATAGTTTGTATCTGCTAATTCCAAATTCCCAGTCCTTCCCTCCTGCACCCCTTGGCAACCAGAAGTCTGTTCTCTATGTCTGTGAGTCTGTTTTTGTTTCATAGATATGTTCATTTGTGTTGTAGTTTATATTCCACGTATAAGTGATATCATATGGTATTTGTCTTTCTCTTTCTGACTTACTTCACTTTGTATGATAATCTCGTTGCATCCATGTTGCTGCAGATGGCATTGTTTTGTTGTTTTTTCTGGCTGAGTAATATTCCATTGTGTATACATACTGCATCTTCTTTATCCATTCATCTGTCAGTGTACATTTAGATTGTTTCCATGTCTTGGCTATTGTGAATAGTGCTGCTATGAACATAGGGCTGCATGTATCTTTTTGAATTATGTTATTTTTCTGGGTATATGCTGAGGAGTGGGATTGCTGGATCATATGGCAACTCTAATTTTAGTTTCTTGAGGAATCTCTGTACAATTTTCCATAGTGGCTGCACCAATTTACATTCCCACCAGCAGTGTAAGAGGGTTCCCTTTTCTCCACACCCTCTCCAGCATTTGTTACTCATAGACTTTTTAATGACTGCCATTCTGACTGGTGTGAGGTGGTACCTCACTGTAGTTTTGATTTGCATTTCTCTAATAATTAGCAGTGATGAGCATCTTTTCTTGTGCTTAACAAGCCATCTGTATGACTCCTTTGGAGAAATTTCAATTTAGGTCTTTTGCCCACTTTTTAATTGTTTTTTGTTTGTTTTTTGTTTTGTTTGTTATTGAATTGTATGAGCTGTTTGTATATTTTGGAAATTAAGCCCTTGTTGGTAGCATCGTTTGCAAATATTTTCTCCCAATATGTAGGTTGTCTTTTCGTTTTGTTTATGGCTTCCTTTGCTGTACCAAAGAGTGTGAGTTTGATTAGTCCCCATTTGTTTATTTTTGCTTTTGTTTCTGTTGCCTTGGGAGACTGACCTAAGAAAACATTGGTACGATTTATGTCAGAGAATGTTTTGCTATGTTCTCTTCTAGGAGTTTAATGGTGTCTTGTATTATATTTAAGTCTTTAAGCCATTTTGAGTTTATTTTTGTGCATGGTGTGAGGGTGTCTTCTAACTTAATTTATTTACATGCAGCTGTTTAATTTCCCCAGCACCACTTGCTGAAGAGACTGTCTTTTTTCCCCATTGTATATTCTTGCCACCTTTGTCGAAGGTTAATTGTCCGTAGGTGTTGTGTTTATTTCTGGGCTCTCAATTTTGTTCCGTTGATCTGATTGTCTGTTTTTGTGCCAGTACCACAGTGTTTTGAATACTGTAGCTTTGTAGTATTGTCTGAAGTCTAGGAGAGTTATGCCTCCTGCATTGTTCTTTTTTCTCAGGATTGCTGTAGCAATTCTTTTTTTTTTTTTTATGGTTCCATATAAGTTTTAGGATTATTTGGTCTAGTTCTGAGAAAAATATCATGGGTAGGGCTTCCCTGGTGGCGAAGTGGTTGAGAGTCCGCCTGCCGATGCAGGGGACACGGGTTCGTGCCCTGGTCTGGGAAGATCGCACATGCCACGGAGCAGCTGGGCCCGTGAGCCATGGCTGCTGAGCCTGTGTTTCCGGAGCCTGTGCTCCGCAACGGGAGAGGCCACAACAGTGGGAGGCCTGCGTACTGCCAAAAAAAAAAAGAAAAAAAAATATGGGTAATTTGATAGAGTTCGCATTAAATCTGTAGATTGCTTTGGGTAGTATTGCCTTTTTTTTTTTTTTTTTTTTTTTTGTGGTACACGGGCCTCTCACTGTTGTGGCCTCTCCTGTTGCGGAGCACAGGCTCCGGATGCGCAGGCTCAGCGGCCATGGCTCACGGGCCCAGCCGCTCCGCGGCATATGGGATCCTCCTGGACCGGGGCACGAACCCGTGTCCCCTGCATCGGCAGGCAGACTCTCAGCCACTGCGCCACCAGGGAAGCCAGTATTGCCATTTTAACAACATTAATTCTTGCAATCCAAGAGCATGAGATATCTTTCCATTTCTTTGAATCATCTTCAATTTCCTTTATTAATGTTTTGTAGTTCTCAACATGTAAGGCTTTCACCTCCTTGGTGAGGTTTATTCTTAAGTATTTTTTTTTGATGCTATTTTAAAGGGGATTGTTTGTTTACACTTGCTTTCCGCTATTTCATTTAGTGTAAAGAAATGCAACTGATTTCTGTATGTTCATCTTGTATCTTTCTACCTTGCTGAATTCATTTATCAGTTCTAGTAGTTTTTGTGTGGAGTCTCTGGGGTTTTCTATATATAGTATCATGTCATCTGCATATAGTGACAATTTTACCTCTTACCTACTGATTTGGATACCATTTATTTGTTTTTCTTGTCTGATTACTGTGGCTAGGACTTCCAATACTATGTTGAAGAGAAGTGGTGAGAGTGCATTCCTTGTCTTATTCCAGATTTTAGTGGGAAGGCTTTCACTTTTTCACTGCTGAGTTTTATATTGGCTGTGGGTTTGCAAAAGCTTCATAAATAGATTTTATAATGTTGAGATTGTTCCCTCTTTACCCACTTTGTTCAGAGTTTTTAACATGAATGGATGTTGAATTTTATTGAATGCTTATTCTGCATTTATTGTGATGGTCATGTGGTTTTGTCTTTTCTTTTGTTGATGTGGTGTATCACATTGATTGATTCGCATATTTTTAACTATCTTTGTGACCCTGGGATGCATCCAACTTGGGCATGATGTATGATCTTGTTTTTTTTAATCATCTTTATTGGGGTGTAATTGCTTTACAATGCTGTGTTAGTTTCTGCTGTATAACAAAGTGAATCAGCTATATGTATACATATATCCCCATATCCCCTTCCCATTTGTTTGTTTTTATTTCTGTTCCTCTAGGAGGTGGGTCAAAAAGGATCTTGCTTTGATTTATGTCAAAGAGTGTTCTTCCTATGTTTTCCTCTAAGAGTTTTATAGTGACTGGCCTTACATTTAGATCTTTAATCCATTTTGAGTTTATGTTTGTATATGGTGTTAGGAAGTATTCTAATTTCATTTACATGTAGCTGTCTAGTTTTCCCAGCACCACTTACTGCAGAGACTGTCTTTTCTCCATTGTATATTCTTGCTTCCTTTATCAAAGATAAGGTGACTATATGTGCGTGGGTTTATCTCTGTGCTTTCTATCCTGTTCCAGTGATGTATAATTCTGTTTTGTGCCAGTGCCATACTGTCTTGATTACTGTAGCTTTGTGGTATAGTCTGAAGTCAGGGAGCCTGATTCCTCCAGCTCCGTTTTTCTTTCTCATGATTGCTTTGGCTATTCGGGGTCTTTTGTGTTTCCATACAAATTATGAAGTTTTTTGTTCTAGTTCTGTGAAAAATGCCATTGGCAGTTTGATACAGATTACACTGAATCTGTAGATTGCTTTTGGTAGTATAGTCATTTTCACAATGTTGATTATTCCAATCCAAAAACATGGTATATCTATCCATCTGTTTGTATCATCTTTAATTTCTTTCATCACTGTCTTATACTTTTCTGCATACAGGTCTTTTGTCTTCTTAGGTAGGTTTATTCCTAGGTATTTTATTCTTTTTGTTGCAATGGTAAATGGGAGTGTTTCCTTAATTTCACTTTCAGATTTTTCACCATTAGTGTATAGAAATGCAAGAGATTTCTGTGCATTAATTTTGTATCCTGCTACTTCACCAAATTCATTGACTAACTCTAGTAGTCTTCTGGTAACTTCTTTAGGATTCCCTATGTATAGTATCACATCATCTGCAAACAGTGACAGGTTTACTTCTTCTTTGCTGAAGTGGATTGCATTTATTTCTTTTCCTTCTCTGATTGCTGTGGCTAAAACTTCCAAAACTATGTTGAATAATAGTGGTGAGAGTGGGCAACCTTGTCTTGTTCCTGATCTTAGAGGAAATGGTTTCAGTTTTTGATCATTGAGAATGATGCTGGCTGTGGGTTTGTCACATATGGCCTTTATTACGTTGAGGTAAGTTCCCTCTGTGCCTACTTTCTGCAGAGTTTGTATCATAAATGGATGTTTAATTTTTTCGAAAGCTTTTTCTGTATCTATTGAGATTATCATATGGTTTTTATCCTTCAGTTTGTTAATATGGTGTATCACATTGATTGATTTGTGTATACTGAAGAATCCTTGCATTCCTGGGACAAACCCCACTTGATCATGGTGTATGATCCTTTTCATGTGCTGTTGGATTCTGTTTGCTAATATTTTGTTGAGGATTTTTGCATCTATGTTCATCAGTGATATTGGCCTGTAGTTTTCTTTTTTGTGACATCTTTGCCTGGTTTTGGTATCAGGGTGGCCTCGTAGAATGGGTTTGGGAGTGTGTCTTGCTTTGCTGTATCTTGTAAGATTTTCAGAAGGATAGATATTAGCTCTCCTCTAAATGTTTGATAGAATTTGCCTGTGAAGCCATCTGGTCCTGGGCTTTTGTTTGTTGGAAGATTTTTAATCACAGTTTCAATTTCACTGCTTGTGATTGGTCTGTTTATATTTTCTGTTTCTTCCTGGTTCAGTCTGGGAAGGTTGTGCTTTTCTGAGAATTTGTCCATTTCTTACAGGTTGTCCATTTTGTTGGCATATAGTTGCTTGTAGTAATCTCTCATGATCCTTTGTGTTTCTGCAGTGTCAGTTGTTACTTCTCCTTTTTCATTTCTAATTCTATTGATTTGAGTCTTATCCCTTTTTTTCTTGATGAGTCTGGCTAGTGGTTTATTAATTTGTCCAAGAACCAGGTTTTAGTTTTATTGAACTTTGCTGTTGTTTCCTTCATTGCTCTTTCATTTATTTCTGATCTGATATTTATGATTTCTTTCTTTCTGTTAACTTCGGGGTTTTTTTGTTCTTCTTTCTCTAATTCTTTTAGGTGTAATTTTAGGTTGTTGTTTTTTGAGGTAGGATTCTATTGCTATAAACTTCCCTCTTAGAACTGCTTTTGCTTCATCCCATAGGTTTTGGGTCATTGTGTTTTCATTGTCTTTTTTTTCTAGGTATTTTTTGATTTCCTCTTTGATTTCTTCAGTGATCTCTTCGTTATTTAGTAGTGTATTGCTTAGCCTCCGTTTGTTTGTATTTTTTACAGTGTTCTTCCTGTAATTAATATCTAGTCACATAGCACTGTGGTCAGAACACATACTTGATACGATTTCAATTTTCTTAAATTTACCGAGGCTTGATTTGTGACCCAGATATGATCTATCCTGGAGAATGTTGCATGAGCACTTGAGAAGAAAGTGTATTCTGTTTTTTTTGGATAGAATGTCCTATAAATATTAATTAAATCCATCTTGTTTAATGTATCATTTAAAGCTTGTGTTTCCTTATTTATTTAAATTTTGGTTGATCTGTCCATTTGTGAACGTGGTGTGTTAAAGTCCCCTACTCTTATTGTGTTAATGTCAATTTCTCCTTTTATGGCTGTTAGCACTTGCCTTATGTATTGAGGTGCTACTATGTTGGGTGCATAAATATTTACTATTGTTATATCTTCTTCTTGGATTGATCCCTTGATCATTATGTAGCATCCTTCTTTGTCTCTTGTAATAGTCTTTATTTTAAAGTCTATTTTATCTGTTATGAGAATTGCTACTCCAGGTTTCTTTTGATTGCTATTTGCATGGAATATCTTTTTCCATTCCCTCACTTTCAGTCTGTATGTGTCCCTAGGTCTGAAGTGGGTCTCTTATAGACAGCATATATACAGGTCTTGTTTTTGTATTCATTCAGCCAGTCTGTGTCTTTTGGTTGGAGCTTTTAATCCATTTACGTTTAAGATAATTATTGATATGTATGTTCCTGTTACCATTTTCTTAATTGTTTTGGGTTTGTTATTACAGCTCTTTTCCTTCTCTTGTGTTTCCTGCCTACAGAAGTTCCTTTAGCATTTGTTGTAAAGCTGGTTTGGTGGTGCTGAATTCTCTTAACTTTTGCTTGTCTGTAAAGGTTTTTTTTTTTTTTTTTTCATTTTAACATCTTTATTGGAGTATAATTGCTTTACAATGGTATGTTAGTTTCAGCTTCACAACAAAATGAATCAGTTATATATATACATATGTTCCCATATCTCTTCCCGCTTGCATCTCCCTCCCTCCCACCCTCCCTATCCCACCCCTCCAGGCGGTCACAAAGCACTGAGCTGATCTCCCTGTGCTATGCGGCTGCTTCCCACTAGCTATCTACCTTACGTTTGGTAGTGTATATATGTCCATGCCTCTCTCTCGCTTTGTCACCGTTTACCCTTCCCCCTCCCCATAGCCTCAAGTCCATTCTCTAGTAAGTCTGTGTCTTTATTCCTGTTTCACCCCTAGGTTTTTCATGACATTTTTTTTTTCTTAAATTCCATATATATGTGTTAGCATACGGTATTTGTCTCTCTCTTTCTGACTTACTTCACTCTGTATGACAGACTCTAGGTCTATCCACCTCATTACAAATCGCTCAATTTCGTTTCTTTTTATGGCTGAGTAATATTCCATTGTATATATGTGCCACATCTTCTTTATCCATTCATCCGATGATGGACACTTAGGTTGTTTCCATCTCTGGGCTATTGTAAATAGAGCTGCAATGAACACTTTGGTACATGACTCTTTTTGAATTATGGTTTTCTCAGGGTATATGCCCAGTAGTGGGATTGCTGGGTCATATGGTAGTTCTATTTGTAGTTTTTTAAGGAACCTCCATACTGTTCTCCACAGTGGCTGTATCAATTTACATTCCCACCAACAGTGTAAGAGGGTTCCCTTTTCTCCACACCCTCTCCAGCATTTATTGTTTCTAGATTTTTTGATGATGGCCATTCTGACTGGTGTGAGACGATATCTCATTGTAGTTTTGATTTGCATTTCTCTAATGATTAGTGATGTTGAGCATTCTTTCATGTGTTTGTTGGCACTCTGTATATCTTCTTTGGAGAAATGTCTATTTAGGTCTTCTGCCCATTTTTGGATTGGGTTGTTTGTTTTTTTGTTATTAAGCTGCATGAGCTGCTTATAAATTTTGGAGATTAATCCTTTGTCAGTTGCTTCATTTGCAAATATTTTCTCCCATTTTGAGGGTTGTCTTTTGGTCTTCTTTATGGTTTCCTTTGCTGCACAAAAGCTTTTAAGTTTCATTAGGTCCCATTTGTTTACTTTTGTTTTTATTTCCATTTCTCTAGGAGGTGGGTCAAAAAGGACCTTGCTGTGATTTATGTCATAGAGTGTCCTGCCTATGTTTTCCTCTAAGAGTTTGATAGTTTCTGGCGTTACATTTAGGTCTTTAATCCATTTTGAGCTTATTTTTGTGTATAGTGTTAGGGAGTGATCTAATCTCATACTTTTACATGTACCTGTCCAGTTTTCCCAGCACCACTTACTGAAGAGGCTGTCCTTTCTCCACTGTACATTCCTGCGTCCTTTGTCAAAGATAAGGTGACCATATGTGCGTGGGTTTATCTCTGGGCTTTCTATCCTGTTCCATTGACCTATATTTCTGTTTTTGTGCCAGTACCATACTGTCTTGATTACTGTAGCTTTGCAGTATAGTCTGAAGTCAGGAAGCCTGATTCCTCCAGCTCCGTTTTTCGTTCTCAAGATTGCTTTGGCTATTCGGGGTCTTTTGTGTTTCCATACAAATTGTGAAATTTTTTGTTCTAGTTCTGTGAAAAATGCCAGTGGTAGTTTGATAGGGATTGCATTGAATCTGTAGATTGCTTTGGGTAGTAGAGTCATTTTCACAATGTTGATTCTTCCAATCCAAGAACATGGTATATCTCTCCATCTATTTGTATCATCTTTAATTTCTTTCATCAGTGTCTTATAATTTTCTGCATACAGGTCTTTTGTCTCCTTAGGTAGGTTTATTCCTAGATATTTTATTCTTTTTGTTGCAATGGTAAATGGGAGTGTTTTCTTGATTTCACTTTCAGATTTTTCATCCTTAGTGTATAGGAATGCCAGAGATTTCTGTGCATTAATTTTGTATCCTGCTACTTTACCAAATTCATTGATTAGCTCTAGTAGTCTTCTGGTAGCATCTTTAGGATTCTTTATATATAGTATCATGTCATCTGCAAACAGTGACAGCTTTACTTCTTCTTTTTCGATTTGGATTCCTTTTATTTCCTTTTCTTCTCTGATTGCTGTGGCTAAAACTTCCAAAACTATGTTGAATAAGAGTGGTGAGAGTGGGCAACCTTGTCTTGTTCCTGATCTTAGTGGAAATGCTTTCAGTTTTTCACCATTGAGGACGATGTTGGCTGTGGGTTTGTCATATATGGCCTTTATTATGTTGAGGAAAGTTCCCTCTATGCCTGCTTTCTGCGGGTTTTTATCATAAATGGGTGTTGAATTTTGTCAAAAGCTTTCTCTGCATCTATTGAGATGATCATATGGTTTTTCTCCTTCAATTTGTTAATATGGTGTATCACGTTGATTGATTTGCGTATATTGAAGAATCCTTGCATTCCTGGAATAAACCCCACTTGATCATGGTGTATGATCCATTTAATGTGCTGTTGGATTCTGTTTAAAGGTTTTAATTTCTCTGTTGAATTTGAATGAGATCCTTGCTGGGTAGAGTGATCTTGGTTGTAGGTTTTTCCCTTTCATCACTTTAAGTATGTCCTGCCACTGTCTTCTGGCTTGTAGAGTTTCTGCTGAAAGATCAGCTCTTAGCCTTATGGGGATTCCCTTGTACGTTATTTGTTGCTTTTCCCTTGGTGCTTTTAATATTTTTTCTTTGTATTTAATTTTTGATAGTTTGATTAGTATGTGTCTTGACGTGTTTCTCGTTGGATTTATCCTGTATGCAACTCTCTGCTCTTCCTGGACTATTTCCTTCCCTGTATTAGGAAGTTTTCAACTACAGTCTCTTCACGTATTTTCTCAGTCCCTTTCTTTTTCTCTTCTTCTTCTGGGACCCCTATAATTCGAATGTTGGTACGTTTAATGTTGTCTCAGAAGTCTCTGAGACTGTCCTCAATTCTTTTTATTCTTTTTTCTTTATTCTGCTCTGTGGTAGTTATTTCCACTATTTTATCTTCCAGGTCACTTATCCGTTCTTCTGCCTCAGTTATTCCGCTATTGATTCCTTGTAGAGAATTTTTAATTTCATTTATTGTGTTGTTCATTGTTGTTTTTTTGCTCTTTAGTTTTTCTGGGTCCTTGATAAACATTTCTTGTATTTTCTCCATTCTATTTCCAAGATTTTGGATCATCTTTCCTATCATTATTCTGAATTCTTTTTCAGGTAGTAGGTAGACAGCCTTTTTCCTTTTCGTCTGTTTGGTCTGGTGGGTTTTTACCTTCTTCATCTCCTGCATATTTCTTTGTCTTCTCATTTTGCTTAACTTACTGTTTTGGGGGTCTCCCTTTTGCAGTGTGCAGGTTCGTAGTTCCTGTTGTTTTTGGTGTCTGCCTCCTACTTGTGAGGTTGGTTTAGTGCTTTGTGTAGGCTTCCTGGTGGAGGGTATTGGTGCTTGTGTTCTGGTGGGTGGGATGCATCTTGTCTTTCTGGTGGGCAGGGCTACATCCAGTGGTGTGTTTTGGGGTGTCTGTGAACTTAGTATGATTTTAGTCAGCCTCTCTGCTAATGGGTGGGGTTGTGTTCCTATCTTGCTAGTTGTTTGGCATGGGGCTTCTAGCACTGGAACTTGCTGGCCTTTGGGTGGAGCTGGGTCTTAGCGTTGATACAGAGATCTCTGGGAGAGCTCTTGCTGATTGTTATTATGTGGGGCCAGGGGGTCTCTGATGGTCCAGTGTTCTGAACTCGGCTCTCCCACCTCAGAGGCTCAGGCCTGACACCAGGCCGGAGCACCAAGACCCGTCAGTCACATGGCTCAGAGGAAAACGGAGAAAAAACAAAAGAAACATAATTATTAAAATAAAAAAAATTATTAATGTAAAAAACCAGAAAAGTAATAATAAAAAAGGAGAGCAAACAAACCAATAAACAAATCGACCAACGATAACAAGCACTAAAAACGATGCTAAGATAAACATAAAAATCAGAAACTAGTCAGTCACAGCGAACCCGAAGTCTGCACTTGTCAGTTGTTCCCAAAGTTCACTGCCTTAATTTTGGGTTGATTCGTTGTCTATTCAGGTATTCCACAGATTCAGGGTACATCAAGTTGATTGTGGGGATTTAATCCGCTGCTCCAGAGGCTGCACAGAGAAATTTCCCTTTCTCTTCTTTGTTCACACAGCTCCTGGGGTTCAGCTTTGGTTTTGGCCCCACCTCTGTGTGTAGGTCGCTCTCAGGCATCTTTTGGGAGGTCTGAGGTCTTCTTCCAGCATTCAGTAGGTGTTCTGTAGGAGTTGTTCCACGTGTAGAGGTAGTTTTAATGTATTTGTGGGTAGGAAGGTGATCTCCATGTCTTACTCCTCCACCATCTTGAAGCTGTATGATCTTTTTTATGTGTTGTTGGATTCAGTTTGTTAGTAGTTTGTTGCGAATTTTGCATCTATAGTCATCAAATATATAGGGCTCTAATTTTGTTTGTTTTTTTTGGTTGGGTACGCGGGCCTCTCACTGTTGTGGCCTCTCCCATTGCGGAGCACAGGCTCTGGATGTGCAGGCTCAGTGGCCATGGCTCACAGGCCCAGCCGCTCTGCGGCATGTGGGATCTTCCCGGACCGGGGCACGAACCCGTGTCCCCTGCATTGGCAGGTGGACTCTCAACCACTGCACCACCAGGGAAGCCCTAATTTTGTTTTTTGGTGGTATTTTTGTTTGGTTCTGGTATCAGGGTGATGGTGGTGTCATAGAATGTCTTTGGGATTGTTCTTTACTTTTCAACCTTTTTGGAAGATTTTGAGAAGGATCAGTGTAGGTTCTTCTTTGTATGTTTGGTAGAATTTGCCTATGAGGACATCTGGTCCTGTACTTTTGTTTGTAGGGAGATTTATTTTTTTGTCTTTTATTACAGATTCTATTTTACTTCTAATGATCAGTCTGTTTATGTTATCCACTTCTTCTTGATTCATTTTTGGTAGGATGTATATTTCTAGAAAGTTGTCTATTCTAGGTTGTCGAATTCTTTGGCATATAATTTTTCATAGTATTCTCTTATTTTTTTTGTATTTCTGTGGTATTAGTTGTGATTTCTCCTCTTTCATTTCTTAGTTTGTTTATTTGGGTTCTCTCTCTTTTCTTCTGGTGAGCCTGGCCAGAGGTTTGTCAATTTGGCTTACCCTTTCAAAGAACCACCTCTTGGTTTTATTGATTTTTTTTTTCTATTTTTAATCTCTATTTTGTATTATTTTCTCTCTGATCTTCATTATTTCCTTTCTTTTGCTGACTTTAGGTTTTGTTTGTTCTTTTTCTAATTCTTTTGGGTGGCAGGTTAGGTTATTTGAGATTTTTCTTGTTTTTTGAGCAAGGCCTATATAACTATGAACTTCCCACCAAGAATTGCTTTTGCTGCATCCCATAGATTTTTGTAAGGTTGTGTTTTCATGTCATTTGTCTCAAGGTATTTTAAAATTTTCTCTTTGATTTCATTGTTGACCCATTGGTAGTTTAGTAGCATGTTGTTTAGTCTCCATGTAAGTTTTTTTTTTTCTTGTTTCCTTTTCTGTGGTTGATTTCTAATTTCATGTTTTTATGGGCAGAGAAGGTGCTTGAAGTAATTTCTGTATTCTTAAATTTGTTGGGTTTTGTTTTGTGCCCTAGGTTATGTGGTTAGTCTTAGAGAATGTTCCATGTGCACTTGAAAAGAATGTGTATTCTGTTTTTTGGGGATATAATGTCCTGAAAATATCAATTAAGTCTAACTTTCTATTGCATCATTTAGGATCTCTGTTGCCTCATTGATTTTCTGTCTTGAAGATTTGTCCATTGACATGAGTGGGGTTAAAGTCTCCCGCTATTATTGTATTCCCATCAGTTTTTCCCTTTCTGTCTGTTAGAATTTATGTGTTAGGTGCTCCTATACTAGGCACATGTATATTGAGTGTAGAATCCTCTTCTTGTATTGATCCTTTTATCATTATATAGTGTTCTTCTTTATCTTTCTTTATAGCCTTTGCTTTAAAGTTTAGTTTGTCTGATATGTGTATGGTGACCCCCACTTTCTTGTCATTTCTGTTTGCATGAAATATCTTTTTCTGTCCCCTCACTTTCAATCTATGTGTATCCTTTGCACTAAAGTGGGTCTCTTGTAGGCAGCATTATTGTAGGCTCTTGTTTTTTTATCCAGTCTCACACTCTGTGTCTTTTGATTGGAGCATTTAGTCCATTGACATTTAATGTAATTATTGATAGATATTTATTTATTGCCATTTTAAACCTTGTTTTCCAGTTGATTATATGTTTCTTTGTTTCTTTTTCTTTTTTGGTTTGATAATTTCCTTTTATGCTTCTGTTTTCTTCTTTTTGATTTTTGTGAATCTATTGTATGTTTTCAGTTTGTGGTTACCCTGTTTTTCAAGTATGTTAACCCCTACCTATATCTACTTGCTTTAGATTGATAGTCATGTAGGCTGAAACACATTCTAAAAAAAGGAATCTACATTTTCTTACTCTTCTACCCCACGTTTTATGATTTTGATGTCCTCTTTTACATTTTCATGTTTACTTTGCTATTCCTTGTGTTTATCATTGCTTTCACAGAGGTTTTTTTCTTTTTGATCTGTATAGTGGCTTAATTGATTTACTTTCCAGTTGTGATTTTCTTTTTCCTATATCTTCTTGCTTCTTTTCTATGTAGAGAAGACCTTTCAATATTTCTTTTAGGATAGGTTTAGTATTGCTGTATTCTTTTGTAGTTCTTGCTTGTCTGAGAAATTCTTTCTCTCTCCTGTTCTAAGTGATAATCTTGCTGGATAGAGTGTTCTAAGTTGCAGATTTTTCCCTTTCAAGATTTTGAATATATTTTGCCACTCCCTTCTGGCCTGCAGCATTTCTGTAGAGAAATCAGCTGATAGCTTTATTGGGGTTCTCTTGTAATTAACTCTTTGTTTTTCTCTTGCTGCCTTTAGAATTCTCTCTTTAACTTTTGCCATTTTTCTTATAATATGTCTTGGTGTAGGTCTGTTTGGGTTTATCTTGTTTGGGACCCTCTATGCTTCTTGTATCTGGATATCTGTTTCTTTCTTTAGGTTTGGCAAGTATTCAGACATCATTTATTCAAATACATTTTCAATCCCCTGTTCTCTTTCTTCTTCTTCTGGAATCCCTCTTATGTGTGTACTGGCACACTTTATATTATCCCATAGGTCTCTTTATGTTGCTTTCATTTTTTTTTCATTTGGCTTTCTGTCTACTGTTCTGATCTGGTGACTTCCATTATTCTATCTTTCCGATCACTTATTTGTTCTTTTGCATTATTTATTCTGTTTTTCACTGTTGTTATCTCAGCTTTCATCTTGGCAGATGAATTCTGTGTTTTCTTGGCTCCTCCTTATAGGTTCTAGTTACTTTTTACAGTAATCTGCATTTTTGTCAATAGCCTTTCTTAATTCCTTCAGTATTTTCATTACCTCCTTTTTGAACTCTGTGTCTGTTTGAATGAAGAGGTCTGTTTCATTGTTTGTTCCTTTAGGGGAATTCTCTAAGTCTTTTAATTGGGAATGGTTCCTGTGCTTCTCCATTTTACTTACATTTCTTTTCCTCTGTGAGTTTAGGAGAAACAATTATCTACTGTAGTCTTGGAAGGCTGTGTATATGTGGAGGTGTCCCTGCATAGCTTGTGTAGGTTTAATATCTTTGGCTGCTTTTATTATGGATGCTTGCTGCCTCTTTCTTCACCGTGTGCTGGCTGTTATCCCCTTGATAACGGCCAGGGACCCGTGCCAATGGGGGCAGCGATTGGCACCTGCTCTTGGGTCTCTCGGTGGCGGCAGCGGGTAGTGCGAGCTCCCAGGGCCCGTGCTGGGCAGGGGCAGCAATTGGCGCCTGTTTGTGTGTCTTTCAGCAGCAGCCCGTGGGTGCTCCCAGGATGGTGGGGGCAGTGAATGGTGCCTGCTCCTGGTTCTCTCAGAAGCGGCAGTGGCCTGCTTCTGTCTCTGGAGCCTGCGATGGCAGTGTTAGCTCACGCCCACTCCCAGAGCTCACGCTGGTGTTGGTAGTGTCCTTTTGCCTGAGAGCACACGCAGGGAAAGAACCTCCTGTGGCGGTCCCGCCCCTCTCCTCCTGTGCCCCCCAACAATGGCGCCTTGCCTCTCTGTTTGGCTTAGGCTTCTTCCGCATACACCCCCAGTTGCCACAGTCTAGCCCCTTCAGGCTGTCTCCACGCAGCCAACCCCAGTCCTCTCCCCTCGTCTGATCTCTGAAGCCCAAGCTTTAGTATCCAGCCACCACCCACACCAGTGGACAAGCATCTCAGGCTGGGGAGTGCAGGGCGTTGGTACCAATCATCTGTGCAGGTCACTCTCTGTTTTGTCTTCTGCAGACCGGTTGCTGCATTCTCCTCCAAGGCTCTGAAGCTCCCCCTCTGTCCAGGCTCATCTCCCTGCCAGTGAGGGGACCTCCCAGGGTTCAGGAACCTTTCCTCTTTCATAGCTCCCTCCCTAGGGTACAAGTACTGTCTTGATTCCTTTCTCTTTTTTTTTGCTTTGCTTTTGTCCTTCCCAGTTACATGGAGATTTCTTTGCCCTTTTAGAAGTCTGAGGTCTTCTGCCAGTGTTCAGTAGGTGTTCTTTGTGAATTGTTCCACATGTTGATGTATTTTTGATGTATTTGCAGGAGGAGGTGAGCTCCATGCCCTACTCTTTCACCATCTGGATTGCTGTCCTTTAATGTTTGCCATTTAAATTATGGTATGTCTTGATGTAGGTCTGTTTGGGTTTATCTTGTTTGGGACCCTCTGTGCTTCCTGTACCTGGATATCTGTTTCTTTCTTTAGATTTGGGAAGTTTTTTTTTTTTTTTTTTTTTTTTTTTGCGATACGCGGGCCTTTCACTGTGTGGCCTCTCCTGTTGCGGAGCACAGGCTCCAGACGCGCAGGCTCAGTGGCCATGGCTCACGGGATCCTCCCGGAACAGGGCACGAACCCGCATCCCCTGCATCGGCAGGCAGACTCTCAACCACTGCGCCACCAGGGAAGCCCTAGGTTTGGGAAGTTTTTGCCATAGTTTCTTCAAATATATCTTCAGTCCCTTTTTCTCTTTCTTCTACTTCTAGGATCCCTATTATGTGTTGACTGGCATGCTTTATATTATCCCAGAGGTTTCTCATATTACTTTCATTTTTTTTTTTCATTTGGGTTTCTTTCTGCCATTCTCATTGGGTGATTTCCATTGTTCTGTCTTCCATGTCACTTATTTGTTCTGCATTATTCATTCTGCTATTCATTGCCTTTAGTTTAGTTTTCATCTCTGCAAATGAATTTTATAATTTTTCTTGGCTCCACCTTATAGCTTCTAGTTACTTTTTTTTTTCTTCATTATAAAAAGAATGTAATTTTATTGCAGAACATTTGTAATATGCAGAAAAGTAGAAAGAAGGAAAATCATGTATACTACTCAAACACATCTACTTTGTTTTCTCAAATACATATTTTTTACATGACTCTTATACTGTCTCGACTGTGTATCTTCCTTTATTTTCCAACTGAACATCATAGCAAACATTCCTCCATGTTATTAAAACTATCTCAAAGCACCATTAACATTTTTAAACTTGCATTTATCTTATGACAAAATTAATACCTATTTATTATAGAAAGATTAAAACACACAGAGAAAAAAGAGGATAAAATCCATAATCCTACCATCCCAAAATCACATTGTACTATGATGTATCACTGTCTCGATTTTTTTGCATATTTATATAGATTTATTTTTAAAACAAAACATGATCATACAGTTTGAATTGTTTTATAATCTATTTATATTTACTATATTGTAAATATTTTTATGTTAACAAATAATGCATAACATAAAAGTTACTATATAAATTCCTCACAACACTGGTTAGTAGCATTTCTTTTATTATCTCCAATTTAAAAATAGTCTCAAATACTGCTTTTCTCATGTTATTCTATGTCCTGTTAACATCCCTATTGTTGGGCTTAGGACTATTTCTAGTTCTTTGCTATTACAAATTACTTTATATTGAATATTCTTGTGACTCATTGTTAGGCTGTCACCCTGGTAAGTCTGTAGAATAGTTTTCTAAAAGTAAGATTGCAGGTCATATGAATACATATTATAAATGTTGTCAAATCACCATCTAAAAGGTGATACCAATTTACAGTCTTACGAATAAAGTACTGAAGGGCCTGCTTCTAATCATGATCACCAACACCAGATGTTGTCAATTTGTAATTACCAATCTGATAGGCCACAAATGATATATATTTTTTTAAATTTGCATTTTCCATATTTATAACGCTGCACTTTCTTTCACATGCTAATTGGTCATTTGTCCATGTTCTTCCAGTAGCCTGTTGATACCTGCTGTCTCAGACCATGTGGACTGCTATAGTTAGTCACCACAGACTGGGTGGCTTATAAACAGCATACATTTATTTCTCACAGTTCTGGAAGCTGGGAAGTCCAAGATCAAGGTGCCAGCAGATTTATTGTCTGGTGAGGAGCTGCTTCCTAGTTGTAGACACTCTCTTCTTCCTGTGTTCTGACATCGCAGAGGGGCAAGAGAGCTCTCTGGGGTCTCTCATAAAGGCAGAGCCCTCATGACCTAATCGCTGCCCCAAAGCCCCACCTCCTAAGACCAACACACTGGGGATTAGATTTTGTCATATGAATTTGCCGGGGAGGGGGGGGCACAAGCATTCAGTCTATAGCATTTTCCATCATCAAATATTTTTTCTTTTCTTTTTTTTTTTTTTTAACATCTTTATTGGGGCACAATTGCCCCACAATGGTGTGTTAGTTTCTGCTTCACAACAAAGTGAATCAGCTATACACATACATATGTTCCCATATCTCTTCCCTCTTGCGTCTCCCTCCCTCCCACCCTCCCTATCCCACCCCTCCAGGCTGTCACAAAGCACCAAGCCAATATCCCTGTGCCATGTGGCTGCTTCCAACTAGCTATCCACCTCACTACGCTTGTTAGTGTGTACATGTCCATGACTCTCTCTCGCCCTGTCACAGCTCACCCCTTCCCCTCCCCATAACCTCAAGTCCGTTCTCTAGGAGGTCTGCGTCTTCACTCCTGCCTTACCCCTAGGTTCTTCATGACATTTTTTTTTTTCTTAAATTCCATATATATGTGTTAGCATACGGTATTTGTCTTTTTCTTTCTGACTTACTTCACTCTGTATGACAGACTCTAGGTCTATCCACCTCATTACAAATAGCTCAATTTCGTTTCTTTTTATGGCTGAGCTAATATTCCATTGTATATATGTGCCACATCTTCTTTATCCATTCATCCGATGATGGGCACTTAGGTTGTTTCCATCTCCGGGCTATTGTAAATAGAGCTGCAATGAACACTTTGGTACATGACTCTTTTTGAATTTCGGTTTTCTCAGGGTATATGCCCAGTAGTGGGATTGCTGGGTCATATGGTAGTTCTATTTGTAGCTTTTTAAGGAACCTCCATACTGTTCTCCATAGTGGCTGAACCAATTCACATTCCCACCAGCAGTGCAAGAGGGTTCCCTTTTCTCCACACCCTCTCCAGCATTTATTGTTTCTAGATTTTCTGATGATGGCCATTCTGACTGGTGTGAGATGATATCTCATTGTAGTTTTGATTTGCATTTCTCTAATGATTAATGATGTTGAGCATTCTTTCATGTGTTTGTTGGCAGTCTGTGTATCTTCTTTGGGGAAATGTCTATTTAGGTCTTCTGCCCATTTTTGGATTGGGTTGTTTGTTTTTTTGTTGTTGAGCTGCATGAGCTGCTTGTAAATTTTGGAGATTAATCCTTTGTCGGTTACTTCATTTGCAAATATTTTCTCCCATTCTGAGGGTTGTCTTTGGGTCTTGTTTACGGTTTCCTTTGCTGTGGAAAAGCTTTTAAGTTTCATTAGGTCCCATTTGTTTATTTTTGTTTTTATTTCCATTACTCTAGGAGGTGGGTCAGAAAGGATCTTGCTGTGATTTATGTCATAGAGTGGTCTGCCTATGTTTCCTCTAAGAGTTTGATAGTTTCTGGCCTTATATTTAGGTCTTTAATCCATTTTGAGCTTATTTTTGTGTATGGTGTTAGGGAGTGATCTAATCTCATACTTTTACATGTAGCTGTCCAGTTTTCCCAGCACCACTTATTGAAGAGGCTGTCCTTTCTCCACTGTACATTCCTGCCACCTTTATCAAAGATAAGGTGTCCATATGTGCATGGGTTTATCTCTGGGCTTTCTATCCTGTTCCATTGATCTATCTTTCTGTTTTTGTGCCAGTACCATACTGTCTTGATAACTGTAGCTTTGTAGTATAGTCTGAAGTCAGGGAGCCTGATTCCTCCAGTTCCTTTTTTCGTTCTCAAGATTGCTTTGGCTATTCGGGGTCTTTTGTGTTTCTATACAAATTGCAAAATTTTTTGTTCTAGTTCTGTGAAAAATGCCAGTGGTAGTTTGATAGGGATTGCATTGTATCTATAGATTGCTTTGGGTAGTAGAGTCATTTTCACAATGTTGATTCTTCCAATCCAAGAACATGGTATATCTCTCCATCTATTTGTATCATCTTTAATTTCTTTCATCAGTGTCTTATAATTTTCTGCATACAGGTCTTTTGTCTCCTTAGGTAGGTTTATTCCTAGATATTTTATTCTTTTTGTTGCAGTGGTAAATGGGAGTGTTTTCTTGATTTCACTTTCAGATTTTTCATCATTAGTATATAGGAATGCCAGAGATTTCTGTGCATTAATTTTGTATCCTGCCACTTTACCAAATTCATTGATTAGCTCTAGTAGTTTTCTGGTAGCATCTTTAGGATTCTCTATGTATAGGATCATGTCATCTGCAAACAGTGACAGCTTTACTTCTTCTTTTCCGATTTGGATTCCTTTTATTTCCTTTTCTTCTCTGATTGCTGTGGCTAAAACTTCCAAAACTATGTTGAATAAGAGTGGTGAGAGTGGGCAACCTTGTCTTGTTCCTGATCTTAGTGGAAATGCTTTCAGTTTTTCACCATTGAGGATGATGTTTGCTGTGGGCTTGTCATATATGGCCTTTATTATGTTGAGGAAAGTTCCCTCTATGCCTACTTTCTGCAGGTTTTTATCATAAATGGGTGTTGAATTTTGTCAAAAGCTTTCTCTGCATCTATTGAGATGATCATATGGTTTTTCTCCTTCAATTTGTTAATATGGTGTATCACATTGATAGATTTGCGTATATTGAAGAATCCTTGCATTCCTGGAATAAACCCCACTTGATCATGGTAAATGATCCTTTTAATGTGCTGTTGGATTCTGTTTGCTAGTATTTTGTTGAGGATTTTTGCATCTATGTTCATCAGTGATATTGGCCTGTAGTTTTCTTTCTTTGTGACATCCTTGTCTGGTTTTGGTATCAAGGTGATGGTGGCCTCGTAGAAGGAGTTTGGGAGTGTTCCTCCCTCTGCTATATTTTGGAAGAGTTTGAGAAGGATAGGTGTTAGCTCTTCTCTAAATGTTTGATAGAATTCGCCTGTGAAGCCATCTGGTCCTGGGCTTTTCTTTGTTGGAAGATTTTTAATCACAGTTTCAATTTCAGTGCTTGTGATTGGTCTGTTCATATTTTCTATTTCTTCCTGATTCAGTCTTGGCAGGTTGTGCATTTCTAAGAATTTGTCCGTTTCTTCCAGATTGTCCATATTATTGGCATAGAGTTGCTTGTAGTAATCTCTCATGATCTCTTTTATTTCTGCAGTGTCAGTTGTTACTTCTCCTTTTTCATTTCTAATTCTATTGATTTGAGTCTTCTCCCTTTTTTTCTTGATGAGTCTGGCTAGTGGTTTATCTATTTTGTTTATCTTCTCAAAGAACCAGCTTTTAGTTTTATTGATCTTTGCTATTGTTTCCTTCATTTCTTTTTCATTTATTTCTGATCTGATCTTTATGATTTCTTTCCTTCTGCTAGCTTTGGGGTTTTTTTGTTCTTCTTTCTCTAATTGCTTGAGGTGCAAGGTTAGGTTGTTTATTCTAGATGTTTCCTGCTTCTTAAGGTGGGCTTGTATTGCTATAAACTTCCCCCTTAGAATTGCTTTTGCTGCATCCCACAAGTTTTGGGTCGTTGTGTCTCCATTGTCATTTGTTTCTAGGTATTTTTTGATTTCCTCTTTGACATCTTCAGTGATCACTTCATTATTAAGTAATGTATTGTTTAGCCTCCATGTGTTTGTATTTTTTACAGATCTTTTCCTGTAATTGATATCTAGTCTCATGGCATTGTGGTCAGAAAAGATACTTGATACAATTTCAATTTTCTTAAATTTACCAAGGCTTGATTTGTGACCCAAGATATGATATATCCTGGAGAATGTTCCATGAGCACTTGAGAAAAATGTGTATTCTGTTGTTTTTGGATGGAGTGTCCTATAAATATCAATTAAGTCCATCTTGTTTAATGTATCATTTAAAGCTTGTGTTTCCTTATTTATTTTCATTTTGGATGAGCTGTCCATGGGTGAAATTGGAGTGTTTAAGTCCCCTACTATGAATGTATTACTGTCGATTTCCCCTTTTATGGCTGTTAGTATTTGCCTTATGTATTGAGGTGCTCCTATGTTGGGTGCATAAATATTTACAATTGTTATATCTTCTTCTTGGATCGATCCCTTGATCATTATGTAGTGTCCTTCTTTGTCTCTTTTAATAGTCCTTATTTTAAAGTCTATTTTGTCTGATATGAGAATTGCTACTCCAGCTTTCTTTTGGTTTCCATTTGCATGGAATATCTTTTTCCATCCCCTCACTTTCAGTCTGTATGTGTCTCTAGGTCTGAAGTGGGTCTCTTGTAGACAGCATATATATGGGTCTTGTTTTTGTATCCATTCAGCTAATCTGTGTCTTTTGGTGGGAGCATTTAGTCCATTTACATTTAAGGTAATTATCGATATGTATGTTCCTATTCCCATTTTCTAAATTGTTTTGGGTTCGTTATTATAGGTCTTTTCCTTCTCTTGTGTTTCTTGCCTAGAGAAGATCCTTTAGCATTTGTTGTAAAGCTGGTTTGGTGGTGCTGAACTCTCTCAGCTTTTGCTTGTCTGTAAAGGTTTTAATTTCTCCATCAAATCTGAATGAGATCCTTGCTGGGTAGAGTAGTCTTGGCTGCAGGTTTTTCTCCTTCATCACTTTCAGTATGTCCTGCCACTCCCTTCTGGCTTGTAGGGTTTCTGCTGAGAGATCAGCTGTTAACCTTATGGGGATTCCCTTATGTGTTATTTGTTGTTTTTCCCTTGCTGCTTTTAATATGCTTTCTTTGTATTTAATTTTTGACAGTTTGATTAATATGTGTCTTGGCGTATTTCTCCTTGTATTTATCCTGTATGGGACTCTCTGTGCTTCCTGGACTTGATTAACTATTTCCTTTCACATATTAGGGAAGTTTTCAACTATAATCTCTTCAAATATCTTCTCAGTCCCTTTCTTTTTCTCTTCTTCTTCTGGAACCCCTATAATTTGAATGTTGGTGCGTTTAATGTTGTCCCAGAGGTCTCTGAGACTGTCCTCAGTTCTTTTCATTCTTTTTTCTTTATTCTGCTCTGCAGTAGTTATTTCCACTATTTTATCTTCCAGGTCACTTATCCGTTCTTCTGCCTCAGTTATTCTGCTATTGATCCCATCTAGAGTATTTTTAATTTCATTTATTGTGTTGTTCATCGTTGCTTGTTTCATCTTTAGTTCTTCTAGGTCCTTGTTAACTGATTCTTGCATTTTGTCCATTCTATTGTCCATTCTATCTCCAAGATTTCGGATCATCCTTACTATCATTATTCTGAATTCTTTTTCAGGTAAGCTGCCTATTTCCTCTTCATTTGTTAGGTCTGGTGCATTTTTATCTTGCTCCTTTATCTGCTGTGTGTTTTTCTGTCTTCTCATTTTGCTTATCCTACTGTGTTTGGGGTCTCCTTTTTGCAGGCTGCAGGTTCGTAGTTCCTGCTGTTTTTGATGTCTGTCCCCAGTGGCTAAGGTTGGTTCAGTGGGTTGTGTAGGTTTCCTGGTGGAGGGGACTAGTGCCTGTGTTGTGGTGGATGAGGCTGGATCTTGTCTCTCTAGTGGGCAGGTTCACGTCTGGTGGTGTGTTTGGGGTGTCTGTGGCCTTATTATTATTTTAGGCAGCCTCTCTGCTAATGGGTGGGGTTGTGTTCCTGTCTTGCTAGTTGTTTGGCATAGGTTGTCCAGCACTGTGGCTTGCTGGTCGTTGAGTGAAGCTGGGTGCTGGTGTTAAGATGGAGGTCTCTGGGAGATTTTCGCCGTTTGATATTATGTGGATCTGGGAGGTCTCTTGTTGACCAGTGTCCTGAAGTTGGCTCTCCTACCTCAGAGGCAGAGCCCTGACTCCTAGGCTGGAGCACCAAGAGCTTTTCATCCACACGGCTCAGAATAAAAGGGAGAAAAAGTAGAGGGAATTAGTAGAAGTATGAGGAAAGAAAGAAGGAAAGGAGGGAAGGAAGGGAGGAAGAAAGAAAGAAAGAAGCAAAGAAGGAAATAAGGCAAGAAGGAAAGAAAGGAGGGAGGGAGGAAGGAAGGAAGGAGGGAAAGAAGGAAAAAAGACAGAAAGAAAGAAGATACAGTAAAAATAAAATAATGTATAATAAAATTATTGAATTAAAAAATTCTTATTTAGAGAAAAAAAAAAGGGACGGATAGAACCTTAGGACAAATGTTGGAAGCAAAGCTATACAGACAAAATCTTACACAGAAGCATACACATACACCCTCACTAAAAGAGGGAAAGGGGGAAAAATCATAAATCTTGCTGTCAGAGACCACCTCCTCAATTTGGGATGATTCGTTGTCTAAAGGAGGGAAGGAAGGAAAGAAAGAAAGAAAGAACGAAGGTAAAGTACAATAACGTTATTAAAATTAAAATTGATTATTAAGAAAAAAAATTTTTAAAAAAAACCATGGACGGATAGAACCCTAGGACAAATGGTGGAAGCAAGACTATACAGACAAGATCTAACACAGAAGCATACACATATACATTCACAAAAAGAGGAAAAGGGAAAAAAATCATAGATCTTGCTCCTAAAGTCCACTTCCTTAATTTGGGATGATTGGTTGTCTATTCAGGTATTCCACAGATGCAGGGTATATCAAGTTGATTGTGGAGCTTTAATCCGCTGCTTCTGAGGCTGCTGGGAGAGATTTCCCTTTCTCTTCTTTGTTCTCACAGCTCCCAGGGGCTCAGCTTTGGATTTGGCCCTGCCTCTGCGTGTAGGTCGCTGGAGGGCGTCTGTTTTTTGCTCAGACAGGGCGGGGTTAAAAGAGCCGCTGATTCGGGGGCTCTGGCGTACTCAGGCCGGCGGGGAGGGAGGGGCACGGAGTGCGGGGCGGGCCTGCGGCGGCAAAGGCCGGCGTGACTTTGCACCAGCCTGAGGCCCGCTGTGCGTTCTTCCGGGGAAGTTGTCCCTGGATCCCGGGAACCTGGCAGTGGCGGGCTGCACAGGCTCCGCGGAAGAGGGGTGTGGAGAGTGACCTGTGCTCGCACACAGGCCCCTCGGTGGCGGCAGCAGCAGTCTTATCGTCTCCCGCCCGTCTCTGGGGTCCGCGCTTTCAGCCGCGGCTCGCGCCCGTCTCTGGGGTCCGCGCTTTCAGCCGCGGCTCGCGCCCGTCTCTGGGGTCCGCGCTTTTAGCCGCGGCTCGCGCCCGTCTCTGGGGTTCGCGCTTTTAGCCGCGGCTCGCGCCCGTCTCTGGAGCTCCTTTAAGCAGCGTTCTTAAACCCCTCTCCTCACGCACCAGGAAACAAAGAGGGAAGAAAAAGTCTCTTGCCTCTTCGGCAGGTGCAGAGTTTTCCCCGGACTCCCAGCTAGCTGTGGTGCACTAACCCCTTCAGGCTATGTTCAAGCCGCCAACCCCAGTCCTCTCCCTGCATTCCGTCCGAAACCTAAACCCGGGCCTCAGAGCCTCAGCTCGCAGCCCCGCCCGCCCCGGCGGGTGAGCAGACAAGCCTCTCGGGCTGGTGAGTGCCGGTTGGCACCGATCCTCTGTGCGGGAATCTCCCCGCTTTGCCCTCCGCACCCGTTGCTGTGCACTCCTCCGCGGCTCCAAAGCTCCCCCCTCCGCCCCTCGCAGTCTCCGCCCGCGAAGGGGCTTCCTAGTGTGTGGAAACTTTTCCTCCTTCACAGCTCCCTCCCACTGGTGCAGGTGCCGTCCCTATTCTTTTGTCTCTTTTTTCTTTTTTTTTCTTTTGCCCTACCCAGGTACGTGGGGAGTTTCTTGCCTTTTGGGAGGTCTGAGGTCTTCTGCCAGCGTTCAGTAGGTGTTCTGTAGGAATTGTTCCATGTGTAGATGTATTTCTGGTGTATCTGTGGGGAGGAAGGTGATCTTCGCGTCTTATTCTTCCGCCATCTTCAAGGTCCCCTCTAGTTACTTTTTACAGTAATCTGCATTTCTGTTGATGGCCTTCCTTAATTCCTTCAGTATTTTCATTATCTCCTTTTTGAACTCTGCGTCTGTTAGACTGAAGAGGTCTGTTTCATTGTTCTTTCAGGGGAATTCTCTTGATCTTTTAATTGGGAGTGGTTCATCTGCTTCTTAGAAGGATATAAATATTTAGATTTCTCTTGCACTATGAGTTTAGGAGAAACACTTATCTACTGTGGTCTTGGAGGGCTGTTTTATGTGGCATCGTCCCCGTGTAGCCTGTGTGGGTTGACTATTTTTTTGTGTGTGAGGACTGTTTTTCGTATGAATGCTGCTGCCTCTTTCCTCAGTGTATGCTGGTCGTTATCCCCTGGATAAGAAGTGTGACTGGCGTTGTGATGACTAGAGCCTGCACTGGATATTGAGTGGGACCTCCTGTTGGCTCTGTGGTTGTCACTGCCCTGTCAGGGGCAGGGTCTGCTCCCTAGTTGTTGGAGTAGAAGCCCCCAGATACATTTCTGAGCTGTATTTCTGATCTGCAGTGTGAGGTAGGTGGGATTAGAGTACTCCCACTAAGAGAAGCTGCTGAGTATTCCTCCGCCAGAGCTGTTCACCAGTGCGTATCCTCTGCTGTGTCACCTTTCACCTATTGTGTGGGCTCACAGAGGACACTGTTGTTGGACTGCCATTGGCCCTGCCTCAACTGTGGAAATTCTGGCAATCAGCCCTGGGTGTCTTTCAGGCGTTGTTTTCACAAGGCCACCAGCACAGATTCACTGAAGTCAGGTCCCAGGACTGCAGTAGTTGTGCACCTGGACCTGCTCTGGGAGCTATGGAGGCAGCTGAGACCCTGGCCTGGCCCAGCCCCCGTGTGCACATGCCCACAAAGCCCACAGCTGTGAAGGCCAGACCTGTCCCAGCTGCGGGAGCACCCATTGTCTGTTCAGGTGTCTCACAGGTGCTGAATTTACAAAGCTGGCGGCAGAGGTGTAAATCCATGGCTCATGCAGCCATAGGAAGAGATTTCAGCCCTGCATCCTAAGTTGCATGGCTCAGCTCTAGTTTCAGCTTCACGTCTGCATATGGGGAACCTGCTGGTGTCTGCTCCCAGGGCCTGCTGAGGCAGCGCGTGGCGTGGGAGCCGGCTGAGGTGGTGGCTGGGGTGCACTCCCTTGGAGCCCACGGAGGCGGGAGCCCGCGCATAGAGAAGGAGGCTGTAATGGCAGCCCCGCCCCTCCCTTTGCATGCCACTTAACAATGGCGCTTTGCTTCTGTGGCAGGCCTGTGCTTCTTACGTGAACACACCCAGTTGCGGCTGTACCACACTCCAGACCCTTCAGGCTGTCTCAGTGCAGCCAGCAGCCAGCCCCTCCCCGTGTCTATCCTCTAAATCCCGAGTTCCAGCACCCGCCCCCGCCCATACTAGCAGCTGCGTGTCTCAGACTGGGGCGTTCAGGGCAGTGGAACGGACTTGTCTGTGTAGGTCTGTAGGCCTCTCTTTCTTCTGCCTACCACAAACTGGTTGTTGCGGCCTCCTCTGAGCCTCTGAAGTTTCTTTTCTGTCGCGGCTGATCTCCCCGCTGGTGAGGGGCCTTCCTAGGGTGTGGGAACTTCTCTCCTTTCAGCTCCCTCCCAGGGACACAGGTCCCATCTCGCTTCCTCTTTTTTTTTTTTTCCTTTTGTCCTTCCCAGTTACCTGGAGCTCTTTCTTGTCCTTCCAGGTGTTTGAGGTCTTCTGCTCGTGTTCACTAGGTGTTCTTTGAGAATTGTTACCTTTGTAGACGTATTTTTGATGTATTTGTGGGAGGAGGTGAGTTCCCTGTCCTACTACTCCACCATCTTGAGCCCCTAAAGTTTTTTTCTTTTCTAATGGATGAGGGAGATCTTTATCCCTTAATGAAGAATGTCTTTTTCATGAAACTGGATTTCCAGTGTTTGCTTCAAGAAGTGAGAAGTTTTCTTGATTCCAACTCTAAATTTGTCCTGAACTAGATACCCAGCAAAATCAAATTATTTTTAGTGGATTGTCAGTGAGATTATTTTTTGTACTTGTGTGCAGTCCTAAAATTTCCCCGCTAGGTACAGCCAAGATGATAGTTTGGACTCCCTGCCAGTTGCTCTTCTCTACAGAGGTGCCATTTGTCTAATCTGGCTTAGAATTATACCAGGACTCTGAATCCAAAGCACACAGATTGCATAATTGTGTACCTAGGCTTAGGTGACAATGACTTCATCGTACTTACCATAGCCAATTACTGTGTAGGTCAGAGTGAAAAGTTATGCTTTAATAGGACAGAGCACTATACATTGAAGGCTTAGCTTAACACTTATTTTTGAAACTGCTAGTCTTGTGTGAGAGGGCCAAACTCATACATTTTGGTCAGAAAGTGAGGTTTGCCAGAGTGCCTGCTTCCAAACACGTGTTCCTACTGCTCAAATCATTTCTTTGCCATTAGTGGCATTCGCTCTCTTGCTTATTGCAAAGTTACCAAATGAGAAAACCACCTTTTTGCTTCCTACAGAAAGAACTACATTTCTGTTTCATTCCAGGTAAGATAGTGTGATGGTTCATTTTATGTGTCAGTTTGACTGGTCACAGGGTGACCAGGTTAAAATTTATTTCTGGGTGTGTCTGACAGGGTGTTTCTGGATGGGAGTAGGATTTCAACCAGTAGATTTGGTAAAGTAAAATGCTGCCTCCATGTGTGTGGGCATTACCCAGTCCGTGGAGGGCCTGAGTAGAAATGGCAAAGGAAGGAGGAATTTGCCCCTCTTTGCTTTCTGTCTGCATGCTTGAGTTGGGACATCTCATCTTCTGTAGCCCCCAGACTGGGTTTTAAACCATTGGTTCTCAGCCCTTCAGACTTAAATGCATTACCCCACTGGCTTTCCTGGGTTTCTAGCTTGCAGGTTGTGGGACATTCTCAGCTTCCAGAATCATGTGAGCCAATTCATCATAATAAATCTCCATATAATATATATAATTAATATATTATTAATATATTAACTTTAATATAATTTTAATTACAATTTAAGTATTTAATATATTCATATTAAATATAGTATATATTTAAAACATGTTTTATTATGTAATGTTATATGTATATTATATATATTAAATCTATATCTTTATATCTGTCTAGTCATCTCTCATCAATTTATCTGTTATCTGTCATTTGTCTATCTCTCCTACTGTTTCTATTTCTCTGGAGAACCCCTAACTAATATAGATTTTTACTTTTATTGTCCCCATTTTACAGTGAAGAAACTGGGGCAATGAAGAATGTATAATACACGGAAAGTCACATAGCTTACCCTCAGAGTACTCTTAAAACACCAGACTATACTGCATATAAATAAGTTGATTAAAATTTGCTTTAAATTTAATATTTCAGGAACAAAACAAACACAAAGTAAGGAATTTCTGTTTTATATATATTTCCTAAATGATACCTAGGATACCTAGGAAATTCATTTATGTCTGTGATATAAGTTTTTTTTTGGGGGGAGGGTAAACAGAAGGTACAGCATATGAACTGAAACTAGAGTATAAACTATGGGTTCTTTCATTTAGAATCAGTCTTGGCTCCTTTTAAAAAACATTTGTGTTTCTCAAGCAGGAAATCAGACATCTTTGCCATAGCTCCACTTAAAAAATTGTGGTAAAGTATACAGCATAAAATTGGTCATTTTAATCATTTTAAGTGTACAATTCAGTTGCAGTAAGCGTATTCAAATTGATGTGCAACCATCATTACCACCCATCTCCAGAACTTTGTAATCATTCCAAACAGAAACTCTATATTCATTAAAAAACAACAATTCCTCATTCCTACCCCACTCAGCCTCTGGTAACCTCTATTGTATTTTTGGTTTATGAATTTGTCTGTTCTTGGTACTTCCTATAAGTGGAATCATACAGTATTTTCCCTTTTGGTCTGGCTTATTTCACATAGCATAACGTTTTCAAGGTACATCAATGTTGGAGCATATATCAGAATTTCATTCCTTTTTAAGGTTGAATAATAGTCCACTGTATGTACCTACCATATTTTATCATATCATCTGTTGATGCACATTGGGGTTGTTTCTACCTTTTGGCTCTTCTGAATAATACCTCTGTGAACACTGGTATACAAGTATCTGTTTGAGTCCCTTCTTTCAATTCTTTTGGGTATATATGTGAAGTAGACTTACTGGGTCATATATGGTAATTCTATCTTTAACTTTTGAGGAGCTGCCAAACTATTTTCCACAGTGGCTATACCATAATACATTTCCACCAGCAATGTATAAGGGTTCCAATTTCTCCATATCTTCACCAGCGCTTGTTATTTTCCTCTTTTGGGGGGAATGGTAATAGCCGTCTTAATGGGTACAAAGTGGTATCTAACTATGGTTTTGATTTGTACCTAATGACTAGTGATGTTGAGCATCTTTTCATTTGTTGGCCATTGTATATCTTCTTCAGAGAAATGTCTGTTAAGTCTTTTGCCCATTTTTATTTATTTATTTATAATTTTGGCTGCACTGGGTCTTAGTTGTGGCACGCGGGATCTTCGTTGCAGCATGCGGACTCTTAGTTGTGGCATGTATGTGGGATCTAGTTCCCTGACCAGGTATTGAACCCAGGCCCCCTGCATTGGGAGCATGGAGTCTTACCTGTGGGACCACCAGGGAAGGACCACCAGGGAAGTCCCTTGCCCATTTTTAAATTGGGTTGCTTGGGGGTTTTTTTTGTTTTTTGTGTGGGGTTTTAAGAGTTCTTCATATATTTTGGATATTAATCCCTTATCGAACATAAAATATGCAAATATTTTCTCCCATTCAGTGTGATGTCTTTTCACTCTCTTGATAGTGTCCCTTTGATGCACAGAAGTTTTAAATTTTGCTGTAGTCCAATTTATTGTTTTCATTTGTTGAATGTCCTTTTGGTGTCAGCTCCAAGAAATCATTGCCAAATCTAATGTCATGAAGCCTTTCACCTAAGTTTTCTTTTAAGAGTTTTATCTCTTACATTTAGGACTTTGATCCATTTTAAGTGTTTTTTTAAATTTTTGATATTATTCCAAATGTGGGTTACAGTAATAGTTTTCATCATTTTGAGTCAGTTTTTGTGTATGATGTAAGATAAGGGTCCAACTTCATTCTTTTGCATGTGGATATCCAGTTTTCCCAGAACTATTTGTTGAAAAAACTGTACTTTTTCCACTGAATGGTCTTGGCACCCTTGTTGGAAATCAGTAGACCATATATGAGAGAGTTTATTTCTGTGCCATGACCTCATTTTGTACAAGTAGGAAATAGGCCCTATAATCCTTTTATAGGTATGCAATAGGTACTTTCTGGTAATGTAATATATAGTACAGAAGGTCTATGCCAGAAGGGCTATCATATATAATAAAAGGATATGGTAAAAATAAGAAGAAAAACAAATACCACCAAAAAATATTTTAAAGCACATTTTTATTATAGATAGGCAAGTGTGGTTTGCTGTGGCTAATAGTATGTTTATAATGGATGTACATGCTTTTCTATATACCAAAAGGTATAATATTTTTCTTTTAATACTTAACTAACACTTCTCTGACAACAAGGAAAGTCTGAACTTGCTGAGCCTATTTTAAATAGCAAAGGACTGTTTTTGTTTTCCTGAATGTTACTTTAAAGACTGGTAAATTGAATTCTTTTAGGTCCCAACACATTAAATTTAAGAACAGTGAAAGAAAATCAATGAATAATTACAAAAACATGTAATTTCTATGAAGCAGAAATATAAAGTTTTTATAATTTAAAACATCAGCAATTTCAAAAGATTTGCTGAATTAATTAGAACTTTACAAAATATATATACACAAAATATCATCCCAGATGATCATGGATTTTTAAAAATAGTATATCACAACCCCTAAACTCTAACCCAAACCTACTACTGGATGTAGCTGGCCTACAATTTTTTACAGCAATTTAAAAATAAGACAGTTAAAAAAAACCCTCCCAATTCTCTTGTGCTTAAGCACCGGTTACAGTGTGCTGGCTTTGATTCTAATATCCACAAAGAGAATTTTAAAATAAAACAAGGACTTCACATAAATAATGTTTTACTTGTTATTATTAAGTATGTGACCAAACAAATTAAAATAAGTACTAACAACCAAAATATATCTTGATGTAACCAGTACATACACTCTTAAAGAATGACAAAGACGAATAAAGAAATAGTCTATGAAAGCCACAAGCACCTTGTTTTAGAAAGAGCATCAAGCAACACAAAAAGGCAACATGTAAGAGGTAGTGTATCACCGGCTAAGATGTATATGCCCACTGGGGACCTGAATACAGCTTAGTATTTGGGAAAATAAGACATATCAGACTGTGGCTTGCAATTTTTAGACAGAAGCATCGCACGTTTGGGAGCATTAGCCAGTATTGCTCCATAGTGCTTTGCGTCTCCAGCTGTCTAATGGGTACTTTGCTCTCAGACAGTCAAAAAATATAGAATATCCTGAAGAATTCCATGTTTATAAATGTTCAGTTCTAGGGAATTCTCTAAGAAAGCTCAGATCAATATAATTTTTTAAAGAATTAAATACTTATAGTCCTTTAAAAAATGCCTCGTCTCCTTCTTAGGAGGAAGTCTTTTCTTCCTGAGATTCTTTAAGATTTAGCCAATGCTTTATTCCATGCATTTCATAATATCCAATAGTACCTTTCTGTCTATATTTTTCCCTCTGCAGCAATTACCTGGCCAACAGCATGAATTCTGAACTAATTCAGAGACTTTAGAGAAAGCATACAGAACTGCTTTCAATGTAGTACTTCCGTTCAGTTTTGAGATGAGGAAGTTTTTGTACTTCAATTACTGGAAGTTGATTAGGGTCCTGGGTGTGAAAAAGGAATTTTGCTGTATGCCAGCTGCCATCTTGAATCTGTAAAATAAGAATGAAATGCTTTAATCTGTAATTAATTGTTTCATTAGCAGCAGACAGTGTCCTTCATAGACAATGTAGACTTATTTTAAGGATTAGAAATAATGAACAGAAAGTGCCTAGAACAATGCCTGGCACAGAGTAAATGCTCAAAAAACGGTAACAATTACTATGAATAATTGAAAATATGTGCTTATTCCTTTCTCTAAATGGCATTGTGTGTTCTGATTTTTCTTTTGAGGGTTTCTGCTTCTGTTGTCTGTGGATCATTGGACCAGATATGAATTTAAAAACTGCACTATTCCTAATATGAGTAATACCCATCTGTTTTGTGTTCCTTTATTTGGGAGTGATGTTTCAGGATGGGCATTTTTCTTGGATGAAAGGGAATGAGCTAGCTCAACCTCTCTGTACTTTAGGCAGGAAATAAGCAGAATCACTTCAGTAGAAGTAAATTATAATTACATTGAATCATCTTTTAGGTTTCTTTTTTTCCATTCTGTGGTTACTGTTTATATAGTTTCTTTCATTCCTCTCTTCCTTTCCTTCTAGGCCTTTCTGTTTCTCTTTATTACTTATGCTCTTTTGTTTCTGGTAAATTCTGTTATGGATCAAAAACTGTTACATGATTAAGATTCAAGAAGACAAAATAGAGAAACACAGTTGACTAGTTTTGTGAAGCTTTTTAAACAGGAGTTTATTCATTTACTCATTCACAGAATTATCATGGTATAAATTTTAAAGTTTGAAGGAGCTTTAGAAATTATCTAAACTATAAATTCCATTTTATGTTAAGGCAATTGAAGCTCACAGAAGATAAATTACCAAAGTCACAAGCTTGGTATAATAACTAGAATAGAGTTCCCTGTGTAAGACACTGTCAGATTAACTTCATTAAATCTCAAACAATATGTGTTGAACACTAAGTACATTTGGCACAGTTGAATAAGATGTAATCCTTCATTTCCTTACAGTGCTTGGAAAATATAAAGATGAATAAATTAGTTCTGGCTTCTGAATTCTAGCAACTTATAAATTTAGTTGGGGAGAGGAGAAACAGCCATAATATAAGACTGTATATGATAAATGCAACATAAATAATGTTGACAATGAGTGCTAAGTCCCTCATTTCCAACTGGAAGTGTCAGGGAAAGCTTTGTGAATTCAGAATTTAAGATGGGTCTTAAAGTTTGCCTACAATTTCCACTTGGTTAGAGGGGTAGAGAACGGCACTTCAGAGAAAGGGAATGACCTGAATAGAAAAAAACAAAAAGTTGGAAAAGTAGAATGTGGTTGTGAAAATAAGCCTAGCATGGGGTTTAAGTGCACAGATTTTGACTTGGAACAGATTTTGATAGAAACCCAAGTAGAGCTATTCTCTTCACATATAAAATGGGAAGAATAAAAACCTACCTCACAGTATTGTGTGGATTAAATGAGTCTTCAGTTAAAAGTCCCTAGCAGTGTAGCACGGCATTGACTTTGGAACTCTACACACCTGGGGTTGATTTCTTGCTCCTCTGCTAATTAGCTGTATGACCTTGAACAAGTTACTTAACCTCTGTGCCTTCACTTTCTTACCTATAAAATGATACTAATAGGAACTTCTTCACAAAGCTGTTATAATTAAATAATGTATGCAGTACATGGTACCTGTCATCTAATAAGTCTCCAATAATTAGTAGTAGGAATTGTTGTTTTTGTTATTATTATTATAAATAGATCAGGTGGACCACACTTTAGGGTACACAGTCAGTGAAAGGTAGAAAGGTAGGTTTGGGGCCTGACTATTCTAACTGCTGAATAAAGAGCTGATGAGTTTTGATTGTGTCTCAGAGATAGTAGTGAGTCACTAAAAGTTTCAGGACAAAATTGTGAAAGTTAAATTAATTTGTTGGTAATACTGATCTCTTCACCTATAGAGAGTGAGCTGTATACTTCTGTTTGCTTATGATTTTTCAAATACCCAAGAGCTGTTTATTTTTCAAATACCCAAGAGCTGTTTATCTGAAAATACCCAAGAGCTGTTTATTTTTCAAATACCCAAGAGCTGTTTATATGAAATGTGAAAAAGTAAAGCACCCTAGAAATGGTAAGAGATCCTAAATCATGGGCTTCATAGTACACCAGAACAGGAAACCGAGCTACTTAAAGAAATTAGGATGTATGTAAAGGGGACAACCCTATACTATATAACAGGAGTCAGCAAACTCTTCTGTAAAGGGTTAGATAATAAATGTTTTAGGTTTTGTGGGCCATACAGTCTCTGTCACACTTGCTCAACTCAGCCATTGTAGTGTGATAACAGCCCTAGATAATAAACAAACGAATGAGTGTGGCTGTGTTCCAGTAGCATATATGTACGAAGACGAGTGCTGGGCTAGATTTGGTCTGTGGATTATAGTTTGCGACACCTACTCCACAACGTAATGTTTTAAAATTATAGACTCTTCACTATTATTTAATTTTAATAGGAAAATTGGGCTGTGATTCAAATACAGATTTGTAGGGTCAGTCAATCTGCCATTATGCCCATTATTTGGTATCAGGTATAGGGACTGACAAAATGAAATAAAGCTGACTTGCCTCTATAACCTGCCTTCCATGATGTAATGAGATGCAGAATCACAGTGCTAAAAATATAGGAAAGAAATCATTTGTCTATATGCCCTATCTGCCATCTATCTATCCATCCATCCATCGATCTATGATATAATTATTTCATATGGGGAATAAAAATTAAATTTATGTATTAACACCTGTTTTGCATATAAAACTTCACGGATGAACAATGGGTGTGACAAAAGTTGATATGATATAAGCAAATAATTGACTCTGAAAAATGTACGGTTATTACACATCAGGCACGTTAAAACTTACTACCCTTCTGTATCTGTGGTTTGCAATTAAAGTCTTACTCATTATATTAATTTTATATAGTTTTATCAATTTTACGTTAGTTATATTGAACAATTCTAAAAGTGCCATTCCCTTACCTTGCAGTCATCTGAAAGCACTTTAGGTTCAAGTAGAGTGTTTTCTTCGAAAATCTGGCTATTCCATCCCTTGAAACCAATAGTCAATCCTGAGCCACTTGTCTGAGCACTTGTCCACACTGGAGTGTTTAGACAATGAATGGTGATGATATGGGTGGCTTCTGAGCTCAGTAAATGAAGGAAGTTCATCTGGACTTTTCCAACTCCAAACTCCAACTAATGTCATTGAAACAATATGCAAGTTATAAGATATGGCAATTGAAAGCCTTACAGTTTGGGGAAACCTGAAGAAAGTCTTTGACAGGCCAGGGGTGGGGCAGGGGGGAATCCCTGATTTATAGCATTTTCTGATTTCCACCCCTATGGTGGGAGTTGTAAATACTCCCACCATGGCTGGTTTTAGGCTATCAAGGTAGTGTCATTAAACATGGAGTTCACAAGAGACATTAATAATAGGCTCTCCTGAGCAGTATGAGCTGGCTTTAGCATACTACTAGGCTACTAGATATGAACAACAAAAAAAAAGGAGATACTTTGCATAATGTTATTTAAGATGCATTAATAATTTGTTGTTGATTATTGCTTAAAATTTTTTCATAAAAATCTGAAATTCTGTCTATACTTTCATTTGAAGATTTATTTTTGAGTTTCCAAAGATAAGTTAAAAGTTGTATTAATAAATTGATTAATTTTAACTATGAGAGCCTTTACAGACAAAGACAGAATCTTAGTCTTTGTGTTGCCAGCCCCTAATGCAGTTCAGTCATACAGTGAGTCATCAGTAAATGTTTATTGCATGAATGAATGAATGCGTGAGCAAGTATTTACTAATAAAGTGAACGATATAGGGCAACACTGGAGCAAGGAAGTATGACTGCACGTTTTCTAGGCTTGAACAAGGAAACAGATTTTTCTATAGCTTTAGACATCATCATCATCACCATCATTATTATTTTAGCATTATTCAAGCATGGGAATGGTCATAACATAAATGAATAGAAGTAGTTCCTACTGAGGAATTTATGTTAATCTCCAAACACAAAATCAGAGAAATATCAGTTATGAGGTAACAGAGAAGGAAAAAAAATAAAATGACAACAAAAAAGCAAAACTTCAGGGAAAGAAAGGAAAGGCAAAGGAAGAGTATAAAGATGAAAACATGGAAGGATCATCATGAGGAATATTAGAGCTGAAGTAATTCAAATTCCTTCATTTTGCAGATGAGAACCACAAACCTGTGACGTATGTAGCCTTTCTGAGCTTTAGTTTCTTTGTTGGTAAAGCTGGGTATAACCCCGACATGACAGGGTTGTTATGAGGATGTGAGGTGCCCACTGTCATTTAGCTAGCACAGCACCTGGCACAGAGTGGGCTCTCTGGTGGCTCACAGCATCATTCCCCAGGTTTGTAGGGGAAAAGAAATTAGAATCCAGGTTCCAGATTGCAAGTCTGCTGTTCTTTCCACTACCTGCGCAGTCTTTCTCAGGTTGCGTTTATGCATAGGAGAGATGGGAGAATTGATTCAGCCAAGGAAAGAACTGGAGTGCAGCTCCTTCATTTGATCCTGTCTTCTTTGCACACCAGTCTCCCCTTTTCTTCCACGATAATCCAAATAAAAATCCTGGGCTGGGGCTTCCCTGGTGGCGCAGTGGTTGAGAGTCTGCCTGCCGATGCAGGGGACACGGGTGCGTGCCCTGGTCTGGGAAGATCCCACGTGCCGCGGAGCGGCTAGGCCCGTGAGCCATGGCCGCTGAGCCTGCGCGTCCGGAGCCTGTGCTCCGCAACGGGAGAGGCCACAACAGTGAGAGGCCCACGTACCGCAAAAAAAAAAAAAAAAAAAAAAAAAAAAAAAAAAAAAAAAAAATCCTGGGCTAAACCCAGGGGAGTGAGGATGATCGTGCATAGTTTGGAAGCAGGACGATCATGCTGCTCCTCATTAGTTCCACAGATCCCATAGGAACATAAGAATCCGCCCCTCCTCTGCTTTGGGTAACAGTGGTGAATGGCTATTGAGATGAGCTGGTGAAACACCCTAGTTAACGAAGGGGAGCGTTTTAGGAGGAGAGGGCAGTCTAATGATAAGCAGCTGGGAGGGACTGACACACTGCATATTTTAGCTGCTGCCTTTCTGTGGTGGACAAAACACACAATAGGTCCGTGTATCAGTTCTTTGTCAATGAGAAAAGTTCTTGGGAAGGCCAAGGTAGTTTAACCAGAAAAAGAAAGAAATGCAGTTTTAGTTTCTTCAGTACATGTTGTAGGTAGAACTAAGCTTTAGGGTTTAGAAATGCTTGGTATAATATCCAGTGTTACATACCAAACTAACTTTCATTCATTCTAAACATTTGGTTTATAGAATTATGCTTGTAAGAAATTTTAAATAATATCCAGTGGATGTTTAGGAGAGGTTTTTTTTTGTGCCCAGTCACCAAAAATAGCAAGCTTTGTGGTGAAATTCCTCTTTTAATCATGATGATGTCTTTTTCAGTAAAACTTAAGGTAACTGATTACTGAGTACAAACACTGCAGCTGTTTGGGAGTTTTCTAATGAATGCATGTGCATAAAAACATATGTTTTACATTTTTAAAAGGAATTTAAAAAGCATAGTCAGTAGAGTAAGCCAAGCTAAGCCAGTCATAAAAATACATAATCAAAATGTCAAGATTTAACAGGATTATTTTTTAAAAACAAAAAATTTCTTCCTCATATATGGTAGAGAATATCTTGCTTCCATTCATAAAACTCATAGTTATTTAAAATGAAAGAATTTTTAAAATCACTGTTTACTGATAGTGGGCAAGTACTAAATTCAAAACGTACCTTTGTCACAGAGACAGGAGATAAACATGTCTGACCACCAGCACTGAAATTGCAGAAAACCTCAATGGCATCTGAAGGGCATCCAAGATTTGGATCAATCCAGTATTTTCCTATTAATTTATTGTAAAACATAAAGATATTTAAATGCCATGCTAAAATATATTTGAACTATCCTTACAGATCATCATGATACTTTCAATATATTTTTTCACGCTTTTCCCTTTTAAAAAACTTAGATTATAAAGATATTTACATTTAGTCAAAGAATGAAAGCTGCAAGCATTATGTAAAACCAATACTGAAAATACTGTATTTTTCACGTACCTATCAATTTAAGGGCATTTTATAATTTTAATAAAAAATAACCGAATGGCTGAATCTGTTGCTTCATTCTATAGATAAGCGCAGCAACTTTAAGTGAATTGTCTAAAGTTACATAGTTAATAGAAAAGTTGAAATTAATATAGGATATATGTGTATTTTTGTTCTATGTCATTACAGAGCTTAAAAATGAATATATATATTTAAAAAACAGAAACAACTTCTTCAGTCTCCCTGAGGAAAAACATATCTTTATGTGTAATATTGATAATTAAAATAAAAGGAATAAACATTTTTTTGTTTCCAGAAGAGAAATGTGCAATTAAATGGTTATTTTTGTGCTTTCTTTTCAGATCTGTAAGTGGAAAAAACTGAAATCTCTACAGCCAGTGTAAGCCTGCCAACCTTTGCCTCCATTGAGTGCCCAGGAGAATCAAATGGTGTGTAAAAGACTTCAAGACATATTCAGACTGAAAAGTACTGGGCTAGCGTCTTAATTCCGGAATAACAGGCTCAGAATACTGAAATAGCACCTTATTCTAAACGCAAAGGGCAGGAATTTTTGAATGAGATGGCCCTGCCTTCTTGCATTAAAAAGGCAAGACAATCAAACAGTCTTTGTAAAATGTCATTTTCTATAATAGGTAGAAATCCTTGTTTGTTCCATTCCTATCCCACAGCAAAGATTCCTCCAGCTCATCCTGGGCTTCACCTGGTGTATCATTTTAGACTTCCACAACATCCTCGACTATTCTCCCCTCTACTATTCTACTAATTCTTCAAAGGGAAGACTTGTTGAATTGGTACTTCCAAGAGTAGGGGACTGTCACAGACAGTCCAGATAGCTGGACTCCATCCCAAGAGTTGCTGAATCATTAAATCTGGGATGGGGCTTGAGAATCTGCATCTAATTCTGGTCCACGGACTATATCTGGAGAATCACTGATCTATTGAAATATGGAAGAAAGGGGTGAAAAAGATCCTAATACCACCTCCATCCTGTTTTTTCCCATTTCCTCAGAATGTTGAACATTTTGTAGTTTGTAGAAATTATAGCTGGGTTTTTGTTTTTTTTTAAACCAGGATCTGATCCAGGCTTACAGTCATATCTTGATTCATCATCTCTTCTCTTTCAAGAAATAGTTTCCTACTACTATGTGAGTGAATATATTCTTTATAAAACGTTTTCCTTCAAGCAAGGTCTCATTGTTACATGGGGTGGAATGCTTTGAATTCAGGCATTATGTTGTACAATGGTGAACTGGTAGGGGCTTCGTATTTTTTTCAGGGTATGCTGAGCTACAGATAAAGCACTATATCGTAATACGTCTTTTATAGGCCTAAATGGTCTAACTCCAAATTGGCTCTCTTCTGAGAACACTGCTTCCCCTGCAGCTCTTTCAAGTTCTGCCACAGCCTCTGTAGCATTGTGCCTGGGTGGGGAAGGGATCTTTCTTGCTCCTCGTTGCCACTTTCAGACCGTTCTCCCCACTTTCTCCCTAAAAACACTCCGTGGTAAAATTGCTGTCATTGCACTGTGTCACCTGTTACCTCTTCCTGTTGCTATCACCAAATTTATTTCTTTGATGATTCTAGCTATCACTTTCAGAAAATCTATTTATAACCTAATTCTTGGTGATTTTCACATCCACATGGTTGATATTTGCAATACCGACTTCTCAGTGCCTCGAACTCTCTCCCACCAACGTTTTTGTACCCTTCTCCTGTCCTGTTTACTTTAATCATTAACTTATAAGGCCATACCCTAGTTTTTGTTATTACCTACAGCTAGATCTCCTCCATGATTTCACCTCTTTTCTCATTCCAGCTCATTCCCTCTAGTGTTCTGACCCTAATAATTCTTTGATATCATTAGGACCTACTATCCATTGATACTACCACTTTTTCATTGTCCTTCGTAATCATGTGTTCACTTCTCTTCCTGCCTAGCTTAAAACCCACAGTCCTTTGCTATGATCATTTCCTTAGAGACTTCCTTAACATTCTTGCCCTTCATTGTGCTTGTCTTATAAAATCCCAGTCCTGCATAAATCCAGTTTTGTGCCTAATCTGTGCCTGTACCTGCACAACTAAATGTGCCTAGAGAAAAACACAACTCTGCTGACTGGCCTCACTTTAAATTTAAATGTTTGAAAGGCTGCCAGACAGTACTACTATGTTTCCCTAGTTCATTTCCTCTGTCACTTTCATAGTTAACCATTTGAAACCTCTTCCTATCCTCTCAAGTTAACTATACCTTTCCTTCATTCTTATTCTTGACTGATAACCTTTCAGTTTCACTGAGACAACTAAAGCAAACTGAAGGAAACTTACATAAGCTCCCTTTATGACCTTTACCCATCTATCTGTACTAGCACACATGTATTCTGCCTTCTCTCTCATTATTGTGAATAAACCGTGTTCCTAAATAAGGTTTACCTTGTCCGTTAAACCTTCCATTTCAAATTTTTCCTCTCTTATTTTTTCTTTCGAGTCAGCTTCTGTTGTCTGCTGTTTCTGCCAGTTCTCATTTCGTGGTGTTTTGTCAGCTTGTGTGCTTAGTTATCATTGATTGTGTGCTGGGCACTATATTTGAAAAATTATTTGTGGAAATAATTTGAGCCCTAGGATGATATTATCTTTCATAGAAGAGTTTTGTTTGTTTCTATCAGGTATGAGGGGCTACTAGCAGTCTGCAATCATCTTAATCCAAGTTCACAGTTTGAGATTTTCTGAGCCATCTTGACGATGTGAAGCTAGGCTGCAATCTGTACGAATATCTTTTCTTTCCGTTTACTTTTACTCTTAAAGTGGAGCCCTTTGAAAGCCTAAGTCCCCACCTTTTGTGGACTTCAGATTCCAACCTTTGACCAAAAGCACTACTCAGTTTCTGAACACACCCAGGGCAAAAGTAGCTCTAAGTATGTGTTCATCTCTCTGCTGTCTTTTTCAGAATATTGGCTTGAAAGTCCCTCACTACTTTGTCAGTATTTGATGCTTTTAACTTAATTTTCAAAACGTTTCGTCAGGCAAATTGAATTACCTGCTTCATTAATGGGAGTGGAAACTCTCCAGCTCCACCATTTTCTCTGAAAACCTGATACAGTTTTAACTGCTACCATTCCTCTAAACCGCTCTTGCGAATATCATCAAAGACGTTCCTGTTACTAAATCTAGTAGCCTTTCTCAGTCTTCACCTAACTTGACATCGACCCAGCAGATCGCCTGCTCCTCAGGCAAACATTTTCTTCACTCCACATTCATCTAGTTCTCCTCTTATCTCAGCGATAGCTTCTTCTTAGTCTTCTTCGCTAGTTCCCCCTCAACTCCCTGACCTCTGTAAACATTGGAGAGCTCTAAGGCACAGTTTTTAGAACTCTTCTCTTTTCTTTATTTATCTGTTCTTTAGATAGCCTTAAACAGTCTCAGGGCATTGGATACTGTTTATATGCAAGTGACTTCATAAATTTTACCCCTAGCCAGGACCTCACACTCCTGAGTAGCCAATGACCTACTTGACATCCTTACTTGAATGCCTAACAGACATCTCAAATTAAATACATCCAAAACCGAACTCCTGATCTTGTCTCCAAACTTGCTTCTCTATCTCTTTTGACAGCAATTCCACTCTTCTAGTCCCTTAGTCAAAAATCTTAGAGTCATCCTTTATCATTCTATTTCTCTCATAACCCACATCCGAATTACCAACAAAAAACTGCTGGCTCTACCTTAAAACATATCCAAAGATTTGACCATTTCTTATCACTTCCCCACCACCAACTCTAGTCCAAGCCATCATCATCTCTTACTGGATTATTTCAATAGTCTTCTCAATGTCTCCTTCTACCCTGTCCTCATATTTGCAGTACAACACCCAGAGTAACATTTTAAAAATTTAAGTCAAGTCACGTCATTCCTTTGCTCAGAATCTTCCCGAGGCTTCCCATCTTATTCAGTAAAAGCTGGAGTCTTTTGAGTAATCTATAAGATCCTGTATAATCTGGTTTCTTGACATCTTTCTGACTTCATTTCCTACCATTCTTCCCCTTATGCACTTTCTTCCAGTCACGTTGGCCTTCTTGCTAATAGTAGAACATGCTAAGTACACGCTCAGGTTCAAGGGCCTTGCGTTTGTTCTTTCTTCCTGGAAAGCTCTTTCCCCAGATTTCCTGTGGCTTGTTCCCTCACCTCCTTCTGATATTGCTCAAATGTCACTTTCTCAGAGATGCTTCATCTACCTACTCTGTTTACCACTTCACCCCCCACCCTACTTTCTGTCATATCCCCTCTTCCCTGCTGTTTTGTGTTTCTCTACTGCACTTACAATCTCCTAGTGATGAAAGTATTTTTGGGCATAAAGACCTTTCTGATACCTTACGAGCCATACCACTTAGCTATTTCTCCTATGAGGAAGGCAGACCTTGAATTAGATTTCAGTAATTTGTATGTCCTGTAGTGTCTTTGTTCCTTTCAGTTCTATAGAATTGCATTTTTATACCCTCAAATATGGGAAAGAATCAAATTTGAATTATTGTAGGCAGCTATAACTGTAAATATTATTTGTTTTTGTGATAATCTAGGGCAGGAAATATCTATAGAAGTTAAGCATTTTATTAATATAAATAAAATGAATATTTTCACTATACTTTATTCTAGAATGGAAGATGTTTTTGGACAAACATGTATTTATACATACATATGTATATGTGTATGTGTATAAAATAAAATATGGACTACTATTCATCCTGCAGAATTAAATAACTTAGTTATTTTCAAATCAGCATATATGTCATTGTGTGTTAAGACTAGAGTTTTTACCAAAAAATGATAACTACTAATATTGATTGTACAGCTGACCAGGTAGACCCAATAGAAATTAAAATTAAATGACATGTTGTAGCAGACAGGGTTTCCCCTACTTATCATCAGATAGTGATGGTTCTTCCACTTGCTTTAAACCTTTCCTTGATGGTTCTGTTTTTGCGCCTCTGGCTAATGGATTTGGGGTATCAATGTGAGGATGAGAAAATTCCAAGAATGACAAGCCACTCCATCTTTATAGTCACTGATACTGAAATGAGGCACTTAAATTCCATTTTATGTAAAAACTAATTATAGAGGGTGTGGTAGAGAGGGCTCTATGACCTCTTCATGTTGCCATAAGTCAGGCTGTGCAGTGGAAAACCTTTTGTAAAGTGAACCCTTGAAAAAGGATACTTTGACCTCAGAAACATGTTTGCCTCTTTGAGTACGTATTTGGTTCTTGATGTTAAAATGCCTCTGCCAGGGATTTATCAAAAATGATAAGGTTTGGAATAAATACACCGCAAATCTCAAACACACTGAAACGATGAAGCAAAATTAGATATCAGAGTTTAAGGAAACCAGTAACTTACCATCTGATACTTTGTGTTCACAGTTAAGCAAATCTTTGCAGATTCGTGCTGGGTTATCTCGTGTGCCAAGAGGATTCCTGATGCTGTGCAGTAAATTGCTAAGGTAGTTCAAGGTTTCGAATATCTCTGCACTGTGGTCAATTAAGGTCACTTCAGTATTCTGGTAGCTCTGCCAAGTCATTGTGAGAATCATATTAGCAAAGAAGCTTGGAGTAGTCATTACCAGCATGTAACCCAAATGATCAACACGGGGCAAGGCAGAAGAAAAATGTACTCCTGTTGTGTGCAAGGAGTTGGGAGCAGGACGTAAAGAACAGTTTATATTTAACTATAGGCATATTTGTATGTTTTATTAATCTTGATCCTAATAAAAGCTTAAATTCACACTCAAAAGTCTAGTTTTCAAGCTGACATAAAACTTAATTACTATGCCTACTGCATAATTTGAAAAAAACCTATATTATGAATAAACAGAGCTTAAATAGGAAAAAAGAGTAGTGATGATAGATAGATCTCATTTTAAGAAATGGCTAACTTCATTTAACTGTTTCTTCTATAGTACCAAATTCTTATTTTAAAAAATCCTTTAACAATATTATATTTTTGTTTTAAATGTTTTCCTTAAAAAACATCTGATGCATATATTTCTGTTTATTAAAATTGCTTACTTTGTCCTTAAAATTTTTTTCATTACTTTTAATCTCTTTTAAATACAGGCTTTGAGATAAAGTCACATTTGGGCCTCTGAAAAAAATTTCTGTTTAATTTGTAGATTGAGAGTGCTAGTGTAAATAAAGCCAGATATATTACCTCCATCTGTAGGGCAGTATGTGATTCAATCAGGGCTTGAATAGCAGCATTGATATCCATTTGTTTCTGTGTAAAACAAAACCATTTGAGATCAGCAATAAGATCAACACTGAGTGCTCTAAAGTAAAGCCTATAAATTCTGAAAGCACTGCTGTTAAAGTATACTAGACTTATTATCTAAAAGGGGTTTGTAACTCTTATGGTTAGACAGATCTTGCAAGTATTGCCTGACTATCCGAAAGGACAATATGCTGCTTTCATCCAAATCTCAAAAGTCTCCTAATTAAAACAGGACCAAAGTCTAGAGTTCTCAAATGAAAAACTATTTGTCTCTGCTGCATGAAAACACACAAAAAAGTTACTCACATGGAAGAAGAATGAAATATGATCCCCTCAGTTAATAAATTGTAAAGTGAAGAATAAATAACTGTAGTAATTTTTAACAGTTACATTCTTGGAAGGAAAATAGAATAAAATATTACTGTCCTGAGGTAGTCACCACATTAGTTTAATCTGATACTTCTGCGGTCTTAAAAACAATTTCTGAAGTTGGAAAAAGTATCATTAGTCCCAAAAGAAATAATACATCATGAATCCAATCTCCTCCTGCATTTAATAAAATATATTTTTAGAGAAAGACCCAACCTAACCATTAGTAAAAAGTCTTTTCGTATTTTATTTTTTAAAAAGCTTGGAAACTAAGAAGCATGAGTTGGGAGAAAGTTCTGTGAAATGGCATCTGTGTGAGCAAATCAAGCGATCTAATTTCTTTCAGAATGATTGTACTGCTGAGATATCTTTTTACTTGGCAGCCCATACAATAGAAACTCTTTTCAACAGATCTCTCATAACTCAGGGTTGGTAATTTGAAAAACTATTTAAAATGATGGGACAATCAACAAAATGTACTCATCTTTGCCTCAACATGTGGTTTTCATATTGGAAAATACTTGACTCATTCTGCATATGTACACTGCCAAACACATATTGAGGAAAAAATGGTAAGCAAACAATACAAAACAAAACAACCTTGCCCTTGTAGAGCTAAAGTTTAGAGGTCGATAAAGGCATTAATCAATCTCAAAAATACACATTTACAAATTGTGATACGTGCTATAAAAGAAAAGTGCATGGACCTATGAGAGAAATTACGGAGTATGAAATCTGGGGGATATAAGAGATTTGGAAGGACTAGATCAGCATAGGCTTCCCTGAGGTGGTGATATTTGAGCTGAGATCTGAAGAATAAATATGAATTGTTAGGAGAAGGGCTGGGAGAGCTTTCCAGGCAGAGGTAACAACTTTGCACAAAGGCAGTGAGATAGAAAAGCATGGCCTATTCAAGAAGAAGAAAGGCTTAGCATAAAATGTTCTGTGCAGATTAAATAATTCTGACCATCATTCTTGTGAGAATTGGCAGACTTTGGACATGGGTCACAAAAATATATTGGGACTAAATATGGGCAACTGAATTAAGTAGTAAACAATAGCCACCTTTATATTTTCCAGTTTGTGGTTAGGGCTTTGATCTTAGAAAAACTAGCAATAAGCAGTTCTCAGGCGCTTCAGACTCAGGACCCTTTTGTACTTTTAAATATTATTAAGGGCTTTAAAGAACTTATATTTATGTGCATTACAGCTTTTGATATTTAACATAGTAGGAATTAAAATATAAATTTTAAAACTATGTGTTAATTGCCTTAAAACAATAAATCCATTATATGCTAATATAAATAAACATTTTTTTAATGAAAAATAACTATTTTCCAAACAAAAAATTAGTGAGAAGAGCGGTACTGTTTTACACTTTTGTACATCTCTTTAATGTCTGGATTAATAGGAGATAGCTAGATTCTCATATTTGCTTCTATATTCAGTCTATTAAAGTGTTACTTTAGCTGAACTGTATGAAGAAAATCCAGCCTTAAAAAGATATGTAGTTGGAAAAAAGATTATTTTAGTATCCTTTTCAGATAACTGTGGATATTCTTCTTTGATATTCTACCAGAACTTGATAAGTGGTAGTTTCTTGAAGGTTAGTTGAAATGTGAAATCTGAAACCATATCTACAATGTATCTATTTTATATTCTTTTATATTAAAATCTATTGATCTATCTTAAACTTTGAAGAATCATTTACCAATGCATGATTTTAGTAAAAATCATGATTTTGGTTAAAATCATGCATTGATCATTGGAAAATAACGGTTCATGAAATAATGCAGATTTTCCAAAGACTGACACATTTCGTTATGTCATATCAAAAGATTACATTCGTTAACATCATCACCAATCTCATCAGAAAAATGTAAGTACTGGTAAGTTGTCAAACTTGTAATAGATACAAGCATTCCTCAATTGTTATTGTTGCTTGAAATTTACCATTGGTATCAAATTGTCAGTTGTTTTCCTTGAAATGACAGGCTCACTTCATTCATTTTCAAGAAAATATCTGCCAAATACTCATGTCTGAATAACATTATCATTCTGTCAAGTAAAAATGGTGTTCCATGAAAAAAGCAGCTAGTTCAGTTTGCAACTGAAACAATTCTACAAGTGCTTGTATTTGAGGCAACCATTGTACTTCAATATGCAGAAATGCTTTATATGTTCTTCCATTTCATCACACAGAATATTAAAAAGATGTGTACTAAAGATTAGAGACCTAGGAGACAGCAAAATGGTGGCATAATGACCTCCCAGAATTCTCTCTTTTATAAAAGCAATGAGAAAACTGGAAAAAAAATGTAAGAATGAAGTTTTTCAGAATTATAGAAATTAACAAAATGCTTGCAGCAACCTGGGGAGCATTTATGAAAAATAGCTTAATTTCAGAAAGGGCAGTGAGCTTTGTAAAGCTTTAATCTGTCCTATTCCCATGCCTCTCTTTCCAGCTCTGTGGTAGCCTTGAAAACCAACAGCCTGCAATCGCAGTGAAAACAAGAAGCCTGGAAACCACAGGAGGGAGCAGAATGGGGCTGGAGTTGCTTCAAAGCCTTATTTCCAGCGAAATGTCATTATTTGACCTTTCTGGTGGTTCCCTTAAAGACTTGCAGGACTGTCTTTATTTTACCTGACTCAGAGCTCACTCAGTGCAAAAAGTCTTTCTTTCCCAAGGAACATTAAAAAAAAAAATTTAGATGGAATTGTTTAACTTTGTGGCTACTGGAAACATTAGAAAACAGTCGGGGCAAACAATAGGCTAAGAAAAGCTAGGGAATGAGATGTCCATAGGGATTCTAAAAAACTCTGACATATTCCTGGGAATCTAGAAGTCCATGTACATGCATAGGGCTGTGCACATGATCAGGAAAAACATAAGAAGGCCCTAAGTTCTGTCTTCTGGCTGACCTTCAGGCTCTGTGAAAATAGGAAATTAAAACTCGGGTATAGTTGTCAGTTGCCTGGCTGAGCACTGAAGGAATGCTCCAACATGCTCACAGAGACCCTTGGCAAAAACTGGGAGACTTCCTGGTTCTGGCATTTAAGGAAATCTCTCTCCAATCCTTAGCTGACCACTAAGCTAACTGAGTAGAGACTTTAGTGGTCACATATGTCAAGGAATACAGACTTTATACCTTTAGGAAAAGTCACCAAACAAACAACAAAAACAACAAGTAGCAACAATAAACACTGAGGCTGGGGTGAAGAATTTGACTTCCAGAGATGCCATTTTATATTATTCAAAATGTCCAGTTTTCAAGAAAAAAATGACAAGACATGCTGAGTAACATTAAAGTATGACCCCTATACATGGGAAAAAGCCAAGCAATCAATAGAAATAGAAATTGTCCCTGAGAAAGCCCAGATGTTGAACTTAGTAGACAAAACTTTAGCTATTTTAGGTATGTTCAAAGAACTAAAGTAAACCATGTCTACAGAACTAAAGGAAAGTATGAAAAAGATGTCTTACCAAATAAAAAATAGAAATTATAGAAAAGAACCAAGTAGAAGAAGTTTTGTAGTTGAATAATAACTGAAATCAAAATTTACTACAGAGGCTCAACTGTAGATTTCAGTAGATAGAAGAAAGAATCAGTGAACCTGAAAACAGTTTATTGAGATTATCCAGTCAGAGTCATATAAAGAAAAATGAAGCAGAAAATGAACAGGCTCAGAGATGTACAGGACATCATAAAACATACCAATGCATGAATGATGGGAGTCTCAGAAGAGAAGAAGAGAGAAATAGGGGTAGAAAGAATATTTCAAAAAATAATGGCTGAAAATGTGCCAAATTTGATGAACAACATTAATCTCCACATCCAAGAAGCTCAATGAATTCCCCTAGACACATCATAATCAAACTGTTGAAAGCTAAAGACAAAGAGAGAATCCTGAATGCGAAGAGAAGAGTGAATCCTGAATGCAAAGAGAAGAGACTCATCATATCCAAAGGATGAGATTTTTCATCAAAAACCATAAAGGTGAGAGGCAGTAGGATGACATATTCAGAGTGCTGAAGGAAAAAGACTATCAACCAAAAATTCTATATCCAATAAAACTATCCTTCAAAAAGGAGGAAAAAAGATATTCCCAGATAAACAAAAGCTGAGGTAATTTATCATTAGCAAACTTCCCTAGAAAAATAATAAAGGGAGTCCTTTGGACTGAAATAAAGGATACTAGGCAGAAACTTGAATCCACATGAAGAAATAAAGAGCACTGGTAAAGATAACTATACAGGTAACTATAAAAGAGAGCATAGATCCCAAACAGCCAAACAATCTTGAAAAAGGACAACAAACTTGGAGGTCTCACACTTCACTTTCAAAACTTACTACAAAGCTACAGTAATCAAAACAGTGTGGTACTGGCATACAGACAGACGTATAGACCAATGGAATAGAGTGCAAGAATAAACCCTCACATATATGGTTAAATAATTTTTGAGAAGGGTGCCAAGGCCATTCCCTAAGGAAGGAATAGTGCTGGGAAAATTTGATATCCACATGCAAAAGAATGAAGTTAGACTCCTACCTACATCATAAACAAAAATTAACTCAAAATGGATCAGATAATTAACTGTAAGAGCTAAAACTATAAAACTCTTGAAGAAAATATATGGGAAATGCTTCATGACATTGGATTTGGCACTGATTTCTTGGAGATGAAACCAAAAGCAAGGTAAAACAACAACAACAAAACCCTGATAAATTGGACTACATCAAAAACTTCTGTGCAAAAATCAACAGAGTGAAATGGCAGCCAAAGGAATGGGAGAAAATATTTGCAAATCAGCAAATCATATATATGATGAGGGATTAACATTTAGAATGCATAAAGAACTCCTATAACTCAACAACACAACAAAAATAAGCAACCCAATTCAAAAATGGGCAAAAGACATTTTTCCGAAGAAGATATGTAAGCCAGTTTCGCCAAAGAAGATACATATAAGCCAATGAGCACATGAAAAGATGCTTAACATCTGTAATCATCAAGGAAATACAAGTCAGAACACAGTTATCTGCCACTTCACACCCCTTAGGATGGCTGTTATCAAACAAGCAGAATATAACAAACGTGAGGGAGGATTTGGAGAAATTGGAACCCTGTGTACTATTGGTGGGAATGTGAAATGGTGTACTTGCTATGGAAAACAGTATAGCAATTCCTCATAAAGTTAAACGTAAAATTACCATATGATCCAGCAGTTTCACTTCTGGGTATATATGGAAATGAATTAAAGGCAGGGACTCTTTAATCCATATGGAGTTAATTTTTGTGTATGGTGTTAGGTAGTGTCCTAATTTCAGTTTTTTACATATAGCTGTCCAGTTTTCCCAGCACCACTTATTGAAGAGGCTGTCTTTTCTCCATTGTATGTTCCTGCCTTGTCATAAATTAGGTGGCCATTACGTGTGTGGGTTTATCTCTGGGCTTTCTATCCTGTACCATTGACATATGTTTTTGTGCCAGTACCATACTGTCTTTTTTTTTTTTTTTTTGGCTGCGTTGGGTCTTCGTTGCTGCTTGTGGGCTTTCTCTAGTTGCGGCAAGCGGGAGCTACTCTTTGTTGTGGTGCTTGGGCTTCTCATTGCGGTGGATTTTCTTGTTGCGGAGCATGGCCTCTAGGCCCACGGGCTTCAGTAGTTGTGGCACGCAGGCTCAGTAGTTGTGGCTCATGGGCTCTAGAGCGCAGGCTCAGTAGTTGTGGTGCACGGGCTTAGTGGTTCCATGGCATGTGGGATCTTCCCAGACCAGGGCTCAACCCCCTGTCCCCTGCATTGGCAGGAGGATTCTTAACCACTGTGCCACCAGGGAAGCCCCATACTGTCTTGATTACTATAGCTTTGTAGTATAGTTTGAAGTCAGGGAGCCTGATTTCTCCAGCTCCGTTTTTCTTTCTCAAGATTGCTTTGGCTATTCAGGGTCTTTTGTGTTTCCATACAAATTGTAAAATTTTTTGTTCTAATTATGTGAAGAATGCCATTGCTAATTTGATAGGGATTGCACTGAATCTGTAGATTGCTTTGGGTAGTAGAGTCATTTTCACAATGTTGATTCTTCCAATCCAAGAACATGGTATATTTCCCCATCTGTTTATGTCATCTTTGATTTGTTTGATCAGTGTTTTATAGTTATCTGAGTACGAGTCCTGTGCCAAATGTAAAATAGTTAGCTGGTGGGAAGCAGCAGCGTAGCACAGGGAGATCAGCTCGGTGCTTTGCGACGACCTAGAGGGGTGGGATAGGGAGGGTGGGAGGAGGGCTCAAGAGGGAGGGGATATGTGGATGTATATATGCATATGGCTGATTCATTTTGTTGTGCAACAGGGTCTAGCTCAGTATTGTGACGCAGTTATACTCCAATAAAGATATATTTTTTAAAAAAGGCAGGGGCTCAAACAGATAGTTGTACACCTATGTTTATAGCAGCATTATTCACAGTAGAAAAAGGTGGAAGCAACCCAAGTGTCCATCTGGATAAACAAAATGTGGTATATACATACAATGGAAATTATTCAGCCTTAAAAAGGAAAGAAATTCTGACACATGCTACAACATGGATTAACCTTGAAGACATTATGCTAAGTGAAGAAAGCCAGACAAAAATGTTCAAATACTATATGCTTCCACTTATAGGAGGTATCTAGAGTAGTCAAATTGATAGAGAGATAGAAAGTAGAATGGTAGGTTTTTAGGGACTGGGGAAGGGAGGAGTGGGGAATTACTGTTTAATGGATCAGAGTTTCAGTCTTAGATGATGAAAAAAGTTCTAGAGATGACTGGTGGTGATAGTTGCACAGCGGTGTGAACGTACTTAATGCTACTGAAGAGTACACTTAAAGATGGTTAAAATGATACATTTTATGTATATTTTACCACAATTAAAAATAATAAGTAAATAAGTATGCTCATTATCCCTTACAGCTAACCATCCCACTTCTGGGAACAGGTCTTAGAGCTATTCCACAAAATACGTATATGGACAAGACATGCATACTGTTTGTATTAGGAAAAAGATTGGAAACAACACCACCCATGAATAGAGGACTGGATGGATGAATAAACTGTAGGATATTCTTAATTGAAATGACCATGGTTCGTTTTCTTTGAGAATGTGGCAATGAAGAATACAGTGACTTTTAGTAGATTAGTAGTGTAGCATTTGGTACTAGATTCAAGCTAAGGTACTAGCAATTTTAACCACCAACAACAGTACAAATGTCAACTCAATGAAAAAGGCAGGGTTTTTTCCCCCACAATAGGCATTAGAAAGAAAAGAATGTCATAAAACTCGGCTACTCATAAAATTTTTAATTCCTATAATGCCAGTGTATTCCCAAATCCTAGCTCATGCCTGGCACATAGTAGGCATTCAATTTGCTGAATTTATTTTTTCCCAAGGATAGCCTTTAGGGAGGGCAGGCCCATAGAGATGGTATTAAGATGATTTGCCTGGGAAGTCATTCAGCAACATCTAAGTGTCCCCACCTAAGTGTGAAACTCTCATTAGGTCCAATAAGGGAATCCAAAAGAAATACCTTCCTCCATGTACTCTAGTTAGAACATATTCTCACATGAAAATCGCTTAAGGTTTATAAAAACGTGCACCAAGAATAAGGAGTTACCAGGATTAGTGGGACAAATGAAAGAAATTAGGAGGATTCATTATACCTTGAGGGGACGTAATATTCACAGTTCCTTTCCAATTTATTTGAGTAAAATGCAGATCTAGTCTAGGCACCCCAGTACTTTAAGAAGTGTTATTTTCCAGCCATCTAAAATTTTAAGATCACTCGATGGTGAAAACATTTATGGGGTGGGAACTGATTTCAGGTCATGCACCTCTCCATGGTAGAGGAAATTGCTTGTTCTAGGGAACTAGGATGATACCCGCAGCCGCTGCAACCTCTCAATTCACCAATCCAGGTTTCACAGCTGACCCATTAACTGGTATCATTAAGTTGAAAATTCCTTATCTCATTTAATGATTTTCAATTTTTACTATTTCCACTCCCCACATCACACACACACACACACACACACCCATACACCCATCCTTTATCCCACCAACCATTTGTGGTTACCTTTGACATCCTGTTGTAATTTTTTTTTGGTCAGTTTCTAAATATCTTACCATGTGCACTGAGGTCTGGTCATCACCCTGATAATATCCTCAAATTCAAAAGCACCATCAATATATATTCCTTTTCCTGAAACATTGCTTTTTAGCTATTCTACTTTAGGAACTTGAGCAAGTTACTTATAGGTCTTAAAAAGAGGGGGCTGGACTAGGTTAGAGGTTTTCAAACTTTTTTTATCTTGACCCATAGTAATAAATACATTTTTATATCATGATAAGGTTCACACAAACATATATTTAACTGAAAACGTTTACAAAACATATTTTTCCCTACTAGTGGTGATATACTTATTATGTTTTTTTTAAATTGAAGTATAGTTGATTTACAATGTGTTAGTTTCAGATGTATAGCAAAGTGATTGTTATACATATTATAATCTATATCTCTATTTATATCTCTATTTATCTATTATTTTTCAGATTCTTTTCCATTGTAGGTTATTACAAGATATTGAATATAGTTCTCTGTGCTGTACAGTAGGTCCTAGGGTGTTCTTTTTTTGTGCTTTTCTTAAAAATTGAGTAAAATTCACATAACATAAAATTCACCATTTTAGTCATTTTAAAGTATCCAGTTTATTGCTCTGGTAGATTCACTGTGTTGTGCAACCATTACCACTATTTAATTTCACAACATTTTCATCACCTCTAAAAGAAACCCTATACCCGTTAAACAGTCACTCCCACATTTTTCTGTTTTAATTTCATTTCAAAAGAATGCTGAGACTCACCATGTTGATCTTATGATCCACCAACTAATGAGTGACAATTCAGTCTAAAATAATTACTAAATAATTACTAAGAAGACTTCTATCTCTAATTCTAATATGATCCTATTCCATTCTAGACATTATTTCCCTCCAAGTGAAGTCTTCTGGCTTGGAGGATTCCCACTGAAATTTTCTAAGAGTTGCAACTTGCCTGTTTGCATTTATTCATTCATTCAGTAGACACTTCTTAAGGGCTTGAATGGAAAAGAGATACAGAACACATTGCTTACCTTCAGAGAGTTCACAGTCTAATACATGGAAATGGGCATGAAAATAAATGAGTATGAATGAAGAAGGGGAAGTGATCAGTTCTATCTTGCAGTGCAACGAGGGGATGGAATTAAGAAGAGTTTCACAGAAGATATGGTCATAGTTTGAGTTTAGAAGGAATATGTAGGTATTTTCTTATTGGCATGTAAACTTCTACTCTGAAAGTCTTTTTTTCAAGGCTACACTGCCACTTTCCTACAGTGGTCTCTGCAAGTCCCAGAAAGACAGTATAAAGAAACTGGGTTTCATACTGGCCAGGAACAAGGAAGACAGAAAGGAGAGAAAGGGAAGAAGGAAACAAAGAAACTAATGTTAGCTGAGTACCTATAATGTGTCAAGCACATATACTTTTTCATTTAATCCTCCTAATAATTCCTCAAAATATATATTCTTATCCACATTTTTCTCAGAGCAGAAACCTCTCACGTCCTAATTCATTTTGGCTGTAGAGGAACACATACAAACATTTTTCAAGTGAGAGAGGGATGCGGTGCCCCAAAATTTGGCACTTCAATGTGAAAGTTTTCACTAAACACCTCTAATTTGCCAATGATATATGACCTTTTAGAACTTGTTCTTTATTAGGAAAGCAGCTATGATATATCAAAGTCATTATAAGGTGAGAAGGCAACTGATGAGGGTTTTTCTAACCCATGCATTGTGAGGATCCAGGAGGAAAGGAAGAACAGAGAAGCAGAGAATAATCTAAAGATTTAAAAAAGGACATGCCCACTGATGTTCATGGCAGGGAAGGTTTCAATCCCCATCAGTCAGATGGCCAGAAAGGGGGAGTAATTTTTAAAAAATCATAGAGAAATAGGTGTCTTGTTTCCAAGGAGACCATCTTCCTGTGGCACTTTGCTTGAAAGTTACTCCTTGCCCTGATGAAAAGCTGAGGGGAATGAAGAGTTCCTGACCTGCTGGGAGTGGACCGCAGTGATCCACCAGGTAGAACTTTCAAAGATCCAAATGATACCAGAGAAGCATGTGGAAATAAGTAAGGCTTGGAAGGCATAGGACTGGCCATCTGTTTGGACAGTGTAGCCAACAGCGGATTTCCTTTAAGCAGGAAATCTGACCAAGGACCACTGCATTTGACCAGGATTCTGATTCTGCAGGAATGGGGCATGGGTGAGGTTGAAGATAGAAGGAGACCTTTTGTAGAAAGTAGGAAAACAAAGATATTACTGAGTAGCAGAGTGGATACAACGCATGAGAGAAACCAGTCTTGGAACATTGAGGCCAGGAGATGATAGCTGATAATGAAGTAACGGAAGTATCACCTCAAAGATAGCAGTAGCAAGTTTTGGGTTGTGATTGGTCACGAGCAAATACACGAGAAGTTCCAGGGCTTCTATGGCCAGCAGCAAGTGAGAAGAGTTCATGTAAAGGCTAAAAAGTGTATAAGTCTGGTTGGCAAAAAAGAACATTTGAAAAAGGAGAGCTAGGACCCAGAAACAGGAAGAAATGGAGGGAGTTAGTATTTTGGAGCATTAATTATGTCAGACATTGTGCTGAGTACTTTACTTCTTATTTAAAACTCAAATCCACCCAAGAAAGTAAGAGATACCATCCTCATTTTATAGACAAGAACTCTGAGGCTTGGATTTCAAGTGTTATTATAGTTGGGAAGATTCTATATCAGATTAACAAAAGGAACAGAGGTAGGCAATAGGGATACCTTTTAACAGGGAGTTAATAGAAGAAGCTTTAAAAAATTACCTTTTTTTTTTTTTTTTTTTTTGTGGTACACGGGCCTCTCACTGTTGTGGCCTCTCCCGTTGCAGAGCACAGGCTCCGGACGCGCAGGCTCAGCGGCCATGGCTCACGGGCCCAGCCGCTCCGCGGCACGTGGGATCTTCCCGGACTGGGGCACAAACCCATGTCCCCTGCATCGGCAGGCGGACTCTCAACCACTGTGCCACCAGGGAAGCCCTAAAAAATTATCTTATACTAAGATAAAATAAACAAAACCAAGAAAACTTACTCTTGGGCCTGATGCTCCAGGTGGACCCTATAACATAAAAAGATTTTTAAAGTATTTATTAAGTAGATATCTCAAACCAAGCAGGCATATAAGCATCAATGGTAAACAGATATAAATGTAAATAAACTCACCGGAGGCCCTGGTTGACCTCTCGGTCCTTGGGGACCCTAGAAGAAATGGAGACAAAGCACAATATGTATATACAATGCTTTTGGTTTGGTATAAACAAGTTGACTAAGATTCAGCTGCTATCATTGCCTTTTCATATGAGGCAAGTGATAGGATTCAAAGTTATTTTAGTATTTTGAAGTAATATGTTCTTGAACTCAGCTGTCACCCACATTCATCAACGAGCTGAATATATACTCTCATGTTTTGTTGATATTACTAGAAACTAAATTTATTCATTTTAATAAACTTATAAATGTAACATTTAACAATGTTAATTCTATTTTTCCTGTTATTTCTATCTACCATACAACTAATTGTAAAAAATGGAAACTTCAGTGTCCTTAGACATCTCCTTCTCCTTCAACATCCACCTATAATTTGGTTACCCACTACTGTTGATTTGACCTCCAAATCTTCCCAAAATACTACTACTCCATCCTCACAGCAACTCTCTTAGTTTAGTGCTGATCATGTGCTATGGACTAAATGTTTGTGTCCCCTCCTACATGCATATATTGAAGCCCTAATCTCCAGTGTGATGATATTTAGAGGTGGGGTCTTTGGGAGCTAATTAAATCATTGGAGCCTTTGTGAGTGGTAGTGCCCTTATAAGAAGAGACACGAGAGAGATGCTCTCTCTCTACCATGTGAGGTTATAGCAAGAAGGCAGCTAGCTATCTGCAAACCAGGTAGAGGACCCTCATTATATATGGAATCTATGAGCACCTTAACCTTGGATTTCCCAGTCTCCAGTACTATGAAAAATAAATATTTTTTTTTGCCCACAGCAATTTGTTAGAGGAGCCCCAGCTGACTAAGATATCATGCTGTGCCTGGACTCCTAATTTGACTTACTGACTTTCTTCTCTCTACTATGCTAACTACATTCTACTTATAAAATGGAAATCTAATCATATCATTATTTAATTAAAATCATTCAATGGCTTTTTACTGTTTAGTGGATAAAGTATAAACTTCTTTTCAGTGACAGATACCATTTACTGAGAGCTCACTATGTGTCAAGCTGTGTGCTCATTTATTAGCACTCACTGTATGCCAAGTTGTATGCTATATTTCTACTTCACAGTTAAGAAAATGGAATGGCTAAGTAACCAGCAAGTAAAGGGCAGAGATAGGATTAAAATCCAAGTCAGTTAAATACAAAAGTATATGTTCTAAGTCAATATGCACCCCTGCCTCTTCTTCAAGGTCTGGGCCTTATTTCCACTTACTCTCCCCAACCCATCCTACACTCCCATCTGTAACCAACCACTTGCAGATCTCTGAATCATCCAAATTCTTTCACACATGAATTCTCCCGCATGTGCTATTTCCTCGACCAGGAATGCTTCTCCTTACCTTTTCTATCTATTCAATTCCCATTCCTCTTCCAATACTTCTTTAAAACTATATACCCACCTTGCCACCTTCTTCTTCAACTAACCACTTCTGCATTCCATAGTACATAACAAATAGGAAAGTCCCTACAGACCTTTAAAAGTGTCTTAGTCATCCTCTCATTTTCTGGAACAGGAATAGTGCCTAATACATAGTAGGTGTTCAAAGATTGGTAACGAATGAATGAATAATGTTTAAATTAACTAGTACTGATTTAGAAATTAGAATAGTTGAAAGGTATATAGTAAAATGTGAAAAGTTATGCTGACATTTTTCAAAACGAAACAACAGTAATCACTGTTAAGAATGCTCAAAATTTAACTTACTGGATGGTCAATTGAATGTTAAGACTACACCGAGTCAAATTCAGATTATGGTTAAAAGACGGCAAAGCAAAATTTATCTTCAACTGAGTTTTGAATAATGTTAATGCTATGCTTGACTTAAGTATCTTTTATTGCCAAAGCTGTTGATTCTAAATATACTGTGACAATAAGAACAAACAACACACAGTAACTTGAAAAGGATAGAGTACTCCAACACCATGCCTGCTGGACATTTCTTAGTTTGCCTGGTTTATGATTATAGGTTAAAGCAGAAAATGCATCAGACTTTTACCTCAGAAGTGGCATGGCAAGTTAGGGAGATTTCATGTTGGAGACAGCCTTTTAAATATACAGAGGCTCGGTCTTCCCCGGTGGCGCAGTGGTTGAGAATCTGCCTGCCAATGCAGGGGATACGGGTTCGAGCCCTGGTCTGGGAAGATCCCACATGCCGCGGAACAACTGGGCCCGTGAGCCACAATTACTGAGCCTGCGCGTCTGGAGCCTGTGCTCCGCAACAAGAGAGGCCGCGACAGTGAGAGGCCCGCGCACCGCGATGAAGAGTGGCCCCCCGCTTGCCACAACTAGAGAAAGCCCTCGCACAGAAACGAAGACCCAACACAGCCAAAAATAAATAAATAAATTTAAATATACAGAGGCTCAGGAGTGAAATTGGCTGAGTAAGTTTCTCCATTTTGGATCAGCATTGTAAAAATAAACAGTTGACATTTTACTCTACTTAGCATATTTCTGACATTTGCAAAATCTCACTGAAGGTTCAGTACAAAATATCTACCTTATCTTTGACTGTGAAAAAGCATTTTGTCATAGAAAGAAGAAACTGTTTTTACTGAGTTCACTTCAGCTTGTTACCCAGAACGAGTCAGATCATCACAAATATGATAAAATGAAATACTTCAACCCAAACAAGACAGGACAGGACAACCCCAGTGAAGCAAATGCATAGAATAAGGCCAAGTAAAACAAAATATTATTCCAACAATATAGTATTTATTCTTTTTTATTCTTCTACCTAACCCACCACTAAGGAAAAGTGATTCACTCTCCCTAGATATTATATAAACAAGTATATAAAGAAGGTTATCATACAGTTTATAATAAGACTGCAATTGTCTATGTTAATTTCCTATAGGGGAACCAAATTAATGTGAATGGCTATAGTGGTTATTTGGCTGTAGTGAAAGCACTACCTTTGAAAATAGACTGTCTCTCCATTTAATCCCACAATTCCCATATGATCCTTCAAAAGTAACATATTTTTTTCATTAAATTTGAAAAATACTGGTAAGTGTATGTCCTTAAACCTGACTGTGTTAGACTTTGCCTTTACATAAATGCAATCTTTAGTTTCAGGATCTTTACTTTAGGCTGGCTTATGTACAGAGAGCTTCCCTTACCTCATTCTTAAACTGAGAAGCTTGCACGGTAGATGCTTAGCAGCATCCCTGGTCTCTGCACACTAGATGCCACTAGCAACCTTTCCCTTTTCTCCAGTTGTGACAACCAAAAATGTCTCCACACATTGCCAAATGTCTCCTGGGAGGGGGAGCAAAATGGCTCCTGGTTGAGAACCACTGGTTTAGAGGGTTTAATTGGGAGTTTAGTAATATTAAATAAGATTTATTATTAGACAGTAATGTGATTAAGATGGAATGAGTGAATTCATGAGTTATGCCCTATAAGCCCTAGGGAATAACTGCATATCAGGAATCCATTCATGTGGAATCTGTATGTGGGCTGCTCTTAAAGTAGGTGAAGGATGTGTACATACCATCTTCCTTACCCAAGTTGCTCCTAACCCTTATTTTCTGAGAGGTACTATGATTAATAGAAAAGCACAGTAGCCTGGGATTTGGAAGATCTGGGCTCTGGTCTTATCTCTGTACCTAATTAGCTGCATGTCCTTGAGGGAGCTGCTGCACATATGGATCTCAGATATCTCGAGTGTAACATAATAGGTGTGGTGAAGGTAATCTCCAAGATTCACTTTAGAACTGTGATTTTCAAGCCTTTTATCATTTTTCTTCTTAATGTTTTGTATCTGGAGAAAGAAGGTCACATACGTGTACAAATAGGGAATTTTTTTCACATGAAATGCTTGTGACAGCCATTGTCATAGGCACTCGAGGTTTCCTATCTTGATGGAGCTTACGTTCTAGCCACAGTACTTGGAGAGGATAGGTCAGGGAGGCAGTTGGAGACAGGTATGGAATATGGGTTAATTCCAAGCCTCCCTATTTTTTCTTTTCCCTTTCCACTTCTCCTGCGGGAGCGGGGGGTGGGGGGGTGGGGGCATATAGCTTCACTGTGTGCAAACATCCTTGCTTCCTGTTAAGTAAGTCTGCTGAGAAAATATAAGGGACACATTGCTGCAAATTAAACACATCTATTTTAATACCCTTTGAGGATTCTTAGGCTATCTGAAATCACATAAATTTCCTTCCTCAGCAAACTAATATAACTATAATTTACTTACTCTGAGCCCCAAGCTTACCCTATGGTGAAAAGCAAAGATCTCAGCTGTCACTATATAATATCATGACCTTTTAAGCAAGACTTTAATGCTATCTTGAAGTTTATTCCTATATGCCTTCTATATTTGGTTTCAGTACCCCTCATTTCACTCCATGCATGCCCTCTGTTTATGACTGCTGCTTTAATAAGTTCTGCTGGGACAGTGGCCCCTTTACAAAATATCTTCTTTAACTTGGAAGAAATGACATCCAAGAAAAATAGGAAATAGTGCCAGTGTAAGCCATTTAGTCCTGAAAATGCTGTGTACCTTTTGCCCATCCTCTCACCATTGTTTCCAGTTGGCTGAAATATACAACTAATGATTTGCTTCTGCTTTGCAGCCCTCTTGGGTGCTGACTGGATCTAGTGGTATATATCTAAAGTGACTTGACAGTCCTCCTGTTCTGGCACCGGTGAAGAAGGCTCACACCTCCTCTCCTGATGCCTGAGAAGGCAAATATTCAACTTCACACAGTGATTTGGAAAGAATGTGACTGACAGATTCTTCAACATGTTTAGGGCTTATCAGGTTTCACTGCAATATACCATATAGGTTAGTTCTACATATAGGTTAGTTTTCTTCCTGAAAACTGTAATTTTATTTTCATTCCACAAGTATCAGGGACATAATAATGAAAAAATCAAAAAAGGTCCTTGTTTTCATAGAGCTTATAACCTAGTGACCAGTGATACTATTACCACAAATTTAGTTAAACTTACAGTTTCACCTCTAAAGCCTTTTTCACCTCTGGGTCCCTGAAAGAAAAAAAAAAATGTTAGTTTAGTGTTGTTGATAGTTATTTATCAAATGTAATTGAGGCTGTATCCAGAAACATGATAATTTCTGTTGGGTTTTTTCCTATCTAGCAAGACCTGTTTAGTTAAAGTTATATAAATTCTGATTTTCCTAAGTTAAAGCAAAACAAATACAATCTACTGACTCATCATGTCTGTTTTGCTATGCCTAGTTCCACCTTAAAGTGAGGGTTATGCTACTTATTCATTCAGTTAAGTCAAAACAGCTGATCTGACAATCAAAGGCAAAATAATTTAGAAAGAAAATTAAGAAAGTTAAATTCTTCTAATATTTGTTTCTCTCAGCCTTTGAAAAACCCTGCTTCCAGGGTGGTTTCCTCCTTCTCTTTTATCTTCTTTTTTTAAATTTCTCCTGAGCTATATCCCATAAATTTTGATACGTTGTGTATACAGTTTCAGTCAATTCAAAATATTTTCTAACTTTCTTTGAGACACTCTGGTCCTTGAATTATTTAGAAGTGTGAGGTTTAATTTTCAAGTGTTTGGGGATTTTCCTATTATCTTTCTAGTTTATTGATTCTTAGTTTAATTCTGTTATGGCCAGAGAATATACCTTACATGACTTCTGTTATTTTAAGTTTAGTAAAATTTGTTTTATGATCTAAAATATGGTTTATTTCAGTGAATGTTTCATGTGCACTTGAAGACAATGTGAACTCTGCTGTTGCTGGATGTCACTACTGTTATTCCTGTTAATATTTTCATGTTCCTTGTGGAAATTGTGTATTTATTAAAAAATGAGATAACACTACTCATCTTTTCTGTAACCTGAATTTGCACCTTCAAAATATTAATGCTTTTCTATATCAATCTACAATTCCCACCTAACCATAATGCTTACCAGTATTTTAAAAAGTATGATATTTTAAATGAATTGCCTATTAAATTTTTTTCCAATTTTTGTCATGATAAACAGCACTGTGATAAATATCCTTGCACTCTTAAAAATTTTTGATAAAAATTGTCCTCCAGAAAGTTTGTTTGAAATTGCATTCACACTTGCAATATATGGGAGTGCATGTTTCTTCTGATACATGCTATGATGTACTATCACTTTTTGTTAATCTTGCAGGCTAAAAATACTGTTTCATTATTATTCACTATATTACTTCTTTTGTGTTTCCTATCTTGTCCTTAATTCATTTCAAACTACTATATCAACTTTAAAAAGCTGAGTTTTAAGATATCTTTACAGAACTTTTTTTATGCCCTCCTCCACCTCCAATCCAGTATTAACAACGTGGTACATATCGCTTCATACTTTTTTTCTAATCAGATATTGACACGTGTATTTACATGTGTATGGGGTGATTGGTCATTTTTTATAATGTTAATATCATATACTCTTCTATGCATCATATTTTTCACGCTTAATAATACATCATGAAACAACTGCAAGTCAGCCAAACTAGATACAAATAATTATTTTTAATAGTTGCATTAATATCCCACAAAGTGGATAGATCAGAGTTTACTCAACCATTCCTCTACAGATGAGCATTCATGTGATTTCATACTTTTTTTTTTTTTTTTTTGCCATTACAAACAGTGCTGTGAAAAAAAGCTTTGTAAAATTTCCCTAGTGTATTGGGTACTTTTATTTATATGGGACAAATTCCTCAAAGTGGAACTGCTTGGTCATAGGGTATAGGTACATATATTTTAACAAATACCTTTCCATAAAGGCTGTAATTCACATTTCTATTAGTGATAAACAAAAATACCTTTCTTCCTACAGCCCTTTCTGAGAGGTTAGATGTAATATCTCATTATTACCTTAATTTGCATTTCTCTGACTAAAAGTTAGGAGACTGGTTTTTCAAATAATTACTGACCTTTTGCATTTATTCTTCAATTCTCTACTAAATTTTCTTTTTCATACCAATTTGTAAAGCTCTTTATATTACCCATTATATGGTATATGCTTTGCAATTACTTTTTCTCAATTATATTAGTTTTACTTATGGAATCTTTTGCCATAAAAATTAAAAATTTTCAAGCATTCAAATATGTCTTCTGTTCTTTTATAGTTTTCACATTTCCTATCTTATATAAAAGGTCTCCCCAACCCTTAAGCTATACTTTAGTTTCCTAGATGATTTTTCTGAGATTTTTAATTGCTTCTTTTCTTTCTTTTTTTTTTTTAACAAAGTCTTTGAAAGTTCATCTGAGATTTTTAAAAAATTGGGTGAAATAGGGTTACAATTTCTTATAGCAGTAGTAAGACTAAAAGGAATTTTGTCTCCCTTCCCTATCACTGTTATAGGAATGGGTGTGTGGCTGATTAATAGACGTGAGGAAAAAAAATGTAAATGGAGACTTATAGAAAAAGTTTTATTTTTCCCAAGACAAGGGATACAGTTCACTTTTTCACTTTGGATAATCGTATCTAGATGTGATTCCTGAGAAATTGTAGTCATTTGCCCTAAGCCTAATTATAAAGATAGCATTCAGGATGGCAGAGCAGATGTATGGAAATAGTCTTGGATAACATGATTAAGTCGCCAAATTAACCAAATCTGAAGCCCTTCCTAACTCTGGGATTCCCATAATGAGATAGACGTTTCCTTATTGTTAATGCCAGTTTGATTCAGGGTTCCTATTACTTGCAGTCCAAATCATCCTAACTGATATACCATTTTCATTGTAATTAAATTCCTATTTAGTCTGAGATCTAATTCTGGGCTCTAGCCTGTTACAATGATCTATTCTTTGTACTAACACATAGTGTCATTTACAAAGACTCTGAAGTAATGTTTTCCTTTTTGGAAAAGCAAGTCCTCCATCCCCCACCACTATTTTTTTCCACAGTGTGTTTTGGCCATTCTCAAATTCTTATTCTTTCATAGTGAGCTTTCCTTAGAAGTTTCTTCTTAGAATAGAAAAAATAGATGGAAAAAATTTGATGTACATGCTGAGCATTATAAGGGCCTTTAAGAACTATCTGTAAACAAAGCACAGTAAGATATTTTAACTGAGCCATTTCTTTATCATATTTTCCTTAACCAATTAATATTTCACATTTTTGACAGAGGAGAACAATCATTCCACAATCAGAACAGTATGTGTTCCTTAGCTTGCTGAAGAACCAACCACCCACTGAAATATGAGATTTCTCCCACTTATAACCTCCCACTTAGACTATATAGCTCTGAGTGGTAAATGCTGCAAATCTAGAGACATACTGAGTTACACATTTCATTTTTTTAAATTAAAAAGCCAGAAACTTTGGTGGTGAATTCTTCTCTAAATTTATCAATGAGAACAGTGATACTTAATATTTGAAACATTCTCTTTTATATTTTAAAACTCTGTGTCTATAGACACAACACTTCCAAATGATTCAAAATACTGATTCCCTGCAGAGAATGAATCTTTCCTTTCCAAGCCTCAGTTTTCCTCTTGTATGTTTATACTACTGTTAGTATTGTAAAACCCTCCTGTGACCACCTCACTGTCTTATTTCTGTTTTATTTCATAGCAAGATTCCCTAAGGCCCTGGCATATGTTAACTCTCTCAGTTTCCTCTCCAGACATAGCTTGAATGGAGTGGAAAGAGCACTGCTCTTGAAGTAGGAAATATCATCTATATGATTCACTACCTGTATTATCTTAAATAACTAGGTGAACTACTATAAATGTCATCTGTTTCCTTATGTCTTGAATGCAAATAATCATACCTACTCCAAAAGTTTGAGAAAAGTTATTAAATATTTTTATTTACTTCCTTCCTCACTGAAAGCTGTACTCCGTCTTCCACTGCAATGTATTCTCTTAAAGATCACGGTTAGCAACTCCTTTCTCGATCTCGAAACTGAGCTTAACCTTGTGCTTTTCTGGTTTTCCTGCTCTTCCCACCAACTATTTCATCCCTTTATTGTGGGCACTTCCAAAGACTCAAATCTTGGCTGCATGCGTACCTTTTCTTATTCTCCCTCTTTCAGAAAATGGATTCTTTCTGTTGCTTTAGTGATCACCCCTGTGCTTATAATGCTCAACCCCTCCTCCTCCACCCAGTGCTACTTTCCTTTCTCAACTCCAGTTAAGTGCCTACCTCACTCTGTACACCTTTTCATTACATTAGATTTCTAAGTTCTCAAGAATAACCTTCCAGATGAAAATGTACATCTGTTTTTATCCTTGCTTCTCAAATACCCAGGGTGATCCCTTGTGGATTACTCTAGAATAGGATTAAGTAAAAAAAAAAAAAAAATATATATATATATATATATATATAAATAAAAAAGGAAAAAAAAAAACCTGTATTGTGACAAACTTACAGTTCTACCTGTTGGGCCCATTATACCTTCTCTGCCAAGGGGGCCAGTGTTTCCCTGTTGGGGTTAAAAAAAAAAAGAAAACAGTCAGTCTCAATGCCAGTATAATTCAGGAAAATTCTAGAAAATTTCTTGCACAATGGCAAAACAGTCCATGTCCACATAATTCCAGTTTTTATTACAAAATCTTATGTTATTGGCAGAAATCATAGTAATTTTGATTTGATGCAATTCTGCATATTATTATGGTTTCCCATGAGGAGAATTAATCTCTAATTTCTAACAAACTGATAAATCAGCATTACAATTTTTATGTGGTGATAGCTTCAGTGGTGCCATTTTATATATGTGTCATTGCATAACAAATGCAATTACTTTATGTAACAAAGACTATGTAGAGTCATGGACAAAATTTTGAATAAATTTATTTATAGATGTTGAACAAGCAGATATTTGGGTGACATGTAGCATGGAATTGAGAGAAATTATGGGAAAGAACCAGAGGGCATCATTTGTGACCAGTTAAACTTCTGGCTTCTTCATCAGTAAAATAAGAATGCCTACTTCACAGGGCCATTGTGAGAACTAAATGTGAAAAACAGTTTTGAAAGTGTAAGCTGCTATTTGATTATGAAGGTAACCTTGAATAAGCTGGATCTCTGGTCAACTCCTCCCAAACTAAAAATGGAGCCTGTCATTTCTTAATGAATACAAAATACATGTTTTAGTTATTTTCCCTCAACCTCCACCCCCGCTACCACTAGCTTCAAATTTCAATGTTTCTAGCTCCACTTAACGTGGCATATATAAATGTGGCTATCTAACAGGCTTTCTCTTTGTCCAGCTCCTGCCAAGATACAGAAAATACTCAGTGGAGATAATTATAATGCCATTCAGTCTATTGACAAATAGCTTTAAGATTAAGTTGGCTTAGAATGAGAGAAATTACCTGATACTCTAAAAAGTAAATCTAATGAAAGCACTTTTAAATATGAAGATCTACTTTAAGTGATAATTTTTAAATATGGTTCCCAAATCACAAAGGTCCACAATCAAGAGGCTTGATTTCTTATCCTAATCAAATATATCCTCTAGATTGGCTTATTACTGGGAAAAAAAAAAGCCAAGAAAGTGTCAGTCTAATAAATTTGACCATGATCTAACTCTCTGAAATAATGATGTGTACATATTATTCAGTCAATCAGATGTGGATTCAAATTCCAGCTCCTCTACATACTAGCCACATATGACTTTCAGCAAATTACCTTTCAGAGATTTAGTTTCCCTACCAGCAAAATGGGGATAATAGCACCTCTCACAGGATTTTTATGAGGAGTAAATGATATAGGGACATAAACTGAACACCAGTACCCGGTACATAATAGTTTTTTGCTAAATATTAACCTAGCAAGACTTTTCACTTGTCTCTACAATGACTTAATAGGAATATCTGCACTTATAAATTAGTATTTGTGAACTAGTTACCATAACCTTACTATTGGAGAGCTGATAAAATTTCTGGAGCTGCAAAGCAGTATAGGTTCAGATCCTGGCTTATAGAGACACAGCACCTCATATGACTTTGCTTAGGACAGAGGCTAGGCAGGCAGCCAACTTCTCTTTGACAATATAAAGAAAGGATTTAATTAATTGAGAACTTAATAAAATCAGAATGAATGAATTTAATTACTGGGGAACTTTATGTAAGAACTTAAAACCAATATTTATTACAGAGAAGCCTATCCATACATAACCCACCTGTGGATGATAAAGAATTGGACTTTACCTAAAAGCACAAGCTTTCCATGGTTCTTCAGAAATCATAAAAATAACTAATACATTTGCACCTGGAGAAATGTTGAGACGGGTCTTTAAATAAACATTGCCCATGATAACACTGCTCTTTGTATTATAGGAAATAATTTATTATAAGAGTTAGGGAAGCAGCGTAGGATTTTAAAAATTTGACTTTTCATTTAATATTTGCACAAGATAGTGGTTTTCAGTTTTAAAATTCTTCTTCAAGACTCAGTTCTCCTCTATCTGCACTGCTCTCCTTCCTCTCAGCTCTCTCCACCCTTGCCTTAGCAGCTGCTGTTAGCCGTAGAGGTCCTACTACCACAGTCAAACCAGTGCTTGGCTTTTATTTTTAACCTTTTTTCTCTTTAGTTTTATAGATCATCTCATCAGTTAGGAGAGTGTGGTTAATAAAAAAGCAAACAAACAAAAACAATTACTGCTGGTGACTTATCTATCCTATTTACGTTCACTACAGTTTGCAATTTCAGGCACTAAACAGCTAACTGGAGTTCTTCAGAGCCCTGACCTTTCCAGCTCTTTAAGGAGTTTCTCGTTACTCTCTGGGGATACCCACCCCTAAGCAGAGGAAACACAGCTATTGGGAAACATTTTTCAAAGTGTGGTCTGAGAAGCTCTGGTCATAGACGAGCCTCTCCAGGTGGTACATGGGGGTGGTCTCTAGTCCCTGGTTATATTAATGCTTATAACATGAAACTGCTTTATGTTTTTTATAATATATTTATTAACTGGTATGAGTTAATAAATATATTACCCAGTAGTTACATTAATTCTTTTTTTTAAAGTAAGAACTGGGCAGTACAGGTGGTCTGTGAGGTCTTTTGCTCAAACTAACAAACGAACTGAAAAAGGTTGAGAATGTCTGCATGTGCTCTAATGAGTTTCTGTTTTAAGAGTCATTTTTTAAAGTTATTAATTTGGAGTATATTTATTTTAGAGTTCTTAACCCTAATTCCTGTAGTCAACAAAGAATCACAATATCTGGGAAGGCAGAACGACTTCATACTTACCCTCTGTCCAATAGGACCTTTAGGACCTGATATTCCAACAATGCCAGCATCTCCCTCAGGACCCTAGAAACACAATTAAAAAAAAGCCAAAATATGAACATTTAGTACATGAAATAACCTTGTACCAACGTATTAAGAATTGGCTCTTAAAAATGGAACTTGATAGTTAATGAAGTACAGGCTTAAGTATTTTGGAGGAATTGTACTGAGGTCTACAATTCACTTCAAAATACATCAGAAATGGATGGAGAGAGGAGGAGGTATAAATAGATGGGTAGGTACATAGTCAAGCAAGTAGAGTAAAATGTTTGGGTAGAATTTAGGTAATAGGTATATAGGTGTTTACTCATTCTCTCAACTTTATGTTTGAAATTTTTCAAATAAAATGTTTGGGAAAACAGAATGAGAAGAGACAAAAGGTAATTATTCCATAAAATTGCTAGGAAAATATATAGTTACATAAGTCAAAATTAACATATTCAAAACTCAAATATATTACTCTGTACCAACTGAAATTTTGCGATTAAAAAAACAAAAGCTCAAGTCAGAGATTAAATATTGGTATTTCAACATCTGGTTTTTGAACAGATGTTGAACATTGGTATTTCAACATTGGTATTTCAACATAGCCAGAAATGAGCAGAAAATATGTAAACATACTTTGGGGCCTGGGAATCCTTGGAAACCTGTCAAACCTTGAATACCATGTTCTCCCTGCAATGTGAATAGATATGATAACCATTATTGTACGATGTTGGCCTGGTCTGTAGAATAAGTGCTTAGTGAATTTCTGAGTTGTCACCTACAGACTGCCCTTTCATGCCAGGCTCTCCACATGGTCCTTGATCACCTTGTGCTCCTCGGTGACCTCTTTTACCTGGAATTCCAGGTTGACCAGCTAGCCCTTGTTCACCCTACGGACAAAAAAATAAAAGAAAGGTTATCTTGACTTTAGAACCTGTAAACATATTGGCTTTTAAATGAAATCTAAATACTGGCCCATCCTCAGGCATGTGTACAAGGCACTAGAGAAGTCAAAATCTGCATGATCATTCTCCCCACCAATAGTTTCCATATACATAATATTTGATTACAATGAACGAGAAGTGTGGCAGCAGGGAAATAGAATTCCAGAGATTGTGGTCATGACTGTGGAAAGAGGAGGGAAGAGGGGGCCTGCAAAAGTAGGAGGAGGATAGTGGGGCTACAGAGAGAATAGTGAGGGTGTAGGATGTGTGGAGGCGTTTGTATGCGATGGAACTTTTATTTTATTTGAATTGAAATTATTTTGCTGTGTTTTTCTTACAGAGATGATTCAGCTACCTGATATCAGAAACAGAGCAGAATCTCTTGAAGTGTGAACCCTGGTTTTTGCCATGAGTATCTTTTCAATTCCATCATTAAGAAATTTCAATTATCTGTTTCCCAAGATTCCTTTGATACCAGTCCTCTTTATCCCCTAAAAGTTCACTTTTAATACATACTTTATTATCATTATTTTATTTTAAAAAGTCAAGTCCTTTTAAAATTTATTTTTATTTTGTTTTTGAAGTGAGGGTTGCAATAGCTTTTACCATTTCTAAAAATAAACAAGAATCATGTGGAGTTTATAGATAAGGTAATGAAAAATGATGCTTGGTAGACTTTGACCAAAGCTTTAAGATTAGCAAATTATCCTTCACTGTATTGAGATAAAGATACAGCTTTGGGACTTGACAAACTGGATCTTTTTTTTTTTTTTTTGCAGATTCACGCATAAAAGGTAGGGATCTTTCTTATTTATTTTCCTAGGTTTAGCATTTGGTCAGCTATCTTGTATTTCAGTGGAAAGGGATATTCATGGTATAAACATTAACAGAACTCAAACTTTAAACAGTAAGCTGCTGGGTCATCATTTTCAGTTTACCCATATGGGTCAGAATACCTAGAAATTCTTTATAAGTGGAACTCTGAAAATCAAATTAAGAGGTAATAATGATGAGGGTGCCAATGTCTTAATCCTAGTCTTTTATGAAATAGCATTAGCTACGGGACTAGTCTCTTGGTTGTCTGGGTCAAATCTGCACTGAGATATTTTTAAGAGAGGTTTTGTATGGAAAGCCTATTGCCATGTGGCAATACTCCTGGCAATGAATGTTAAGGCAAGACAATTACTATCACTTTGACTTTAAGAAATAATCTGTACTCCTATCAGATTTATTAATTGGTTGGTTAGGTTCAGAAGTAGGGGAACAGGAAGTATAACTGAGAAAGTATGCAACTGGAAGTAAATAAGATTTTTCTGTTTTGGCAGAGAAGGTGGATGACAGAAAGGAAAGAAGAACCAAAATGAGTCAAAGAACATTTTTTAAAGCATCACCAGTCCTGGGTTTATGAGTAGTTTTGGCAAATGACATGCACTGTGGCTATCACGGGAGATGGCTGTGTCAAGGCCACACACTTTCGTTTTTTCCTAATGTGTTTTCATGTTAGCCAAATTTTATTAAAAGCTATCAGTCTTACCATCCTGTGATCTAGCCAGTAAACTCAGGGCCAGGAAGGATGGTCAATACTGCTCATCCATCAGAACAAACATGAAAGTACCTTCGGGCCTAGAACTCCTGGGCTTCCTGGAAGGCCCGATGAACCCTTTGCTCCTTGAGGACCTGGAGACCCAGCCAGTCCCATTCTTCCTGGGCTGCCTCTGACGCCCTAAATAACACAGATAAGAAATGAAGACTGGTGCAGCTCCCAGAAAATCCATCCAGACCCTCAATAAATGAAGGAGGGGTTGGTGTTCTGAAAGCCTACTGTTGATACACTGCCCAGGTTTGGGAGTTATCCTGGGCTTCTTTCCCAAATAAGTGAAATGTTTAAATGATGTTTTGGCTCACCTAAAATCTCTAATTATAGCTAATGTAATGGTCTTGCATTTTTAAAATAAAAATACTGAGGCAGCACAAAGTCCACCTTTGTACTATCCACCAAAGTCAGTATCTTCTAAGTAGCCTAGATGTGAAGTATGTTTGTCACATTCTAACTTTTTGTGTTATACTCCTGTGTGCATGACAACTCTAATGAACATACCCTTAAGAAGAATATTCTTCTTATTGTGGTCATTATTTCTCAATATATACAAATACCAAATCACTACATTGTACACTTGAAACTTACATGATGTTATATTGATTATATCTCAGTAAAAAAGAATATTCTAGTTTTCAATCACACATGACTCCAGAAAATTTGCTTCAAATAGCTTAATTGGGAATAAAGTTAAGTAAGCAAACAGTATTTCCTCAAAGCCAAATCCTAAAACAAAGTTGGTAAACTATGGTTTGCAAGTCAAACCCAATCCATCCCCTCTTTTTGTAGAGCTTGTGAGCGAAGAATAGTTATTACATTTTCACATGTTGAAAAAATCAAAAGAAGAATAATATTTCAAGATGTGGAAATTACACGAAATTAGAGTTTCAGAATCTGTAAATAAAGTTTTATTGGAAAACAGTAATGCTCATTCATTTATGTATTGTCTGTGACTGCTTTGTGCTATAATGTCATTGTGGCAGAGACTAAAAGGCACTCATTGCTTCCCACTACTGCTTGTTGTATTGCAGATTACAGTGATGCAATTATAGCTTGACAGTGTTTTGAGAGGAACATATATTGACTCATTGTGAGATTTTATTATCAGTGCATATCTGTTGTATCAAAACAAGAAAAGAAGAAAACAGTGGGCTTTGAATGTTGTATTTTTAAGGCACAGTGGAATGTGGATTATTTCGTGATCAAATTAGATGTGAAAGCTTTATTTATTATGCAATGACACTATAGTTTTGCTTAAAAAAGTACAATATACATCAACATTATCATACCAAGCACTTGACACAATATTCCCACCTCACAGAAGTGTAACAGTTAGAAAAATTAGGAAACCTAAAACGGAGTATCTTATCACAATAAAAATTCTTCACAAAAATTTGAAAATGAAGTTGCAACTAAAGTTTCTGAGTGGCTCATTTGTTAGTCCAACAAAGTTGCTTATTGATAGATTTAATTAAATCGTGCAGCAAAAATAAACTCGTTTCTTAGCATTTTGGCAAGAACAGTTGCTTAAAATGTCAAGGACACTGGAGCAGCATCAATAGTCAATTGAAAAATAAGGCAAATGCTTTCAAGTGGTTTTCCTTGCCTCTTGATTAATCGACAGATGTTAGTAATACTACTCAGCTGTTTTTGAGGAGTCATTGCTGAGTTTGAAGTGCCTGAAGCATTAACCTGTATGAATAGTTTGTGGAGTGACTATAGGTAAGAATAATTTCAAGTAAGTTAAAACATTAAATCAGTTCAACCTGAAGTGGTATCTGCTAAAATGTGATAAAACTGATGGCAATGGATTAGCAATGGATAAGAGAAAGACTAACTAGACGAATTAACAAAACTTGTGAAAATGTTAAGATATTTAGAGCTATGTTTATTTATTGTATTATTCACTATCAGGTACTCTGAGGAAAATACTTGAATCTAGCATATGTTATCATTGACTCTTGTAAATTTAACCTTCCGTGGTTCTGTGAATTTTTTTTGTCAAAATAGAAACTGAATATCCTGACTTTCTCTAACATGTAGCAGTTTGATGGCTTAGCAGGGATAAAGTTTTATTGAGATTTTTGAGACTATGATTGAAGTTTTTTTGAATGAGAAGAACTGCCCTCAACCTCTATTATGGAATGATAAATGGCTTTAGAAATTAGATTTTGCTACAGACTCATTTAATGCTTATCTATGAATTTAACCAAAAATTGCAGGGCAAAACAATGCTCACATGTGAAACATACTGTGATAAAGTCATTTTGATGACAACTAATGTTTTAATCACAAGTAATGTCAAACAGCTTTATACACTTCTGTGCTGTCAAAAATTAAAACAAGAAGTGAGATCTCCATTTCCACACAAATTTGCGGTGGGTAGATTTTCTGAGCTCAAACACTTTCAGCCTTTGAAAGTGAAAAGCATTTTCACTTTCAAAAGCATTTCTAAAGCATTTTTCAGACCTAGATGCAAGAAATTTCTATATTCAAAATCCATTTAACTGTTCACTTGAGAAGTTCAACCTATAACTTCAATTGGAAATGACTAATGTACAATATAATGACATTCTAAAAGGCAACTACCAAGAGAAGAATCTAACAGAATTTTATAAATTCCTTCCAAGCAATGAATATGCTCAATTAAAATCATATGCTCATGAACTGCAGTATTTGGCAGTACATATCTGTGTGAAAAGAATTTTCAAAGATGAAATATGTAAAACATGCAAAATCTCATTCTAAGTCACATTAACAAATGAAATTTTGATGATAGGAAACTGTAATAAGCTAAATGTTATCCCCCTTGCAAAAGAATTCTGTTTTTCTCATTAGTAGACTTGTATCACAAAAAATTATACTACATTAATATATTTTAAATTTCATAAATAAAAATTTTGTGAAAACTTATTTTCTTTCTTGTTACATAAGTTCTTAAGTAATACCCTTGATTTTGCCTCTTGCCTTGCAAACTCAAAAACAGTTATTAATATTTACAGAAAAGTTTTGCTGACCCCTGTTCTAGGAGGTGATTGCTACTTTCTGAGTTGATTCCTGGGATAATAAATTGGGTCGTGTAATAGTTGTTCCATGCATTCAACAATATTTGTTGAATATCATCTATGTGTAAAGAAGGTATCATGAGAAGCCCTGTGGAGAATACAAATATAAATAAGAGATGATTTTTATTTTTAAGAAGCTTAAAATTAAGTTAACTAGACTGTAACATAAATAGTTATAATAAAGGCAGAAATGTAAAAAAAAATAAAGACCAGATGAGAAAAGAGATATAAATAGTAGAAAGGTTCTGAAGAGGGGAAGTTACCTTTGGTGCTAATTAGAAAAGATATTACTGAGAAGGTAGGGTTAACTGGATCATAAGGTAAAGCTGTTTCCCTTAGTTATAAATGTGGTAGCAGAGAGAACTGACTCCAGATACGCTAGACTCATTTCTGTGGAAGGCCTGCTTGGGAGAATAGGATTCAAAAGGTAAAGCCAATTTTGAATTTAATGCTAAAGCACTTTTCCTCTTTTTAAAAAATGTTTCCTCCAAATTATCACATATCTTTTTATTCTCTTACTAGTGGTAAAAAAATAGTTCAATATATTAAAAAATTACCTTTTCTAAGCAGATTTTCTTCATGATCACAAAACTCACTAAAATAATGAATAAAATCATTTTTTCTATCACTATCACTAGGTGCCATGTACTATACTCAGTGCTTAGGACACAGGCTCACATTCCTTAGCTTGACCTTCAAATCTTTTTTTGTCCCAATCTACATCAACCATTTTATCTCTCACCATTTATCTATATTAGTGGCTCTCAATATTTGTAAGGAACCATTATGAGGGCAAAATCTATATAGGGAGGGAGGAAGGGAGGGGGGCATGACAGAGGGAGGGAGAGGCAAGGGAGAGAGAGAGAGATCCGCATTGTGGACTTAGGATTCAGGTGGTGTGGTTCTTCCACGTTGCTTGCACCTTATCCTAAGTCATTAACCTACGCTAGTTCTTTCCCTTTGCTTCTTGCTATGTGTTTTACATTGATTTGATTTAATTTGGTCTGGGAGCCTTTTGGTTCCATATCTCTGGGATAGATTATCTGGTAGTGTACTTTCCATATGAACTATGAGAACCCTGGAGACATGAGATGGTGCCATTGTAGAGCTCATCAATACAAATGAAAGCAAATCCAGTCATAGTCATTTGAGACTGTGGGATACAGAATTTCAAAGATGTTCAGGGAAGGGACTTCCCTGGCGGTCCAGTGGTTAAGACTTCACCTTCCAATGCAGGGGGTGTGGGTTCGATCCCTGGTCGGGGAGCTAAGATCCCACATGCCTCAGGGCCAATAAACCAAAACATAAAACAGAAGCAGTATTGTAACAAATTCAATAAAAACTTAAAAAAATGTTCAGGAAAGATATAAGTGTTATACCAATGGCCAGGATTCTAATGGGAATATGACTATAGGAAAGGCAAGTTTTAAAAACAAAATTCAGATGAATAGTGCCCTTCCCAATAAAAACAAAAAGAGGTTGAAAAACCTGAAGAAACCAGTGGCCTAAAGAGAAAGCAGATTTTACAAGGTCATAAATAAAAGACGGAAGGAAGGACATGTAAGCCAGGAAGAAAACAAATAGACCAACAAAGTCGCTCCAGAATTAAACTAGGTGAAAGTTTATAAAGTACGAATGAGTGTAGAATTTAAAAAAGTAATGGGTTGTCTTTCAAGACTGAGCGTATCCTGTGTCTGGCTGTATTAGACAACTAGTGATCCCAATTGGAGAGGAGATGTATCACGTGAAAGATCACCCTAGATGACTTTAGGACACCTCAGCATTCCGGAGTTCTAAAAGAGTACCACTTTACCTCACTTTACTTGTAAGTTTAGGTATTTTTAAAAATCTTTATTCTCCAACAGAAAAAAAATGTATCTTTTGGGCGATGCATGAACAATGGACATGCAAAGACTGCTGAACATTCCTGAGGTCAATAAGTATTTTTAGTGAGAATAATAAAGACCATATGACTAGTCCTTAGGGTTAACTGTACACGAGAAACTTCATTTTACTTGCAGCGCTATCAGACATTGTAACACAGCACGATAAATATGTTCCAAATCATTTACTGTTCACATTGGTTTCTTAGAGAGAAATTTGAGGAAAGTAGCAGAGTGTTCTGTACAAAGTTCCAAGCAATGTTTCATACAAGTAGAGAACAAACATTTCTTATTATGAATATACAGATGGATGAGTAATTCTGCTTTCAAGAGAAACAGATGCTAATCCCTAGGAATTCTTTCCAGTGTTTTCTAAATGATTTGTCTAAAACCAATCAGCAAAGCGTAAGTCACTGCGAGCAAATTTTAAAAAGTAAATAAAATCAGAATTACCATTAATTTGTTCAGAGATGCTAAGACCAATCAATAGTTTACCTGAGTCTTAAAAAAGTTAGTAAAATCATAAGAGTACATGATGTCTCATGGCCAAAAACTTTCATTATCCTCAGATAGAAGGCAGTCTCCCTGCTGAAACTGGTTTTGACTCTGTAAGAAAGTGTCAGTTTTCACAGGACTGAAGCTGATGGCTGCTTAAGCCTTGGGTTTCTAAGGAAACAAGTACTTGGATCAGTAATGACAATAATGTCAACCACAACGACAAGAGTTACTTTTTATTGCTTACTTTTTATTGCGTGTCTTCTATGTATAAGAAACTGTAATGGCAATATGGTTGTGTTGTTTTATTTAATCTGATGTCAGTTAAGGAAAGAAAAGGAAGTTGCTTTCCACTTTGACTTCCCTGTGCAGAAAGGAAGGAATAGTTTTAAGTCTGCCTTCATCCTGGAACTAAATGGAAAGATCTGGTAAGGAAAATGGGGCTAACTACACATATTAGAGGACAGACACAGAGACAAATTTGGAAACAATGATGACTGGTTTGCATTTAATAGTGAAACATACCAAAGAGAACGTTATGCTGTTTGTTATTCCCCAGGCCCCTTGGTGTAGCTGTCTTATTCTCATTAGAATTAAAATAATATTAAGAAATAGAATGTTCTAAATAAAGGCAACAATAGAAATCCACATTTTAAAGAGGATTAGCAAAGGAATACTATCTTTAAAGTTTTAAGTAAAATGAAAGTTTTTAATGTGAATTTCACTGATTTTTTCAATAGTAGATAAATTTAAAACTACACTGAACTTAAATTAGTTGATGTTTTAATCTAAAATAAAATTACTAGGAAAACAGTTTTTTCCTTTCCCTACAGCCAAGCACCTTCCTCTGTGCTCATAGCTTATGTTTATATAGTTACTTGCTGTATGAGAAAATAGTAATTAAAACTAATTTACTTTCTGTAGTATAAAAAATAAATGCGACGACCTAATTTTTTTTGCATAATATTAGGCAACGTAAGTACAGTATTTTTAAAGCCAGCAAACCAGTGGATTATAAAAGTAATACTTTGCTTCCTTTACTCCAAGCAACTAAAAACACTCTGTTTAAGTAGGAATTTCTCATTTTATTTGGCTTACTAAATATATCCCTCCTAGGAAAGAATTGGCTATTTAAAAATATGTGGGGTAGTAATTATTAGGTGATTATATGCAAGGCTACATTATAATAAATACTGTAGCATTCATAACATTTCCCTGTAGGGGCAATCATAAATAATGTGGCCAAAATGTTAGAAATAAGATTTATGAATGAGCTGTATACCAAACTTAGGAGGTAACTTTAGCTTTGAATCACTAAACATGTTAATGCCTATGGAACTTGGAGTGGGATTGAATTGAGGCAAGTCTTAAGGTATGAAGGTAGGTCTGCTTGACTCAAGTCCATTCCCAAGAGCATACACAACTAACTCTTGTTCAGTTTCAATGGATACAGGCATTTCAACATTGTAATACCTCATAGAAATTACTCATTTTCATAGAACAATTGGTCGTTTATCATTCTTGCAAAATGGACAGTTTCAAATGCCACTATAATATTGGACAAAATAAGTGTAGCCTATGAAATCTCCTTTACCCAGGCCTCAGCCTATAATCACGGGACTAACAGGGAGTGAAGGACGATATTTCATCTATTCTTTGACTCTAAGCATGACTGGGCATTCATACCACCATGAAGAAATGAATGTCCATCCTTTTTTCAAAAATAACAAATCCGTACCCATACTATCTTGCTTGATCCTCGGCTAATCCTATTATCATGCCAAACTTTTTCCTGCCTACAGGTCTTTTCATTTTGGGTTTTTCACATGGCAAGTTCTTCCCTCATTCTTAAATACTTGGGTCAGTCTTACCTTCAGTCCTTAGCTCAAGTGTAAGCCTTCTCAGTGAGGCTGCTATAGTCTATTCCATCTATAAGCTATTTCGCATTACACTTTATCTCAAAATCTATTTCCCATTATGCTTTCTTTCATAGCACTTCCACAATTTAGAATTACTTGATTTGTTTATAGACTACTACCCAATTATTAGGTTGATTCATATTAAATTGTGACTTTTTTTAACATCAAAAATGGTCAAATGTCAGCAATTTCCTGCTGTTGCACGTATATTCCATGAGGGCTTTTCTTCGCCCATCTTGTTCACTGCTGTCTTCCCTAACTCCGGGCTCATATTGTAACTGAGCAGGACTCTATGGGGCCTTCCCGGGACAGACCCATCCCCCATAGCCTCTGCTTTAGCTCCCCTCTGAAGCATCTAGATTATAGTATCTGATGCACATTTCCTGAGTTGCTTTACAGATACTAAAACCCCCACTAAATGGAAGAAATTAACTACTTGATGACCATGAGCACATAGCCCCCAGTCCCACGGGTGCCTAAGCATTGATAATGTTAACCCCTCTGACACACCACCCTGTAACCTCACCATCAACCAGAGAATTTTTTATGAGCTAATCACATATCCTGTGACACCCCTCCCTCACCTCGCCTTTAAAAATGCTTTGCTGAAACCCATCCGGGAGTTTGGGCTTTTTGAGCACTAGCTGACCAGGACTCCTTGTATGGTGCCTTACAATAAATGTTGCACTTTCCTTCACCACAACGTGGTGTCAGTAGATTGGCTTTACTGTGTGCAGGCTAGTGGATCCAAGTTTCATTCAATAACACTGTTACGTACTAAACAAATATTTGTTCACTGAATGTTAGACTAGCCATGAAAATTATTATGAAAAGATAGTAACTCAATAAGTGCATGCACCGTACTAAGCACTTCACATACAAGATCTCATTTGGTTCTCATAAAAACCATATGAATTAGATATTATGTACTAATTTTATAGATGATTCTTAAGATAAGTAGCGAACACATCTTAATTTTAAACTCAGGTTCCCAAAGTCATAGTTATTATGCAAAGGACATTTATTCTTCAGATATTTATTGAGCTTCTTCTAAATGGGACTGACACTATGCTACGTGCTAGGGATACAAAGACAAATAAAACAGAATCCACGTTCTATAGAAGTTTACAAATGCCTGGGGGAGAAAGACATGAAGATCAGTAATTAGAACCCATATGAGCCATGCTCTGATGGAATCAATGTACAGAGTGTACAGAAGTTCAAGCAGGCATGCTTAACTTTGACTGGAGAGTCCAAGGAAGAGAGAACAGTTCAATGAGTCCTGAAAGATAAAGAAGTTGTTCCTCCTAGGGAAAGACGGAAGAGTCTTCCAAGCAGAGGGAATAAATTACACGTACAAAGCCATGAAAGTGAGGGAAATACACAGAATTTGGGGCAATGTCTAAGAAATTAAGCATACTTGAAAAAAGTATAGCACAGTGGTTAAAAGTATAGCACAGTGGTTAGATTCAGGCTCTGAATCTAGATTGTGTGATTCTGAATTCTGGCTCTATTATTTGTTGTCTGTGTGACCTTGGGCGAGTTACTGTGAGTCTCAGGTTCCTTTTCTGTAAACTGAAGATAATAGCTATACCTATGTCATGGTGAGAATTAAACAACATCATATATATTCAGCACCTGGAGTAGTGCATGGCACATATTATTAAAAAAAATTTTTTTTGCACGTTTTAACATCTTTATTGGAGTATAATTGCTATACAATGTTGTGTTAGTTTCTGCTTTATAACAAAGTGAATCAGCTGTATGCATACATATATCCCCATATCCCCCCCCTCTTGTGTCTCCCTCCCACCCTCCCTATCCCACCCCTCTAGGTGGTCACAAAGCACGGAGCTGATCTCCCCGTCCTGGCACGTATTATTTAATAATTGTTTAATAACTGTTAGACTAAAATACACAGCACATGTGAATAGCAAGGTAGAATGTAAGACTGGAAATGTAAACAGGCCAGATCCTAAAGGAACAATATTCCACAAAGAGTATGAACTTTACTGGATTCGGAGTCACTGAAGCGGCAACTAGGAAGGTTACTTCCTTTAGCGAACCTTTCATTTTGTTGCTAATAAGCAGCCAGACAGGCTGAGTTCTGTCTGCTCTGGAACAGTTCCTAATGAGCAGTAAACGGGCCAAAACAAGCAGAGGGTGGAGAAGAGAGAGAAAGCAATCAGGATAAACCCTAACTGGATAATCAACCCCTTAATAATCAAGAGGTGACAGGATTTGATGAATGTGGATCTGGCTGATGCCGGTATGTTTCTTCCTCCAAAATACTAAGAAATACACCTTCCTGGAAACAGAAGTTTCTTTAGGGTGACCAGCTCATAAACTAGAGAACACACAACGCAGAGGGGTGCCAGGGCTGCTGGTGTTCCTAACAGAGGCTTCTACAGTGGTCCTGCTACTCTATGCTTGGATCATGAGTGGGCTGATGAAGTGTGTTTTTCCTTCTTAGACTGGACACAATTCACAAGTGGAAAATGCAAGAATTTCAACGTTCTTTTAGGACAAGCATCTCATTTTACACAACACTTAAGCCTGCGTTCACCTGAGAAAGTGCACAGTCAAGACTGAAAGGCCTTGGGCTTCCCTGGTGGCGCAGTGGTTGAGAGTCCGCCTGCCGATGCAGGGGACGCGGGTTCGTGCCCCAGTCCGGGAGGATCCCACATGCCGCGGAGCGGCTGGGCCCGTGAGCCATGGCCGCTGAGCCTGGCGCGTCTGGAGCCTGTGCTCCGCAACGGGAGAGGCCACAACAGTGAGAGGCCTGCGTACCGCAAAAAAAAAAAAAAAAAAAAAAAAAAAAAAAAAAAAAGGATTGAAAGGCCTTGATTTGTCCTAAGTCAAGCTGTTAGTTTTGTTTCTTTCCCTTTTTTCCAATAACCAATTTTATAGTTGCAGCAGTGAAAAATAAAAAAAATGGGTAAGGCTTCATTTTGATGACAAATAGATTTATGATCTTTGCAGGGAAAAGTTGTTTTCCTTTTTCATAAATGAAAACAGCATGGTAGACTCATTTACTACAGATGTGCTAAGTTGCCTAGTCTCAAAACACTCATTTATACAGAAGGAAATTCACACAGTCAACTGTGAGCCTCCCCAATACTATCCTTCAGTTATAGTCACATGACTTTAAAAAAACACTGAAACTGCAGTGTGAATGTGCCAGGAATACTTTAACTCCTTTGGCCACATCAAAAAAAAGAAAGAACATTGTTTAGGAAAATCAGGCAGTTGCATAATGCTAGAAATCCCAGAATAAATATTTTTCTCAGTGGAAAAATCCAGCAGTCTTTAAAGGTAAGCCAAAAAGCACCATGGTGCCATGATTTGAAAAAAAGAAAAAACAACAACAAAAAAAAAGACCAATGGAAAGATGTCCTTATCCTTGTTGAAAATATTCCAGGGAATTTGCTAGTATTACTTTCTCTTAGGCAATTTTTCTATTACCATAGTAGGTTTCAGAAATAATTATCTTAGAAATCACTTTTCCCAATGACCAGTTTAGCCACTGTACCTAATTTCACTGAACAGACTTGTCCCTTATAAAGCATTATAACTAATTTCATATCAGATGTTCTACAGGGAGCAGAAACATTTGTGGAAAGTATTTCTGTATTCATAAATACCAATATCATGTGTAAACCTCGGGGTTGAAAGGGGATTCTTCAAGGGAAAGTTATTTTGTTTTTATTTCAATGGTTACAAAATACTTCAATACTTATGACATCCTGATTTCTAAGTATGCATGTAAATCTTTTCTAACATTCTTTGAAAATGCTAAAAAGTAGGAGACAGTGAGTTACGATCTGATACCTAATTGCTTACTAATGGAAATACCAGATGCCACTCAACTTCATGGCCCTGTGAGGTATATTGCAGCAGTATTCAACATTATTGTAATTCATTTCAATTTTTTCACCACAGAATTCAATGAGCTTTTTATACTAGTCATATATAAAGGGATATGTGGCTCAGAATCTGTTTTTTTTAATGACCTCCAATTAGAAGTAGAATAACTTACTAAGTGGAGTTAGAATATGCATGTTTTGTTATCTGACCAATTCATACTCAGATTCTTTTTTCCCTTGATTTTAAGTCTTCAGTCTCTCCATCTCTACTAAGTCCCTCTAGCATTTAAATATGGTTAAGGCTCGCTCATTTAAAAATAACTTTCTACCTTAGCCTCAGTTTCTTCTCCAGTTATTGCCCTACCTTCTCCTTCAGAGCCAACTTTCTCCATTGGATTGTCTGCATATCTTGATTTCCTCATACCCTCTCACTCCTCAAGCACTCCAATCCTGTTTCAGACCCCACTAATCAAATCAAATACTCACTTGCTAAAGTTACCAATGACCTCCATATACTAAAATACAATGATGATAATTTTATCTTGTTAGATTTCTGTATTAGGTGTGTGTGTGTGTAGAAACCAATTAAGCAAAAAATTTACTGAAAAGATATTGAGTAGCTCATATAATCACAGATAAATCTAGAAAACCAGGTTTGGAAAATGGGTAGAATTAAAAGAAGACTAGGCAGCCAGAATTTAGACACTGTAGTGACCACCGGACCAGCTGCTGGACATTGACCGCAGTCATCCTTGGACACTGAGTGCCACTAAAAGTTACTGCAACTGCCACCAGAACGGAATCTCCATTATCGCTACTTCTGTCTTACTAAATCTGCAATGGAAGGTGTGGGTGAATATAACTGATTTCTTAGGCCTGGGTCATAGGCCTACATTCTTGTTTCAAAGAGGGAGTGGAAGGTAAGAGTCTAGACTTTTTGACTTCAGTAGTAGAAGGTGGCTTGCCATCAAGACTCAAAAAAGAAAGGAAACATAAAAATTTCTGAACATAAAAATGGGGTCAAGATGCTGAGTAGCCAAAAAACAAAACCAAAAACAGAATAAAACACATGTCCAACAAACTCTCTCATGATGATTAGACACAGTCGATGACTTTCTCCTTGATATATTCTTAAGCTCCCATGACATTACATTCTTTTTCTCCTATCTATTATGGCGACTCCGTCTCAGACTCCTTTGTCATCTCCTCTTCCTTCTTTACCTGACTTCTAAATATTAGAATTCCTCACCACTTGGTTCTGGACCTTCTTTCCACTGTTTATCTAATATTTGTGTGTGTTTTTCTTCATTTGCTCCCTATGTCCATTCACTGCCCCTTCTCTATGTTGCTATTTGTATTGAGTCTTCTGATCCATGAACATAGTGTATACACCATTTAATATTTGGGTCTTCTTTAATTTCTGTCAGCAATGTTTTACAGTTTTCAGTATCAATTTTGCACATTTTTGGGGGGTCAGATTATCCCATTTTGATACTACAGTAAGTACTGCTTTTTAAATGTCAATTTCTGATTGTTCGTTGAGTATAGAGAAATATAACTTATTTTTTTTTTTTTTTTTTTGGTACGCGGGCCTCTCACTGTTGTGGCCTCTCCCGTTGCAGAGCACAGGCTCCGGACGCGCAGGCTTAGCGGCCATGGCTCACGGGCTCAGCTGCTCCGCGGCATGTGGGATCTTCCCGGACCGGGGCACGAACCCATGTCCCCTGCATCGGCAGGCGGACTCTCAACCACTGCCGCCAGGGAAGCCCCTACAATTCATTTTTGTATATTGATATTGTATCCTGCAATCTTGCTAAATTCAATTATTAGTGGGGTTTTTTTTGGTAGATTCTGAAGGATTTTCTACATAGATGATCGTGTTGTCTGTGAATAAAGACAGTTTTATTTCTTCCATTCCAATCTGGGCGGTTTTTATTTCTTTTTCTTTTACTGACTAGAACCATTAGTAGAAGCTCCAGTACAGTGCTGAATGTATCATATAAATGTAAGGGGATAATAAAGATATCTGCTGGCATATGAGGCCTTGGAAGGTTTATCTCACAAACACCTACATTGAAAATACTTTTTGGAGGAAGTACTCAAATAATAATAAAAATAAATTCAGGAGGTTCTATAAGGAATACTGAAAGTAATAGTGACTAAATAGCTTAATTAAGTTTACTACTATGTTAAAAAAAGAAACAAAGGAAATAAAAAGAGAAAGTAGGTCAGAATGGCCATCATCAAAAAATCTACAAACAACAAATGCTGGAGAGGGTGTGGAGAAAATGGAACCTTCCTACACTGTTGGTGGGAATGTAAATTGGTATAGCCACTATGGAGAACAATTTGGAGGTTCCTTAAAAAACTAAAAATAGAACTACCATATGATCCAGCAATCCCACTCCTGGGCATATATCTGGAGAAAACCATAATTCAAAAAGATACATGCACCCTAACGTTCACTGCAGCACTATTTACAATAGCCAGGACATAGAAGCAACCTAAATGTGCAGCAACAGATGAATGGATAAAGAAGATGTGGCACATGTATACAATGGAATATTACTCAGCCATAAAAAACAACGAAATACTGCCATTTGCAGCAACATGGATGGACCGAGAGATTGTAATACTGAGTGAAGTAAGTCAGACAGAGAAAGACAAATACCATATGATATCGCTTATATGTGGAATCTAAAGAAAGGGTACAAATGAACTTATCTACAAAACAGAAACAGAGTTACACACGTAGAAGAAAAACTTATGGTTACCAGTGGGAAAGGGGGGAGGGATAAATTGGGAGATGGGGACTGACATATACACATTACTATATATAAAACAAATAACTAATAAGGACCTATTATATAGCATAGGGAACTCTACTTAATACTTGTAACAGCCTATATGGGAAAAGAATCTAAAAAAGAATGGATATATGTATATGTATAAATGATTCACTTTCCTGTACACCTGAAACTAACACAACATTGTAAATCAATTATACTCCAATAAAAAATTTTTTTTTTTTTTTGCAGTACGCGGGCCTCTCACTGTTGTGGCCTCTCCCATTGTGGAGCACAGGCTCCGGGCACGCAGGCTCAGCGGCCATGGCTCACGGGCCCAGATGCTCCGCGGCACTTGGGATCCTCCCGGACCGGGTCATGAACCCGTGTCCCCTGCATCGGCAGGTGGACTCTCAACCACGGTGCCACCAGGGAAGCCCCACCAATACAAATTTTTTTAAAAATCAGAATAAGTTAAAAAAAAGAGAATGTAAATGCATGAGAATTATAAGTCAAGATGCAAGGTAATATCAAAAAATGATGAAGGGAAAGAGTGGTTTATAGAAACAAAAGGACATGAGAACAAACACAAGTACTTGTCTTGTTAGAGGGAAGATACAGTTACTGATTTAAACAAATCACTAGAGTTAAACAAGGACATATTTGGTTCTTAAATTTGGGGCAGCTGCCACAAGAACATCAACTGAAAGAGAATAGGTAACTTTTAAACCTGCAGAAGAGAATTCAATCTATCCAATGGAAATCAGAAAATAAGAAAAAATAAACAAAAACCCCCAAAGATAGTATAGGACAAGGAAAATACAGAATTAACATGGCAAAATATTCTTAATAGAGGAATTTTAGATGCATTCTCTCTAAGATTTCAAGCAGTAGAAGGAGGTCTGCTATTACTGCTACTGTTAAAGATAGTATTGAGGGTCCCTATCCACCTATGTGGAAAGAAAAAAAATGAGTTTAAGAAAAGAGTTAAAGCTGCCATTGTTTGAAGATATTACCTACCTAAAAATCCAATAGGATCACAATAGCAAATTATTAGAAATAAAAAAATCCAGTTGTATAGAATGTAATCTAAATCAGTAATATTTAAGTAAGTAATAAGTAACTAGAAAATAAAAAATGAGAATACATAAGGCCTTTATTGAGGGGCCATATTGCATATTGATAAGAACAAAGAATATGGAGTTAGACTGCCTTTGTAGCTATGTGACTGAAAGTGACAATTTTTTTTGTATAAAATAAGGATGATAATTGTATCTATAATATTGTAAAGATTAAATGAGTTAATACAGTAAAACATTTATCATGGTACCTGGCACATACTAAGTATTATATAACTTTTTACCATTATTATTATGGAGAAAATCTATTATAAGATCTTATATTGATAAGATGACAAGAATATTTTATCTCAGATAATTAAAAGGTTAAGATATTAATTTTCCCCAAATAAATCTAAGGCAAACCCAGTGATAATTCAAGTTTATGTTCTGTTTTTAAAGAAACTCAAATCTAACCTCAAATATATGTGGTAGAAGTGTAAAGAAGGGGCCTTGCCCTACTAAATCTGGGGACATAAGACAAAGCCATAGTAATAAAAACGATGTGATAATACAAACAGACCAGAGATCAGCCAACTTGTTCTGTAAAAAGGCTGGATAGTAGATATTTTAGCCCATGTGGGCCACTGGTCTCTGTTGCAACTACTCAACTCTGTCATGTAGTGCAAAAGCAGCTATCTGTAAACAAATGACCGTGGCTGTGTGCCAATAAATTTATGAATACTGAAATCTGAATTTCATGTAATTTTCATGTGCCACAATACAATATTCTTTTTATTTTTTTCTACCATTAAAAATGTAAAAAACCATTTAGCTCACTGGCCATAGGAAAATAGGCTGATTTGGTTTACCAGGTGTAGTTTTTTGACACAGGGAACAGATTGCTGATGTACACCATGTATAGAGAGAACTTAAATAGTGTTGCCTGGATATTTTCTGTTTGCCTTTTGAGATCTGCCCTTTTCCAGCCTGATCTGTGACCCAGCAGGTTCCCTTACTGGTGAGTGACATACCAAGGGCACGTGGATGGGAGGGAGCCCCCCCCTTGGTGAAGGCAGTAAGGGAATGCATTGTTGGTAGTGAATTTTTTTGGGGGGTGTGTGGTATTTTTTTTTAATTGGGGTATAGTTGCTTTACAATGTTGTGTCAGTTTCTGCTGTACAGCAAAGTGAATCAGCCATATGTATACATATATCCCCTCTTTTTTTTAAATTTTTTATTTTTTGCGGTACGCGGGCCTCTCACCGCTGTGGCCTCTCCCGTTGCAGAGCACAGGCTCTGGACACGCAGGCTCAGCGGCCATGGCTCACGGGCCCAGCCGCTCCGCGGCATGTGGGATCTTCCCAGACCGGGGCACAAACCTGTGTCCCCTGCATCGGCAGGCGGACTCTCAACCACTGCGCCACCAGGGAAGCCCTATCCCCTCTTTTTTTGGATTTCCTTCACTTTAGGTCACCACAGAGCACTGAGTAGAGTTTCCTGTGCTATACAGCAGGTTCTCATTAGGATGAACTGGGAGATTGGGACTGACATATATACACTAATATGTATAAGGTAGTGAATTTTTAAAATAATTTTTAAAATTGCTTTTGTTTTCACCATCACAGACTAGCAATTCTAAACCATGTCAGTGACAAAATAGGCCTCCCTGCCAGGGCAGATTGTTCCTATTATCACTCTTACTTGGTTGAGTTTGGCTAACGGGGTGTACTGTTAGGGGACTGGAAGACAGGAGGAGACTGAAATACTTATTCCCCTGGCTCTCCCTTTGCTGAGTTGCAGTGGATTGGCTGAATCCTTCTATTGAAGGTCTCAACTCCTGCTAAATGGCTCTCTCCTGTGGCAATAACTACTTTCTCTATAATTTTGTTCCCCTTTCCTTTGTCTCTTCAGGCCTATGGGTTGTAATGATGTGCCATTGTTGCTATCCCTCGGGTGCTTCAGCATCTCTTCTTGGTTTTCCTTAGCCCTGCTCACATTTTTGTAAGTAGTCCCTTTATTAAACCTTCCTCAGTTGCCCCACAGTTTTTAGCTAGACTGTGATATGTAATTGGTAATAAGAGTGAAGTCAGGAAACTAACCCCACAAATGGGATTCTGAGATTGGTTTGCTCATAATCAAGGAATGCTCAGATAACTTCCTTGTTGCGGATAAACGGACACTACTAATCCGTGGTATGCAGTGGCATCATGATTATTCAGATTAGCACTGGCCATGACATTAGATTAAGTGCTGCTGGAGGGCAAAGTGTCAGAAGATCATGTGGCCTTGGCATGTATTCAGTATGGTGAACATAGTGACTATAAAGACTGCGTGATCAGAGGGCAGTCTCTTGAGTGATCTAGAGAGAATACAGAGAAAGGGACAAAATAAAGGTCTTGCACGCTCAACTTAGAACATAATGAAAAATCAGAAAATCCCCACGGCAGCTTGAAGGAGTCTTTCATCTCCTATAGTCCAAGGCAGATGTGGCTGAGGACCCAAACTACTGTAAGATTTGCAGAATGTGTATACAAATACATCTTCAACTAACCAGACATCTTATGCTAAATGAGGGCACTGGGTGGATAAAGAGTAGAACTCCAAGACAAGGGATGGGGATATTTGAGCAGATATGGGCAAGACTAAGAACTGTGAAGCTCAACTCCCTCTTAGTCTTCCTTGCTTGTGGAGATAGCCACCTGCTCAAGCATCTGGGAGCACCATTAATAGTCCGATGGATTGGCAATTTGAAGCCTTGACTCAACTACGGCCTACAGTTAATGAGGTTGAACGCTATAACTCCCCTAGAATACTGCGTAGGAAGGGGTTCAAATGCTCAGGAAGATAGAAGTGTGGAGACAGATTTATCACGTGCAATCTGATCAACCACCCTCTAACCATGGCCCCTGAAAGGGATCAAAGAACACTCCTTACCAAGGTGTTAAGAAATGTCATAAGGATAAAGTTCCCTTATTTAAATAGGAATATTGGACTCTGAGTGGTAGATTCTAGGTGACAGTGCTTTACTATCAGAGAAAAGGTAGAAGCAATTATCACACTAAGCCATAAGATGTTTTGACTAGATGTTTTGACCTGCAGAGATCTGTGCTGATGGTGAGTTGATCAAAGACCCATAGGAATTACATATACCATATGCTAATATATTGATGTATAGGTAGAAAAATTCTAGGTCTGATGGGTATAATCCTAATTAAAGTCACCGTACTTGGGATTCATGGCCTCTCGCTCAGGTCCCAGACTCAAGCCAGTTCCTACATCAGAATCCCTTGACTGAGGGGGAGGCAGTTCTCTTTGAGGAAGAACCCTGCAATGTGGTCATAGGTGTACACAGTGACTTCTGCCCTAAGCCTTCTGCAGAGGGACATGTGGTCATTTACCAGGTGACTGAACACTGGGGAAACAGAAACTCTCAGCCTTTCTGGGGGCTGTTAGATATTGGATTTGAACTGATAATAAATGCTGGAAATCCAAAATATCATCACGGCACTCTGGTCAGAGTGTAAGTTGATGAAGGCCAAGGGATAAATAGTGATAAATGCAGATTTGGCTCAATTTTTTTTCCCAAGTGGGTCCAGTAGGACTGTGAGCCCAGTTTTTGTTTTTGTATTTTCTCCAATCTCAGAGAATAGTAACAATCCCTCACTTATAAAGTAAATGCTACTGTGGTAGGAAGGGAAGAGACATGTGGAAGCCCCTGCAACTATCTCTTCCTGCCCCCTTCCCCACAATGTATACCTAAGGTAATACCATACCCCTGTAGAAAACTGTTCATATTAACCACCACATCCCTGTGGAAAATTGTATATACTACGGCCAAAAGACCTGAAAGATGCAAAAGCAGTGATCCTACCATATCCCATATCCATTTTACTCATCTGTTCGGTGCACACACCAGATAACTCCAAGACTTAAACTTACAAACTCAATTGTGTGTTGATGCCAATCACAGCTGCAGTTTCTGATATGGTGTCTTTACTAAACAGTACAGCAATTAGCAACAGCAGTTACTGACCTAGTAAAAATACTTCCTACTAACATTCCTATCAGTGAAGATGATCAGAGGCAGTTTGCTTGCCTTCACAAGGCAGAAAGAGCTGTATCACTTCAATGCCTTATCTCAGTGCTGTGTCAGCTCAATTCTCCTCTCTGTCATAAAATAGACCAGAGTGATATCTTTATAGTCTTGACATCTCACAAAATATCAGGCAGGTCCATTAAACGGAGGCCACTATGCTAACTGGACCTGGAGAGTGGAAGAGAACAAGCACCCTAAAGATACACCAGAGGATAGGATTCAAAAGTTCATGGGACTGCTAAATGGAAGAAGTTCCTAGGGGTAGTGGTTTGGGGGTATATCAGGATATCCTCTCTAAAGTAGAGACAAGTTGTTGCACTTTGCATTGCTCATCACAATAAAAGAGGCACAATGCTTGGTGAGCCTCTCTGGACTTTGGAGTCAATCTATACCACCTTTGGGTATGCTGCTACAACCCATTTACCCACTTACTGGGTAGCCTGTAAAGTTGCTAGGTTTTTATTGCAGTCAAATATATATAACATAAACTTACCATTTTAACCATTTTTAGATGTATAGTTCAGTGGCATTAAGTACATTCACATTGTTGTGCCACCATCACCACCATCCATCTCCAGAAATTTTTTTTTTTTTTTTTTTTGCAGTACGCGGGCCTCTCACTGTTGCGGCCTCTCCCATTGCGGAGCACAGGCTCCGGACGCGCAGGCTCAGCGGTCATAGCTCACGGGCCCAGCCGCTCCACGGCATGTGAGATCTTCCCGGACCAGGGCACGAACCCGCGTCCCCTGCATCAGCAGGCGGACTCCCAACCACTGCGCCACCAGGGAAGCCCCAGAAATTTTTATGTTCCAAACTGAAACTCTGTACCCATTAAACAATAACTTCTCCAAATCCTCCTCCTCCCAGTCTCTGGCAACCTCCATTCTATTTTCTGTCTATGCATTTGACCACTCTAGGTACCTCATATAAGTAGAATCATATACTATTTGTACTTTTGTGTCTGGCTTAGTTCACTTAGCATGTCTCCAAGGTTTATCCATGTGGTAACGTGTGTCAGAATTTCCTTCCTTTTTAAGACTGAATAATATTCCACTGTATGTATATACCACATTTGGTTTATCTGTTTCACTGCTGACAGCCACGTGGGTTGTTTCCACCTACTGGTTACTGTGAATGATGTTGTTATGAACATTTGGAAAATTTTTGTTCAAGTTTCTGCTTTCATTTCTTTTGGATATACACCCAGGAGGCGAGTTGCTGGATCATACGGTAATTCTGTATTTAATTTTTCAAGACCTGTCATACTGTTTTCCACAGCGGCTGCATCATCTTACATTCCCATTAGCAATACACAGGGTGCCAGTTTCTTCACACACTTACCAACACTTGTAATTTTCTGTCTCTCTTTCAATTTTTTATTTTTTTGGATGATAGCCACCCTAGCAGTTGTAAAAGTGGTATCTAATTGTGGTTTTGATTTGCATTTTCCTAATGATTAGTGATGCTGGGCACCTTTCCATGTGATTATCGGTCACTCGTGTATCTTCTCTGGAGAAAGTCCAGTTCTTTGCCAGCTTGCTGGTTTTGGGTGGCCCCCGACGAAAATGCTCGGCAGCAGATTCAGGATGCTGTGTAAGCTACCTTGCTATGACTAAGCAGATCCAATAATATCAGAAGGGTCTGTGGCTGGTAGAGATGCTATATGGACCCTTTGATAACCCCCACAAGAGAATCACAGCTTATACCCATAAGGATTTGGACATAAGCAATGCCTTCTTTGTCAAATGTAATTTCCCATTTGGAAAGCAGTTCTGGGCTTGCTGTGGTTGAAGCTGAATAACCGACCCTGAGACATCAAATGACTATGTGTCCTGAACTGACCATTATGATCTGAGTGATATTTGATCCACTAAATCATAAAATTGGCTGGGCACAGCAGCGTTCACTCCTAAATGGAAATGGTGTATATCGAGACTGGGTCCTAACAGGTCCAGAAATCACAAACAAAATATGCAAGCAAGCAACTGAGACTTCCATGATACTTGTTCTACTGCTTTACCACTGCTCCTTCAGCCTTCCTAGAGAATTCCCCTTACCAGTTAGTAGAGGAGAAAAAAGTTCAGGCCTGATTTATGGATAGATCTGCCTTGAATGTCAACATCTGCTAGAAGTGGATTGCTGCTGCATTTAAGCCTGAAAGATATCAGTGAAGGAGACTCTTCCCAGTGGGCAGAACTTGGGGCAATCTGTATACACAGGCAATCCACATAGCCATGTTTGGTTGTTTGCAACCAAAGAGCCCTTTTGATATAACCCAGAGTTCTAACTGGGTCTTGGAATAGCCCTGAGTGTGCAAATGGCTTCAGCATCTGGCTTTAAGTCCTCTTCATTCTTTTTTATTCTATGTGGAACCAGTGATTTGGTTTTATGCATGAGCCTTCACCCACACAGCCAATCAAAACCGTGTGGCAGATTCTAGAATGCAACTTAGACAGAATTAAAATGAAATCAGTATCTTATTTGCATCTACCATTTTCTGTATTGGCTTTCTCTTAGCCATTATATTACTGTCCTTTAAGTATTACCCCATTAAAGAAGGATGTAGAGTTGTTAGAAAATGTCTGTTTTCTTTCTGGAACTAGCAGCAGATAACAATCACTTGCCACATTGCTGTTTTTATGTAAGAGAAAATGGTTCATATTTCTTTAGTCTGAATCAATGTTTTCCTTTTATTTTCCAATTTTCAGTCCTTTCCAGGAAGACCTTCAGGTGTCACATACTGCCAGAAAGAAGTTGTTTGCCACAATGAAGTATTAAGTGACTTGGTGTAAAAAATGTGGATGACTTTGACCTGTCACTAGTGTCTGATGAATATCTTATATGCTAAATGTCTGAAATTCTTATTAAACATGTATATATATAGGATCCTGATTTGTATTATCCATATCTGGAATAAGTACCTGGATTAGTATTATTTTAGTCAGAAAACAAATGAATCCCTCTTCCCAGTAATTAAACAAATCTATTTGCTGTTATTAGTATTTACAATTCAGTTTCTAGCCTTATCAACTACTGGACACATCCACATACATACCACCTCCATGACTAAACCTGTGTTCACAGCAAGAAATATGACATATTTTGAAATGTGGTTTTCCTTGTTTCAGCTCTCAAAATCTTACTCAAAGCAGTAAGATTCACTCTAACATTTCCCAGTAAAACTTAAGTACAGACTCTCAGACCAATTCAAAGTGTTTTACTGTTGTATTTTTAAAACCCCACAACCTCATTTTAAGACTCTTATATGGTGAGCCTAGAGTGCAGCACCTACATGAAGGTTCAGGGCGCGAGCTCCCTTTAAGTCTGGGATCTCAAATGGAAGTCCTCTTTTAACCAGACTGATGTTAATGGCAGAAGTTTAGAAAACATATATTTTAATCAAAATATCAGCCTGGCTGTCAAATTTCTCTAGGGCTTACACCCTGATGCTCTGATGTTCAGATATACTGTCCCCAAAGCAAATAGAAACCATACTAAGCCTCCTTAAACATATTCACCTTTCCAAATAGAATATGGCCAGATATTTATTTCTGAAATAATTAAATTGGCTGGGTCATAATTTGATACTTATTTTTAAACAAATGAGATAATTCATCATAGTGAAAGAATAATATTAATTTGGGCTTGAGCTTTGCTACAGTCCCATGCTACATGTGAATAAACAACTAGGATTGATTCATTTAAGAAAAGAAAAACAGGTCAATAGATAATCATATCCAAAAATAGTGGAAATGTAAAAGGATAAATTTTACTGGATTACTGAAATATGCAATTAATTATTCTTGTATTTCAAATGGAAACACAACATGAGATAACAAAAAATATCTGGATTATGATGACCTTAGGAAGGAAAGAGGGAAAATGGCTAAATGAAGACAAAAATATCATTTTAAAATTTCTGATCAAATAAGATAGAAATCTGCATAAAAATAATAATCTACATCACTGCACATTGCATCACCACTAGATGAATATAAAGAAAATGTTCACACAATTTCTTTAAAATAGTGAGGCTATAAAAGTAAAGGGAAAATGATTTTGGCAGAACTTACCTTGAGTTATTGCCAAGCCTGAAATGTTCCAAAGGTGGCTTAAGACATTTGATGAACTCAAAACACAGGTTGTGTAGCCCTTAAAGTTGTTTTTTTTTTTTTTTTTTTTTTTTTTTTTTGCGGTACGCGGGCCTCTCACTGTTGTGGCCTCTCCCGTTGCGGAGCACAGGCTCCAGACGCGCAGGCTCAGCGGCCATGGCTCACGGGCCCAGCCTCTCTGTGGCATGCGGGACCCTCCCAGACCAGGGCACGAACCCACGTCCCCTGCATCGGCAGGCGGACTCTCCACCACTGCGCCACCAGGGAAGCCCCCTTAAAGTTTTACTTCTTTATTGTTCCTATGTACCAGCTTTTATATGTGTAAAAATAATATAAATTATTAATAATATGGGTTATTAGTTATAAAACATCCAACATGTACTCATTGACATTCCCTGGAAATCATAAACACAATATGAACCAATGTCAATGTTAAGAAAGACAGCCAAAGTATCTATGGTTTTAGTAAAGAGACACTTATGCATAAGAAATAAAGAGCAAAGAATATTCAATCTACTCACAGGAAGTCCCTGTTTTCCTGGTAGCCCAACTTTACCAGGGTTTCCTGAAATGCCTTCTGCTCCAGGGTATCCTTGCATGCCTTTTGGCCCAGGTAGGCCTGGAAGTCCCTTGGTAATTAAAAATTACTTGGATTATAGAGAGATGTTGTACAGATGTTTAAATGACAAACACTTTTATACTTATTGGGGGGTGGGAGGTTACATTCTTAAAACCCTGTCCCAGGAAAATTTTTCCTGTTTCCTGGATTCCTTGATAATTTACTATTTGGATACAACAGATCAGGTAACTGTTCCCTAAACTGAAATGCCAAGCTAATCAGCAATTTATTGTGTAACCTTTTCCACTTTACTGTAATTTCCTGGTATTTCTCATTGTACCAGCCCATGCTCTATCCAGCTGTGGAGAAAAGATCAGCTATGTGCACCTGTCAGTTTAGGATATAGGCTGACACTCACCATCTCTAAAACTCTGTATTGTATTTTCCCAAGAAATAAATTACGGCTCTTTTAGTTGCCACTTTGAATTAGATAATTATATGACTGAGTAAAGGTCTGAACATTTTGTTTGTACTCTTGGGCAACTGGATTTAATCTGTAGGGAATCTCTGATCTCAATGTGCTCATAATTTATGTTCACTTTTCTTTACTTTTTTTGAACCAACACAACACGGGCCACCCAAAGCAGGCTGTTGGCTAGGGGAGACCAGCAGGAAGTCTTTGCTAATAAGCTAGTCTACACATATTTGCTTGGCCAAAGAGGAAACGGATGGCTAAGGTAAAATTAATCTTTGTTCTGTGATGAAAAGAGTTAAAGCTTTTTTCTAAGACTTTCTGTTCTATTTCCCAGGAAAATGAGAGGCCGAGTTCTTCAATTAAAATCCAGCTCATGTCTTTTCAATTATGCTTGAAAATCTCTGACCTCTGTCACCATTCATTTAGTCATGACTGCAAGTTGCCTGTTTTTTAGTGGTTCACCATCAAAGAATAGTAGCACAAATCCACAGAGAGATCTCCCTGCACTGGAAAATAACAACCTTCAGTTGCAGTGACTTCCATTTCAACACCAAGCTTGGTTTTGAACTAATGGTCATATTTTGTTCCCTCTGTGTTCCGGCATGGGTTTAAACATTTTTTTGAAGACAATCTGATTTATCCAACACTTCATAATTGGCCCCAAACTTTTCTGCTTGCTAAAGTTCTATTTAGAAAAACAATAAAGATGAAAAAGGCCTGTTACTTACAGGAATCCCAGGTTTCCCAGAAGGGCCAGGAGCTCTTTTTTTCCCCTTAGGACCCTAAAAATGTGAAGCACAGTTGTCAACTCATTGCTATAAAGTTAATTAAACTGAAGGCATAGAAAAGAACTCTGAGACCTGAAGGCTACAGCAAGTCCTGCCACTAACTAGCTGTTTATCATTGGGATTGCCATTTAACTTTCCTGAGAGTCATTTTCTTCATCTGTAAATGAAAGAATTTGACTATATGATCTATGAATTTCCACCTGGCTCCAAATTCTATGATTTAAGAATTTAAATTATAGTTCTAAAAAGGAACTGAATAGATTATTTAAATAAAAGTCCCCACTTCAGGCAAGGCCTTTGTCTCCCTACTGAAAGTGGTTAAGTACTTATTTAATTAATTCAGTAAACATTTCTTGACTATTAGGTATCAGGAATTCTGTTATGTGCTGGAGATGCAAAATCAAAACTCTTGTTCACAAGGCACTTACAGTGTAGTGAGGGACATAAACCGATAACCTAAAATGTGCTTATCTGGAAGCACAGAGAAGAACATACTTGTAAATCAAAGAAAAGACCTTTATTTCCCACATAATTGCTTGTTTTTCCACGTGTGAGATATTTTAAATCATGATTGATTCAGCAGTAACGGTCTACCAGGTTAGAAATTTGCCCTTGCAAATCATGCCATTATTCTGATGATATCCTAAAATTATTTTAAGAAGAAAAAGGTGTTAAAGAGTGACCTAGTTCACAAATAAGAAAAAGAAGCATATTGCCATTACCAGAAACATTTCTCAGAAATCATCAAAAGTTCTCAGAAACAGGATAATTCCACCAAAATGAGATGTTAAGTTATTCAAATCTGAACACAGTTGTACTAAAGATTCAATTTGACAACAATGACAAAATAAACAATTTCAGAAGATGTTACATCTTCTGAAAATGAGCTTAAATGTTTTAAGAAGAAATAGCGTATATAATCAGAGAGAAAAAGGGCATTTTCTGTAAGAGATAAAAATCCAATTTTGTTAGAATTCGATGATAGGGAGCTATATGGATCAAGGGTTCTACCTCCAAGTTCAAAAACTCTTTTACTTGCTTTAAAAAGTCACTAATGTAAATTCTTCCTAAGGGTAAGGAAACCAGAAAAGGGGATAGTTGGTGAACTGGGTTTAGTTGAAGTAAATACAATTTCTGGAACATATGATTCCTATAATAGATGTATCTTTTAGAATATAATAAAGAAGTAAAATAGACAAATAAAGACTGTTTTAAATATTGAAAACAATTCTGATTTCAGTTGTCTTGAATAGCACTAATTAAACAGTACATGAATTGTGATAATATTCAAATATGTTAACTGGCGTGTGTTTTCCTTCACAGTATTTCTTTTTATGTAAAGCAAGAGATTTGTTCTAAACTTTTGATTTTCAAAATAGACTTTTTTAGCTTAAGAATTTCAAAACAGTCCTCTGAAACGCACGGTGGGGGAATAGTTTGAAAAGAATATATTTTTAAATACAAAAGCCTGATTTTTAAATATTAAAAGTCTATCATTGAACATAAAAAAACAAGGTAATAAAGGATTCAAGTCATAAAATTTATATCATAAAGAACATATTTAGAAGTATAATAACGTAAGAGAAAGTTTTTCCTACCTAAGGGGATATAAAAAATCTTCAAGTTGGATAAAGGTAAAAAGAGAAGGAAAACTGTTAAGACACTGATGGGTATCTATGAGAAGAAACCTTGACACCAATCTGCCGTCAAGTCCTGGGGTGGGTAGAAACAATAATACCTGCAGAGGATACAAAATTGATACACAGAAATCTCTTGCATTCCTATACACTAACAATGAAAGATCAGAAAGAGAGACTAAGGAAATAATCCCATTTACCATCACATCAAAAAGAATAAAATACCTAGGGATACACCTACCTAAGGAGGCAAAAGACCTGTACTGAGAAAAGTATATGATACTGATGAAAAAAATCAAAGATGACACAAACAGATGGAGAGATATACCATGTTCTTGGATTGCAAGAATCAATATTGTGAAAATGACTATACACCCAAAACAATCTACAGATTCAGTGCAACCCCTACCCAATTACCAATGGCATTTTTCACAGAACTAGAACAAAACATTTTACACTTTGTATGGAAACACAAAAGACCCCGAATAATGAAAGCCATCTTGAGAAAGAAGAACAGAGCTGGAGGAATCAGACTCCCTGACTTCAGACTATACTACAAAGCTACAGTAATCAAAACAGTATGGTACTGCCACAAAAACAGAAATATAGATCAGTGGAACAGGGTAGAAAGTCCAGAGATAAACCCAAGCACCTATGGCTACCTAATCTATGACAAAGGAGGCAAGAATATACAATGGAGATAAGACAGTCTGTTCAATAAGTGGTGCTGAGAAAATTGGACAGCCACATGTAAAAGAGTGAAATTAGAACACTCCCTAACACCATACACAAAATAAACCCAAAATGGATTAAAGACCTAAATGTAAGGCCAGATACTATAAAACTCTTAGAGGAAAATATAGACAGAACACTGTGACATAAATCACAGCAAGATCTTTTTCAATCCACTGCCTAAAGTAATGAAAAAGAAAACAAAAATAAATGGGACCTAATTAAACTTAAAACCTTTTGTACAGCAAAGGAAACCATAAATAAAATGAAAAGACAACCCTCAGAATGGGAGAAAATATTTGCAAACAAAGCAACTGACAAGGGATTAATCTCCGAAATATATAAGCAGCTCATGCAGCTCAATATTAAAAAAAACAAACAACCCAATCAAAAAATGGGTGGAAGGCCTAAACAGACATTCCTCCAAAGAAGACATACAAATGGCCAACAAACACATGAAAAGATGCTCAACATCACTAATTATTAGAGAAATGCAAACCAAAACTACAATGAGGTATAACCTCATACTAGTCAGAATGGCCATCATCAAAAATTCTACAAACAATAAATGCTGGAGAGGGTGTGGAAAAAAGGGAACGCTCCTACACTGTTGGTGGGAATGTAAATTGGTACAGCCACTATGGAGAACAGTTTGGAGGTTCCTTAAAAAACTAAAAATAGAGCTACCATATGACCCAGCAATCCACTCCTAGGCATATATCTGGAGAAAACCGTAATTCGAAAGGATGCATGCACCATGATGTTCATTGCAGCACTAGTTACAATAGCCAGGACATGGTAGCAACCTAAATGTCCATCGACAGAGGAATGTATAAAGAAGTAATGGTACATATATACAATGGAATATTACTCCGCCCTAAAAAGGAGCAAAATAGTGACATCTGCAGAGACATGGATGGACCTAGAGACTGTCATGCAGAGTGAAGTAAGTCAGAAAGAGAAAAACAAGTATCATATAATATTGCTTATATGTGGAGTCTAGAAAAATGGTAGAGATAAGCTTATCTGCAAAGCAGAAATAGAGTCACAGATGTAGAGAACAAACTTACGGTTACCAAGGGTGGAAGGAGGGGGGTTGGGATGAATTGGGAGGTTGGGACTGACTTATATACACTACTATGTATAAAATAGATAACTAATGAGAACCTACTGTATAGCACAGGGAACTCTACTCAATGCTCTGTGGTGACCTAAATGGGAAGTGAGTCTAAAAAAGAGTGGATATATGTATACGTATGCCTGATTCACTTTGTGGTACAGCAAGAAACTAACACAACATTTTAAAGCAACTATATTTGAATAAAACTTAATAAACTAAACAAAACAAAACAATAATATCTGCAGATAAGTGTGGGCACAGAGATGATGGCTAGAGAGACTAAAGTCCTCACTGAGATGAACGCTAAGTTGCACTAAGTGCAGCAATAGAGTTGAAATTTCTGCATGAGATGTCTAGGCCAGGAGGCCTGAGGAAGTCTGAGTCCCTCAAGCACCCGGCATGGTATGGGGAGCAGTAGAATGTTATTTCCATGTGGCCAAGAACAGAAGCATATGGCCCTTAGAGTCTTATCTAAGGAGATCTTGCACCTGAGTTGAGAAAATAGCTGTACAAGCCAACAGGGGTCAAAGAACTTTTGTCCAGAGGGCCAAGGTAGATGCCAACATGGTGGGATGATGGCAGATGGGGGCCAAAAGGGATGACGTACATTTCAGTGGATGCTAGTATGAACAGATGATGGCTGAAGATCAATCTCTCTTCCTATTCCCCTTCCCTAACATTGCCACCCAGAATGTAACAGCAGACTTGAAAAGAGGATAAATGGGAAAAACTCTAAATCAAATGCAGGATATTTGAGTGGACGGAGTTAAAGGCAATCAATTGACTAGATTTCTATCAATTACGTTTCTACCACCAGGCAGGATGGGTATTCAGGACAGATGTTAAGTTCCATTACAAAGAACATAAACAAAATTATACTTTTTGTATACTTGAGTTTATGGCTTAAGGTTCAGATATGCTATACATGTATGTGCATGTTTTATTCTAAACATTCAAATACAAAATAAAAACAAAAAGAGTCTCATATCACAAATCAGTTACATTTTAGGGTGACCATTATGTTGGGATTATTTCAGAACAGTTAAATACTGCTCTAAAACCTAGATACATGGGTCTATCATTGTGAAAACTAGAATGTTATTAATACTCGGATGGGCATCAGGAAGCAGCTTCCAACAGAATAACACTAAAGGAAAATTATGACTATGAAAATTATTTTTAATGTGTATTTTGCTATTTGTAATGGTACAATTGTGACAAAATCTCCTTATAAAATACAAAAAGCATAGAGTAAATAACAAAACAGTCTCTGCTGTTTTTAGATGTCAATTCAGGAAAGATTTCCTTATGACAATTATTGTCACCATAACTAAAAGGAAGTAGGCTAGTTAGAGAAACGACAGACTTGCAATGGAGGTTTAAAATACATAAAGATCAACAAAGTGTAGAAGATTGGTATTTTTTTGAATTTGTGCATTAAAAAAAATCTTGCAGTTGGAATTGCTGGGTAGTGTTGTAACTAAATTAAGAGCCAAACATTACTCAATATTAATCCTACACAGAGATGGTCTGTTCAGTAGGAAATTAAAGATTGGGCCAAAGACAAAGAAAGTATGTTGTCATCTAAGGTGTTTGTAGATGATTAATTGAGTTGGTATCATAAAAAGGAAAAAAAAATCACTCTTGCACCAATGCCCAGAGTTCAAATATAATAAAGCTAGAAGCATTCTATGCTATTTTCAAAATTAACTTACTCATATTATTTTATGTAAATATAAGTACCTCATAAGTCAACAGACTTCCTGTTCTCATAATAGGAAAGGCAAATGAATTTCATATTTATTCTTTAGAGTATATGTAAAATTGTGCTTTCTCTTTTGTCTGGCTAGCTTTGAAAAACTAGAACAGCCCACTTGAAATCAGATCCATTTAAAACAACGAATTCCATTCATTGGGATTGTACCACTTCATAGACTACAAGAGAAGGTAATCTAATTCTTTAGATAACAGAAAATTTTAAGTGCCATTATAGTCCAAACACTCATTTGTTTTTTATTCAAATGAAGCTGAAGGACAGTCATCACAATACTTTGTTAGTTCTAACTTTGTTAGAGAGGGTAGCTTTAAAGTACAAACACAGATTTAGAGAGTTAAGTCTTTTTTTTTTTTTTTAACCAAGAAATTTAAATTCACTAAAATCTGGAATTTTGCTTTGGGAGGAAAGTAACATTTTGGCTTGAGTCTCTGTATTTGAAAGCCATTATGGGACAGTTCACTACATTTGCATTATAAAAGTCTCTAAAAAAATGTAGTGGTTTGCAATTGGTTTTAACTTGACTTGCTCCAACTTTTTCTTTAGAGTTTCCATAGTTTCATGTCTGAGAGACCAATTAATGAATTAGCTGGTTAAGTAAAATTAATATTTAACTTAATTTATAAAAGACTTCAAAGTAATAGAAGGCTTTTGTATAATAATGGGAGTCAGGAAATAAAGTTTCTAGTGTTGGTTCTGTTGCTAACTAGTTCTGTGATCTTAGGTAACTCATAATCCCTCTGGGACCTAAATTTCTTCGTCTGAAAAATGAGAGGGTTGTCCAAACGATTTTAAAGGGCATTTCCAAATCTAAAAAAACAAATAAAGCTTTGCAAAAACAAGATGAGGGCAATTCCGTAGGATCCACCTGGCCATTCAAAGTGTCCCTAGTGAGTAACACATAGTCAGTGATTTTTCTTGTAGCAATCATTACTATCTGAAATTCAAAGAGGCTTTTTAATGTAACCTCGGACTGTACACCAGCATTGCCCAAAGTGGGAAAAGAACTAATTCTCGTGGATTATACAGAATTTAAACCATGGCTCCTCAAGACCTTTCAGCTCCAATACCCAGGAAGAGCTGACAATATAGGCTGGAGCTGCAGTTGTCTAGTAAGAATATTTTATTTTCGTTGGCATAATTTTAACAGATACTAAGAAACATAAAAAAAATTTCTTCTTCCTGAGATATATCAAAAAAGGAAAAAGAAAACATTGAGAATATGAAAGTACTAATTGTAAAGGATTAGAAATTTTAGGATCAAACCGTGGGAGAGCATTTGCATCCTTAGGCACTTAATGCAAGTATAAGGAAGTCACATGAAAGTAGTAGTAGTGTCCTAGGTTCATGGTTTTTTCCACTACTTTTTCCAATTTGGGTATTAAAAACTCTAAGCGAATGAGACAACTGTATTCTTTCTTTGAATTTTTTAAAATTAAGGCTTGCCTTCAATGGGATTTTTTTTTAAATAAATTTATTTATTTATTTTTGGCTGCATTGGGTCTTTGTTGCTGTGCACAGGCTTTCTCTAGTTGTGGAGAGCGGGGGTTACTCTTCGTAGCAGTGTGCGGGTTTCTCACTGCGGTGGCTTCTCTTGTGGAGCACAGGCTCTAGGGCACACGGGCTTCAGTAGTTGTGGCACACGGGCTCAGTAGTTGTGGCTCACAGGCTTAGTTGCTCCCGGAACAGGGCTCGAACCCCTGTCCCCTGCATTGGCAGGTGGATTTTTAACCACTGTGCCACCAGGTAAGTCCCAATGGGATATTTTTATTTACTATTTATTAGTCCTTATTTAATAAGGAGCCTGACAGTAAGTTACTAGGTAGTTGCCAAGACTATTTAAAATGGCTTTTGTGTGAATGAAAACCTATGTAATATCCGACTCAACTCAATTTTATTACTAACTCCCACAAATGGGAAACACAAGTATGGGTGAAGGCCGCTTAACAAATTAGGAGAAACATGGTCTCAAATTCATTACTTTTTATCAATCCTCACCTAATTTATTATTAAAATACAGTACATTTTCTAGAGAATTTAATTTTAAATCAGTAGCAGGTAAAGTCAGAATGCCATGAAAAGTAGGGCAGCAATGAAGTGATGGTACAAATTACAAATCCAGTTGTTACATAAGATTGAGGCAACGTTTATTGGTATATAGGGAAAGAGGTGGCTAAATTCAACAGATTTTTAGTTCGCCTGATAACAAATAATTGACTTGTGTTATGGAAAACAAATCTTTTAAACCAATTGTGAGTCTGTGTCATATAGTTAAACTATTTCTACCCCTACCTTACTACAGCAACTAAATAGGTATGACTGCTAAAATTTTGCTCTGCAGTGCTGGTTTTAAGGCTAGTTGATATTTCTGCCTGAAACCCTAAGGAAGGACAATTAGTCTGGGACAACTCTAGGCAATTTTCTCAAAGCCAGAGTAGTCTGCTGGTGAAGGGAACTTTGGATGGCAGTCGAAACACACGAATTAATCAATAATGATGTTTTAGCACAATTACTGACAAACACCCTGTTTAGAGGCCTGTGGTGATTCTTGCTCTGAAAGAATGAATGATCATTTAAGTTACAATGAACAGCAACTCCTTGTGCCCCTGTTTTCTCAAGCCAGCAATAAGTTACAAATTGTCTTAAATGATTTCAACTTACTTCAGATCCTCTCTCTCCTTTTAGTCCTTGTTCACCCCGGTCACCTGGCTCACCCTTTAATAGGAGCCAAAACAGAAATCACATATAAAGCAGACACCAAATAAGATATGTTAACATTAATGTTTTTAAATGCCAGAATTACAAAGAATGCTTTCAAAACATACTGGGGGCCCTTGTTGTCCAGTGGCACCTCTTGGTCCTGGTATACCCATGTGACCCTATGAATAAAAAAGGTTATATTATTAGAATAAATAAAGACATGTGACTTAGAGAATAGAGTAGTATCACTTAAAGTGGTAGCAAAATGTTGCAAAATTCAATTTAAAAATTATAGAGATTATGCGTCTCTCTTGGAAAGAGTATAGAACATAATAGCCACTGGATATAATGATGACTGAGAAAGAGTGTAGAGTTTTTTTTTGTTTTTTTTTTCCCATATAGGTTGAATGGACAAAAGATGTCTATGCCCTAATCCTCAGAAACTGTGAATGTGATCTTATTTGGAGAAAAGGGTCTTTGCAAATATCATTAAATTAAGGATCTTAGAAGGAGATTATCTTGGATTATCCATGTGGGCCCTAAAGGAGTGATGCAGCCACAAGGGAGGTTGTTAGCCACCAGAAGCTGGAAGAAGCAAGAAAGGATTCTTCCCTAGAGCCTACGGTGGGAGCACAGCCCTGCTGATATCTTGCTTTTGGATTTCTGGCCTCCACAACCGTGAGAGAATAAATTTCTGTTGTTTTAAGCCACCTGGTCTATGGTAATTTGTTATGGCAGGCTCAGGAAACTAATAGAGCACATAACGAATGAATAAAGAGTTTGAGAACAAATTTCTTTTATCAACCCTTTTCCAGTGTACTATGGTCTCCATTTTTACAAACTAAGGTCACAGCCATTTAGATAGTAGATTTACTGGGCTTAAGACTGGTAGTCGTTACAGCATGTGCCAAGACATCAAGTGATTCTGACTTCCTCGATCTGTCATCACCCCAGTTCTCCTAGGAAGGAATGCTGGCCTACCACATTTTTACACCTTTCAAGTGTGTAAACAGAAACTAGCAACAAACTAGGGGCATCTCAGGTGAGAGTTATGTAGGAAGAATTCCACACGTAATCTCTTTTATCCCCTTCCCTAGTGTCCTCTTCACTTCAGATTCCTTTCTTCCTGTGTATTACAGAAAGAATGCCATAGGAAGGACAGTTATTAGGCTCATCTCCTTTTTCTGGGCTAGGAGAAGAAGGGATTACATACTTAAGGCTAACAATATTTATTCTCACAGAAAGATCAGTTGAAGCCTTCTTTGTTTGCATTCTGTGAGGCAAATGTTCATGGTTTTAAGATTCAACTTCCTGATAAAGTAAATGAATCCTGTTTAAGGGAGAGAACAGTTGCAAGACAGAAAGGTTATTTTGGAAAGCTTTCTATATAGCACACAGCCATAACTAAAGAGAAGACGATTACTACACATGACCTTTACCAACAGAACATGAACAGAGTCAGCAAAAGTAACAGAATCAGGTCAATCAAGAGGGAGCTTTGTTCAAGTAAATATGATTATTGTAGGTCACTTATTAACCCAGCTCAGGAGAGAAGCAATTGGTGAAAAGCTGGGGTTACAAAGTGAAGTGAGAGTAAGCATACTGAGTAAACTACAAAACTTAAAACCATCATGGCCTATTATGGTTTTGCCACCACTCTATCTGTAGTTTTACAGAGACCTTTTTAGAATGATCATAGAATAGCCAACTGCCTCTCTTGGCTTTGTGATGTTTGGATACAAATCTTACGAAAACCAAACTTGTTTTCTAGGAGCTTCACTATAATTCCTTTGGTCCTTTCCACCCCAATAAAAATTGACAGACTGTTTTTCTGCAGTGGTAAAAATTATAAATATTAGGTCTTTTATAATATTATTATAAAGCTACGTGGGCAAGATTACAGGAAGTGACTGATTTTTCCTGATGATATTAGTGGTGAGATGAGTTGGATGGCCAAGGGGAGCTTGGAGAGGATTTTATATGGGAAGTGATAATAAGCTGAATTTTAAAGGATGAGTGTTCCAGGCAGTAAAGTAAAAGGAAGGCGTTCTGCAGAGGAAACAGCATAGGAGAATAAATGGAGGTTGATGTAACACAACATGTTACGTGGAGAATGGATTTGAGAGGGCTATGACTGGGGATAGGGAGTCTAGTTAGTAAGCTACTAAAATAATTCAGGCAAAAAACGATGAAAGCCTAAACTAAAGCAGGGCAAAGTGGATAGACTCCAGAGGTATTTAAGAGGTCAAATGAAGTGGCCAATTGAAGTTGAGAAATGAGAGGATAGAGAAAGGAGAGAAAGAGGAGGGAGAGGAGGGAGGAAAGAGAAAGCAAGAGAGACAGAGGGAGATAGAAAGAGGGAAGATTCATTTACTAGACATCCGGATGTCTGGTGGTACTATTCACTGAACTAAGGACATAAAAAGAGGAGGATCAGATTTGGACAGGATGATGATACTACGGTTTGGGACATGCTGTGTTTTCTGTGATGATGTCCAATAGCTATTTGGATATGTATGTCTGATGCTAAGGAATGAAGGCCAAGTGAGGATTTAGTTGTTATTTTATTGTATGCAAAAAATTCTATGACCTTTGCCAAACCAAAGTAAAAAGGAGTTTAAGACAGTACATAACTTATTCAGTGTATTTCTAGGGCTTTAGCTCAGTACATAATTTATTCAGTGTATTTCTAGGGTTGGCTCACATTAGTTTAGCCTGACTTAATCTGTGTGTTTCTGCTCATATCTTTAAAAAGTGAATGTTGACATTATAGTATTCTTATTCATACCATGTCCTCTGACTCTCTCTCAAGCCTCAAGTGAATTTATCTTGACCTATGTGATGTATAGTTTTCTGGATGACAGCGATTTCACTATATCTGCTTTTATACTGATTAAATATTCTTATCTTGTGTATGTGATGTCCATGGAGTCAGGGACGGTGTCTTGGGTGCCCCGTGTTACATTCATAGCTCCCAATCCATAGTAGATACTAAAATATATGCTGAAGGGACCAGAGATTTAATTATATGTAACACATAAAATGTGTCATATACAATGATGCCTAATCATGATTTACTGATGATAATGAGCAAAACACTTTTGTGATTTTCACTTTCTTCAAGAGGAAAAAAGAACACAGGATGGTGGGAAGGATTACAAAATGTCTTTCAATTGTTCATAGCCAAATGGGAACAAAATTTTCATTACCCGTTCCATTTTTTTTTTTTTCTGCAAGAGGATAATCATTCACCACAAGAGTTTCACCACAACGGTAAGAATATTTGTGAACATAAAAGTGTTTTTAAAAGCTTGGTGATTATTCAACCATAAAAAGGAATGAAGAATGGATACATTCTACAACATAGATGAACCTTCAAAACATTATGTAAAGTGAAAGAAGCCAGACACAAAAGGTTATACATTGTATGATTCCATTTATATGAAATATACAGAATAGGTAAATCAATAGAGATAGAAGAGTAGTGGTTGTCAGAGGCTGGGAGAAGGAAAGTAACTTTAATGGGCATGGGGCTTCCTCTTCAGGGTGATGAAAATGTTCTGGAATTAGGCAGTGTGTGATGGTTGTACAATATTGCCAATATACAACACTAAGTGTCTCTGAATTGTACAATTTAAAATGGTTAAAATGGTAAATTTTATGTTATGTGCATTTTAGCACAATTCAAAAAAGATTGACAATAATTCTGACCATCAGTTTACTAGAGTGAAATGATAGTGTCTACAATGCCCATATAGAAAAGCAAACATTTAACAATATCCCCTAAAGCTACAACAGAATAATCTAACTCTAAATAAAGCATGGTTCCCCTGTATGAATCAAACTTGTGCTTGGAAAAACACGGAAGGGGACAAGTGTAGGTATTTCGTGACTTTGAGATGTCTAAGCAATAAAGTTACTGTGATTGTCTGGCACTACATGGCTTTCTAAAATAGATCTATCAACAAATGATAAAATGACTCCTAAAGCCTAAGGAATAGTATGGAATAAGACAGAAAGGAAAATGTGGCTCACACTAGCTCATGAAACATCCACAATTGAAGACTTAATCAGGACTATTTATGGAATGAAGAAGGAAAAACAGATTCCATAACGAGCCTAGGGAAAAGTTTTCCTCTGATGAAGGATTTCTGAAGAATGTATGACTATCTAGAAAAATGGGGGCAGGATTTTTCTTTTCCTAGCCAGGTGAAGAGATTCTTTTCTTCTCCCAATAGAATAGTTAATTGTTTGTTTGCCAATAGATTCGCTGATGTAGCTACTGACTATAGTTGGTAGAGGCCAAAAGAAGATATTATTAGAACCTGATTTTCCTGAGACTGTGTGGAGAAGTTATGCACAGAAAAAGTTAAAGAAGTTTAAGAAACTTCTCAAATTATGCTGGAAGCAGTGGGTTGGTTTCTCAACCCCAAGAAAAGCTAATTTCAAGTAAATCTATTTGGATTCCTTGCATTAGGAAACATTGTAGATACAAATGTTATGTAAATTGGAGACAGTACATATAAAACCGTCTTAAAAATGTTCCTCTGAAAATAGAAAAAAATATAAGATGGCCATACCCAGAATTTCACAAACATTTAGAACCACCTTCAACATTTGTTTCAAAGAGAGTTTTGGGAAGTGAAAGTTGATTTTTCAGATTTCAGGCCTGAGATAAATCAGTGTATTAATGATAATTATCTACCTACCAGCTTGTCCCTTCAATCTGGCAACCTAAGTCTTCATTGCAGACATGATCACAGAAATTTTACATAGAAAGGTATATGTTGGATCAAATAACCCATCAATTCATTGTTAAAAATGAATTATGTTTACATACATATTATGTACAGGGCTCAAAACAAGACACTGTACAAGAAGGAAAAAAGTCATATTCAGGACTTGCCTGGTGGCACAGTGGTTTAGAATCTGCCTGCCAATGCAGGGGACATGGGTTCGAGCCCTGGTTCGGGAAGATCCCACATGCTGTGGAGCAACTAAGCCCGTGTGCCACAACTACTGAGCCTGCACTCTAGAGCCCGGGAGCCACAACTACTGAGCCTGAGCGCCTAGAGCTCCTGCTCTGCAACAAGAGAAGCCATGGCAATGAGAAGCCCGTGCACCGCAATGAAGAGTAGCCCCCGCTCGCTGCAACTAGAGAAAGCCCGCGCACAGCAACGAAGACCCAATGCAGCCAAAAATAAAGTAAAGTAATTAATTAATTTTTAAAAAGTCATATTCAAATTGAGAATCTAAGATATCTTCACATTAAAAATAATTAGCAAAAACTATAGTAGCAGAAGATTGTAAAATATTTGTACCAAACGACTTCCATCAACAATAAATACTATAGGACTACAGAAGAGGGAGAGATTGCTGTTAGTGTACACAGGGGAAAAGGGAGTTTGAATTAGATTATAAAGGACAGACAGGATTTATGTAAGTAAAGATTAGATAATTTTTTGAGCAGGCAGAGAATGTTGTGAGTGAAAGAATAAGACAAGAACTATAGGGAGAGAGTTAGCAAATGACCATTTTGTTTAGCATATGACATTATAAACAGAAAGGGACGAGATATAGGGCAGGAATACAGAATACGCTCAACACAAGTATGCTAATAAATAATGACACTGAATAAATTCTATACATAGCCTAATATAATTTGAGCTGATAAAGCTGTTCTCTTAAAATTCTTCTAAGAATCGAAGAGGATAAGAATTGACATAAGAATATAATGGTATTTATCCATCCATTTGACAACTCTTTTAATGAATTTCTATTATATACCAGGAACTCTGTGTTCTAGAAACTGGGGATATAATGATGAAAAAGACAAGAGTCTTATTCTCATGGATATTATGTTTTGTTGGGGGAATATAGATGATAAAAAAACCCCAAGTGTATAAAAAGGTGGTAAGATAGCATTAAATGTCATAAAGTAAATAGAGTAATGAGATATAAAGTGACAGACAGAAAGGACAGTTAGAGAAGAAAGTAACATTTTGGTTGAGAGCTGAATGATGAGAAGCAGCAGCAGTGGAAGGAGATGATGGTAATTTTAGAAAGAAGGAACAGAAAATACAAAGAGCTGCTTCTGGGATCCAAAACATAAGACATTACTAATTATCTCAATGATGCTTATTTTCATTTGCAACTGAGCAGAACCACAGAGAACCCTATTCAAATTTAGAAGCAAGGTGTGAAATTTACAGTAATTACCTTATATCCCTCTGCTCCAGGCTCTCCTCTCTCTCCTTGTTCCCCCATTGGACCCTACAGAGATCACAGGCAAAAACAATCAATGGGTCTAAGTATTTGTGAATGCAGATGATACAGTTAATGTGGAATATTTTTTCCCTAAAAATATGAAACCAAATGTACAACAGTTTGTTTAGTTCCACTAAATAATTTCAAAGGATTGTATTTTAGTGACACCAAGAACTTCATAAGCACTGAATTATTTAAAGAGAATCTCATAATGATTCTACTAGAAAAAATATTGAAAAAATGAAGTCCAAACAATGTGAATTTTCAGATGAGTAAAGTATGTTATATAAGATATCAAAATAACTTGCATTTTTACTTAATGTTAAAATGATTGAAAAAAATTTAAGCAGGACCAGTCACTTAATTAATTCCATTAATTAAAAAATATTATCTTTAATCATCTTTTAAAAAGTATCTAATAGCTAATACTACTTTACCATTCTTCATTAGAAATTATATTATTTATTCTTTACTCTGTGAAATTCTAATTATTAAGGTATAAATTAACCTAAAAGAAATTACATTTATTCATTTTAATCCTTAAGGCAAAAACTAATAAACTTCTACTTTTAACTTTTTCTAAACATTCCTAATATAAAATCTTTGATATGATAAGATGTTCAAATTATCTACTCTAAAATGTGCTTGAAAAATCAATTATCACATATTAGGACCTACTGTTTGAAAAGAAACTTAAATTGAAATTATTAGCAAAATCCTAAAATTTATTATGGACCATTAATGGATAAATTTTCACTTACTCCTGTGTGGATAAAGATATTAGACATAACGTAAAGACAATAACCTCTGACTCTGCTTTAATTATTTAGAATATTCTTGGATTAATTTCCACACCTACTAGATAAAATGACCATTGTTATACTAGACTTTTAATACATTTATTATATTTCAGTGACATTCTTTGACCCTGGAATACCGGAATCTGGGGAAAACAAGCACTACTATGCTTCACTTGCCCACATTTTACCATTTACTTAAAAAAAATAAAAATTTACTGGAGTATAGTTGATTTACAATGTTGTGTTAATTTCTGCTGTACAGCAAAGTGACTCAGTTATACATATACATATATCCACTCTTTTTTAGATTCTTTTCTCATATAGGTCATTACAGAGTATTGAGAAAAGTTCCCTGTGCTGTACAGTCCTTATTAGTTATATCTGTTTTATATACAGTGGTGTGTACATGTCAATCTCAGTCTCCCAATTTATCTGCCCCCCCTCCCCCTGCTTTCCCCCCTGGTAATCATAAGTTTGTTTTCTACATCTGTGACTCTATTTCTGTTTTGTAAATAAGTTCATTTGTATCATTTTTTTTTAGATTCCACATATAAGTGATATCATATATTTGTCTTTATCTGAATTACTTCACTCAGTATGACAATCTCTAGGTCCATTCATGTTGCTGCAAATGGCATTATTTCATTCTGTTTTATGGCTGAGTTAATATTCCATTGTATATTTCTGCACAATTTCCATATTTTTGTCTCTCAGAGGTTTAGAGAGACTAGAATACATTTGATAAAGAATTTAAAAAGTATCATTCCATCTCTTAATGATTTATTTCCTAAATTTACATAAGTTTTGGGGTAACTTGGAATTCTTTTTCTTCAACTGAGGTATACTTGATATACAATATTATGTAAGTTTCAGGTGTACAACATAGTGATTCACAATTTCTAAAGGTTATATTCCATTTATAGTAATTATAAAATTGGCTATATTCCCTGTGTCATACAATATATCCTTGTAGCTTATTTATTTTATACATGGCAGTTTGTACCTTTTAATCCCCTAAACCTATCTTGCCTCTCCCCGCTCCTCCCTCCCCACTGGTAACCCCTAGTTTGCTCTTTATATCCGTGAGTCTGCTTCTTTTTTGTTGTATTCTATTCACAATTTTGTTTCATTTTTAGATTCTACATATAAGTGATGTCATACAGCATTTGTCTTTCTCTGTCTGATTTATTTCACTTAGCACAATAATCTCCACATACTACATATATACACACATACACTATATATATACACACACACATGCTACATCTTCTTTATCAGTTCATCTGTTGATGGACACTTAGGTCGCTTTTATTATCTTGGTAATTGTAAACATTGCTGCTATGGACATTGGGGTGCACATATCTTTTCTGATTAGAGTTTCTATTTTTTTTCCGGATATATACCCAGGAATGGAATTGCTGGCTCATATGGTAGTGCTATTTTTAGTTTTTTGAGAAACCACCATACTGTTTGCACAGTGGCTGCACCAATTTACATTCCCACCAACAGTGCACAAGGTTCCCTTTTCTCCACATCCTCACCAACATTTGTAATTTGTGGTCTTTTTGATGATAGCCATTCTGACAGGTGTGAGGTGATATCTCATTGTGGTTTTGATTTGCATTTCCCTGATGATTAGTGATGTTGAGCAACATTTCATGTGCCTGTTGGCCACCTGTATGTCTTCTTTGGAAAAATGTCTATTCAGGTCTTCTGTTCATTTTTTAATTGGGTTGTTTGTTTTTTTGCTGTTGAGTTATATGAAATGCTTATATATTTTGGATATTAGCCCCTTATTGGTTATATTATTTGAAAGTATTTTCTTTATTCAGAAGGTGTCTTTTCATTTTGTTGATCATTTCTGATAAAGAATTTTATATATTCTTATTAGATGAGTTTGCCTCTATATGAGTTGGCTTGATTTTATCAGAAAAACTCTAGAATCTTTCCTGTTTCTAAAACAAAGTATACCTTTCAACCATCTCCAAAGAGTCAGATCAAAATATCAGGAGCGACTATATATTTTGAATTCTTCTGTTTTAGGATTCTTTTATCCTATATTATATCATGTGAAATATGGAAAATTTAACCAATTATATTTATTTCTGTGAACTAGGCATTTTTGTTTTACCCATTTAATTTACATATAGCCTTTAAGATTGTTTTAATCAAACATGAACAGAGACAGTTATTCAGATAATCAAAGATAAAATAGCTACTTTAAAAAAATCATGGTTACAGCTAGTCTTTACAATGTTTATTAGAAGACTATAGACTGATAATCTTTAAAGAACAGTGGCTCTAATAACCGGTTAGATGAGTTTTGAAATCATTTGGTAACTGTGTATAAACTACTATAGGAAAGGATACAGATCAGATTTTTAAAAATCCGTTAGAAATAAATCTGAATTTGATGTATAAAGAAGTATCTGCCCTAAATGTCTAGAGTATGTGATTTTTTGATAATCTCTGTAAAAAAGTTGTTATCATGCATTTAATGCCGCAAATTAGATTTGGAAAGTTACTGTTTTAAACTTCTATACTATGCTAAGGCTCTTGACCTGAATATAAAGTTTTTATATTTAGATAATAAAATTGATTATATATTTAGATTATAAAATTGCAGATTACTGCAAATAGTGCTCTTGTATAAAACCATGTTATAAAAGTAACTAAATAAAACTCCTTGAAAAGATGTAATTGGTGTTGTGAATCTATTGTAGTAACTGTGTTTTATCTTAAAGCATCAAAATAATTTTAGGAAAAACCTACTGGTTCACCTCGAGGCCCAGGTGGTCCTAGGACTGTGTTATCTTCTCCTGGATAACCCTATGATGAAGATGATTTATAAACAAAACTAAATTAATAAAATAAACTTTGAAATACGAAGCCTATTATTTCCTAATATGTTATAAAATATGCAATCTGGTTTTATCTTTTTTAAATGAAGAACTTTTATCTACAAAACTTAGCACATGATAATTTATACACGGTTGTAATTCATACATGGTTCTCTTTGGAAGTGTCATTCTGCTTTAATTACATAAAAAGCACTTTACTAATTTTCTCAAAGTGTCTGCTTTCCAATGATACTACAAACCAAGAAGAGTACTGCTGCAGTTATTCTTAATTCATAAAAAATTTTACTATAAATGTATATAGTCATTTAATCTATTAGTCTCACAATCGCTTTCAGTAATTAATATTAGTTTTACAAACTTTTACAGATTGCAAAGTACTATAACATATATCATTTCACCTCAATCTTGAAACAACCTATCAAAGACTTTTTAATAATTTGTTTAAGTTTTTGCCCCTTGATATTTATTTTTCTTCTAGAATTTATAATACTTCCCAAGTTTAAAGTGCTTTTTTTATTCTTTGAAAATGTTTCCATACATACTTTCAGAAAGAACACACGAATTCAATGTTTAATTTTATGATAAATAAGTCAATATATTCATACACACCTTTTCTCCTTTAGGTCCTGGCAACCCAGAAAGTCCTGGTTGACCTTCATGGCCCTAACAGAAGGACAAGTAAGTAGACAGTCTCCATGTCATTTGTATGTGCTCTACCTAATACCATCATGGCCACATTATTAGATATTGCACTATTCTGAAAGAAGAACAGGATTCACTCTACAGGGGCATGAGACCTAAATATGTTAGAAAGGTTTATCAGGAAATTTCATCTGAGTTTGTATATTTGGGATGACATCTTCATGGAATGTTTTTATAAAAATATACACTTCTTATTTCCAATTAGAAATGCTTACCCTATATCCTGGAATTCCTGGTTCTCCAGAAGTTCCCATCAATCCTAAATGTCCCTAAAAACAAAGTAAATGTTAGAAAGAAAACAGACAATTGTTTAAATCATTAACCTTGTATTCCTATTATTTAAAATTTAGATTTTTAAGGTATGATATTTTACCTAGTCTGAAATGGGAAAACAAAACATAATTCTCCAACTTTCATCTTATTTTACTTCTGAACCATGTAAGTTCCACAAAAATATGTTTCTTTGGTTTACTTCTGGTATGAACATCCTTAATCATATTAAGATAAATACTTTCAGTTGCCAGACTGCTGTAGGCTTCCAGCAAATTCTTGGAAATATAGTTTGTATCTGTCAAAGTTTGTGGTAAACATGCATCGCTAAATACTAGAGAGTGAATTCTGATAGTTTTTAGTATTGTTATGATAGGATCAAGAACTCTGTACTCACTGCTAGTTTCAGATGCTTTGATGAACACGGTTTCAGCTCTGGTCAAAGTTGTTAAAATAGAATTGGTTGACAACTTATGTATAATATTTACCCTATTAATTACTCTTATTATCAATATCACACAGATGAGGAAACATGTAAGTTAAAGGCAAATCTGTAAATGTTCCTAAACTACTGAAAAGATAACTCAGACAACTGAAAAAAGCAAAAATAACACTCTTAAAAATGTCCTGTCTTTCATATTATCAAAGTTTCCCTATCAACTCTCCTATTTGAGTCCCAAAATAAATAGGAGATAAGGAAGTTAAGGCACAGAATAAGTATGTGACTAGCCAAATACCACACTAACCAGAAGTTCTAATCAATGTAATAAGTAAGGATAATAAATATGAGGAGATGATACGATTATTTACCTAAAGAACCCTGAGAATCATCAAAATTCATTCAAATGAATATAAAGTTTTAAAAAAAGGTATTTTACACAGCATAATTAGAAGATGTAATAGAAAAAGGATTACCTTAAAAACAACAAAATCTATAAGAAGCTAACGATGAACCTAATAAGATAGATGTTAAGAACAGAGATAAAGGAAATAACAAAACTTTATTGAAGGATATACAAGATATAAGTAAATAAAAAGACATATGGTGTTTCTACAGTGAATGATTCAATATTAAAGGAACTTGCTAAGTTGATTCTGAAGTTCACATGAAAGCGGAAAAAGATCATAGTAAGAGCCAAACTTTTCAGAAATATAAATTATGAAGTATTTCCCCTAATAGATCTCAAATGATACTGTAATGATACAGTTATTTAAATGGTGTGGTACTGACCTAGGAACACACTAAAAAATCGAGAAAAGAAGTGAAAACAGACCATTATTTAAGAGTAGTTAACAGTAAGGGTAGCATTTCAGAAAAGTGGGAAATAGATTGTTTATTAAAAGTATTGGGGCTTCCCTGGTGGCACAGTGGTTAAGAATCCACCTGCCAATGCAGGGGACATGGGTTCCAGCCCTGGTCCGGGAAGATCCCACAGGCTGTGGAACAACTAAGCCTGTGTGCCACAACTACTGAGCCTGTGTGCCACAACTACTGAAGCCCGCACACCTAGAGCCCGTGCTCTGCAGCAAGAGAAGCCACCACAATGAGAAGTCCACGCACCACAACAAAGAGTAGCCTCCGCTCACCACAACTAGAAAAAGCTGCACACAGCAACGAAGGCCCAAAGCAGCCATAAATTAATAGATAAATAAATAAATAAATTTAAATAAATTTAAATAAATAAATAGTATTGCGACAACTGGCTAAGAATTTGGGAAAAAGAAAAATTAGTCCTTTACAACTTATATCATAGCAAACAAAATAAAACAAAAACTCTGCATGCTTTAAAAGGGTTAAGGGTAAAAATAAAGCTATAAAAATATTAGAAGAAGGATATGGAAGAATATTTTTATGCACTTTATGTAGGGAAGTCATTTCTAATGAACAAATAAAACCTAGAATGTAAACAAAAAGACTGACAAATTTGACTGTAATAATTAAAACCTCTGTCCAGTGAAAGATACTATAAACAATATTAAAAGATAAATGACAGAAAGGGAAATATATTTGCAATATATTAGCAACACTTTAACAAAAGTATATTATCTAAATTATGTAAGGTATTATTGAAATTAAGAAAAAGACAACAACCTAATAGAAAAACATGTAAAGTGCATATGAACAGGTAATTTCTAGAGAAAAAAATACAAATTACTTAGTTGCAATCAGGAAAATTGTAAGAAAGAAAATGAGACACACTTTTTCATTTATCAGATTGGCAAACATCAAAAGGATTAATATGAAGTATTCCTGGTGGTGGGCATGTAAATTTGGTGAAACCTCTTGGGAAGGTAGTTTGGAAACGTGTCAAAATTTAAAAAGTGACTATTCTTTTTAGAGAAAATCCAAAGTAGGAGCGTACTTTGAAGACAGTACTCTTTGGATCAATTCATTCTCAAGTTTATTAAAAGTTAATTACATTATCCCAACATAATAAAGCCCACATATTACAAGCCCACAGCTAACATCATACTCAATGGTGAAAAGCTGAAAGTATTTCCTCCAAGATCAGGAACAAGACAAGGATGCCCACTCTCACCACTTTTATTATAAATCTAACTAACGAGGTAAAAGACCTGTACTCAGAAAACTATAAGACACTGAAGAAAAGAAACTGAAAACAACACAAACAGATGGGAAGATATACTGTGTTCATGGACTGGAAGAATTAATATTGTTAAAATGATCATACTACCCAAGGCAGTCTACAGATTTGATGCAATATCTATCAAAATACCAGTGGCATTCTTCACAGAACTAGAACACACAATTTAAAAATTTGTATGGAAACACAAAAGACCCCAAATAGCCAAAAGTGATTTTTTTTTCAAGATTTTCAATCAGTTTCAAGATTGCTTGAGAAAGAAAAACAAGGCTGGAGGTATCACACTTCCTGATTTCAAACAATACTATACAAAGCTACAGTAATCAAAACAGTATGGTACAGGCACAAAAACAGACACATAGATCAATGGAACAAAATAGAGAGTCCAGAAATGAACCCATACTTCTATGGGCAATTAATCTATGACCAAGGACTCAAGAATACACAATGGGAAAAGACAGCCTCTTCAATAAATGGTGCTGAGAAAACTGGACAGCTACATACAAAAGAATCAAACTGGACTACTCTCACACCATGCACAAAAATACATTCATTAAAGACCTGAAGACCTGAAATGTAAATGTAAACGTAAGACCTGAAGCCATAGACTTCTAGAAGAAAACATGCAGTGTGTTCTTTAACACTGGTCTTAGTAATATTTTTTTTTGGATATGTATCCTCAGGCAAAATAAACAAAAGCAAAAATAAATAGACAATATCAAACAAAAAAGCTTTTGTGCAGCCAAGGAAACTATCAATAAAACAAAAAGGCCACCTACTGAATGGGAGAAGTAGCAAACAATAAATCTGATAGGGGGTTAATATCCAAAATATACAAAGAACTCATACAACTCAACATCAAAAAAACAAACAACCCAATTTAAAAATGGGCAGAGGATCTAAACAGACATTTTTCCAAAGAAGACATACAGATAGCCTACAGACACATGAAAAGATGCTCAACATCACTAGTCATCAGGGAAATGCAAATCAAAATCACAATGACATATCACCTCACACCTGTCAGAATGGCTATTATCAAAAAGACAACAAATAACACGTGTTGGTGAGGATGTGGAGAAAAGGGAACCCTTGTGCACTGTTGGTAGGAATATAAATTGGTGCAGCCACTATGGAAAACAGTATGGAGGCTCCTCAAAAAATTAAAATTAAAAATAGAACTACCATATAATCCAGCAATTCTACTCCCAAGTATTTATCCAAAGAAAATGAAAACACTAATTAGAAAAGATATAAGCACCTCTATGTTCATTGCAGCATTGTTTACAATAGCCAAGATATGGAAGCAACCTAAGTGCCCGTCAATAGATGAATGGATAAAGAAGATATGGTAAAAATATACTATGGCATATTACTCAGCCACAAAAAGAATGAAATCGTGATATTTGTGACAACATGGATGGACCTAGAGGTAATTATGCTAAGGAAATAAATCAAACAAGTACAGTGTGCTATAACTTATATGTAGAATCTAAAAAACAAAACAAATGACAAACAGAAAACAAAAACAGAGTTATAGATACAGAGAACAAGTAGGTGGTTGCCAGAAGGCAGGGTGATGGCAGGAGGAAAGACATAGGTAAGGGAGACTATTTTCCAGTTGCAAGATAAATGAGTCACAGTTATGAAATGTACAGTGTGGAGAATACAGTCAATAAATATGTGATATTTTTGTATGTGCAATATTGTAACTAGACATAACTAGACTTATTGTGGTGACTGTTTTGAAATGTATAGAAATATTGAACACTATGTTGTGTAAAAGGAACTACTCTAGTGTTGTAAGTCAATTATACTTCAAAAAAAAAAAAAACCCAACTCATAGAAAAAGAGATCAGATTTGTGGTTAACAGAGCTGGAGGGTAGGGGAAGGGAAACAGGATGAAGACAGTCAAAAGGGACAAACTTCTAGTTCTAAGATAAATAAGTACTCAGGATATATGTACAACATGATAAACATAATTATCACTACTACATGTTATATATGAAACTTAAGAGAGTAAATCCCAAAAGTTCTCATCACAAAGAAAAATATGTATTTTTTCTATTGAATTTTGTATCTGTATGAGATGATGGATATTCACTAAATGTATTGTGATAATCATTTCATGATGTATGTAAATCAAAGCATTATGCCGTACACTTTAAACCTATACATGCTATATGTCAATTATATCTCAATAAAACTGGAAAAATATTTAAAAATCAATCACATTATATAATGTTTTTGAATGCATAAGCCAAAGATAGGAAAATATTAGTAATTAAAATAAAAGAAAGTAAGAATGACCTGGAATAGTAAGATGGCAGTAAGGAATGGAACACTTAAAATGAGCCTGAGGGAAGTGTTCCTCAGACAACAGATGGATTATGCAATGCTCTCCAGAAGGCCTTGGTGAAAAGTCACTTGTGACATTCAAATGGAGATAGTGAATACATACGCATTTTGTAAATAAGTTTATGAAATAGTCAAAAGACTAAATTGGATAATCTCTTAAATATTTTGCAACTCTTCTGCTGTGACTTTCTGAACAGGTCCAAATATATTAGCAATATAATTTTGCTATTACAGGTTCAAAAGCATCATGCTACCTTGTTTCCAACATCATGTAAAATTCATACAAAAGATTAAAAATTAGTAGATGTTTTGGAGACTTATCACAGCTGGTTAGAAAAATAATCTCCAGATAAGCATGTGGAGTCCAAGCATATAAAGAAAACCCATTTTCAAGTAATTTTCAAAGCAATTTGTCAACCATGACAGCATAATTTTATACAGATATTAAATCCTGATTTCAAGTACAAGGCATATATACTTTCCTACTTAGGAGTTATAATCTGATTTTTTAAAACCTTATTTCATATTTTATTTCCATTTTGAGAATTTTTTCCCCCTTTCTTCTTTCATGTCCAGAAACCACTAAGCCATTTAAGTACTGTGGAATGCTTACAATTCTCCACATCCCATGGAGGTAGATTATTTTCAATGGAACTATTGCTTTCTCTGTAAAATTAATCAAGGGACAGAGCCTTTAGGACATGGATACATTTCTTTTCCATCCACAGTGAACTCAGTTCTGGAGACAAATCAAATACTGACCACAGCACCTCTAGTTCCTCTGGCACCTTTAGGACCACTTTCCCCAATTTGTCCAGGAGCACCTCTGCTTCCAATTTCTCCTGTGGGCCCCATTTGTCCTTTATCACCCTGTGGATGCCATTAGTAAGAGAGAAAAGTAAGAAAAAAACAAACTTATACTCAGATTAATTAACTATATCATATACCTGAATGGCTCCAGAGGATATTCTGTAAGCAAAATTCTATAAATAGTAACTTTGCTTTAACTTAATAGTACTACAGACCACCACTGACAATAATAACATACCATCACTACCTAGCTTACCTTAAAGATATAATTAAAAGTAATTTTGGAAAAAAGAATATTAAAAATTTTGGCCAAACAAGCAGGGAAGATATGGTGCTCATGTTGAGTTACAAATGAACCAAGTTTATTATTTTGAAATTTGTTATGCATTTATGTATGAATGCATGCATGCATGTATTTATTCCTGACCTGAGAAAACACAGGCCCTATGAGAAACCTGTTTCTACAGAGAATTTCAATGCCCCAAAGATCTGTCTAATGCAAAAAGGCTCTAGTGTGCAGTTCTGTATACTCAGTATCATCACTTACTTGGCTGGAGTTTGTGTTTAAAAATCTGTAACGTTTTTGTATGATTTTACATCCTTCTGAAAACTAGATACCTTCTGTTTTCCAATAGGCTAACTAATCATTCTCTAATACCAAAGTACAGCAGCTTTTAAACATTAAATGTTATAATTCATTTTCTGCATGTTGGAACCAACCTGTTCTATTATTGATAATCAAGTAGATACAAAGAAAAATTAAACAGTGATCACAGTCAGGAAATTTTTGGTTATTCATAATAATTCACAGGCTTTCCCAAAGACACAGGCTGTTGTAAGGACCTGCACTGTCCTTCTTGTAAAATCATTTAGACATAACATTATGTTTGATGAAAAGACACTTCAATATTGGGCTTATTTTCATGGGTAAGAATGGCAACTAAAATTTACCTCATTCACTTTTATCTTTTATTATCTTATACTGCCCCCAAATTATGAAAAAGATGGACTAGGTGCATATTCACAGAAATGACAGATCTGATTTTGGGAACTAGAATATGGTGTAATTTGTAGTTAATTATAGTAAATATATTCAAAACTGTTGTAGTACAATGTGAAAATCATTTTTATGTCTCACCAATACTTGAACAAATTATTGACTCTATCCAAGGATGAATTATTCATTATATTGTGCTAAATTCTACAAAGGCATCACGTTTTCTTAGTAAAATATAAAGGAAGCAAATAAAACATATTGTTTTGTGTTTCTTAATGTATAGGAAAGATAAAATCAATCATTAACCTTTTCAATTTCGAAAAGTACAATTAAAACAAACCCAAAAACAATTCTAATATTTCTCTCCCCTAAATATTTTACTAATGTTGTTACTAAATAGCACAAATGGCATATAGTATTTTTCTTTTCTCTCTTTTCCTGTCCATGGTCTACTAAGGTAAACAGGAGAAGAAAAGGCAAAGATCTTTTCAGAAACTACAAAGTAGAAAATTTGACTTCAGATAATAAGTAATAAGGTAATAAGTACTCCTAAGTGGAATTAAATATTAATTTATACAAATGTGCCTTTTAAGCCAAATTTATCGTTCTTTATTGTTTTATCTCCAGTGCAAATAAAAACACCACAGTATGCTATGGGGCTCTGGGCACGTCAGAAGAAAGAAAACCAGCATAAAAAGACGTAAAAAAAAATTACCTTCTTCCCTGGACGACCTCTTTGTCCTGGCAGTCCCACTGTTCCTTCAGGTCCCTGAATATCGAGTATGAAAAAGGAAATACATTGTTAAAGATAGGACTAGAAAGAATGTTTAAATACTTATATCACATAATCACTGAATTGAACACTAAGTAAAAACAAGGGTTACTTCTTAACAATATTATGTTTGTATAATTATTTTAAAAGAGGTCATGATGATTTAGAAGCCCAGCTGTTACTAGTGAGTAAAGTTCACATAAACAAACTGGCCAAGATAGACCAAATTAAACTGTTCTTAACTACAGAGGGAAAACAACTTGGTTTTAGTACACCCATTGAATTAACGATAATGTAATTAAAGTTAACCCAAATGCATCCATTTCAGCAGTTCTATGAGCTAGTATGGGTTCAACATCTTGTTGAATGTATAATACTATAACATATATCTAACATACTGTCAAGGAGAATCTTAAAACCTCAATGAAGTGTAAGATTAAGCAAACATTATTTGATCTGTGGAAAAAAAAGGAGAGAGGGGAAATACATGGAGAGAAAAGAGACAGTCATATCAAACTGTTTAAAACAATATTTCCACTTCAATCTGTATTTTGTTTAGACAAAAGTAGACTAAAAGTTTTCAATAAACACTTTATTAAAGTAAGAAGTGGCTAAAATATTTTAAATGTCATGTGAATTTGCAGGTCAACAATGGTTAGGCTTAAATGAGATCCATTGTAAGCCAGACTGCAAGTTCTAAAATAGCTAATAATTAATCATAGCATTCCTTGCATTAGTTGGAAATGAAAATGGAAATTTCAAATTTGCGTCCCAAAGCTTGGCAAACTGCAAAAATGATGCAGACAAGAAATAAATTGTGGTTTACCACTGTGCTGCGGAGGCTCTTGATAAATATTTGTTGAACGAATAAACAGATACCTAAGGAAATGAGTCATGCCCTGTGCTCCTGAGCAAATGTTCTTCTAGCTTCAGAAAGTCTGCTGAATTTAGAGGCCAAAGTGGTTAAGTTCTACTGCTGTAGTTCTAGCTGCATCCAGAGGTTGAAATGATAGTTGCACTAACAAGAGACTTCTTTGTGGTTAACGTGGACTTTTTAAGAGAGGCTGATTAACGTTTATAGAGGTTAACGATATGAGCATTTAAGTCAGACAGCTGTACTTTCATGTTCTGGCTCTGTCACCTAACGGCTATATGACCGTAAGTAGACTATTTGACTTCTAAAGTCCTCAGTTTCCTGTTATATAGCAGGGATATATTAATACTTCTTCAAAGGGTTACTAAGATTGAATGAGATAATGCATTCAAAGCTTAGAAAGGAATAGACTTATACTGAAGAGCTCAATAAATGTCAGTTCTCACTAATTTCTGTTGTCTTTTTAAAGTGCATTAGGTAATATTTAAATATATATAAATATAAATATATAGAGAAGATATTAAAAGGTATAATGAGCACCCACGTACCTACCACCCACTTTAAGAAACAGAAGCTACACACACACACACACACATACATACAACTGTTAGCAGACACATCACCTTCCCCCCTCACTCAGGTGCAACAATTGTCCTCAATTTGTTTATCATTCACATGCATTTCTTTATACTTTCACTCCATTTGTATATATTCCCAAATATTATATGGTTATTTTGCATCTTTTCAAACTTTCAATAAGCTGTATCACACTTTATATATTCTTTTGAAATTTTTTGAACACAACATTTTGTTTTTGAAATTATTCAGTGTCTCTACTTTACTTACACTTTTTTTTCACTCCTACAGGATTACATTTTGTTATCAAACCACAACTTATTCAACCATTTTCCTAGTGAAGAATTTTTGGTAGTTTTTTTGTTTTTTCTGTTACAGATAATGCTGCAGTAAAGACTCTTGTACATATCACTACGTGCCCACCTCAAGAGTTTTTTGGGCGAGGGTATATGCCCTGGAGTTGAATTGCTGGCTTATAGGATATATGCACCTTTCAGTATACAAGATTTTGCCAACTTGTTCTCCAGAGTGCTTTTGCCAATTTATATTCCCAAAGCAACGTTTAATAGTTCCAATTACTCCAAATCTTCCATAATGCTTGGTACTATCAGACTTAAAATTTGTCTGTCTCAAGGGAGCAAAATGATGTATTATTTGGGATTTCAATTCACATGTCCCTGATTATTAAGGAAGAATGAATATCTATTCATACAGTAATTCGACATCTATATGTGAATCTCTAGTTCCCATCTTCTGTCCAGTATTCTACTGGGCTGTCCTTAATGTCCTGATACTTGTATTTCATTCATTCTGTATATCACAAATCTCTTTTCCCAGCCTGGAGCTTATTTTCTCACTTTGTCCACTATAATTTTTCACTAACACAAATTTGAAGTTTTAATGTAGTCAAATTCATCAATATTTTCTTCTTGTTTTACTTTTTTAGTGTTTAAGAGATCCTTACTGCTTCCCCTTCCTCCATGAGGTCATAAAATATTCTCCAACTTAAAATTTTGATTTTTATAATTAGGTCTTTAATCTAATTGGGATTTCATTCTTTTGTGTGTTTGTACTTTGATGTGAAGGAGAGATTTGTTTTTTTCCATTTGGATAACCAATTGTACCAGTACCATTTACTGAATATTTCATCCTTTCCTTATAAATCTGCAATGCATAATCAATTTATTAAACTTTAAGTTTCAAAATATACTTAGATCTGAGTCTACATTCTATTTCCATTGGTCTATTTGTCTATCTGTGAATGAATGACACTGACTAAATGACTAGCTTCAATAATAAGTTACGATATCAGGTAGGGCAAGTTCTCCCTTTCAAATACCACTCCCCACCAACATCAACAACCTGTTCTTGAAAACTGTCTTGATATTGGACCTTTGATCTTCCATACACATTTTAAAACCACTTTTCATCAATCTAGTTATATAAAAAAATCCTGTAGAGATTGTGACTGAAACTGTACTGAACTTATAAGGAGGGTTAAATTTTTTTGATATTGAGTTTTCCTATCCATGAAATATCTCTCCATTTATTTAGATCTTTGTTAATAAACTATTACACACTTTTTTTCAATAAAGTTTGCAAATCTTTTGTTGGATTTATTCCTAGGTACTTAATTTTTGCTGATTGTATTGGATTTTATTTTTAAATTGTATTTTTAAAAGTTTTCTGTTTCTTGCTGGTAGAAAAGAATGGAATCTTTTTTTGGTATATTAATTTTATATATAGCATCTTGCTAAACTCTCATGAATTCTAATAATCTGTCTGCAGATTACTTCTCTCATTTTACTCTACTGGCTGGGACTCTGAGTAAATGGGGAATAGAAATGGTAAACAGTAGTGACCTTTGCTCATTTCTTTTAAGTTTCACCACTAAGTATCATAGTCAATGTATGGAAGTTAAATTTTACTAAATGCATTTTTTTTTTTTCCCGGTACGCGGGCCTCTCACTGTTGTGGCCTCTCCCGTTGCGGAGCACAGGCTCTGGACGCTCAGGCTCAGCGGCCATGGCTCACGGGCCCAGCCGCTCCGCGGCATGTGGGATCTTCCCGGACTGGGGCACGAACCTGTGTTCCCTGCATCGGCAGGCGGACTCTCAACCACTGCGCCACCAGGGAAGCCCACTAAATGCGCTTCGTTTCATCTATTGAGATGATAGTTTTTCTTCAATTTGTAAATATGCGACTTAATTTTATAATTAAAAAAATATGTTAGACCTTTGTTGCAATACTAACAGGGAATTCATAAATCCCTTTATCCTGTCAGTACTCCAAAATGGTACAGAATTCAAATACTCAGGTATCAGCTGAAAACCATGGCATGGCAATGCTACCTGCCAACCAACAATTTAGTTTAGGCATCACTGTAAGTTATATATTTAAATATCATATATTTAATATTTAAACATTATATATATAAATATTAAGAAAAATTTGTGGATAATGCACAAATAACAGCTCTGACATAAGTGACAAGCATAAGTAAGTTTCACAAATGTGTATAATTGAGACATTTGTTATTATTCTGAAAGATGACTTACACATTCATCTCTATCTTCAAACCTCCATTCCCTCCTCATTTTCAAGTTAATAACCTTGCTTCATATCTGAGAGATAGTAGCAATTAAACAAGAGCCATCTCCTCTTCCCAACACCCAACTTTCCAATACACCTACTTATGCACCCACATATTCTGCTTCTCTTCTCTTACAAAAGAAGTGTCTCTGTTTCCTGCCTGAGGCCAGCTCCTCACTTACACATATAAGAAGCCTATATCCTCTCACCTATTCAAGGCTCTCTCTTCTGAAAACATCCCCCTTTCACTTGCACTATCAATTTTTCTCTCTTGACTGGATTATTTCCAATAGTATTCAAATACGCTAAATATTACTCATTAAAAAAATCCTTCCTCGATCTCATGTTCTTCCCTTCCTTCCTACCCTCCTTTTGTCTTTTCCATTCTCTCATTCAATTTCTCGTGTACTTTTCTAGCAACATTTTCTGCTCCCCCTTCACAGAAAAACTTTTGAAAGACTTGTTTATGCTCATTGTCACCATTTCCTTACTCTCGTTTTCTCTTCATTTGGGCTTTTGTTCTTACCACACCTCTGAAATTGCTCTTTTTCAGGTCACCAACTGACTTCCATATAGCCATCTCCAATGGCTGGTAATCCAACTCATTTTATCGGAAACTTCTTTTTCATTCTTGAAACTTTTTTTAAACCTTTGTTTTTATGGCAGCACACTTCCCCGATTTTCCACTTACTTATATCTCCTTATATGCTGGCTCCTTCTCTGCCCAAGCATCTAATGTTGGTGCCCTCTTCTCTTTTCTCTTTTTAGGTGATCTCATCCTGTCCCTGTGGCTTTAAAGACCATCTACATTCTAATGTTTCCTAAAATTATATCACCTGTCCTGACTGCACCACTGACTTTCTGATCTACCTCCAACATCTCTTCTTGAATTTCTAATGGGCATCTTAAACTTTGTGTGTCCCAAACTGAACTCTTGGAATTCCCTCCTTGAACCCCTAAACTGCTTCTCAGTTTTCCCCATCTCCTTTGTTAATAGGGCAATATTTTGAAAATTATTAAAATACTTTTCTATTTTGCCTTTTTGATTACATGGACTTCATCCTATTTAGCCCAAGGGATTCATATGTACAGGGGTTGAATATATTAAGAGATGATGTTTCTATTTTCTTTGTTTCTAACTTTAACATTTTACAAGCTGAGCCTGGGGCACCCAGCACACAAGGCTGTCTTAAACTGTAGAGAAGACACACTTTCCATTTATCACAGTAGAACTCTAAGGATTTTACTAGATGGTAGAAGGATGAGGATATGACATAGGGGAAGTAAAGAGAAAGCTTAAGACTTTTTCTTTGCCCCCAGGAGAATCTGGGAAGGCAAAGAGGGAGACAGAGAGACATTGGTGTTCAGATTTCCCTCATTCTGAGTTTTGGCAGAAAGAGACCCTTGTTCCCTACTACTCATTCAGGATTCAGAAAAGGTAGCTTTTCTCTAGCTATCACATGGTTTATGGCTATATCAATTTGGTTGCTCAGCAAAGTCAAAATGAGGAAGACCATATTGTTATATTTTCCTGAGCTACTCCTTGATTCCTATATGATGTAGAAGGGAACTAAGAAACACCTGGGGAGCTTGCATGTGTGTATCGGTGGCCATTACTCTAGGAAGATGTGGCTCTGTAGTAAGGGCTGAAGAGCAGACTCCTTGGGCTAGAGCTGGATGAAAATCACAGCAGACCTCAGAGGGATCTAATGATTAGCAGAGGCTGACAGGCTATTTAAGCAAGGGAACACCCCCCAAAAAGAAATGAAAATTACCAGTTTAGAGACATCATCATCAAAGGCCACGAGGGTGGGCAGTAAGCAAACTGACAAGGGACATTATCACGTCCCACTCAGTATGAATAATACCTGCCTCTAGATCTAAGGCCTCCTCATCTTTGTCACCACAGCAAACACAGACTCAATATTAGAAAGGAGTAAAAGAGGGAGGTGGAAGATGGGTACATCTGAGAGACTAAGCATCATAAGAGTCTGAGCACTACCTAAAGAGCCGACTAAATTACAGGAACAGATTAAGCTTTCAATTGAATTGGATATAAAAATTTTCTCTCTGTCTCCCCCAATTCCCCAACCACTCCTCACTAATCAGTAAGTTAGGGCTTGTGAGGAAAACCATATGAACCTGAAATAAAGAAATTACATATTTGCAAATGTGTAAGTACCAACTTGTAACCCTATTACACACTTAATGGTATGATCAACCACTCCGTTGCTCTGCCTAAAAACCAGGATTTATTCTTTATTATATTGTCCCTCTTCCTCAACATCTAAACCATGAGCAAATCCAGTCAACTCTATCTCCAAGATGTCTTGAATCTGATCATTATTTACTCTCTCTATTGCTCCCCTGCATTCCAAACCACCCTATCATTTTTTCATCTACACGACTGCCACAGACTTCTAAGTGGTTTGGTCCACTTTTACCCTTACATTCCATTTCTTCGAAATAACACAAATGTTACCAACAATGTTAATCAAGCATCTCTCCCTGTGTAAAACCTTCCAGATGGCTGTCCATTGCAAGTAGAGTAATCTTCAAACCTCTTATCATGGTCTATAATTCCCCTACATGATCTGCCTCCCTCCTATTTCTCTGACATTGTGTTTCCCAGTTATTTACTATACTCTGGCTACTTGACCACTACCACCCTTTTTTTAAATAGGGCGTTTAATAAATGCCCTTTCTACCTTGCAGCATTTGCATTAGGTGTTTCCTCTGCCTAGAAAGCTTTTTTTCAGATATTCACATGACTGGCTTCTTATCCTTAGGCATCTGGCTCAATGTAACCTCATGTAATCCTTCTGTGGCCATCCCAATTAAAGTAGCCCCTTTATCAGGACATTCTCTATCCCATTACTATGTTTTATTTTCTTCATAGCACTTATCACTATCAGAAATTATTATTCTTGTTCACACTGCCTTTCCACACTACATGTTGCATGACAGCAGAGACCTTGTCTGTTTAGTTCATTGTTGTAACATTAGTGCCCAGAACTGTGTCCAGCATATAACTGATGCTTAATAAATATTTAATAAATGAATGATAGAATGCATGCCCGAAGTAGAAAATATTTAGCCTTAATCAGACAGTAGCTAGTCTGCTAGGTATTTATTTGTAAATAAATAACACCTTAAAGAACATTTACTATCTGTTGGAAGTAAAACCAAAGTTCGTGAATAAAAGGCAAAGGGTAGTGGCAGATTTTTATACTACCTTTTAGCTTCTAGGAAATAGAACATATGGATCTACTAGGAACCTTTTGCACAGTAAACTTTCATACATATTTGAAGAGCTCATTATGTGTGAGAAAAGGGGTTACCTGTGCTCTAAGCTGCATTTTCTTCTGTCATTATAATCAGAAAGATCTCCCCTGGTTCTTCTGTTCACTTTTTTCCTCTTTAAAGATAGTTTGTTTTTCTTTTGGGGAGTGGTAAATCTCCATTGATATTAGGCTGGTTTCTTTTCGTGCTTGTTCTGAAATGTGTAAGTAATATTTTGCTCCAAAATGTTGGATTTTAAAAGTTTAACAAGACGCACTGCAACCCATTTGTATAATTAGAGGCTTGCAGAAGAGACTGGAAAAAAAAGCAGCAGTTTCTACAATGTGCATGTTTTAATAGATTTCTTCAATGATTAAAGAAATAAGAATGCTTTTAAATAAATGTCATGTTGACAGATAGTAGTTGGCTTGATGTTCAGCCTACTTATAACACAGAGGAAGCATTTGGGATTCCCTACTGATTATTTTAAACTTTGTTGAGAGTAGCTGTATTGTCTCAGAAGTAACACATCACATATATTTTTTAAACAATTTTGTTGAGATATAATTCACATACCATATTATAAATCCATTTAAAGTGTACAGGTTATGGTTTTTAGTATATTCACAGAGTTGTGCAACCATCACCACAATCAATTTTAGAATCAATTTCCATCATCCCAAAAAGAAACCCTGTACCCACTAGCGGTCACTACCAGTTTCCTCCCAACCTCCCCAGCCCTAGGCAACCACTAATTCACTACCTGTCTCTAGAGATTTGCCTATTTGGGACATTTCATATAATATGTGGTCTCTCATGACTGGCTGCTAGGCATAATGTTGTCAAGGTTCATCAATGTTGTGGCATGGATCAGTATATTACTTCTTTTTTTTCCAAATAATATTCCATTGTGTGAACATACTACATTAACTAATAGACATTTGTTAATTGATGACCATTTGTGTTGTTTCTACTTTTTGGCTATCATAAATAATGCTGCTATGAACATTCATGTAAATGTTTTTGTTTGAATCCTGTTTTCAGTTCTCTTGGGTACATACCAAGAATTGATGGGTCAAATGGTAACTCTGTTTTTAACATTTTGAGAGACTGCCAAACTGATTTACAAAGTGGCTGCACAATTTTACACCCCACCAATGATGTATAAGGATTCCAATTTCTTTACATTCTCATCAACACTTGTTATTTTCTGTTTTCTTTTCCTTATTATAACCACCCTAGTGGATGTGAAGCGGTATCTCATTGTAGCTTTATTTGCATTTTCCTAACAGCTAATGATGTTGAGCATCTTTTCATGTGCTTATTTGCCAACTGTATATTTTCTTTGGAGAAATATCTGTTTAAAGACTGCTCATTTTTCAATTGGGTTGTCTTTTTATTATTGAGTTGTAAGAGTTGTTTATATATTTTGGATACCAGTACCTTATATACAATTTGCAAATAATATTTTCTCCCATTCTATGGGAGTCTTTTCACTTTCTTGATGGTGCTCTTTGATGCATAAAACTTTTAATTTTAATGGAGTACAATTTATCTATTTTTCCTTTTGTTACTTGTAATTCTGGTGTTATCTAAGAAGGCTTTGCATAACCCAGGGTCATGAAGGTTTACTCCTATGGTGTCTTCCAAGACATTTATAGTTTTAGCTCTTACATTTAGGTCTATGACACAGTTTGAGTTAATTTCTGTGTATAATATAAGGGAGGATCCAACTTAATTATTTTGTGTGCGGATATCCAGTAGTTCGAGCATCATTTGTTGAAAAGACCATTCTTTCCCTCATTTAATTGTCTTGGTACATCACATGCTTTGGTAATTCAAATTTATTTTATCTAATTCTTTTTCTTGGAATTTATTTTATCCCTTGTGATAGCCAATAACACTAGACATTGTTAAACAAAGTTTGGAAGTTATAGAGAGTGCTCCCATCAGAGACAATGTTTTCCTTCTGCTTGAAACCTTTCAGTGGCTTCTTACTACACTTTAAATAAAACCCAAATTTTTACCATGGTTTAAAAGGTCCTTCATGATCTGCTTTCTACCTATTTCCTCAAGCTCATCCAAACAACTTTTCACTATTCACTATGCTATAATAGCTTCCTTTAACTTTTCCAAAAATACCTAGATCATTCTCACCTCCACATCTTGGCCCTTGCTATTCTATCTACCCTGAAGGATCTCCCAAAGTTCTCTGCATGACTGGCTCCTTTTCACTCCTCAGGTCTCAATTCAATCCTCCCCTATCTAGAGAAGACGTTCCTCACTGCCCTGGTGTAAATAGTTTCTCTATCCATACTAGCTTCCCCCTTCCCTTAACCAGTTGTTCTTTATCATCAGCCTGTTTATTTTCATCATTGCATTTATCACAACCTTCAATGATCTTGTCTAATGTCAGTTTTCTCCATGATATTATCAAATCTGAGATCAGGAACCTTGCTCCTCTCATTCCCCATGGTGTCCCTAAGGCTTAGCAGAGTTCTTGGCAGAGTTCTCTCATTGAAAGAACTCATAAACTTCACTGAATTAGTGAATGGACAAATACATTTTAGAGAGTCACAGTTTGTAAGGCTAACATAAATTTAGAAACATCCAAGCTAATGCTTTTTTAAGGCTAAGCTTTCTGTCTCAAAAAAGCCTATATAGAAGCTACTATGTTAAACAGACATGCAAGGATCTTTTCTGATTCAAGCAGGAAAAGAAGGAGCAAAGTCCTACCAGTTCAGCATCTTCCCTGGCACAGTCTTCTTGGGGTATTCTGCATAGTTCCAACCCCTTTATTATGTGTAATGTGTAAACCAAGAAACCAAAGAATGACTCACCCAACAATGTACAAATCTTTAGTGACAGAGCAGGGGTTTCAACAATTCTTGCACGGTGGTCAGTGCAGGGTTCTTTCTATTATGTGCTGCTTTGCAACACAACAGTTCAGAACAAACAAGTCTAACACCAGAGTCATATGAATCATTCAGAAGATAAGGATTTAGATAATCCTTTACTCCTTAACGCCACTGACCTCAAATTTCCAAAGTGATTATTTTTCAGGGCTACCAAGGAAACTGTCTTAGAAAGAAGAGTCAGGTATACTTCATTCTTTTCTAGCTGCTGATATTCATTCCTCTCATCTTTCTGACTTCATTTTTAAGAGTCTATCGGAAAAGCCTCTTAGAAAAGCGTGCATTATTTTATTTTAGCTTCTCTTAAGATATTCACCTCAACCTAATATCATACCACCCTAGACAGATGGGAAAATTAATACTTCAATAAATCCAATCAAGTTTTGTTGTAAAGGAATAAAACGAGATAATTTCATTTATATATACTCAGTTTTGGAGTGCACAGCTTCACCTCTGTTTAGATCTTAGATAACAGAATGATAGACTTTTTAAGAAATGAATGAAGGACCATAAGTCAGGCAGATGTTTCTTCTGAGAAACTTCCAAACTATTTTCCTCATATAGAGTTATGCATTTAGACAACTGAATATTTTAGAACAGAACTCAAGCATAAAATACAAAATATTTTCCTTTGTTCAAAGAGTCTACATCTTGGATTTGGGAATTTGTTACTAACGTTTCTCTTGCCTTATTTTTCAAACCAGATATCATTTTCCAATCTTTTAGAAAGAAGAACATCTCTTTCTTATTTATTTTTTAAAGAATTTTTAAGGTAGCATCTTTGTGACATTGCCTAAGGAAGAATTTTTCTGAAGTGCAAAAATAAATCCAACATCAGGCCGTCTGATTAAGCAATAGTTCCTTGGATCAGAAAATTCTTTTGAAAAAATATGCTGTGGTATTTTTATTAAGTTTATGAGCTAAAAGGCATTTAAAATTCCAAGGAAACAACAAAAAGAATAAAAAAGAAACACACATGTGTTGTTACTAAAAAAGGCACCAAAGATGTGTACAAGAGGATTATTCCTGGAAAAATTATGAAGCAGATGAAATCTGTGTTTATCATTTTTCCATGTTTTGTTTTGATCCCCTTTTTCATCTCTGCTCTGTCCATCACCATTTGTCATACTGTGTCATCCCTCTCTGGGATTTCTGCCTGTGTTGTCCTATGGCATGGTTAGGCCTTTCTTTTTTTTTAAGTTCTGTGTCCCCCCCCCACCTCTCCCCATCAACTTTAGTGTTCTCTTAGGGAACTAAGCTAGTTGACTGAAAAATAAATCCATGCTAAAACAGTAATAACTGCTAATAACTTTCTTATATAAAAACAAATTTGATAAAAATTCTCAGGAAGATAACTGTACTTTCTTGGCACTTGCTACTTGGCTTCTCTGTGGGTCCAGTCCTGATGGGTCCTCTAAAATAATGAAAACTACCATGAACCTTAGAAAGGCAAAAGATATGCCCAAATCTCTAGAAGTATAGCTTAGAACCTGAGGGTGAGGCTGAAGCATGTCCTTGAACCACAGAGACTGAGAAGAACATTAGAAGGGTAAGAGGAGAGGTTTCATTTGGATTGCACTGTATTTCCCCCAGGCACAGCACCACACAGAGTGATCCCCTTGGCCTATAGTTTCTCTGTGGGAAAAGGAGAACCCAAAGTGGATATTCAGCTCCCCTACTGTTGCGGGATGCTTCCAGGGTTGCCCAGTCAGGTCTTCATGAGGATCATTTGGGGAACCTGGGGGCTTGACCGCTGGGGATCAGATAGAGATGGGGAAAGGGGGCATGGCTTATAGCAACCAGCACTCGAATGTTGGTGGACTGCATTCCTGCTTGTAGTAGCACCTGAGCAGAGATCCTAGCCAGGGATCTGCAGACCTTAGCTGGTGGCTCTGTCTGGCCAGGGAGCTTGGTTGGCAGTTCTGCATGATTTGTGTCCCCCCAAAAGTGGTCATACACGCTCTTGAGCCTGTCATATGGCCCTGCCTGGGCAAGGGAGTAAATCTGCAACCCTGCTCAACAGCTAAGCATAGACTCCCATCCTGCTCGACCAGAAAGACTGGCCAGAGAACTTAGGCAGCTGTGGAGTCCATACTACAGCCTTGCTCAGGCAGAGAGCCAAGCCAGCAGCCCTGTCCAACTGTTGAGCATAGCCTCTGGCCTGTCATGACCAGGGAACCTGAACAGTGACCCTGTGCAGGCTTGGAGCCCAGTCTAAGGTACTTCCCAGTTATGGGGCCCAGCTAACAGCCCTACCTAGCAGCAGAGTTTAACCTACGGCCTTGTCCAATTACTAAACACAGCCTGTAACCTCGCCCAGGCAAGGTAACCCCATCTTACCATGGAGCATTATCTGTGAGATGCAGCTGGAGGCCCCACTTGACCAGACAGCCTGGCAAGTGACCTCATCCAACAAAGGAGCACATCCAGTACCCAAACTGATCACAAAGCATAGTCTGCAACTCTGCCCAAACTTGGGGCACAGCCTGTAACTCCATTCAACAGTGAAACCATGTCAGTGGCCCCACCAGAACATGGAGTCCTGCCAGGGCCACATCCGGTTAGAGAGTACAGCGTGAGGCCTTGCCCAACTGCAGAATCCAACAAGTGCTACTGTCCTTCCAGGGAACACAGCCTGAGACCATATCCTACCAGAGGTAACTACAGAACCCAGCTAATGGCCCCATCTGACTGTGAAGTCCAGCCAGCACCCCTACCCAACGAGGGTGCCTAGTTAGTGGTCCCACTACAATGTGGAGCCTAGCCAGCTGGCCAACCCAACTGCAGAGACCAGCCAGTGGCAACTCTCCCCTTGCCTCAGAACATGGGTAGGAACCTCACCAAACTGGAGACCTCAATAGCAAGCTGTGTATGCCCACAAACGCTACAAGCTGATCCATCCAGTTCCCCCTAAGCAAAGCCGACTGGTGAAGGCCTTTCCCTGCCAAAACAAACCTGTAAAGTCTGGAAGAGGAGACCACTTATTCAAATGTGTAAATACCAATGCAAAGATACTATGAGCATAAAGAATCAGGTAAACATGACAAGACCAAAAGAAACTAATAAAGCTTCAATAACTGACACTAAAGAAATGGAAATCTATGAACTACCTAACAAAGAATTCAGAATAATCCTCTTAAAGAAGTTCAGTGAACTTCAAGAACACACAGATAACTAAATGAAATTAGAAAAACAATGCATGAACAAAACGAGAAGTTCAACAAAGAAATAGAAACCATGTGAATAAATAAAACAAAAATCCTAGAGATAAAGATTGAACTGAAGAACTCAACAGAGTTTCAAAAGCAGACTTGACCAAGCAGAAGAATCAGTGAACTCAAAGATAAGTCATTTGAAATTATCCCAAGGAACAAAAAGAAAAAAGGATGAAAAATAATGAAGAAAAGACTATGATACTTAAGGGACTGTGTGAAATAAAACAGTATTGTGTGAATACTGGGAGAATAAAAAGAGAAAAGAGCAGAAAGACTACTTAAAGATATAATGGCTGAAAATGTCCTAAACTTGGGGAGAGAAATAGACACCCAGATTTTTGAGGCTCAAAAATCTCAAACAGGTTAAACCCAAAAAAGGTCACTTTGAGACACATTATAGTCAGCCCTCAGTATCTGCGGGTTCCACAACTGCAGAGTCAAACAACTGTGGATCAAAAATGTTACAAAAAAAATTCCAGAAAGTTCCAAAACAAAACATGAATTTGCCATGAACTGACACTGGTTTACACAGCATTTATACTGTATTTAAAACTATTTACATAGCATTTATATTATATTAAGATTGTAAGTAATCTAGAGGTGATTTAAAGTATATGAGAGAATGTATGTAGGTTATATGCAAATACTATGCCATTTTATGTCAGGGACTTAAGCATGTGCAGATTTTGGTACCTGTGGGGGTCCTGCAACCAATCCCCTATGGATACTGAGGGATGACAGTAACTATATTGTCAAAACAAAGAGATAATTTTAAAAGTAGTAAGAGAAATGTGACTCATTACATAACGGAGCCTAAATAATACTATAAGTAGGTTTCTCAGCAGAAATTCTGCAGACCAGGAAGAATGGAATAACATCTTCAAAATATGGAAAGGAAAAAAAAGAACCTGTTAACCAAGAACACTATACCCAGAAAAGTGTCCTTCAGGAATAAAGGCATGATAAACACTTTTCCAAACAAACAAAAGCTGAAGGTTTATCACCACTAAATTTGCCTTACAAAAAATGCTAAAGGGCATTTTTGAAGCTGAAATATAACAATATAACATTGTAAAAACATATAAATGTGTGAAACTCCCCACTAAAGGTAAATATATATTCAAAGCCAGATTCTCTAATATTGTAATGGTGGTACATAAATCACTTACAATTCTAGTTAAAAAGTTAAAAAACAAGTTTATTAAAAATAACCATAACGGGATTGGTTCAAGATGGTGGAGTAGAAGGACGTGTTCTCACTCCCTTTTGTGAGAACTCTGGAATCACAACCAACTGCTGAACAGTCATCGACAGGAAGACACTGGAACTCAGCAAAAAAGATATCCCACATCCAAAGACAAAGGAGAAGTCACAATGAGATGGTAGGAGGGGCGCAATCACAATAAAATCAAATACCATAACTTCTGTGTGGATGACTCACAAACTGGAGAACACTTATACCACAGAAGTCCACCCACTGGAGTGAAGGTTCTGAGTGCCACGTCAGGCGTCCGAACCTGGGGGTCCGGCAACTGGAGTCGGAATTCCTAGAGAATCAGATTTGAAGGCTAGCAGGATTTGATTGCAGGACTTAGACAGGACAGGGGGAAACAGACTCCACTCTTGGACGGCACACACAAAGTAGTGTGCACATCGGGACCCAGGGGAAGGAGCAGTGACCCCCCCCCCAGAGACTGAACCAGACCTACCTGCTTGTGTTGGAGGGTCTCCTGCAGAGGTGGGGGGCGCCTGTGGCTCACCGCAAAGACAAGGACACTGGTAGCAGAAGTTCTAGGAGTACTCCTTGGGATGAGCCCTCCCAGAGTCCATCATTAGCCCCACCAAAGAGCCTGGGTAGGTGTAGTGTTGGGTTGCCTCAGGCCAAACAACCAACAGGGAGGGGACCAAGCCCCACCCATCAGCAGACAAGTGGATTAAAGTTTTACTGAGCTCTGACCACCAGAACAACAGCCAGCACCTCATCTACCAGAGGGCAGATGCAGAAGCAAAAAGAACTACAATCCTGCAGCCTGTGGAACAAAAAACACATTCACAGAAAGATAGACAAGATGAAAAGTCAGAGGGCTATGTACCAGATGAAGGAACAAGGTAAAACTCCAGAAAAACAACTAAATGAAGTGGAGATAGGCAACCTACCAGAAAAAGAATTCAGAATAATGATAGTGAAGATGATCCAGGACCTCGGAAAAAGAATGGAGGCAAAGATCAAGAAGATGCAAGAGGGCTTCCCTGGTGGCGCAGTGGTTGGGAGTCCGCCTGCCGATGCAGGGGACGCGGGTTCGTGCCCCGGTCTGGGAGGATCCCACATGCCGCGGAGCGGCTGGGCCCGTGAGCCATGGCCGCTCGGCCTGCGCGTCCGGAGCCTGTGCTCCGCAACGGGAGCGGCCACGGCAGTGAGAGGCCCGCGTACCGCAAAAAAAAAAAAAAAAAAGAAGATGCAAGAAATATTTAACAAAGATCTAGAAGAATTAAAGAACAAACAAACAGAGATGAACAATACAATAACTGAAGTGAAAAATACACTAGAAGGAATCAATAGCAGAATAACTGAGGCAGAAGTGACCTGGAAGACAGCATGGTGGAATTCACTGCTGTGGAACAGAATAAAGAAAAAAGAATGAAAAGAAATGAAGACAGTCTAAGAGCCTTCTGGGACAACATTAAATGCAACAATATTTGCATTATACGGGTCCCAGAAGGAGAAGAGAGAGAGAAAGGACCCAAGAAAATATTTGAAGAGATTATAGTCGAAAACTTCCCTAACATGGGAAAGGAAATAGCCACCCAAGTCCAGGAAGCGCGCAGAGAATCCCATACAGGATAAATCCAAGGAGAAACATGCCTAGACACACAGTAATCAAATTGGCAAAAATTAAAGACAAAGAAAAATTATTGAAAGCAGCAAGGGAAAAATAACAAATAACATACAAGGGAACTCCCATAAGGTTAACAGCTGATTTCTCAGCAGAAACTCTACAAGCCAGAAGGGAGTGGCATGATACACTTAAAGTAATGAAAGGGAAGAACCTAAAACCAAGATTACTCTACACAGCAAGGATCTCATTCAGATTCGATGGAGAAATCAAAAGCTTTACAGACAGGCAAAGGCTAACAGAATTCAGCACCAGTAAACCAGCTCTAAAACAAATGCTAAAGGAACTTGTCTAAGTGGGAAACACAAGAGAAGAAAAGGACCTACAAAAACAAACCCAAAACAATTAAGAAAATGGTAACAGGAACATACATATTGATAATTACCTTAAACGTGAATGGATTAAATGCTCCAACCAAAAGACACAGGCTTGCTGAATGGATACAAAAACAAGACCTATATATACATGCTGTCTACAAGAGACCCACTTCAGACCTAGGGACACATACAGACTGAAAGTGAGGGGATGGAAAAAGATATTCCATGCAAATGGAAATCAAAAGAAAGCTGGAGCAGCAATACTCATATCAGATAAAATAGACTTTAAAATGTTACAAGAGACAAGGAAGGACACTATATAATGATCAAGGGATCAATCCAAGAAGAAGATATAACAATTATAAATATATATGCACCCAACATAGGAGCACCTCAATACATAAGGCAACAGCTAACATCTCTAAAGAGGAAATCGACAATAACACAATAATAGTGGGGGACTTTAACACCTCACTCAAACCAATGGACAGATCATCCAAACAGAAAATTAATAAGGAAACACAAGCGTTAAATGACACAACACACCAGAGAGATTTAGTTGATATTTATAAGACATTCCATCCAAAAACAGCAGATTACACTTTCTTCTCAAGTCTGCACAGATCATTCTCCAGGATAGATCACATCTTGGGTCATAAATCAAGCCTCAGTAAATTTAAGAAAGTTGAAATCATATCAAGCATCTTTTCTGACCACAAGGCTATGAGAATAGAAATCAATTACAGGAGAAGATCTGTAAAAAATACAAACACATGGAGGCTAAACAATATATTACTAAACCAAGAGGTAACTGAAGAAATCAAAAAATACCTAGAGACAAATGACAATGAAAACACGATGATCCAAAACCTCTGGGATGTGGCAAAAGCAGTTCTAAGAGGGAAGTTTATAGCTATACAAGCCTACCTCAAGAAACAAGAAAAATCTCAAATAAACAATCTAACCTTACTCGTAAAGGAACTAGAGAAATAAGAACAAACAAAACCCAAAGTTAGCAGAAGGAAAGAAATCATAAAGATCAGAGCAGAATTAAATGAAATAGAAACAAAGAAAACAAAAGCAAAGATCAGTAGAACTTAAACCCGGTTCTTTGTGAAGATAAACAAAATTGATAAACCATTAGCCAGACTCATGAAGAATAAGAGGGAGAGGACTCAAATCAATAAAATTGAAATGAAAAAGGAGAAGTTTAAACAGACCGCAGAAATACAAAGCATCCTAAGAGACTACTACAATCAACACTCTGCCAATAAAATAGACAACTTGGAAGATATGGACAGATTCTTAGAAAGATATAACCTTCCAAGACTGAACAAGGAAGAAATAGAAAATATGAACAGACCAATCACAAGTCATGAAATTGAAACTGTGATTAAGAATCTTCCAACAAACAAAAGTCCAGGACCAGATGGCTTCACACGTGAATTCTATCAAACGTTTAGAGAAGAGCTAACACCCATCCTTCTCAAACTCTTCCAAAAATTTGCAGAGGAAGGAACACTCCCAAACTCATTCTATGAGGCCACCATCACCCTGATACCAAAACCAGACAAAGATACTACAAAAAAAGAAAATTACACAACAATATCACTGATGAATATAGAGGCAAGAATCCTCAAGAAAATACTAGCAAACAGAATCCAACAACACATTAAAAGGATCATACACCATGATCGAGGGGGGTTTACTCCAGGCATGCAAGGATTTTTCAATATACGCAAATCAATCAATGTGATACACCATATTAACAAACTGAAGAAGGAAAACCATATGATCATCTCAGTAGATGCAGAAAAAGCTTTTGACAAAATTCAACACCCATTTATGATAAAAATTCTCATATTTGGGTATAGAGGGAATCTAGCTCAACATAATAAAGGCCATATATGACAAACTCATAGCAAACATCATTCTCAATGGTGAAAAACTGAAAGCATTTCCTCTAAGATCAGGAACAAGACAAGGATGTCCACTCTCACCCCTACTGTTCAACATAGTTTTGCAAGTCCTAGCCATGGCAATCAGAGAAGAAAAAGAAATAAAATGGATACAAATTGGAAAAGAAGAAGTAAAACTGTAACTGTTTGCAGATGACATGATACTATAGAGAGAGAATCCTAAAGATGCCACCAGAAAACTACTAGAGCTAATCAATGAATTTGGTAAAGTTGCAGGATACAAAATTAATGCACAGAAATCTCTTGCATTCCTATACACTAATGATGAAAAATCTGAAAGAGAAATTAAGGAAACACTCCCATTTACCACTGCAACAAAAAGAATAAAATACCTAGGAATAAACTTACCTAGGGAGACAAAAGACCTGTATGCAGAAAACTATGACACTAATGAAAGAAATTAAAGATGATACCAACAGATGGAGAGATATACCAGGTTCTTGGATTGGAAGAATCAATATTGTGAAAGTGACTATACTACCCAAAGCAATCTACAGATTCAATGCAATCCCTATTAAATTACCAATGGCATTTTTTACGGAACTAGAACAAAAAATCTTAAAATTTGTATGGAGACATAAAAGACCCCAAATAGCTAAAGCAGTCTTGAGTGAAAAAAACGGAGCTGGAGGAATCCGACTCCCTGATTTCAGACTATACTACAGAGCTACAGTAATCAAGACAATATGGTACTGGCACAAAAACAGAAATATAGATCAATGGAACAAGATAGAAAGCCCAGAGATAAACCCACGCACTTATGGTCAACTAATCTATGACAAAGGAGGCAAGGATATACAATGGAGGAAAGACAGTCTCTTCAACAAGTGGTGCTGGGAAAACTGGACAGAACACTCCTTATCACCATACACAAAAATAAACTCAAAATGGATTAGAGACCTAAATGTAAGACCAGACACTATAAAACTCTTAGAGGAAAACATAGGAAGAACACTCTTTGACATAAGTCACCACAAGATCTTTTTTGATCCACCTCCTAGAGTAATGGAAATAAAAAGAAAAATAAAGAAATGGGACCTATTGAAACTTCAAAGCTGTTGCACAGCAAAGGAAACCATAAACAAGATGAAAAAACAACCCTCAAAATGGGAGAAAATATTTGCAAATGAATCAACAGACAAAGGATTAATCTCCAAAATATATAAACAGCTCATGCTGCTCAATATTAAAAAAACAAACAACCCAATCCAAAAATGGGCAGCAGACCTAAACAGACATTTCTCCAAAGAAGACATATAGATGGCCAAGAAGCACATGAAGAGCTGCTCAGCATCACTAATTATTAGAGAAACGCAGATGAAAACTACAATGAGGTATCACCTCACACCAGTTAGAATGGGCATCATCAGAAAATCTACAAACAACAAATACTGGAGAGGGTGTGGGGAAAAGGGAACCCTCTTGCACTGTTGGGAATGTAAATTGATACAGCCACTATGGAGAACAGTATGGAGGTTCCTTAAAGAACTAAAAACAGAACTATCATATGATGCAGCAATCTCACTACTGGACATACACCCTAGGAAAACCATAATTCAAAAAGACACATGTGAAAAGCAGCAGGGGTGGGGGTCGTGGTATGATGAATTGGGAGATTGGGATTGACATGTATACACTGATGTGTATAAAATGGATGACTAATAATAATCTGTATAAAAAAAATAAATTAAATTAAAATAAAAAGACACATGCACCCCAATGTTCATTGCAGCACTATTTACAATAGCCAGGTCATGGCAACAACCTAAATGCCCATCGACAGACGAATGGATAAAGAAGATATGGTATATATATACGATGGAATATTATTCAGGCATAAAAAGGAACGAAATTGGGTCATTTGTAGAGACATGGATGATCTAGAGACTGTCATACAGAGTGAAGTAAGTCAGAAAGAGAAAAACAAATATTGTATATTAATGCATATATGTGGAACCTAGAAAAATGGTACAGGTGAGCCGGTTGCAGGGCAGAAATTGAGACACAGATATAGAGAACATATGTATGGACACCAAGGGGGGAAAGCAGCGGGGGGTGGGTTGTAAAAAAAGAAAGAAAGAAAGAAAGAAAGAATTCTTTTTTACACTTCAAATAGTTAATCATAGTCCAGAATAGGAAAATCTACAGAGACAGAGAGTAAATTAGTGGTTGCCAGAGGGTAGGGGAAGGGGAGAATGGGGAATGACTGGTAATGGGTACAGGGTTTGTTTTTGGCATGATGAAAATGTTCTGGAATTAGACAGTCGTAACGATTGCACAACTTTGTGAATGTACTATAAACCACTAAATTGTACACTTTAAACATGTGAATTTTATGGTATATGTGAATTACATCTCAATGGACCCATTATTTTAGAAAACAAAAACATAAACAAAAACAAGAACAACAAAAATAACCATAACTACAATAATTTGTTATTGGATAAAGAATACAAAAAGATTAAACTGTAACATCAGTAACCTAAAATGTGAGGGGGGAGAAAGAATTAAACACATAAAGTTTCTGTAAGATATCAAAGTTAAATTTTATCTGCTTAAACTATGGTGTTAGAATTGTAATGTATTTTATGTGAGCCACAAAGGAAAAACATGTAGTAGATACACAAGATTATGATAAAGGATTCAAGGCACACTGCTACAAAAGTCCAAAAATCACAAAGGAAAAGGGCAAGTGAGGAAGCAATGAAGTAAGAGTCTGTAAAAGAATCAGCAAACAATGAGCACAATGGCAATAGGAAGTCCTTACTTACCAATAATTACTTTAATTGTAAATGGATTAACTTATCCAATCAAAAGACAGAATGGCTGAAAGGATTTAAAAAAAGAGACCCAGCTATATGCTGCCTACAGGAGACTCACTTAAGCTTGAAGGACACACAAAGACTGAGAGGGAAGGGATGAGGAAAGATATTTCAAGCAAATGATAACCAAAAGAAAGCAGGGATAGCTATACTTATATCAGATAAAATAGATTTTAAGCTGAAAACAGTCACAAGAGATAAGGAAGGTCATTAATAATGATAAATGGGTCAATTAATTGATAATATATAATAATTATAAATATTTATGTGCCAAACTTTGGAGTATCTAAATATATAAAGTAAATACTAACAGAAATAAAAGGAGAAATAAGCAGCAATACTATCTTGTTTGGGGACTTTAATATCCTACTCTCTAAAATGGCTAAATCTTCCAGACAGAAAATTAATAAGGAAACGGAAGATGTGAACAACACTACAGGCCAAACAGACATAATGGACATATAAAGAACATTCCATCCAACAGTAGCAGAATACACATTCTTCTCAAAAAATGTTCACATGGAACATTTCTGTAGATAGGTCATACGTAAGGCCACAATACAAGTCTCTATAAATACAGTTAGATAGAAATTATATCAAGTAACTTTCCAGCCACAATGGTATGAAACTAGAAATCAACAACAGGAGAGAAAAGTTGTAAAACTCACAAATACATGGAAATTAAAAAATATTCCTCAGACCCTGAAGCCCTAGGTGTCCCAGTGGTTTTAGCACGATGAGCTCAATCGGCACTGGGTATGACCTGTCAGTCTCTACATTCTCTCCTGATGGGAGAGTTTTTCAAGTTGAGTATGCTATGAAGTCTGTGGAAAATAGTGGTACAGCTATTGGAATCAGATGTAAAGATGGCGCTGTCTTTGGGGTAGAAAAATTAGTCCTTTCTAAATTTTATGAAGAAGGTGCTAACAAACGACTTTTTTTTTTTTTTTTTTTTTTCCTGCGGTACGAGGGCCTCTCACTGCTGTGGCCTCTCCCGTTGCGGAGCACAGGCTCCAGACGTGCAGGCTCAGCAGCCATGGCTCACAGGCCCAGCCACTCCGCGGCATGTGGGATCTTCCCGGACCGGGCACGAACCTGCGTCCCCTGCATCGGCAGGCGGACTCTCAACCACTGCGCCACCAGGGAAGCCCACAAACGACTTTTTAATGTTGATCGGCATGTTGGAATGGCAGTAGTAGGTTTGTTGGCAGATGCTCATTCTTTAGCAGACATTGCAAGAGAAGAAGCTTCCAACTTTAGATTTAACTTTGGATATAACATTCCACTAAAGCATCTTGCAGACAGAGTGGCCATGTATGTACATGCCTATACACCCAACAGTGCTGTTAGACCTTTTGGCTACAGTTTCATGTTAGGGTCTTACAGTGTGAATGATGGTGTACAACTTCCAATGTTTATCATTTTTAAAAACCAACTCTTATTAATTTTTTCTATTGTTTTCCTATCCTCTATTTCACTTATTCCTGCTCTAATCTTTATCACTTCCTTCTTGCTAACTTTGGCCTTGTTTTGTTCTTCTTTTTCCACTTCCTTGAAGAGTAAAGTTAGGTTACTTATTTGAGGTCTTTCCCTTTTTCTAATGTGGAATTTATCACTATGAACTTCCCTTTTAGAACTATTTTTGCATCTGTATTTACAATAGCCAGGACATGGAAGCAACCTAAGTGTCCATCGACAGATGAATGGATAAAGAAGATGTGGCACATATATACAATGGAATATTACTCAGCCATTAAAAGAAACGAAATTGAGTTATTTGAAGTGAGGTGGATGGACCTAGAGTCTGTCATACAGAGTGAAGTAAGTCAGAAAGAGAGAAACAAATACCGTATGTTAACACATATATATGGAATCTAAAAAAAAAATGGTTCTGAAGAACCTAGGGGCAGGACAGGAATAAAGATGTAGATGTAGAGAATGGACTTGAGGACATGGGGAGGGGGAAGGGTAAGCTGTGAAAAAGTGAGAGAGTGGCATGGACAAATATACACTACCAAATGTAAAACAGATAGCTAGTGGGAAGCAGCCACATAGCACAGGGAGGTCAGCTCGGTGCTTTGTGACCACCTAGAGGGGTGGGATAGGGAGGGTGGAAGGGAGATGGAAGAGGGAGGAGATATGGGGATATATGTATATGTATAGCTGATTCACTTTGTTATATGTCAGAAACTAACACACCATTGTAAAGCAATTATATGCCAATAAAGGTGTTTAAAAAATAAAGCTTATGGACTTAACAATATGAAAAAAAAATTATCTGAACTGTCAGAAAAAAAAATGATAAACAAAATTGACAAACCTTTAGCCAAACTCACCGAGAGGACTCAAAGTTAGAAATGAAAGAGGAGACATAAAGGATACCACAAAAAGAAAAAGGATCATAAGAGACTACTACATACAATTATTTGCCAGCAAATTGAAAACCTAGAAGAAATGGAGAAATAGAAAGATACTACCTACCAAGACTGAATCATGAAGAAATAGAAAATCTATAAAGACCAATGAATAAGGAGATTGAATCAGTAGTGAAAAACCTCTCAACAAAGAAAAGCCCAGGACCAAATGGTTTCACTGCTGAATCATATCAAACATTTAAAGAAGAATTAATGCTAAACTTTCTCAAATTTTCCCAAAATTTTGAAGAAGGAATACACCCAAAGACATTTTACAAGGCCAGCATTACTCTGATGCCAAGCCAGATAAGGATACTACAAGAAAAAAAAAATTCAGGCCAGCCAATATCCCTGACAAATAGAGATGCAAAAATTCTCAACAAAATACTAGCAAACTGAATTCAATAGCATATTAAAAGGACCATACACCATGATCAAGTGGGATTTATTCCAGGTATGCAAAGATGACTCAAAAATCTGCAAATCAGTCAATGTGATGTACCACATTCCCAGAATTAAAGAAAAAAACATATGATCAGCTGAATAAATGCAGAAAAGGCCTGGAAAAAATTCAACAACATTTCATGATAAAACGTCTCAACAAATTGGGTATAGAAGGAATGTACCTCAACGTAATAAAAGCCATATATGAAAAACCCACAGCTAACATCATACTCAAAGTCCAAGCTTGAGCAATTGGGCAAGAAAAAGAAATAAAAGGCATCCAAGTTAGAAAGGAAGAAGTAAAACAGAAGTAAAACCATGTCTATTTGCAGGTGACATCTTAATATACAGAAAACTCTGAAGACTGTACCACAAAACTGTTAGCATTAATAAATGATTTCAATAAAGTTGCAGGATACAAAATCAACCTACTAAAACCCAGTCATATTTCCACACACTAACAACAAATTATCTGAAAAAGAAATAAAGAAAATAATCCCATTTATAATAGTATCAAAATCAATAAAATACTTAGAATAAATATAACCCAGGAGGTAAAATATCTATACACTGAAAACTAGAAGACACTGATGAAAGAAACTCAAGAAAATACAAATAAGTGGAAAAAATCTCATTTTCACATATTGTTAAAATGTGCGTACTATCCAAAGCAATCTATAGATTCAGTATAATCCCTATCAAGATTCCAGGCAGGTTTTTTTAATCAAAATAGAAAAAAGCAATTATAAAATTTTCATGGAACCATAAAAGACACCAAATAGCTAAAACAATCTTAAGAAGAACAAGGCTGGAGGCATCGCACTTCCTAATTTCAGACTTTATCAATACAAAACTATATTAACCAAAACAGTATGGTACCAGCATTAAAACAGACATATAGACCAAAAGAACAGAATCAAGAGCCCAGAGATAAACCCATGCATATAAGGTCAACTAATATTTGAAAAAATGTGATCATATACACACACACATATATGTTCTCTATGTATACAATGTAATATTATTCAGTCATAAACAGAAGGAAATTCTGCCATTTGAAACAACATGGATAGACCTTGAAAGCATTATGCTTGTGAAATAAGTCAGAGAAACACAAATACTGTATGATCTCATGAATATGTGTTACCTAACGAATCTCATAAGAACTCATAGAAACAGAGTTGTTTGGTGTTGCCAGGGGTGAAGAGATGGGGAAAATAGGTGAAGGTGGTCAAAGGGTACAAATTTCCAGTTATAAGATGAATAAGTTCTGGAGATCTAATGTACAGTATGGTGACTATAGTTAACAACACTGTATTGTGTACCTGAAGGATGCTAAGACAGTAACTCTTAAAAATTCTCACCACACACAAAAAGGCAACTGTGTGAGGTGATAGATGTGCTAACTAAACGTATTATGGGAATCATTTAGCAATATTTGTGCACAAAAAATCAACAGGTCATGCACTGTAAACTTATATAACTTACATAATACATGTCAATTACGTCACAATAAAGTGAGAAAAAAATGAAGAAGTTCAATAGCATGTGTGACACATGGGAAAAGTATCTTTTTTCCTTGGATGTTAGGAAGGCTGATGATCAGTCCCTGGTTTGTTCTTTACTCAAGCCATAGTTCCACACCTTCAAATACCAAATGGACATATAAGGGAGACAAGAATGTGTGTGTATGGCTCACACTTGTGTGTGTGGGTGTGGGTGTGTAGAGGACTGAGTTCACTGACTATTGAACCCAGCAGTACTCACCGGAGGACCCATTACACCTGGTCCGCCCAGGGGCCCTGTGGTCCCTGGTAAGCCTGTCTCTCCTTTTTCTCCATCCTCTCCAGGAAGTCCCCTTCCTCCTGGGTTCCCCTGTAACACAGTAAAAATTTTTGAGAAAGGGAAAGTAGTAAAATAATTATGCCACGCAATAAGAGATTTTTGTTGGCACATAAAAAATTACGTTTAATATTTGAAAGATTTCTCAAAAACATCTACCTTAATCATAATGTTAAAAGTATAATTTACCTTTATTCCATCTTTACCCTGGAGACCTTCTTCTCCAGCAGCTCCTGGTTCACCCTATTTGGTAGCAGAAATGTAAGATTTATTATTTCGCTAAATCATTTATCTAAATTTATTTTTTGCCCCTGGTATCTATAGAAGTAGCAGGTTTATATACATTTATTCCTACTTCTACTTTATTTACAAGGAGTATTTGAAAGTATAATGAACATGATTTAATTTGCCTGGAATAACTCTGAAGATGATTTAAAGAGTCATAGCACTGTAATTCAAACACAAGATGGTCTCACAATATTAATAACTTTTAGATAATTAAAGGTAATATGTATTCATTTGGTAGCTTTGGATATTTAGACAGCTATACCTATGTTTCTTAGTTCAAAGACTGTAAATACTGAATTTCATAAAATTATAGTATCTTGCTTTTCTTAATTTACATGGATTAATACAACTTAATTCAGTTAAAATCAGTGTACTGGATTTTTAAGGTCTGTATTTTCTCCCTTACAGAGAAGAGGTGACTATCAAGGCCCTGGTATATTTGGAAGCTGTCTTCTAGACACAGAACTTGTAGAAATGTAGAGCCACAATTTATGAAGCTATTAAAGAAGTACTGGCTCTCTTGCCACCTGAACTATTTACAAGTAAATTAATCAGTGTGTCTTCACAGTTGCTCATTGCTCCAACTGCTGACACTTCCATTACCCTGACCTCATACTTCCCACCCCCCTGAAAAAAAAGGGAAAATGAACAAGAAAGAAATCGAATGCAAAATACATCTCCCAACTTTACCTTTTAGTAAACAAATGTCTCTTAAACTTATCTTGGTCCCTGTTATCTTGGAAAAAAACTTACCACAGCTTAAATTAACCACTGTCTATATTAGAATAACTTCTGTAAGCTACCTCATCACAATTATCTACAATTGTTTTTGTCTACAAAAATCTACAATTATTCCTTTGAATCTTGTTAACCTTGCATGACTCTAGTTTTTTGTTGCTGTTTTTCTAAACACAAATTAGATTTCAATGTCTGTCTGTCTTGTTAGGTCCGGAAATAGCATGAGAGTTGATCACTAGTAGTTGTGAATTTCTTCTTCATGCCAACATTAGTGACAATCACAGTGACTCCACACATTTGGCAAGGATTCTGCTGAGTACATCTGATTCTGAGAAAAAGGATGTGTGTGCTTAGGACTCTCAATGCTACTAAATTACAATGTGAACAGGGTTTAGCATGCAGCTTTTGAAATTATAAAATAAAAACAAATATTTTCTATAATGCACCAGAAAAGTTTATTATACAATCTTTGAAGTCTTTAGGCTGAGTCTTGAGTCTCTAAAATAGGAGGGCCAGTGCATTAAAATGGTTTCTAGTAGGCACGTACCCGTAACCCTGGCTCCCCAGTCACTCCAACACTGCCTGCAGGTCCAACATCTCCCTGAAGAAACAAAGGGAAAGATTAAACTCTTTTCTACTAAAACTGCATGTCTAATAGTTATGGAGGGTATATCATGAAGACAGGAGTTCCAAAACACTATTTTTTCCTTTTCTTCAGATTAATTTATTTATAATATTTTGCTTTTTCATTTGTATTCCCTCCCATATATAACCATATATATATATGTGTGTGTATAGATATACACACATACTTATCTGCATATATAGAGAGACAAATAATATTTTTTTCTCAGTAATATTTTATTCTGACTCATTTGAGAACACTTTCCATTTTTATCTGCTGTCCTTTACCTGCTTCCAAGATGGTGGCTGTTTGCCAAAATATTGCAAACATCGGGGAGTCAATGGTGAAAGTTTAGAGACCTCCTTTACTATTTAGGAAGGTTACCTTTGCACCTGGCTCTCCTTGCAGACCAGATTCTCCCTCAATACCTGAAGGTCCCTAGAATAGAATGATTTGACACATTGTTTGTAAACATTCCTTCACCAACATAAAGGCAATAACAACCTCATAAGAAGATGGAAGTAATTTTCAGCCCAAGGATGGGATATCTATGTCCAGGAAAGGATTTTTGCTGCTCCTTTATAAACATCATGCGTAAGACCAGATAATTTCTGGGACCGTTTAACAGTTCAAATGCTAAAACAACATCACCAGAAATCAGGACTGCTTAGACCAGTTTCTTCTAATCCTTCCTCTTGTCCTTTAATCTTTGGTCAAGACAAACTACTTCCCATTTCCTCTTCTAATTTTCTACCCTCATACCCTTACTATTCTCTGTGTTTTTCACTTTTTATTCTTCCCATCTATTTATGTTGATCCCTCTTGGAATACACTTCTTGAAAAAAATTCCATTTTCTTTATTGGTTTTATAAAATATAACACACAAAGAAGATATGAATTATATATATACATATATACGGCATTTTTTTCCCACGCCCCTTTCATGGGTGGGTCCAGTTGGGAAGATTTTGGTTGAAGCTTTTATCTTGAAAACATATAACTTCTTGCAACCTCTGGCTATTTATAAGCTTCAAGCTCCTATAATTGCTGTTGTATTGTTTTATTTATTTTTTCTCTTGGAGACATTTATCTTGTTGTTGAGAATACTCTGCCTGCCTCTCCCTTCTCTACTTCCTCACTCTCTTCTCTTACTCTATGTGTGTGTATGTATGTATGTGTACTTATACACACACAATTATAAATACATACATATGCATTCTATAATCCCCATGTTTTCAGAGTAGAGGGGTAGTTTAAAGCCATTAACCTATGATACTATCTTGACCAGAAGTTTCCTGTTTGCTTTCTGTCTTCCAGGGATTCCTCAATAGTTCTGATCCATGGGTGATAACCTTCCTAATAATTATTAGAGATTAAAATATCTCTTATGTTGTTACAGTATTTTAGATGAGAAGTTCAATTTTCCATTTTGACTCAGCTTCCACAATCCAGACTCGCTTTGCTTTTTCCAAAATAAAAGCTATACAGGCATAATAGTACAGATGGACTTATAATGAAAAGCCCCAGCCCCATTCCTCAGAGGCAACTACTTTATAAAACAATTTGTTTTTAGTTCTCTTAATGGTTATTTCTATAACCAAGAAATCTACCTCTAATTCTTGATGTATTACCTTGCTAAAAGTTTAGTTCCCTTAAAACTCCCTCCTTTTTACCATCATTTCACCAATTTTTAAATAGTTATATTATTTAAAATTTTCTGTTGGTTACCTTTGTGACTTTACTGTTATAAGAGGCAGTGTATTACAGTACTTAAGAGGAAGGACTACGAAGTGAGACTGCCTGAGTTTCCGCTCTGCCTCAGAAATGATAGAATTTAATATCCTAACCTAAGGTTAAAATTATCTCTCAAGAGAGAATTCCAACTCTCTCAGGACTTCTTCCACATCAAAATTGCTTTTAATTCCCTAGACCTTGTCTATTCCCCAGTTTCGCCCAATCTGTCAGCTCCTCTCGGCTTCTTTTATTCTTAGGCTAAATCCAATAGTTGATCTTCTGATCTCTGTGGTATCTCTTTTCTTATGCCAATCTTGGATTAGCACTTTAAATTGCCTTCTCCATTTCTATTCCCAGTTGAACATCAATGGAAAAATTACACTCTTGTGCAAAGTGGCTTCATTACATATTGAGAGGCATAGTGACTAAGAGAATGGGTTGCAGAGAGAGACTGCCTAAATTTAAATGTGGGCTCTACCACTACTATTGCTATTGCACTACTATTGCACAGCTATTGCTCTTGAACAAGTTGCTTAACCATTTCATGGCTTAGTTTCCTCATCTGTAGAATGAGGATAATTGCATTACCTCATGGGGTATTGTGAGAATTCATTAATATGGTAAAGTACATAAATACTGCTAGGAACATAGAAAGTTCTCTGAAGTTGTTACCTAGTATTAACATCATTATTATTAATATAATGCAAATTCAAAGTCTCCTACTTCAGTTTTACTTTTAATAAGGTATATCTGCTTTTACATGTCTTTAGTCATTTCCCTCTTCCATTATCCTCAACCACTATTCTAAACCAGCATATTTTCTTCAATAGAAAATATGCTCAACCCCTACTCCTTATCATGACAGATTCTTGTCTCCTACCCTGTTAAAAAAAAAAAAATTTTCAAGTTATGAGGTATGACTTTCCTCTGCTTTTTGTAGACTCAGAGGATGGATGTGGCATAGTATAGGTTTTCAGCATTGGCTTTTGAATCAGATGTGGATTCAAAGCCAAGGTCTGCTACCTGTTAACCATTTACCTTGGGCAGAGTAGCAGATTATGACTAACATTCTTCTTTTCTTGTCTCAGGAAAGGATATTGCCATCCATCCTGTTGAAATCTGGAAATAATTTTTGACTTCTCTTTCCCACTTACTTTCCATATCCCACAAATATGCAGGTTCTCCAGAATTTATGTAACAAACATTTCTCAAATACATCCCCTTCTTACTTATGCTGACTACTTTACTTCGGACCTCCATTGTTTCTTAACTAGTTGAATGCAATAGCCTTTTAGAAGGTATATATGTCTGCACTCTTGTCTTCTCAAATACATCTTCCCTGAGACTGCTAAAATGATCTTCCAAAAATACAAATCTGACTTTATCATTGCCCTATGCCTACCTCACAATGACTTACTATAGCCCGTAAGATGAAAAGTTCAAGCTTCTTAACAGAGTATATAAGATTTTTCGTTTGATCTAACCATTTCTCTGTAATTTCATCTATCATCACTCCTTGTTTTGACTTTAAGCATCAAAGAATCCATACGGCCTCATGTTTGCATGTTCCTACTCATACTACCCCTTTTTCTGGAATCGCCATATCCTTATTCCCTCTTTTCATATGGCTAACTCATACTCATTCCTTAAAACTCATTACCCTCCCCCTGCCTCAACACAGACAAGTCTTCTTTTTCCCCTTATCCAGGTAAGGTTACATACCCATTGCTGTACTCTTATAATGCCCTGTGAATGTCTCCATCATTGGGTCTAACAGAAGTATAATGAGCTTTTACATGATTATCTTCTGGAATAGATTATAAACTGCTAAAGGAGTCAGGGACCATATCTCAGCCACCCTTGGACTCCCAGTGGATACACAGTACACAGCAAGAAAGCATGGCATAATCGTGGAATTAAAGGAGGAGAAAAGTTCTATTGGAATGTGGTTGAAAAGGTCTGCAGACATTAGACAATGCAGAACACTATTATGTTAAGAAATTGGCATTTTATTAAAGGCTATGAGAGCCACTGAAAAATTTCAAGGACAAGAATGATATGACAAAGGTAAACTGGTCACAAGTAGCTAAGGAATAATGGCAGTTGGAGGAGACATGGAATTAGAGCAGAGGACTGGAGCACCGGCAATGGGGACGGAAAGGAAAGGATGGACGTGAGACATTAGTGGGAGCTTATTCAAAGGGAAAAGAGCTGATTGAAGGAAGGGGAGTCTAGGATGACTCTCAGTTTGGGGTTACTGGGCATAAGGGACATCTTTCAGTGAGATGAGAATAAAAAGAGGAATAACAGTGGGAAAGCGATGGGCTTGGTTTAGATATTTTGAATTTGAGATGTTTGTGGGATACCTAGGTGCATACATAAAAGACAACAGGAAATCAATAACTGGAGCCCCAAGGAGAGAGGCATCAGTTAGAGCTATCAAGCTAGAGCTATCAGAATAATACTGGTAATTAAAGTCTATGTGATAATATGATTGTAAGCTGAGGAAGAGGAAGGACAGCTTCCCATCAAGACTGAGGCTAATCAGAAGGTAAAAAGCAGAATCGAGAGGGAGCAGTTTCACAGAAGCCAAGGGAGGAGAGAATTTATGCCTAATTTTTTAGCACTAAAGTTAACAAACAAAAGAAATGAAGTAATTGGATTTTATAATTATAACAAGTATGGTTTATTATTCTAAAATATATCTTGAATAAGAGTCACTTTTCAATATTCTTCTATAATGGAGTGAAGGGTTATCAAAGTTAACTCTAAATCAGTGAAGGGAAAGTTTTATTCACTTTTTGTTCTGTCATTTAAATGAACTGTTAAGGGAATTTTATATGCATAAAATTAGGTTCATACAACAGTCATCCCTGGTTTTAATAGAATTTTAGGTTTTATTTCCTGAATATGAAACAAAACACTATAAAATTATTCTTCAAAATATATATACCTAAGATATCAACTTAACTTTAAGAGGAGTCTTACAAAAAGTACTGAGTATTGATGAACTAACAAGAAAGGGCCCCAAGAAAAATTACCTCAGCACCCATTTCTCCAGGAGGTCCAGCATCACCTTGCAGTCCTCGTGGTCCCTATATTAAAACAAAATTTAGGATGTGAGAATTAAAATGTACTCTATATTTCAATTAACATATGCATATAATTATATCATATGTAATATAACACATAATACATTTATCAATGTATTACTTTACTCTCTGTATAAACAAAATTAAATTTTTAGTTGATTCATCTTTTTTTTGTTACTAATATTAAGCTTTGTTTGGATTCAAAAGAAAAGGAAAGAAAGGACGGTGCCTTTCATTCTTTCATTCCCTAATTCACTCATTCATTCAATAAACATTTATCAAGCATCTAATAATTATGAAATAGAGCGCTAAGGGCTTTCAGAGTTATCTTATTTAATGGGTAGGACAATTATAGATCCACTTAATATTCCTGAAAAACATATGACAAACAAAACAGCATTTTTAAAGAAGCAAATATATGGTTTCCAATGAAATAAAAATATGCTTGAGTTTGCTTAATGTCATACTTTATCATAGTAGTGAGTCCAGTTGAACAATTCCTCTGTTTCATATGAATAAATATAACAATGTTTACATGGGATAATCACTAAGGTGCAATAAAATGTATGTGGGACCTTTACGGAGATCTTTTCCCCTGTAATACTGAATAGTGTAATTATAAGTAAACAAACACTGAATAATTAGCTTATGGCCTGAACATTAAATTGCTAAACCTAAAGGATCTTAGTGTGTGAACCCATTTAACTGTCTAGAATTACTCTAGATAGATTAACACTTATTTAGAAACTACAATTTAATGCTATTTGCCCAGCCATCTAAAGAAGCTGTTTGAATTTTTTGGTCTTTCTGGAAAGACAGTATAAAGAAGGTGTTTTTTTTTAGATTCAGAATATAACAAGATAGTTAAAATTCTATGAGTTTGTACTCCATCACAATTTGTGAACACCTCACTTTTAAAAAAATGTTTTAATGGGGAAAAATGTGGTATGGTTGGTTATCTTAAACTTTCTCTAAGTTGTTACATTAATGTTAATTTTAAAAAATTTGACAAGTATTGAAAGTACAAAAAACCCCAGATTAAGTAAATAATCCATAATCCTACCATACGGAGATGACACTGTAAATATACTTGCATATTTCCTTCTAGTTCTTTTGTGGGAGCATACTTATAAAACTTATCTGTTTTCTTTTAATTATTTTATTTTATTTATTTTATTTTTGGCTGTGTTGGGTCTTTGTTGCTGCGCGCAGGCTTTTCTCTAGTTGTGGTGAGCAAGGGCCACTCTTTGTTGCGGTGCGCGGGCTTCTTATTGTGGTGGCTTCTCTTGTTGCAGAGCACGGGCTCCAGGCGCACAGGCTCCAGGTGCACGGGCCTCAGCAGTCATGGCTCGCGGGTTCTAGAGTGCAGGCTCAGTAGCTGCAGCGTACGGGCCCATTTGCTCCGCAGCATGTGGGATCCTCCTGGACCAGCGCTTGAACCCGCGTCCCCTGCATTGGCAGGCAGACTCCTAACCACTGTGCCACCAGGGAAGCCCCTAACTATATCTGTTTTATGTTTAAGATTCTATTTGAAATATAAATATTTTACCACGTTACTGTAAATATTTCATAACAAAATTGTTCAATGGCTGCATATTATATTCCATCTAACATTCTGCAGTACCATAATTTAATCATTTTCTTAATGCTAGGCATTTATATTTTTATAAGTCTTCTTTACAGTAAAATTTTGCTTTATAGGATTTATTATATGCATATTAGACTATAAGTGAATGTTACAGTCTGTAACATCAGATGACACTGCCAAATAGTTAAGTATGTGAATAATAGAATTATAAGGTTGGTATGTAAGCATCACATATGTTGTCCTTACTCAATAGCACAGCCATTAAAGGTATTAAGAGGTCACTAATGTTTTTCAATTATGGCTTATTAAATATTATGTATAATATCTTAAAATTCATGGATTCTCTTCAGAATGTAGTTTTACCCTATTATAAACACACTGAGAGAAACATCTTTGTGCAGTAGTCTTTGTATGCATTCTGCATTTCCACCCCTGGAATAGAGTCTGAAATGTAGCATTATTTGGTCATAAAGTGAAGTCAATTTCCAGAAAGGCTCCAATAATTAACATTCCACAAGCAATGTATAAAATTAGAATCTATTTCATTGAATTCATCCTAGCACAGAATATTATTTTGTAAATTCTTCATTAATTTGATGGACAATCTGGTATCTTAAAATGTATATATGCTTGACTACCAGTGAGGTTGAATATTCTTTTTGTTATTTGTTTACCAGCTATCTGCAATATTCTACATGTTGCTTGATCATGTCCTTTGCCCGTGTATTTTGGGGGTCATTTAAAAAAATTGTAGAGTTCTTTATGTGTTGCAGACATTAAATTTTTCTCTGCCCTATTTTACTGCTAACATCTGCCCAGTTTGTGGTTTGTCATTTTATTTTAAAAATATAATGTTAAAGATAACTTTTAACCCCTAAATAAGCTCACTGTAGAACACCTGGAAATACATAAAAGTAAAAATGGGGCTTCCCTGGTGGCGCAGTGGTTGAGAGTCCGCCTGTCGATGCAGGGGACACGGGTTCGTGCCCCGGTCTGGGAAGATCCCACACGCTGCAGAGCGGCTGGGCCCGTGAGCCATGGCCGCTGAGCCTGCGTGTCCGGAGCCTGTGCTCCGCAACAGGAGAGGCCACAACAGTGAGAGGCCCGCGTACCACAAAAAAAAAAAAAAAGTAAAAATGACCCAAAATAACCACTTGACCCACTTAACATTTAATGTAGCTCCTTAAATCTTTTAGTGTTTTTAAAAAAATCTGAATGGGAGAAGTTTACAGGAAACTGACTGGTTGTTGGTCTTTTTAACTAATTCTTTGGGCTTTTCTTTATAGACAACTATGTCATCTGCAAAAAAAGACAATTTTATATCTTCTTTCCCAGTCTTTTTTCTTTTCTTTTCTTGTTTCATTGCATTAGTTAGGACTTCCAGCCCAATGCTGAAGAGGAGTTTAAAAAAAGAGGGACATCCTTTCCTTGTTTCCCTGTTCTTAGGGGAAAAGCACCTAGCATTTCATCATTAAGTTAGCATTTCATCATGATGTTAGCTATAAGGTTGTTAAAATATATTCTTCATAAAGCTGAGGACGTTCCCCTTTCCTCCTAGTTTACTGTGAATTTTTATCATAGATGGGTATTGTATTTTGTAAAATTATTTTTCTGCATCTATTTTATATAATTTCTTTTTTAGTTTGTTAAAGTAATGGATTATACTAATTTATTTTTGAACCAGCCTTACATACCTGGGATAAATCCCAGTTGGCTATGGTGTATAATTATCTTTATATATTAGTGGATTCAATTTGTTAATATTTTGTGGAAGATTTTAAAATATATGTTCATGAGAGATACTGGTCTGTAGTTTTCTTTTCTTGTAATAGCTTTGTCTGGTTTTGGTATTAGGGTAATGCTGGTCTCACAGAATGAGTCAGGAAGTATTTCTTCTGTTTCTATTTTCTGGAATAGATTGTAGAAAATGGGTATGATTTTGTTCCTTAAATCTCTGGTAGTATTCACCAGTAAGACCATCTGGGCCTGGTGCTTTCTGTTTTGGAAGGTTATTCATCATTGACTCAATTTCTTTAATCAATATAAGCCTATTCAGATTATCAAATTTTCCTTGTGTGAGTTTTGGTAGATTACATCTTTCAAGGAATTTGTCCATTTCATCTAGGTTATCAAATTTGTGAGAATGAGTTATTCATAGTACTCCTTTATTGCCTTTTTTACTGTCCATGGGATCAGTAGTGAAGGTCCCTCTTCCATTTCTAATATTAGTAATTTGTGTCTTCTTTTTTTTTATTCTTGATGATCCTGGCTAGGGGGTTTGACCAATTTTATTGATCTTTTAAAAGAATAAGTTTTTTGTTTCATTGATTTTCTCTGTTTTTCCTGTTTTTATTTTAATTGATTTCTGCTCTGATTTTTATCATTTACTTTCTTCTGCTCATTTTGTATTTAATTTTCTCTTCTTTTTCTGGTCTCCTAAGGTAGAAGCTTGTTATTGATTTTAGATCTTTCTTCTTTTCTAGTATATTCATTCAATACTATAAATTTCCCTCTATGCACTGCTTTCACTGCATCCCACAAAGTTCGATAAGTTGTATTTCCATTTTCATTTACTTCAAAATATTTTTAAAATTTCTTGAGACGTCTTCTGTGAACCAGTGTTATTCGGAAGTGTGTAGTTTAATCTCAAAATAGTTTGAGATTTTCCAGTTATGTTTCTCTTATTGATTTATAGTTTAATTCCATTATGGACTAAGAGCGTATTTTGTATGATATCTTTTCTTTGAAATTTGTTAAGGTGTGTTTTATGACCCAGAACGCAGTCTGTTTTGGTGAATATTCCATGTGAACTTGAAAAGAATGTATATTCTGCTGTTACTGGATTAAGCAGTCTATAAATGTCAATTAGATCCAGTGTCCTGATGGTGGTGTTCACTTCAACTATAATTTTACTAATTATCTGCCTGCTGGATCTCTCAATTACTGATAGATAAGTGCTGAAGTCTCCAAATGAAATAGTAAATTTGTCTATTTATCCTTGGAGTTCTATCAGTTTTTGCCTCATATAATGTGATGCTCTGTTGTTAGATGCATACACTTTAAGCATTATTATGTCTTCGGAGAATTGATACACTTATCACTATGTAATGTCCCTCTTTATCCCTGATAATTGTTCTTGATCTGGTCTATTTTGCTGGAAATTAATATAACTACTCCAGCTTTCCTTTGGTTAGTATTGGTATATCCTTGCCCATTTTATCTATCTCTTTACTTTTAATATATCTGTGCCTTTATATTTAAAGTGGGTTCCTTGAAGACAACATACAGTTAGGTCTTCTTTTTCTTTCTACTCTGTGTCTCTGTTTCTCAATGGGTGCATTTAGAACATTGACATGTAAGTGATTACTGATACCCCTGGGTTCACACCTACTATATTTATTACTGTTTTCTATTGCTACTTTTGTTCTTTCTTTTTTGTCTTCCATTCTTTTTATTCCACTCTTTTGAAAATTAAGACTTTTAATTGATTCCATTTTCTCTCTTATTTTAGCATGTCAATTATACTTCTGGTTTGATCTAGATATATATTTTTGCTTGCATAGTCCTAAAGGAATTTAAGATTGTCATGAAGATTTTAAGGTATGTTATGGTTGGGGCTGAACTTCAAACTTATATACCTGATTTTCCTCTTACCTCTTTCAGTCATCTCTGCAGTTTCATCCTCTTCTACCAACATTTATCATATGTAGCATTTCTTCAAAATTCAACCTTAGATCCTGTTCTTTTCTCTTTCCTATACTTTTTCCCTAGACCAATGACTCCAATATTTTAAATTTCAGGATATTATTTTGCTTTGAGCTCCACATCCAACTTCCATCTTCACAGTTCTCAAAGGCACCTCAAATTCAACATAGCTAAACTGACTTATAATCTTCCATTCTCAAACATAAATTTCTGCTGGTATTCTCAGTTTCAGTGAGTTATATCATTATCTCATTAATTCTTCAAGCCACAACCTTAGGAATCATACTTCACATATAGCATATCTATTTCCTGTTGATTTTATCTCCTTCTGAATATTTTACATCTATCTACTCTTTCTTTCTGCTAATCATAAACAGTTCTACTATCTCTTATCCGGACTGGTGCTGCACAAAGCTCTTCTTGTCCATTCTTAGTCTCTTCCAATTTGGTTTGAGCGATCTTTACAGAACAGTAATATGATCATAAACCTAGCCTTATCCCTTCAGTGACACCCCTTTGTTCTTAGGATAAAAATACAAATATTTGGGAGTAGGGCTTACTGAGCTGCATGCGTTTTGTCCCTTCCCTCCCTTTCCATCCTCATCTTGCACTCACTTCCCACCTGGCTCTCTGTGCCACAACATGCTGGCCTTCTTTTAGATCTTTAAATAAATAAGTAGGGTCGTCTCCCAGTTCATGACTTCTCTCTGGAATGACTTTTCTCCATATTTGCTTAAGTAACTACCGTTCATCCTTCAGATCACAACTCAGATGCTCCTCCTCTGGAAGTTTCCCTAACCCCAGATTAGGACAGTTTCTTTGTTATATATTATCTCAGATCTAACTAAGTAGCTCAAATATGTGAAACAAAGCCCATTATATCCATTACGAATTGATTTCTATTTTATTTAACAGACCCACTGACCCTGTGTCCTGAATGTCAATTTTTAGTTGCTATTAAGCCATTTCAGTCGTTTATTACTACAACAATAAATCTTTGCTTGTATAAAGCCTAAGGTATTGTCTGTGCTGTTGCCATAGCCCTGTTGATACACTTATCTTGACTTAAATGTGTTCTCTCTTAAGATTAGCTTTAATTCCATTTCACTTCATCTAATATTACTGGCTGAATGATTACACCTTTGGCTAAATGACCTTTGGTTAATGCTGTTTAACAAATATGCATCAGGGTAGATATAACATGCCAGACATTATACCAGAAAAGAGGACTGTAAAGGTGCAAAAAATGGTCTCTGACTTCAAGGAGCTACAGACTCTTTAGAAGAAAGAGGTATTTAGAGATTTGCATGATATATGATCAAATGAATATTAGAATTAGGATGGCAGTTTAAGAGATACAAAGCAGAGAAAACTGAGAAGAACTTAGTTTGATAAAATCAATACCACATTTAAGATACTATATTTGGAAAAATTACACCCATAGGCAAGTGTTTACTATTGTTTGGAGAGCTTATACCATAGGTTAAATATGTAAAGGAGGAAATGAACACAGTTTGGTAAGAAGAGTTCTTTGTTAGAATTTTATACTTCCGACTAGCTAAATGAATTATGCAGAAGCCACCTGTAAACTTTTGTGTCAACTGATGGATAAGAACAACCCAGTAGTTTGAAAGACTATTTGTAGTGTCAATCTTAGAAGCACGTTACTGCACATTACATCTGACACTATTAGCCAGAAGAATGGCTTCTTAGGCAAAAAGAATATATTGTGAGAGATAAGGCATGGCAAGGTATTTCATTTTCACAATTCATTTTCTATGGAAACTCTATAACTGAGTCAGATTTACGAAATGGTGATGTGACTTTTTGAATTCTTTTTTTTAATTTATGTTTTTACTGTCTAAATTATATAATAACTTTTTTTTAACATCTTTATTGGAGAATAATTGCTTTACAATGGTGTGTTAGTTTCTGCTTTATATCAAAATGAATCAGTTATACATATACATATGTTCCCATATCTCCTCCCTCTTGCGTCTCCCTCCTTCCCACCCTCCGTATCCCACCCATCCAGGCGGTCACAAAGCACGGAGCTGATCTCCCTGTGCTATGTGGCTGCTTCCCACTAACTATCTATTTTACGTTTGGTAGTGTATATATGTCCATGCCACTCTCTCACTTTGTCACAGCTTACCCTTCCCCCTCCCCATACCCTCAAGTCCATTCCCTAGTAGGTCTGTGTCTTTATTCCCATCTTACCCCTAGGTTCTTCATGACATTTTTTTTCTTAAATTCCATATATATGTGTTAGCATATGGTATTTGTCTTTCTCTTTCTGACTTACTTCACTCTGTATGACAGACTATAGGTCCATCCACCTCACTACAAACAACTCAATTTCGTTTATTTTTATGGCTATGTATATATGTGCCACATCTTCTTTATCCATTCATCCGATGATGAACACTTAAGTTGTTTCAATATCTTGGCTATTGTAAATAGAGCTGCAATGAACATTTTGCTACATGACTTTTTTTGCGGTATGCGGGCCTCTCACTGTTGTGGCCTCTCCCGTTGCGGAGCACAGGCTCCAGATGCTCAGGCTCAGCGGCCATGGCTCACGGGCCCAGCCGCTCTGCGGCATGTGGGATCTTCCCGGACTGGGGCACAAACCTGTGTCCCCTGCATCGGCAGGTGGACTCTCAACCACTGCGCCACCAGGGAAGCCCCTACATGACTCTTTTTGAATTATGGTTTTCTCAGGGTATATGCCCAGTAGTGGGATTGCTGGGTCATATCGTAGTTCTATTTTTAGTTTTTTAAGGAACCTCCATACTGCTCTCCATAGTGGCTGTACCAATTCACATTCCAACCAGCAGTGCAAGAGTGTTCCCTTTTCTCCACACCCTCTCCAGCATTTATTGTTTCCAGATTTTTTGATGATGCCCATTCTGACTGGTGTGAGATGATACCTCATTGTAGTTTTGATTTGCATTTCTCTAATGATTAATGATGTTGAGCATTCTTTCATGTGTTTGTCAGCAGTCTGTATATCTTCTTTGGAGAAATGTCTACTTATGTCTTCTGCCCATTTTTGGATTGGGTTGTTTGTTTTTTTGTTATTGAGCTGCATGACCTGCTTATAAATTGCGGTGATTAGTCCTTTGTCAGTTGCTTAATTTGCAAATATTTTCTCCCATTCTGAGGGTTGTCTTTTGGTCTAGTTTATGGTTTCCTTTGCTTTGCAAAAGATTTTAAGTTTCATTAGGTCCCATTTATTTACTTTTGTTTTTATTTCCATTTCTCTAGGAGGTGGGTCAAAAAGGGTCTTGCTGTGATTTATGTCATAGAGTGTTCTGCCTATATTTTCATCTAAGAGTTTGATAGTTTCTGGCCTTACATTTAGGTCTTTAATCCATTTTGAGCTTATCTTTGTGTATGGTGTTAGGGAGTGATCTAATCTCATACTTCTACATGTACCTGTCCAGTTTTTCCAGCACCACTTATTGAAGAGGCTGTCCTTTCTCCACTGTACATTCCTGCCTCCTTTATCAAAGATAAGTTGACCATATGTGCATGGGTTTATCTCTGGGCTTTCTATCCTGTTCATTTGATCTTTCTGTTTTTGTGCCAGTACCATACTGCCTTAATTACTGTAGCTTTGTAGTATAGTCTGAAGTCAGGGAGCCTGATTCCTCCAGCTCCGTTTTTCATTCTCAAGATTGCTTTGGCTATTCAGGGTCTTTTGTGTTTCCATACAAATTGTGAATTTTTTGTTCTAGTGCTGTGAAAAATGCCAGTGGTAGTTTGACAGGGATTGCATTGAATCTGTAGATTGCTTTGGGTAGTAGAGCCATTTTCACAATGTTGATTCTTCCAATCCAAGAACATGGTATATCTATCCATCTATTTGAATCATCTTTAATTTCTTTCATCACTGTCTTATAATTTTCTGCATACAGGTCTTTTGTCCCCTTAGGTAGGTTTATTCCTAGATATTTTATTCTTTTTGTTGCAGTGGTAAATGTGAGTGCTTTCTTGATTTCACTTTCAGATTTTTCATCATTACAGTATAGGAATGCCAGAGATTTCTGTGCATTAATTTTATATCCTGCAACTTTACCAAATTCACTGATTAGCTCTAGTAGTTTTCTGGTTGCATCTTTAGGATTCTCTATGTAGAGTATCATGTCATTTGCAAACAGTGACAGTTTTACTTCTTCTTTTCCAATTTGGATTCCTTTTATTTCCTTTTCTTCTCTGATTGCTGTGGCTAAAACTTCCAGAACTATGTTGAATAAGAGTGGTGAGAGTGGGCAACTTTGTCTTGTTCCTGATCTTAGTGGAAATGCTTTCAGTTATTCACCATTGAGGACAATGTTGGCTGTGGGTTTGTCATATATGGCCTTTATTATGTTGAGGAAAGTTCCCTCTATGCCTACTTTCTGCAGGGTTTTTATCATAAGTGGGTGTTGAATTTTGTCAAAAGCTTTCTCTGCATCTATTGAAATGATCATATGGTTTTTCTCCTTCAATTTGTTAATATGGTGTATCACGTTGATTGATTTGCGTATATTGAAGAATCCTTGCATTCCTGGAATAAACCCCACTTGATCATGGTGTATGATCCTTTTAATGTGCTGTTGGATTCTGTTTGCTAGTATTTTGTTGAGGATTTTTGCATCTATGTTCAGCAGTGATATTGGCCTGTAGTTTTCTTTCTTTGTGACATCCTTGTCTGGTTTTGGTATCAGGGTGATGGTGGTCTCGTAGAATGAGTTTGGGAGTGTTCCTTCCTCTGCTATATTTTGGAAGAGTTTGAGAAGGATAGGTGTTAGCTCTTCTCTAAATGTTTGATAGAATTCGCCTGTGAAGCCATATGGTCCTGGGCTTTTGTTTTTTGGAAGATTTTTAATTATAGTTTCAATTTCAGTGCTTGCGATTGGTCTGTTCATATTTTCTATTTCTTTGTGATTCAGTCTTGGCAGGTCATGCATTTCTAAGAATTTGTCCATTTCTTCCAGGTTGTCCATTTTATTGGTATAGAGTTGCTTGTAGTAATCTCTCATGATCTTTTGTATTTCTGCAGTGTCAGTTGTTACTTCTCCTTTTTCAGTTCTAATTCTGTTGATTTGAATCTTCTCCCTTTTCTTCTTGATGAGTCTGGCTAATGGTTTATCAATTTTGTTTATCTTCTCAAAGAACCAGCTTTTAGTTTTATTGATCTTTGCTATTGTTTCCTTCATTTCTTTTTCATTTATTTCTGATTTGATCTTTATGATTTCTTTCCTTTTGCTAACTTTGGGTTTTTTTTTTCTTCTTTCTCTAATTGCTTTAGGTTCAAGGTTAGATTGTTTATTCGAGTTGTTTCCTGTTTCTTAAGGTAGGATTGTATTGCTATAAACTTCCCTCTTAGAACTGCTTTTGCTGCTTCCAGTAGGTTTTGGGTCGTCGTGTCTCCATTGTCATTTGTTTCTAGGTGTTTTTTTTATTTCCTCTTTGATTTCTTCAGTGATCACTTCGTTATTAAGTAGTGTATTGTTTAGCCTCCATGTGTTTGTATTTTTTACAGATCTTCTCCTGTAATTGATATCTAGTCTCATGGCATTGTGGTCGGAAAAGATACTTGATACAATTTCAATTTTCTTAAATTTACCAAGGCTTGATTTGTGACCCAAGATATGATCTATCCTGGAGAATGTTCCATGAGCACTTGAGAAAAATGTGTATTCTGTTGTTTTGGGATGGAATGTCCTATAAATATCAATTACGTGCATCTCGTTTAATGTATAATTTAGAGCTTGTGTTTCCTTATTTATTTTCATTTTGGATGATCTGTCCATTGGTGAAAGTGGGGTGTTAAAGTCCCCTACTATGAAAGTGTTACTGTCAATTTCCCCTTTTATGGCTGTTAGTATTTGCCTTATGTATTGAGATGTTCCTATGTTGGGCGCATAAATATTTACAATTGTTATATCTTCTTCTTGGATCAATCCCTTGATCATTATGTAGTGGCCTTCTTTGTCTCTTGTAATAGTCTTTATTTTAAAGTCTATTTTGTCTGATATGAGAATTGCTACTGCAGCTTTCTTTTGGTTTCCATTTGCATGGAATATCTTTTTCCATCCCCTCACTTTCAGTCTGTATGTGTCTGTAGGTTTGAAATGGGTCTCGTGCAGACAGCATATATATGGGTCTTGTTTTTGTATCCATTCAAGCAGTCTGTGTCTTTTGGTGGGAGCATTTAATCCATTTACATTTAAGGTAATTATCAATATGTATATTCCTATTACCATTTTCTTAATTGTTTTGGGTTTGTTATTGTAGGTCTTTTACTTCTCTTGTGTTTCCTGCCTAGAGAAGTTCCTTTAACATTTGTTGTAAAGCTGGTTTGGTGGTGCTGAACTCTCTCAGCTTTTGCTTGTCTGTAAAGGTTTTAATTTCTCCATCAAATCTGAATGAGATCCTTGCTGGGTAGAGTGATCTTGGTTGTAGGCTTCTCTCCTTCATCACTTTAAATATGTCCTGCCAGTCCCTTCTGGCTTGCAGAATTTCTGCTGAAAGATCAGCTGTTAACCTTATGGGGATTCCCTTGTGTGTTATTTGTTGTTTTTCCATTGCTGCTTTTAATATGTTTTCTTTGTATTTAATGTTTGACAGTTTGATTAATATGTGTCTTGGCGTGTTTCTCCTTGGATTTATCCTCTATGGGACTCTCTGTGATTCCTGGACTTGATTAACTATTTCCTTTCCCATATTAGGGAAGTTTTCAACTATAATCTCTTCAAATATTTTCTCAGTCCCTTTCTTTTTCTCTTGTTCTTCTGGAACCCCTATAATTCAAATGTTGGTGGATTTAATGTTGTCCCAGAGGTCTCTGAGACTGTCTTCAGTTCCTTTCCTTCTTTTTTCTTTATTCTGCTCTGCAGTAGTTATTTCCACTATTTTATCTTCCAGGTCACTTATCCGTTCTTCTCCCTCAGTTATTCTGCTATTGATCCATCTAGAGCATTTTTAATTTCATTTATTGTGTTGTTCTTTGTTGCTTGTCTTATCTTTAGTTCTTCTAGGTCCTTGTTAAATGTTTCTTGCATTTTGTCTATTCTGTTTCCAAGATTTTGGATCATCTTTACTATCATTATTCTGAATTCCTTTTCAGGTAGACTGCCTATTTCCTCTTCATTTGTTAGGTCTGGTGGGTGTTTATCTTGCTCCTTCATCTGCTGTGTGTTTTTCTGTCTTCTCCTTTTGCTTATCTTACTGTGTTTGGGGTCTCCTTTTTGCAGGCTGCAGGTTCATAGTTCCGGTTGTTTTTGGTTTCTGTCCCCAGTGGCCAAAGTTGGTTCAGTGGGTTGTGTAGGCTTCCTGATGGAGAGGACTAGTGCCTGTGTTCTGGTGGATGAGGCTGGATCTTGTCTTTCTGGTGGGCAGGTCCACATCTGGTGGTGTGTTTGGGGGTGTCTGTGGACTTATTATGACTTGAGGCAGCCTCTCTGCTAATGGGTGTGGTTGTGTTCCTGTCTTGCTAGTTGTTTGCCATATGGTATCCAGCACTGTAGCTTGCTGGACGTTGAGTGAAGCTCGGTGCTGCTGTTGAGATGGAGATCTCTGGGAGATTCTCGCCATTTGATATTATGTGGAGCTGGGAGGTCTCTTGTGGTCCAGTGTCCTGAAGTTGGTTCTCCCACCTCAGAGGCGCAGCACTGACTCCTGGCTGCAGCACCAAGAGCCTTTCATCCACACGGCCAAAGATCTGTGCCCCAGCTCATAGCGAACTTGAGGTGACTCGAGCCGTCTGGCTGCCCCGCTGTCTGTCCATCTGTCGCCTCTGCAGTCAGTCTGTCCGACCTCCCACTGGCAGGCTCGCAGCTCAGCTGGTCAGCCTCCAAAGGTGCTGCCACTGCCAGTTTCCCCAGTGAGGGAGAAAGATGCGACTCTTTTTGAATTATTGGTCTAACAGCATTTCTGTCAAGTTTCCACATTTTGGCCCATTACATGTAGAGTCTGGCTTCTCTATATGGTCTTTTGTTATAGAGTTGCCCTCATAAATGTGATTTTGTGTGTGGGTGGGCAGTGTAATAATTATTATACAAACAGGAAGCCGTTCAGAAAAAAATTCTGAGATTTAATAATTATCTTTGCTGAAAATAGAAATATGTGAAGTTTTAACACTTCCAGGCAAACAGGACCAAATTTGACTTTATGAAACCAGGAAGGCACTAAAAATTATATTCACAGCAAAATATTCATTCTTATAATTAGGTGCCCATGACGATTTCCAAAACATACCAGCCACAGCACAACAGGCAATAATAACAGATAGGTAAAATATATTATACAAAAAAATAAACACAATTAAAAACACATGAAGATAAACTTACTGGTTCTCCTGCAAATCCCCCGTCTCCTGTACTCCCAGGGGGTCCTTGTAAACCCTGAATAAACAAAGGCAAAACTTGAAGAAAAAGTGATGCTTGAAAATGTTTTAGTCAGTTTCCCTACCTCAGCTTTCCCTCAAGATCCTCCCATCTAATTTTTCTGTCTACCTCTATTTGTTTTTTCTTTTGTGGAAAAATATGCCTAACATAAAATTCACCACTTTAGCAATTTTTAAATGTATAGTATGTGTAAATTTACAGTACTGTGGCATTAAGTATATTCACATTGTTGTGCTAGCATCACCACCACCTATTTTCAGAACTTTTTATCTTCCCAAATTGAAACTCTGTACCCATTAAATAACCCCCTATCCCCTACCCTCTTTCCCTGGCAACACATGACTCTACTTTCTGTCTCTATGAATTTGACTACTTTAAGTACCTTATATAAGTGGAATCATACAATATTTGTTCTTCTGTGTCTGGCTTATTTCATGATGTCTTCAAGATTCATCCATTTGTAACATGTGTCAAGACTTCCTTCCTTTTCAAGGTTGAATAATATTCCCTTGTATGCATATACCACATTTTGTTTACCCATTCATCATCAATGAACACTTGGGGTTTTCTACCCTTTGGATATTGCGACTAATGCTCCTATAAACATTGGTGTGCAAGTATCTGTTTGTATCCCTGCTTTCCATTCTTTGGGGTATATATGAAGAAGTGGAGTTGATGGATTATATGTAATTCTATGTTTAACTGTTTGAGGAGCTAGGCATACTGTTTTCTATAGCAGCTCCACCATTTTACATTCCCACCAGCATAGCACAAGTATTCCCATTTCTCCACATCCTTGCCAACACTGGTTATTTTTTCTGTATATATAGGTGTGTGTGTGTGTTTAATAATAGTCATTCTGGATGGGAAGTGGTATCTCAATATAGTTTCAATTTGTATTTCCCTAATGACTAGTGATACTGAGCATATATTCATATATTTATTGGCTGCTTGTATATCTTCTTTAGAGGAATGCTTACTCAAGTCCTTTTGCTCATTTTTTCATTGTGTTGTTTATTATTTTACTGTTGAGTTGTAAGGGTTCTTTATATCTACATGTATTCTTTATATTTAATCTCCACTCCTATACAGTGACAAATATTTGTCATCCAGAATTATTTTAGATTCGGATTCTTTATACTTTTAATATCAATATAAAAAGTTTTTTTCAAAAATAATATACTTGTGATGTATTAATAAGTATGACTTATGCCCTTATAACCTGGGAAGGCACAAAGCTCTCAGAACCTAGATGACCAGAAATGATCAAATTGGACCTCTCCAATGTTCTTTATTTTCCTCCATTTTTACATCATGTCACCTATGGTACCATAAAATTTAGTCTTAGATATGGGGGTATATTCTAAAATTGTATGTAAAACTCTAAATTAAATTCCAGGTCCTCTTTGATCCTTCCATTTAAAGATTAACTGAGCATGTACTATGTGCCAGACACTGATGACTACTAATGATGTATAAAATACTGCCCTTGTTTATTCTACATTACTGACCTTGGAAAGTTTGGCAATTATACAGCAGATCACAATTACCATTTTATCTTAAAATTGAAATATAAAAAATATGATATTAAATTAGAAGTAAAGACGTTCAGATTTCTAGCAACAAAGAATCTTCTAAGTTATGATTATCAATGCTATGTTTAGTTACATATGATTGTCTGGTTAGAGAAAGGGAGATATGCAAAATCTCATGGACTCCTATTGGAGTAAGACCATGTTTAAATCATGAAAATCATCTGCTACTCATGTACTCCGGACTCCTAAATTAAGGGATCAATATAAGGGATCCCTCTGTGCCTGGTATACCAATTGAACATACAGCAAGAGTTCAGAACCTTAAATAATGTCTGCCCAGTTTGCTTTGTAAAGTGTGTTTGCACACAATATTAAGCTTAATATGTACTTGTAATACTGTTAATGGTGCATAAATGCTGTTAGGCAAAGCTATGAAATGACCTAAATGGATTCTAATTATTTTTATTGGAGATGAAGAAGAAAAGCAAAAGCTGGCACAAAATAAAAATTCCCTTTAAGGCTTTTCAGATGTTACTGAAGTACATTATTTGTAGTACAACTCCTTGCTCTATGATGCATCTCAGCAATTATGGCAATGATGAAGAGGAGGATAACGACTATCGTGGTTGCTATTTATTGAGAGCCCGTGCTGAGCACATAATGAGCATCATTTGTTATAAGTATAAAAGGTATCTCATTTTAATGATAGGGAAACTGAGGCTCAGAGAGGTTAAATAATTTGTACAAAGCCAAAACAGCTATAAGTGACAGAAACAGAATCTGACCTCGAATGTGTCTGACTCCAATGCCATGCTGTTCCACTACACTAAACTGTTTTTTACTGAATTCCATGAGAAATCAAGCATTCAATGTCTTTCCATTTTAAATAAACATGTTTCGAGCATCATCAAGACATTTTATGAGAATAAGCAAGGGAGTATATAAATGTTATTTCTATTGCCACACTTTCACTGTAGGATCATGAAAATGTGTGCATTCTGCTTCATTGTCTGAAGAACGGGAAAGAATAGAGTTAATACTGTATACTTTTTGTATTGTAAAGATTATGAAATAAATGCTTCTCAAGTATTCTGAGTTACTACAGAAAAAACTATATTTAAAGAAGAAATGCTAATTGTTTCCACTTCCAATATTGGCCAAGTTGCTCCTATCAAACCAATCTATATAGAGATAACTATAAACCCAAGATAAAATATTAAAAAGGAAAGATATGAAAGCACTGAAGAAAGACCAAAAATAGGCAGGAACTAGAGTAGTAGGGTCTACACTTGAAAGAAGGAATGACACTAGTTGAGTTTCTGGTTTTTTTATATGGCTTTTAGCCAGATGAGAAGCCATACAAGATGATTAAGATAAGGTAGGATAGAAACCTTCAGTCTTATTGGCATGTAGGACCCTAGGGCAGAATTTGAAGTGACCATAGATGGTGAAAAGTGGTGAAAGAAAGAGCCAAAGAGGAGCCTCAGATTGCAAATATAAACTCTGCTTATAGCTCTTGCTGACACTTAAGGTTTGTATTGGTATGGTAGACTCCAAGTAGCTCAGACAAGGCTAAAAGAACTTAATAGAGATTTCAGCAGCCACCTACCACAGAGGAGAGAAAACTTGGAGTTTTACCAGTCAAGTTAACTGCCTGCCAAGTTAAAAACAAAACAGTACTCTTCAAAGAAATATAACAGACTTTAGAGTCACTAAAATGAATCAGTCAAAATGTTCAAGATACAATTCAAAATTATTAGACAGGGAAAATTTCCCATATTTATAAGAAAAGGAAATTAATGGAGACCAAACTCAAGATTACAAAGATGTTATTATGTATCACATGATTTTAAAGTAGTAAGTATAAATATGCTCAATAATGTAAATAAAAATATACTCATGATGAATAAACAAATAGGAAATCCCAGAAGAGAAAGAGCATTTGTAAAAAGAAACAATGACAATTATAGAGCCGAAAATTAAATATCCAAATAAAACTTAAAAATACAATATGATAAATAAAATTTTATTGAAAGGCTTAACAAGTTAGAGAAGATAGATTCCGGTTTCCCAATTGGAAAAAAAAACAAACAAACAGGAAAAAGAAAGATTGAAATAGGAATGAACAGGGCCCCAGGGATCTAAGGTAATCAAAATGACTAACATATATTTAATTAGAATACAAGAAGGAAAGGAGAGAGAAAATGGTGTAGAAAAAAATATCCTAAAAAAAAAGTTGAAAAATTTCCAAATTTAGTGAAGGCAAATTTACACATGCAAGAAACTCAGCAAACATTAAGCTGGATAAATGTGAAGAAAATCCATCTAGACACATCACAGTCAAACTACTGAAAGACAAAGATAAAGAGAGAATCTTGAAAGCAGCCAGAGAAAAATGATATATTATATGCAGGGGAATAATGATAAAGATAAGTGTGAACTTCTCATCAGAAATAATGCAGGCCCAAAATAAATGGCATGTCATCTTTACAATGCTGAATGGAAACAAACAAAAAACCCTGTTGACCCAGAATTCTATAACCAGTGAAAATATCCTTCAAGAATAAAGGTGAAATAAAGAAAAATGAAGAGAATTCATCACTAGAAGAACCTGACTATAAGAAATCTAAAGGAAGTTCTGTAGGCTGCAGGGAAGTATACCACTTAGAAATGTGCATCTGTAGAAAGGAATGAAGAGCACCAGAAATAGTAAGTGCATGGATAATTTTAAAAACCACTACTTTCCTCCTAAATATCTCTAATTTATGTTTCATTTATATTAAAGTAGAATTTTAACTTTGCAATATGGGGTTTATAACTTATATAGATATAAAACAAATAGAGCATATAAGACAGGATGCTGGTAAACAGCCCTCTATGGCTGCAAGTTTCTTACAATTATGTTAAGTATTACTGTATTAACTCTAAGTAGACAGAGGAAAGTTACAATGTGATCCCTAAACCACGGGTTGGCAAACTACAGTCTGAGGGCCAAATTTGGACCATCACCTGATTTTGTAAATAGTTTTTTTTGAATAGTCATGCTCATTGCTTTATATACCATCTATGGTTACTTTCACACTATGATGACACTAGAGCTGAGTAGTTGTGACAGAGACCATACGGCCCACAAAGCCTGAAATATTTTGTGGCACTCTACAGAGAAAGTTTGCTGACTCACGACCTAGAATAACCACTTAAAAGTAATAATGAGAAGTAGAGCTAAAAAGTGAATAGTTAAATTAGAGTGGAGTTCTCAAAATCATTCAGTGCCTGAAGAAGGCACTGCACACCACCACTGATGCCACGACAGAGGAGAAACAGCCATAAAAATGGTAGACCTAAATCCAACCACATCAATAACTACATTAAGTGGAAATGGAGCAAACACTAATTAAAAGGCAGAGGTTTTTGGAATGAATAAAAAGGCAAGATCTATCTTTAAGACATTCACTTTAAACATCAAGGCACAGATGGTGTGAAAATAAATGAATGAAAAAGATATGCCATGCAAACAGTTAGAGAAACTTACATATCAAATAAAGTAGATTTCAAAACAAACAGTATTATCAGGGATAAGAAGTATTACCAGAGATATAGAGGAACATTTTGTAATGATAAAAGGCTCAGTTGATTGGGAAGACATAGTAATCATAATGTGAATACTCTAAAAATAGTTTCAAAATACATAAAGCAAACTCTGACAGAATTAAAGAGAGGCACAGACAAATGCCAAATCATAGTCGGAGAATTTAATACCCTTAACTCATCAACTGAAAGAATACCTAGATAAAAATCAGTAATGTATGAGCTGTTATAGTTTTTATAAGATCTAGAAAACTAAAAAGTTACTCAGGCTTTATCACCTTAATAACACAATGAATCATATCCTTTCTTCTTGATTCGCCCTTTGAGTCAGATATACGTGTGGATGGAAGGCAAGTATAGGAAACAATGTTGGCCCATAGACAAATATACTTCTCCTGTTTATCTGGACTAGCAGAGTACTATATGTGTTACCAATTTCCTTGTAATACCTAGCTTTAGAATTATGACAATTTAGAGATGTATCTCTATTTTACAGATGAAGAAAATATGATCCAGACAGCTAACCAATCTAACCAAGACTATACAGCTATTAGGAGTGTGCACTAGAACAAAGGTCAATCTGATCTCCAGTGTATCTTTCTATTATACAGCACTACCTGCTTGTTGACAGTGCATAAATAATGAGAGATGCTGAGATTACCGTGCAGGATCAAATAAATCTTTGGGGCATCTGGATTTTTTGGATTAATTGATCCAAGCTTCCCTCAGATCTCAAAATTCTCTTTCAGTTCGATCAAGACCGAGGAGATAATGTAGATATAAAGTTAAGTAAACCTCAACAACTAGTATTAACCCATGATCAACTGTCCCTCACTAAGGTAACTTTACTCTTCCGGTAGTCTATGAAACTTGTTTGCCATAAGCTACCGTTACAAAATGGTTCTAGTAACTTTTATTTGATTGAGAAAATCAAATATCAAATTTTACATTTATCCATGCATATCTGATAGGCTGAAAATGAAGGTAAAACTCTAAGGAGTGTCAACAATGTACAAAATGAGTAAGTAATTTTATTTTTCTTGGCCTCAGTTTTCTAAAGTAAGAGGAATGGACCTGATAAATTCCAAATTTCTCCACTCAACTATAACATATTGGTTTTGTATACAGTGTAGCAAAGTGGAAAGAATCTCCAGAAACACCATTTACATTGATATAATAGAAACTTAGATGATGAATATTAATACTCAAGGAATGTTCTTTGGCGATGACTTCGATTAATAATATAATGTCACACACAAGTTCTTTCCCTGGATACAGTCATTTTTCTCTTTTAAGTCTCTGCTACTTTAGGTTTGACCGTTGGTAAATATAATGCTATTATGGGAAACAACCGGCAGGGGGCAGCAGATTTCATAGAGGAACAAGTAAATGCAGTGACATTAGTGATAATTACTACAGCAGCTAAAACATTTTTGTCCTCTCCTTTTCTGACTCTTCGGTTGCAGTGTATTTAAATTATGATCTAATTTAATAACTTTAAATTATACATATATATATGACAAATCAAAATGTCATTAAAAATTATGATTACAAATGGAATTAAAAACCCATATATTTAAGCTCATGTGCTCAAAATTATATATATATATGTGTAATATATATGTGTGTGTGTATATATTTCTTTCTTAAAAAATACACTTTACTCCCCCTCAGTTAGTGATGATAACCACAGAACTGGTGTTCCAGAGAAGAAATTATATAATTCTGAGATTTCTGATGGTAGGAAAATATTTAGCATTATATAGTATTAAAAACTCTTAGAGCAGTGCCATGGGAAAACATGATGACACACATAGCTCCACACTCCAAGGGTGCAAACAACACTCAAGGTGAGTTAAAATGAAACTAGGCAAGAAGCCTCAAAGAAGTTTCTTGTTAGCTTTATTAATATTCTGTCATATTTACATGACATCATACCACTTTATCCTGAAATGGATTTTACAGAAAAACTATGATAGCAGAGGTGAAGTAAAAGTATCAGTTATCACCACCTGTTTATAGATAGGTACAAAAAAGGCCCAGATTGAGTAAGCAATTTGCCTCAATAAAGACTGACCCAAGGACTGAAGGAGGAAAATAACTTGTATTCTCTTAGTCTAAAATACTGATTACTAAATAAGAGTTGTATCAGAGAATAAAGTGGATAAACTTTGCTTATAGCTTGGCAATTTTTAATTACTTACTTGTTTCCCTTGAACTCCTCTCTCTCCAGGGTTTCCAGTCTTACCCTACATAAGAAAGAAAATGCCTGGGTCAAGCAACCCCCTCCCCAAATATGAATCACACACCAAGAAAAATGGAAGATATTATATGTTCATCTTTAATGTGAAATATTTTACTACTTACAATAAGACCATAAGGCCCTCTTTTTCCTTGATCTCCTTTTTCACCCTAACAAGAATCAATACCAGGTGAGTTAATCAGAATGTGAATTATGGTCTTATACATACTAACATACACTCACATACCAAAAAAGAAGACATCAAATACATAGTTCAATAATAAAAAGAATACATTTCTGTGTGTGTAGTAAAAACTTTATGTATGTTTCACACTTAAACTAAGAAAAAAATTAGAACCATACTTTTATAAGGAAATACATCATTGTTTAGACAGGTAGGACATATGGGCTCAAAAATATTTCACTGTGTATGAAATGAGAAAATAAGTGATTACCTTGGCACCTTGTATACCTTGTTCTCCTAAGAGACCATCTGGTCCTCTTGGTCCCTAGAGATGGAAAAAATATCTTGTTGTTAATTTTAAATGTTTCTTTTTTTACTGTTATGCTTCCTTACAAATGGAGACACTGGACTCTTTTTTAGTTGAAAAACTCCTTTTGCTTGTTTCTGTGCCATGGACACAGTAAAGACTACAGCTGAGTATATGGATGGACCCATTTGCATGGGAGAATCAGGCCAGTGTTTTCAAGATTTAATGCCAAATAGTAAATCAGATGACCACAGAAACAGCTGATTCAGTTGTTGAGGTAGCTATAGCATAGGTTTGTTACTTGAGTATTTTGTTTATCTTATCCTTTACTCTGCAGAAATCCAGGATTTATTCTAAAAATAACTCTAAGTTGACTTTAAAGTGGCTGGTTTGTTTGTCCAAACAGTCTTCCTAAGTTTTATATTTTTGAAATGGAACTCTTCTCATCACTTTATTAGAAAAAGAATGCTGACTGCACTGTTCCCCGCTATGCACCTGCTTGACAGCTGAAAGATGGCAAGGGGCACAGAAAAGGAATAGAAAATGTTGCTGGGAATGTTCATGTAAATTTAAAACTTCTCAGCTATGTTGCTATCAATATTAATTCAGTAATTAGTTATGAAGAAGCATTAGTTGCAAAAGTCATTCTCTAATGAAAGAGGACAGTATATGTTCCTTGCCTAATTATAACTGTCCTTGGAAGATCTTAAAGTCCTTTGCAAGGGAATTAATTTAATTCTACAACAATTAACTGAACATATACTGTGAAAAAGGCACTGTATTAAGTGTTATGGGAATCCACATTATGAGATAAGGTAAATTATATAAATAACTATAAAATAGGCAGAGATATTGTGTGTTAAGGGCTAAAGGGATCAAAGGAGGGAGAGAGCTTTCACACGTTTGTAAAGGGAATGAAGATGTTATTTTGACAGTCAGAAATCATGCTCTAAAAGAAATTCTAGATGGAGGCATAGTATGAGAAAAGGGTAAGGAAGCACGAAAAAAGATACTTAAGAATGAAAAAACTAGTTTGTTTAGCTGAGCTGGTGATTACATGGAGTATTTTTTTTAGTATTTCTATACAAATAAATAATTGTGAAAAGACTGGGATTTAAAATGTGAAGGACTTGAGTTTATATTTGAATCAATAAGCAATGAGGAGGTGCTGAAGATTTCTATACAAAACAGTGATACAAATCTCCCAATACAACATGCTGATTTGAAGAAGTCCCGTAGGCTTCAATATCTTCTATTGCATCCCATCTGAGGCCAGCTTAGTTTAGCTTTATACTATTAAAAAGCTGCTTACTTCCGGGAAGATCCCACATGCCGCGGAGCAACTAAGCCTGTGCACCAAAACTACTCAGCCTATGCTCTAGAGCCCGCAAACCACAGCTACTGAGCCCGCAAACCACAACTACTAAAGCCTGCGCACCTAGAGCCCGTGCTCCGCAACAAGAGAAGCCACCGCAATGAGAAGTCCACGCACCGCAACAAAGAGTAGCCCCTGTTCCGTGCAACTAGAGAAAGCCCACGTGCAGCAGTGAAGACCCAATGAAGCCAAAAATAAATAAATTTGAATAAATAAATTTAAAAAAAAGAAATGAAGGAGAAGGTATCACTACAGACCGCTGAGACATTAAAGGGAAAATAAGGGACTACTATTGATAGAAACAACTCTTCACACATAAATTCTACACCTTTGGGGTAAACTGATCCATTCTTCAAAAGCAAGAACTCAAAACAGGTCAAGGACAAAGAGATTCTTTGCATAACTTTGTATTAAAGAAATTGATTTTGTAAATAAAAACCTTCTGAAATAAAAATCTCCAGACCACCCCCCCCCCCAAAAAAAAAGAAAAAAAACAACCCTGCTTACTGTAAACAGGACTCTCTTCCTGGGTGCCCTTAGGGTAAGTGCATACCCTGATCCTCTTGGACACATCCACAGGATTGGAGAGTCACACTCCATGAGGATCTATAGCTCCACTGGGCATACTATAGCTAAAGCCATAGCTCTAGCCTTACAATTTCTGTCTATATTTAAGGTACTCCATGATCTGTCCCCAGTTTACTTTTTGATCCTATTTTCCCATAAAAGACTGCAAAACTAAGTTAAAGTATTAACGTACAGGACCTTGAATGTCAAATTGAGGAGTATGGACTTAATAGATAAGTGACTTTCAAAGTGTGTTGTTGTTTATTCAACAAACATTTACTGAGTGCCAACTATAAGGCCAGGTATTGTTTTAGCCCCAGAGGATACAGTAGGGAGAAGAGACGAATCCCTGAATTTATAAACAAGCAAATAGATATATAAAATTAAAATATAAAATGACTATAGGTAGTCAAGTGTAATGAAGAAAAATAAAGGAGGTTAAGGGACTAGAAGGAGTCCAAGGTGGGGGGGCCCACTTTAGATCAGGGTCTGAGAAGGCTCTCTAAAGTGACATGTGGGTAGATCTGAAGGAGCTGAGACTGCAGGCTATGCAAATAACTTGGGGAAGATCATTCTGGCAGGAGAAATAGCAACTGCAAAGGTCCTGAGGTGGGGGCTTCCTTGGAATGTTTGACAATTAAGTAACTGAAGATGGAAAAAAAGAACAATGTTTAAAGGATGACTCTGAAGTTTTAAGTGCAAAGATCCCTCAGGACCTTGCTCCAATAATCACCTTCATCTTTTCAGTAACCTGTATTGATTCTCTTTCTCCAGCACCTTCTATGCTTATTTTCTTTTTTCTGCCCTGTAAGAAAACACTTTCCAAATTTTTTTGGAGTAATAACAGAACGTGGCTGAGAAAATATGAAAAGGAATCAGTGGTTAGCATTCTAAAATACCACAGAAAACAAGTAAGATCTAGAAATGTATCCACTGGTAACTAGGCACTTAACTCCTTTGCAACATGAAAGTTCTGACTTTCTTGGATATTTTGTTAGTAAGTAACCAGTGGAATTATGACAGCATTAATATAAAAACAAATTGGAAGTGTAAGTTTGTTTAGGGTAGAAAGGGGGGAGAGTGGGGAGAAGATAACAATTTTGACTCTAGACAACCAACCACAATGGTAAATCCTCCAAGGCTAATGCTAGAGTTAGAAGTCATTCTGTCTAGGTTTAAAAGTTAGCAGCCATAAGGATAAAGCTTCAAAAGGCCCCCAAACATAGAGTAATAAGTTAAAAAGAATTTTTAAAAATTGTTTGGTCCAAAAATGATTGAAAAAAGTCTCATTTCTTAGATAAAAATAAGATTAAGTGGTTGCCTAGATATATATGCAGAAAAGGCTGCATTGAGCTCAGGAAGAATGTCTCATAATTAACTGCCAGTTTCTGCCTCAGCACATAGATCACCCACTGTCAAGGCTGAACTAGTCTAAACCCTGCTTTGTAAGATGAAGCAACTGAAGCCTGCAGATATCAATATAAGTGAGTCACCTGATTCACATAATGTCTAAATGTCTAAAGACTTTGAATAACTATGCTTTATTAAGTTTATAATATTTTTTCAAGTGTTAAAAAATAAATAGATGTAATCCTGTTATCAAGTGAATTCAGGCTGAAATAGAGGACGTGAAGTTTACAAAATGAATATTAAACACGAGTAAAATGCTGATTGGTATTATAGGTGAAAGGAACTCCCTCCAAAATTAAGGAATACTTTAGTGATAATCACTCATTTTTTAATGTTTTCCATTAAAAAATATTTTTACTTAAAAGTACTTTCACATTTATTACTTCATTTACTAAACCAGGACTAGACAGGGAAAAACGAAAGAGAAGTTTCTGCTCCCACTGTGATGACTAAGGTAACCACATTAAGTTAAAAAAAATGTCTAAGTACAACAATCATATTTAATTAAAGGCTATAAAGCCTGAGGTTGCTAGTTAAAGAGGTTAAGGCTGGCAGAACTCTAGGAAAGTTTGGTTTTCTCTATGCTTCAATTAAGGGTTGGTTAATTAGCTAAAAGCTTAGCTTTATCAATATCTGCAAGTTTCACTTTGATATTGGTTGTAGAAGTTATCCCTGGAGTTATTCTTTGACTCCTGAGACATAACAAGCTTCAGGACAAGCTATAAGAAAATTATACAAGCAATATTATAATAGGTACCTAATTGGGTATAAAGTTATTTTTTCTAATACCTGCCTTAAAATCTCTACCTATAAAGCTCTTGAAGAATGTATTCTGGTTAAGTTTTAAAAAAAAATCTAATCTTTTCTTTATCCTCTTTTGGAAAAGTTAAAGTTGGCTACAGGTAACTCTCTCATCAAACAATCTCAAACTACATGAATATTTTCAGCCAATCCTGTTATTTTTTTCAGTTATATAAGGGGCAGGATTACACAACCTTCATAAAACTAGTTAGAAAAATTTTCATAATACTAAGTTGCTTAGGTTATTTCCTGAGATGGCAGGTATTGTTGCTTGTCTGAGCTTTTGCTATTCTCTGTCAATATTGTATGATACTTTAAAAGCCACTGGACTGTAAGTCATTAAACCGTAAAATCCATGTGGTTTAGATCTAAGCAAAAGTTAACCTTGACTCCTCCATGATAGTAAGAGAGTGTTTGACAGACGGTATTATATCAGTAAATGTTAGATAGATGAATGGCAGATGGATGGATAGGAGAGAAGCAGAAGGACAGGCAGACTCCTTGGGTTGTGGTCCTACCATTCATGATGTTTGCATGTTCACCTATGATAATAGTACAAACCACAGGCAGAACAGCAAGGGCACACAAGCACTAGTTTCATAATGAGAGTTCTTTGTGTGGCCTCCTAGTGAAAATGTGCCTAGCTTCTCCTCCAATGTACTGTGACACAGTTGTGTGTCATAAAGTGTTACAGGTGTGCTGGAAATACTGACTCCCTCAGCCTTTGGGGTAGCAAGGAAGGGCTGGGGCACAGGAATTCCCAGCCAGATACTTTTTTCATTTATCCCTGTGGGCTGGACATATATTCTCATTTTTTGTGAGTGAAAAATATTTGAAAGGATATTTATTATGATCACATCTATAGTGGAGAATAGATTGGAGAATGGATTGATGGGAGAAGAAGATATTAGGTGATAATTAGAATGGAACTTCATAATACTATATTCTTTCCCAAATATTCTGGTCTTTAGTTCTTTTTGATATTCCCAATGTTCACTGATTATTTGAAATATTCTCCTATAAAGGAAGCACTTTTGCATTAAACAAAGCCCTTATTTCTAAACAAAAAAACCTTGTTTAGAAAATACTGGTGAACTTTAAATAATTATGAGAAGCCATTTGGGAACAAATCCGTAAAACGTATTTGGAGGATGAGAGGAAAATAGACACCTGAAGAGGTGAGAATTGAAAACAAAGTGTCAAACCAGCAAAGAGTAATAATTTGCCCAAGGATCACAGGGAGGTTAGAAAACTGCAGAGAATATGAACTTTCCATATGACTTATCAGACAGTACAAGTGGTTCAGAAACATATCTTGCTTAGGTACATGGCTTATGCCTGGATAATCAATAAGACCTCAATTACTTAGCTAACCAAAGTAAGTATTTCTGTTTTTTTAAATCTTTCACAAAACTGGTTGAACTTTCCCACTATGAGTAATACAAAGTTGAATAAACACATTTGACCTAACCAAGTACTGAATGCTGGCAGGGTACAGACCACTAAAATGACAGAGTAGAGATCATCTTCCATGAGTTTTTATTTTATTATTTTAAATCTCATTTGGGCTAAAATAGATGTGGCCATCAGGATTATTTGTAGACTGTAAATCCATAAGCCAGAAAGGAAAACTGTTTTTCAGAAAAGAAGTGACAGTACAGAAAAATTTGCTCTCTTTCTTTAATCTTCACCTAAAACACAGCACATTAAATTAAAGTCGTTATTTATTTATTTTGCCTATTTTCTCTTCTTTTCTTTTCTTTCTTTTGGCCATGCTGCACAGCTTGCAGGATCTTAGTTCCCTGACCAGGGATTGAACCTGGGCCACGGCACTGATAGCACCAAATCCTAACCACTGGACTGCCAGTGAATTCCTAAAGTTGTTATTTTAAACTGAGCCTTTTTCTCCCATTTGCCAACTGGAAAATGGCAGTTTAGAAAAAAAAAAAAAAACTTTGTTATTTGGAGGCCATGCTTTTAGAATTTTGTAATATTTTCTTCACTAGCTGTAAAAGTCAAGGGAAAGCCAAGGGAGAAAACAGAGTTCTTAAAGCCCACATATTCAAATTAATCAAGGAAAAATACTCAAAAATTCAATAGGGGTATTGAATAAGCATACGGTTTGGAATCAGACACACTAAGGTTTGAATCCTGGTTGTGCCACAGACCTGCGTGTCTACAGTTCATATACTTAAACTCTCTGAGCCCCGTTTTCCTCAACTGTGATATCTGAGATAAATGCCTCTCCTTCCTAGAGTGGTTTTGAGTATTAGGTTAGATGGTATATGTAAAAGTGCCTGGCACGTGACAGGCACGCAATAAATGGTGGTTCTTATTTCTTTAAAGAAAAAAAAAAGGATTTAATGTTTAAAAGACTTAAAGAGTAAAAGGTTTTAATTTAATTCTTATGCATAATTATTAGACAATGATGACATATTACCTCTTATTTACAGTGAATAAACTCTTAGTCATCCTGTGTATTCTTATTCTAATTCTTATCACTCTTATTCTGTCATGCTGTTACTATCCCTTGCTATAGAAGTCTCTTGTGAGTAGAAGAATAATTTAAATATCTTTGTGTTCACAATTCCCCCAAAGAATGAAACTGCAAGTTGGGAATAAGAAAGAAGAATTCTTTGTCAATAAGTGAAATTTCTAAAACACAAAATGGAAAAGTATAGTTTTATAAATACAAATGATTATGAATTACATTTAAATTAATGTAGGCAGGTCATCTAATATAATGAAAACAAGAAAAAACCCAACAACCTCTAAGCATGATCTAGAAGATACAGAGCTATTTTTGCTGAACGCATCACTATTTATGACACCATTTTTTAAAAGGTTAATGCACTTCCTTGATTAGATAACTTACTCTTCGTCCTTTAGGACCTGGACTCCCAGGTGGTCCTCTTGCTCCCACAGGACCCTACATGTTGAAAATTTTAAAATCAGTTATACAATTAACAGGAATGTTACGAGAACAGTAGTTACAACCTTTCTTATGATATGTAATTCTCCTTGGGAATTCTTAAAATAAAATTGATTAGTCTCCTTTAAAAATATGCTTTAATTATTAAACAAATACCATACTACCCTCCCCCAATATTCTGCTTCTGACATACTCTACTATTTGGAGAAATTTAATTTCTAAGTGTTTACACCCTGAAAAAAAATGGGAAGTATTTAATATTCACTGACCACATAGTTTTTAGGATGAGCACATATGGTGGTGGGAGACACAACACATAAGGGAGACACCCACTTAGCCAGTCTGACCAGTCTAATATGCCTGGTCCATCAAAGAAGCAATGGCTACTTTTGCAAGATTTCTTTCTCATTACTCTAGATACTTATGATAATCCCATTACATAAAAATAGAATTTTTTCTGTTACCATGAAAAATGCCACAAAATTTTCCAAATTTACATGCCACAAAAAAATAGCCCTAAAAGAAGATTAAGTTGTTATTTGTTACTAAGTCAAGTACAATGAATTATTTTTATACCCAATGGTCTCCAGTGTTTAGAAGACAATATTTATTTATCTATATAACACAGGTAGATAAAAACAGTGAACTTTCACAGAATCTCAAATCTATTTCTTATCTTACATGAGTAAGAAGATTGGCAACTGTTCCCTAGATCAGTCTTCCTCATTTTAGAAGTCAATGACACATCTATCAGTATGCTGGAAGATTGGGCTTATCTTCAAAACAGAAGCTTCACAAAACAGCATAAACCATTTCTGATAATAGTTCTGCTTAGGGGATCACAAAGGCTGATATTCTTTACATTTAAGTTCACAATAACTTTCAAATTTTAATAAGCAAACTTTCTCTGTAGAGACAAGGCTTCATTATCTTTCTGTAACCACAAATGGAGTTTTTCAAAACTCAGTTTTTGAATAAAGGTATATTTTCCATGAATTTTATCAGTTTGAGAATATGTGGAAATTTCTAAGAACAACATGTTGGAAATTGTGCTTGTGATTTGTTTGTCCAATAGGTCTAAGCTTGATTACTGACTCTGTTTCCTTATATGTGGTTATTCAAAAGAAAGTTTAGATATTTTTTATTTTAGGTTGCAGAACTATACTATGAAAAGTGAGCAGTAAATAATAGAGCAAGTAGAAGTGAGGAGGTTCAAGATACCATGATATATTCTAGAGTGTTTTGCATTGACTGGGAAGAGAAGTCTTTTCTATACTTACAGGTAATCCCAGTGGACCCATGGCTCCTGGAGCCCCAGGAGGACCTGGATATCCCTATAATTTAAGCAAAAATATGAAAGACATAAATTCTCCATCACATCTAATTATTTTCATTGAAGACAAACAAGTAAATTATAAATAGCAATTAAAAATGATAATGTGATAAGATCTCCCTTTACTATCCAAGAAGTAAGAGGCCACAGGAAATGTTCCAAAGATAGACAACAGAAATAAAAAAAGTTTACATAGAAGATGGGTACACTTTTATTAGAAACTCTTTGCCTAGAAATGAAATTTGCTAGCCAGAATCACATATTATAACCTACTAAGAAGAGAATATTCATCTCACATCTCTGCAGGTTGTGTTATGCTATGAATAGATGCATATTATGTTATACAGATTGTGAAACCATATCATTTTCAGATGTCAGGGAATTCAATAATTAAGAAATGTGGGGCTCTCCAGGGGACTCGAAGACCAGCAGCCGTGTGGCTGACTGAGTCTTCGTGCTCTGGCCGGGTGTCAGGCCTGTGCCTCTGAGGTGGGAGAGCCGAGTTCAGGACATTGGTAGACCAGAGACCACCCGGCTCCATGTAATATCGAATGGCAAAAGCTCTCCGAGAGATCTCCATCTCAACGCTAAGACCCAGCTTCACTCAAGGACCAGCAAGCTACGGTGCTGGACACCCTATGCCAAACAACTAGCAAGGCAGGAACATAACCCCACCCATTAGCAGAGAGACTGCTTAAAATCATAATAAGGTCACAGACACCCCAAAACACACCACCGGATATGGTCCTGCCCACCAGAAAGACAAGATCCAGCCTCATTCACCAGAACACAGGCACCAGTCCCCTCCACCAGGAAGCCTACACAAACCACTGAACCAACCTTAGCCACTGGGGAAAGACACCAAAAACAATGGGAACTACAAACCTGCAGCCTGTGAAAAGGAGACCCCAAACACAGAGAGTTAAGCAAAATGAGAAGACAGAAACATACAGCCGATGAAGGAGAAAAGTAAAAATCTCACAGACCAAACAAATGAAGAGGAAACAGGCAATCTACCTGAAAAAGAATTCAGGGTGATGATAGTAAAGATGATCCAAAATCTTGGAAATAGAATGGAGAAAATACAAGAAACATTAAACAAGGACCTAGAAGAACTAAAGAGCAAACAAACAATGATGATCAACAAAATAAATAAATTAAAAATTCTCTAGAAGGAATCAATAGCAGAATAACTCAGGAAGAAGAATGGATAAATGACTTGGAAGGTAAAATAGTGGACATAACTACTGCAGAGCAGAATAAAGAAAAAAGAATGAAAAGAACTGAGGACAGTCTCAGAGACCTCTGGGACAACATTAAATGCACCAATATTTGAATCATAGGAGTGTAAGAGGAAGAGAAAAAGAAAGGGACTGAGAGAATATTTGAAGAGATTATAGTTGAAAAATTCCCTAATATGGGAAAGGAAATAGTCAATCAAGTCCAGGAAGTGCAGAGTGTCCCATACAGGACTAATCCTAGGATAAACATGCGAATACACATATTAACCAAACTATCAAAAATTAAATACAAAGAAAAAATATTAAAGCAGCAAGGGAAAAGCAACAAGTAACATACAAGGGAATCCTCATTAGGTTAACAGCTGATCTTTCAGCAGAAACTCTGAAAGACAGAAGGGAGTGGCAGGACATATTTAAAGTGATGAAAGGGAAAAACCTACAGCCAAGATCTACTCTACTCAGCAAGGATCTCAATCAGATTCAACGGAGAAATTAAAACCTTTACAGACAAGCAAAAGCTAACAGAATTCAGCACCACCAAACCAGCTCTACCACAAATGCTAAAGGAACTTCTCTAGGCAGGAAATACAAGAGAAGGAAAAGACCTACAATAACAAACCCAAAACAATTAAGAAAATGGGAATAGGAATATACATATCGATAACGACCGTAAATGTAATGGATTAAATGCTCCAACCAAAAGACATAGACTGGCTGAATGGATACAAAAACAAGAACCATTTATATGTTGTCTAAAAGAGACCCACTTCAGACCTAGGGACACAGACAGACTAAAGTGAGGGGGTGGAAAAAGATATTCCATACAAATGGAAATCAAAAGAAAGCTGGAATAGCAATACTCATATCAGACAAAATATACTTTAAAATAAAGACTATTACAAGAGACAAAGAAGGACACTATGTAATGATCAAAGGATCAACCCAAGAATAAGATATAACAATTGTAAAAATTTATGCACCCAACATAGGAGCACCTCAATACAAAAGGCAAATGCTAACAGCCATAAAAGGGGAAATCGACATTAACACAATCATAGTTGGGGACTTTAACACCCCAGTTTCACCAATTGACAGATCATCCAAAATGAAAGTAAATAAGGAAACACAAGCTTTAAATGACACATTAAACAAGATGGACTTAATTGATATTTATAGGACATTCCATCCAAAAACAACAAAATTCACTTTCTTCTCAAGTGCTCATGGAACATTCTCCAGGATAGATCGTATCTTGGGTCACAAATCAAGCCTCAGTACATTTAAGAAAACTGAAATCGTTGTCAAGTATCTTTTCTGACCACAATGCTATGAGACTAGATATCAATTACAGGAAAAAATCTGTGAAAAAACAAACACATGGAGGCTAAACAATATGCTATTAAATAACCAAGAGATCACTGAAGAAATCAAAGAGGAAGTCAAAAAATACCTAGAAACAAATGACAATGAAAACACGACGACCCAAAACCTATAGGAATCAGCAAAAGCAGTTCTAAGAAGGAAGTTTATAGCAATACAATCCTACCTCAAGAAACAAGAAACATCTAAAATAAATAACCTAACCTTACACCTAAAGCAATTAGAGAAAGAAGAGCAAAAACCCCCAAATTAGCAAAAGGAAAGAAATCATAAAGATCAGTTCAGAAATAAATGAAAAAGAAATGAAGGAAACAACAGCAAAGATCAATAAAACTAAAAGCTGGTTCTTTGAAAAGATAAGCAAAATTGATAAACCATTAGCCAGACTGATCAAGAAAAAAAGGGAGAAGACTCAAATCAATAGAATAAGAAATGAAAAAGGAGAAGTAACAACTGACACTGCAGAAATGCAAAGGATCATGAGAGATTACTACAAGCAACTATATGCGAATAAAATGGACAACTTGGAAGAAGTGAATAAATTCTTAGAAAAGCACAACCTTCTGAGACTGAACCAGGAAGAAATACAAAATATAAACAGACTAATCACAAGTACTGAAATTGAGACTGTGATTAAAAATCTTCCAACAAACAAAAGCCTAGGACCAGACGGCTTCACAGGAGAATTCTATCAAACATTTAGAGAAGAGCTAACACCTACCCTTCTTAAACTCTTCCAAAATACAGCAGAGGGAGGAACACTCCCAAACTCATTCTACAAGGTCACCGTCACCGATACCAAAACCAGACAAGGATGTCACACAGAAAGAAAACTACAGGCCAATATCACTAATGAACATGGATGCAAAAATCCTCAACATAATACTAGCAAACAGAATCCAACAGCACATGAAAAGGATCATACACCATGATCAAGTGGGGTTTACCCCAGGAATGCAACGATTCTTCAATATATGCAAATCAATCAATGTGATAAACCATATTAACAAATTGAAGGAGAAAAACCATATGATCATCTCAATAGTTGCAGAAAAAGCTTTCAACAAAATACAACACCTATTTATGATAAAAACCCTCCAGAGAGTAGGCACAGATGGAACTTACCTCAACATAATAAAGGCCATATATGACAAACCCACAGCCAGCATCATTCTCAGTGGTGAAAAACTGAGACCAATTCCTCTAAGATCAGGAACAAGACAAGGGTGTCCACTCTCACCACTGTTATTCAACATAGTTTTGGAAGTCTTAGCCTCAGCAATCAGAGAAGAAAAAGAAATAAAAGGAATCCAAATCTGAAAAGAAGAAGTTGAGCTGGCACTCTTTGCAGATGACATGATACTATACATAGAGAATCCTAAAGATGCTACCAGAAAACTACTAGAGCTAATCAATGCATTTGGTAAAGTTGCAGGATACAAAATTAATGCACAGAAATCTCTTGCATTCCTATACACTAATGATGAAAAATCTGAAAGAGAAAATAAGGAAACACTCCCATTTACCACTGCAACAAAAAGAATAAAATACTTAGGAATAAACCTACCTAAGGAGACAAAAGACCTGCATGCAGAAAAGTATAAGACACTGATGAAAGAAATTAAAGATGATACAAACAGATGGAGAGATATATCATGTTCTTGGATTGGAAGAATCAACATTGTGAAAATGACTATACTACCCAAAGCAATCTACAGATTCAGTGCAATCCCTTTCAAACTACCAATGGCATTTTTTACAGAACCAGAACAAAAAATTTCACAATTTGTATGGAAACACAAAAGACCCCGAGTAGCCAAAGGAATCTGGAGAAAGAAAAACGGAGCTGGAGGAATCAGGCTCCCGGACTTTGGAGTATACTACAAAGCTACAGTAATCAAGACAATATGGTACTGGCACAAAAACGAAATTATAGATCAATGGAACAGGATAGAAAGCCCAGAGGTAAACCCACACACATATGGTCACCTTATTTTTGATAAAGGAGGCAAGAATATACAATAGAGAAAAGACAGCCTCTTCAATTAGTGGTGCTGGGAAAACTGGACAGCTACATGGAAAAGAATGAAATTAGAACATTCCCTAACACCATACATAAAAATTAAGTCAAAATGGATTAAAGACCTAAATGTAAGGTCAGACACTATAAAACTGTCAGAGGAAAACATAGGCAGAACACTCTATGACATAAATCACAGCAAGATCCTTTCTGACCCAACTCCTAGAGAAATGGAAATAAGAACAAAAATAAACAAATGGGACCTAATGAAACTTAGAAGCTTTTGCACAGCAAAGGAAGCCATAAACAAGACGAATAGACAGCCCTCAGAATGGGAGAAAATATTTGCAAATGAAGCAACTGACAAAGGATTAATCTCCAAAATTTACAGGCAGCTCATGCAGCTAAATATCCAAAAAACAAACAACCCAATCCAAAAATGGGCAGAAGACCTAAACAGAAATTTCTCCAAAGAAGACATACAGATGGCCAAGCAGCACATGAAAAGATGCTCAACATCACTGATCATTAGAGAAATGCAAATCAAAACTACAATGAGCTATCACCTCACACAGGTCAGAATGGCCATCATCAAGAAATCGATAAACAATAAATGCTGGAGAGGGTGTGGAGAAAAGGGAACCCTCTTGCACTGTTGGAGGGGATGTAAATTGGTACAGCCACTATGGAGAACAGTATGGAGGTTCCTTAAAAAACTACAAATAGAACTACCATACGACCTAGCAATCGCTTTACTGGGCATATACCCTGAGAAAACCATAATTCAGAGTCATGTGTCACAATGCTCATTGCTGCACTATTTACAATAGCCAGGACATGGAAGCAACCTAAGTGTCCATCAACAGATGAATGGATAAAGAAGATGTGGCACATATATACAATGGAATATCACTCAGCCATAAAAAGAAATGAAATTGAGTTACTTGCAGTGAGGTGGATGCACTTAGAGTCTGTCATACAGAGTGAAGTAAGTCAAAAAGAAAAAAATCACAAACCATATGCTAACACATATATATGGAATCTTAAAAAAAAAAAAAAAAGGTTCTGAAGAACCTAGGGGCAGGACAGGAATAAAGATGCAGATGTAGAGAATGGACTTGAGGACACCGAGGGGTTGGAACGGTAAGCTGGGACGAAGTGAGAGAGTGGCATAGATTTATATATACCACCAAATGTAAAATAGTTAGCTAGTGGGAAGCAGCCGCATAGCACAGAGAGATCAGCTCGGTGCTTTGTGACCACCTAGAGGGGTGGGATAGGGAATGTGGGAGGGACACAAGAGGGAGGGCATATGGGGATATATGTATACATATAGCTGATTCACTTTGTTATAAAGCAGAAACTAACATACCATTGTAAAGCAATTATACTCCAATAAAGATGTTAAAAAATAAAAGAAATGTGAATGTGTACAAATATTTTAGCCTGTCAAATTTCAGAAGGAACACGCCCTTTGTGGTTTAAACATATTCAAATGATTCAGAGAATGCCTTAGGAGTCAATAATTCGTGAAATTAATTAGCCTTATGGGTATATTAAACTTCCTAGTTGACAGCAATTGGAGATAGGTAAAAAAATAATCTTACAGTGCTCTACTCATAATACAGAAGTTAAAACTGAGCAAAAATTTATGTACAATGAATTTGTAGATAGCATTATGTACACCAGATCCATCACAATATATTTTCTGAAAGCAAGATTCTTTAATTGAAAATAATTGCTCATTTCTATCACATTTAGAAACTTTAATAAATGAAAAACTGCAATCTAGATATAAAATTTATCAGCTATTACTATCTTAAAGATAAAAGAATGTAAGATAAATTCTGCATTCTGCTCTTCCACGTATCAAATAATTACATTGTGACCACAAACTCATGGAAAAGTGGCAATGATGATATATGCCATATAAACTATAAGTTATATAAAAAAAAGTAGAATCCTAATTGAATTTTCTTCTTCATCCACTTAAGCTAACTTAGGATGGTTTAATTCTTCTCTTAAAACTATAGGCTCATTAGACCTAGCCATGTGAGTTGCATGCTTTTCAGTGCCAATCAGCATTCTGAATGGTAAACTGTTTAGAGTAGAAGAAAATTCTAATGGAAATTTACCACAAAATAGCATTTTTCACTTACTTAAAACTTCATTCAAGGCAATTCCACCTTTGGAATGCCTTAACTTTATTATGTTCTTTGGACACATATCTTTCAAATCACTGAGCTCTTACCATAACGCCCTTTTCCCCCTGGGGACCTAATGGCCCTGGATTTCCACGTTCTCCCTTTTAAAACAAAGACAAAATAAAAACATTGAGGCATGTTAATTAGTCATGAATGAGCTAAGCCTAGACAGGAAACTCATCCTAATTTTCAGTAATTTTTAAAATTACAAATTTTGCATTTTTACCCTAAAGTTGCTAGACTTTTAATAAAAGTTCTCTTAAGATACTCTTTAAGGGATAAAATACTAAAAAGTCTTATTAAAATGATGAAAATAGAAATTATGAATAATCAAGATTTAAAATTGATCATGCATCGTATTCTAGTTTTGCAAGTAGAATTCTTATAATTTTGAGACATATAAAATATAAGAACTGTAAAAGTATGAAAGCATATTGTAAAAATTAAGTGTATAACCATTGAACAAAATTTTATTTCTGTAATCTGTCCATCACAATTAAGCATAATCATGATAATCACATATGCCACAGCAGATTAAAGGTCTAAACTGATTTACATTAAAATTCCAAGACTTTTCAACATGTTAGTGTAGAAAATTTAACCTAATACAGAAGTAACTAAACCAGAATGAAAGAAGTACAAAACCATCTAAATTTTTTGAACTGATGTCATTTTATATTTGTTATATTAATAAAAAAATCAACAAGTATATATCAATCACTTTTAATGTACTAAGTGAGAGTTGGAGAGATATAACAGATATTTGACTTAGACTCTACCCTCAAGTAATTGAAAACATGACATTAACAAAGATGAATCAATTAAAGGACAATGAAATTTTAAATCGTGTGGTACTTATTCTAAGCCCAGGAAGGGAAGAAATCAGGAAGGATTAGAATAATCTGGAAAGACTTTACAGAGGAGATAGGATTTTAATTGAGTAGTATAGTTTGGCTTTGAATAAATAGAGGGAAGGGGAGAGGATACTCTAAACCAAGAAAACAGTAAGAATAAGAATAGGGACAAGTATGAAATATGAGATGGGGAGCAAGAAAGGTTTATACTGGAGAATATTAGAAAATTTGTTGGATGAACTGATTAAGCCAAAATCACATAGTATCTTGACAGCAAAGTAGAGCTGTTAAGAGACTTCGACAATAGGGAGGCTAATGAAGGTTCTTCAAAATGCTTTATCATGACCCATCAGAATTAGTCTTCTGCTTATAGTATGTAGGCTGGATTAAAAGATAGGGAAAGGGTAGCGTAAATATGATAGAGGGTAAATTTAAGATAAACTAATAAGAGTACGTCTGAGGCAGTAGCTTTGGATTGACTATTAGAAAGGACAAATTGTAAAGAAAAAACTCTAAGACCTGCTAAAAGATTAGGCATAGAGGATGGAGGAAAAGGGAAATGCAAAGATGGGTGCACTCTATCTATTCTGGAAGACTGGAAGAATAGAGTTAGGTATAAGGCATACTGATAGAAATGAGATAATTGGGAAGAGACCAGTTTGGATGTGGGAAAAAAATGATGAATTTTAAATACTGGGTTGGCCAAAAGGTACGTTTGTTTTTTTCCGTAAGATGGCTCTAGTAGCACTTAGTTGTCTTTAACTTCATTCGAAACAATTTTGTTAGATTGTATTATGACAGCTGTCATATCAGCGTGCATTTAAAAATATTATCAAAATTGGTGAATTCTTGTGTAGCCATCTTAATACTGAAGATGGAAGAAAAAAGCAACATTTTTCTGCATATTATGCTTTATTCTTTCAAGAAAGGTAAAAATGCAACTGAAACGCAAAAACATGATTTGTGCAGTGTATGGAGAAGGTGCTGTGACTGATCAAACGTCTCAAAAGTGTTTTGTGAAGTTTTGTGCTAGAGGTTTCTTGCTGGACAATGCTCCACAGTTGGGTAGACCAGTTGAAGTTGATAGCAATCAAATCAAGACATTAACTGAGAACAATCAACGTTATAGCACAATATCCAAATCAAGTGTTGAAAATCATTTCCACCAGCTTGGTTATACTAATTGCTTTGATGTTTGGGTTTCACATAATTTAATCAAAAAAAACCTTCTTGACCATATTTCTGCATGTGATTCTCTAGTAAAACATAATAAAAATGTTCTGTTTTTAAAACAAATTGTGATGGGCGATGAAAAGTGGAAACTACAATAATGTGGAATGGAAGAGATGGTGGGGCAAGTGAGATGAACCACCACCAACCACACCAAAGGCCGGTCTCATCCAAAGAAGTTGATGCTGTACATATGGTGAGATTGGAAGGGAGTCCTCTATTATGAGCTCCTTCCAGAAAACCAAATGATTAATTCCAACAAGTACTGCTCCCAGTTAGACCAACTGAAAGCAGCACTGGATAAAAAGCATCCGAAATTAGTCAACAGAAAACTCATTATCTTCCATCAGGATAATGCAAGACCACATGTTTCTCTGATGACAAGAAATAAAAACTGTTACAACTTGGCTGGGAAGTTCTGATTCATCCGCCGTATTCACCAGACATTGCACCTTCCCTGGAAGACTGTAAAAGGCACCTGGAACAGTTCTTTGCTCAAAAATGATAAAAAGTTTTGGGAAGATGGAATTATGAAGTTGCCAGAAAAATGGGAGAAGGTAGTGGAACAAAACAGTGAATAAGTTGTTCAATAAAGTTCTTGGTGAAAATGAAAAATGTGTCTTTTATTTTTTACTTAAAAACTGAAGGAACCTTTTGGCCAAGCCAATATGTTGAGTTTGACTTAAATTAAAAATTTCAGATGGAAATAACTGGAATATTATCTAATTTACTTCTAATCCTGGCTCTACTTAATTACTCACAAACAGTAGCCTTGCACATTAGACTATCATGCTTCTGCTTTATAGTCAGCAAGTCAGGTTTCAGTCAAAGACTTGAAGTTTTTGGTTTATTACCTTCTAGTTCATTATAAGATTCTATTAAAAAAAATTCAAGAAAATGTCCTTGCTGGTTTCAAATAAAGAATTACTTATTTTTTTTTTAAAAAGACTTTCCTAAATTTGAAATTCAATATGGAAAATCACTCCCAAGATAATTATTTCTAGGAAATTCTTAAGCAAATTACAATTTCCATCACAATAGCCAAAAAGATCTTTGAAAAACTTCATACTGAATTCCAAGAGGATATAAAGAGTTTGTGACTGAAACTTGGATCAGGGAAAGTGATAACTTATTCTTCACTTTCAAAACTGTTTCCTTTAGGAGCTTGTTCTCATAAGTAGATTTAAATATTTTCTAGTCATAAACCTAGACCATCAATTTCATCTTTTCTCTTCTGAGCACATCATTATAGCCAAAAGAGTACTCTGCCTTTTAAAAATTAGAAACATACATGCTATCAGCTATATTTCAATATATTTAAGAGATTCAGTACAGGTAATGCATTTTAAGTTATGAGTAATTTCTAGTTTCTAATTCATAAAATATCATGACTGTCTCTCCTTTGAGTTTAGCTTAGAATCCTTACTACTGAACAAAACAATGAAAGAAATTACCTTTTCACCAGTGCTTCCAGTCATTCCAACTTCTCCAGGTGAACCAACAGGTCCCTTTTAGGAAAAAATATAACAGAAAATACACATATATTGTATTACTATTATAGCATCCTGGTTTTAAATCACCTATAAACATGATGTTTCTTTCTAACTCATCCTAAATTTTATCTTAGAGTAAAATTCCTCCTGGTATAGGCATCCGGCCTAAGACTTCACATCAGAATTAATTATTCAGTTAATCAACAAATATATATGAATGTCTAATATGTGACAGGCTGGCTGCTGGGAGGCACTGAGTTTCAAATTCAAACATAGTCCCTATCCTTGTAGAACTTACAGTCCAGTGGATGTCATAAAAACTCCTGCTGTTTTTGTAGATTCTTGGTGTGGATACACTAGCTTAAGAAATCATTTCTGTGACTTCCTTCTTTGAAAGCTCCTCAACACATGAGGGAATAGCACATACCCACTCATTAATTCATTCAAAAATATTTGGTGCCTACTTTGTGCCACGCACTCTGTTGCTTGCTGAGATTTCATTAGGAAGCAAAAGGAGATCTAGGCCCTGCCCCGAGGAGGCAAAAAGTCTTGTAACAGAAACAACTAAATTAGAAAGTGAACATTTATAAATTATGATACAGGTTCACAAAGGAAACTGTGATGCTGAGGTGGAGAATAAAAGACAAGTCCTATTTTAGGAAAGATGGTCAGGGTAAACCTGAGACCTGACATTTAAACTGAAAGCTGAAGAATAAAAAGAGGCCAGCCAGCCAAGCGCAGAAAGGAGGAAGAGAGTTCTAGGTGGAGAAAATAGCTTGAAGTAAAGAACGAATTTCGCAGAAGAAGTGAAAGAAGGCAATCAGTACCACTGTTTCAGAGTGAACAACGCTCAGGGTGCCTCTACCTTTGTCTCTATGGATTCTACTTCAAGCAGTGTAGAAAGCAAAAATGGTAATGCAGAACAAGCTTTACAACAAGCGTATAATCCTTCTCCCTGACTGTCTTCAATTATGAAGTTATTTTCTTTTATTTAAAAATGTATGAAACATTTTCTTTTGCAATAGCTACCAAGCAAAGACACTATTTAGATTATATAATATTACATATTAGCATATAGAAGGTACCTGGATCATGAAAAAATGGTTTGCTGTGTTGAAGCTACCTGAAGTTAATGTATGGGGCATGATTTTATCCACAAAAATTGGGTTGGCCAAAAAGTTTGTTCGTGTTTTTCCTGCTCTTACGTAAGATCTTACAGAAAAACCCAAATGAACTTTTTGGCCAACCCAATATCTATATCCTCATCCATATCTATCTATCTATCTATCTGGTGACTATGTATACATTAACATACGTTAAATACTTCCTACCAACTATATTTGGTAGTATTATCATAATTCCCCTTTAACAGATGAGGCAGATGAGTTAAGAAGCTTTCTAAGGTAGATGAGTGTAAGTGGCTATTGAACACTTGAAATGTGGCTAGTCCAAATTGACATGTACTTAAATGTAAAAGGCACACTAGATTTCAAAGACCTACTACAAAAAGAATGCAATTTTTGTGCAATTTCTATCCATATCTTTTGTCCAAATTTTGCTCCTGAGGTTGCCTATATTTTTTTGTGATAATTTTCAGGAATTCTTGTTCATTCAAGGTATAAACTCCTTGCTGGTTTTAGATGTTATAAATTCCTTCTTGTGATTCATCACCTGTGAGATTATTTTGACATCCTTCATTGATAGAAATCCTTAATTTTGATGTAGCCACATCCAACCATTTTTTGTCTTATGATTTGTATTTTCTGGATCTTGTTTAAGAAGCCTTCCTCTACCTTTATGTCATTAGGTAATGGGCATTCTTTTCTATTAGTGTTAACTTTTTTTTTTTTTTTTTGGTGGTACGTGGGCCTCTCACTGTTGTGGCCTCTTCCGTTGCAGACCACAGGCTCCGGACACGCAGGCTCAGCGGCCATGGCTCATGGGCCCAGCCACTCGGCGGCATGTGGGATCTTCCCGGACCGGGGCACGAACCCGTGTCCCCTGCATCGGCAGGCGGACTCTCAACCACTGAGCCACCAGGGAAGCCCTAGTGTTAACTTTTTAAGGTAGGTCTTTAATCCATTTGGAGTACATCTTTTTCACCAGGGGTGAGATAGAGATCCAACTAAATTTTTTCCACATAGTGACCCAGTTTTCCAAATACTATACATACTAAAATTTACTTTTCCCATTAATTTGTGGTGTCAATCTTTTAAAAAAAATTATCGAGCTATAAATGACATACAACAATATATTAGCTTTAGGTGTACAGCATAATGATTCAATATTTGTATATATTGTGAAATGATCACCACAGTAAGTCTAGTTAATATCCCTCATCACCATACACAGTTACAGAATTTTTTTCTTGTGATGAGAACATTTAAGATTGACTCTCTTGGCGACTTTCAGATAGGCAATACAGTATTATTAACTATAGCTTCTATGCTGTACATTACATCCCCGTGGCTTACTTATTTTATAACTGGACATTTGTACCTTTTGATCCCCTTCACCTATTTTGCCCACCCCTCAGCCCCTGCCTCTGGCAACCGTCAATCTATTCTCTGTATCTATGAGCTTGGTTTAAAAAATATTTTTTTTAGATTCCACATATATGTGAGATGATATGGTATTTGTCTTTGACTTATTTCACTTAGCATAATGTCCTCAAGGCTCATCCATGTTGCCACAAATGGCAAGATGTACCCTTTTTATGGTTGAGTAGTGTTCCATTGTACACATAAACCACATCTTCTTTACCCATTCATCCATCGATGGAAACTTAAAAAGGTTGTTTCCATATCTTGGTTATTGTAAACAATGCTTCAGTGAACATGGGGGTGCATATATATTTTCAAGTTCATGCTTTTGTTTTCTTCAGATAAATACCTAGAAGTGGAATCATATGGTAGTTCTATTTTTAATTTTTTGAGGAACCTCCATATTGTTTTCCACAGTGGCTGCACCAGTTTACATTCTCACCAACTGTGCACGAGGGTTCCCTTTTCTCCACATTCTCGCCAACATTTGTTATTTCTTATCTTTTGTAACAGCCATTGTAACAAGTGTGAGGTGATGTCTCATTGTGGTTTTGATTTGCATTTCCCTGATGATTAGTGATGTTAAGACCTTTTCCTTTGCCTGCTGGCCATCTCATTTGGAGAAATACCTATTCAGACCCTCTGCTCATTTTTAAATCAAATTGCTTGTTTTTTGCTATTGAGTTGTATGAGTTTTTTTTTTTTTCTTTTTTATAATGCTATACTACCCCTTCAAGTAGCCCAGTGTGTTTTCTATAGATTCTGTCAATTATTGCTGTATTCTAATGAGGGTTTTTTTGGTCATTTTTTTTGTTTGTTTTTTTTAAAGAAGATGTTGGGGGTAGGAGTTTATTAATTAATTAATTTATTTTGGCTGCATTGGGTCTTCGTTTCTGTGCATGGGCTTTCTCTAGTTGTGGCAAGCGGGGGCTACTCTTCATCGCGGTGGACGGGCCTCTCACTATCGTGGCCTCTCTTGTTGTGGAGCACAGGCTCCAGACGCGCAAGCTCAGTAGTTGTGGCTCACTGGGCTAGTTGCTCTGCGGCATGTGGGATCCTCCCAGACCAGGGCTCGAAACCGTGTCCCCTGCATTAGCAGGCAGATTCTCTACCACTGCGCCACCAGGGAAGCCCTGTATGAGTTCTCTATATATTTTGGATATTAGCTCCTTATCAGATATATGATTTGCAAACATTTTCTTCCATTCACCAGGTTGCCTCTTCATTTTGTTAATGATTTCCTTTGCTCTGCAGAAGCTCTCGAGTTTGATGTAGTTCCACTTGTTTATTTTTGCTTTTATTGTCTTTGCTTTCGGTGTCAAATCCAAAACAATCTGTGGTGCCATTTTTATAACATTTTATCCATGGCATATTTCTAAGCTCTCTACTCTAGTACACTAATTATTTCTCTGTTTTCTCCTCTTTGAAAATTCTCTCACTCATTTTTTTCTAATGTTTTTATAGCTATTCCTACTACAGAACTGAAAATAAGCACTCTAAACAGGTTTAGACCAGTAGTAAAGAATCTGAACTACACAGGCTTTATATCTACTTACTCTTTAAATCTATATTACTGTTTAATCTGAAAACTATCCACACACCTGGAAATCAACAGGTGAATCAGATGAACACATTTAGAGTTGAGGCCTCTCAAATTTCCTTAAACCTAGGATGTTATTGATTGTAAGATGCACTATTACTTTTTTATCTCTAAAGAGAAAAAGAGTCTTCCAAGTAATTTAATTCACCACTGATTGTAAGAAACATCCTAATTTTACAAATACTAAAATGTGAAAAAAACTGTATTATTGTTAAAAATATTCACTGCTCCTTTCTGTTGAAAGAGTACACATCCCTGCATTTCTGATGTCAGCCTTGGCCATGTGGCTTGCGGTGTCAATGGCAAAAATATAATCCTCCATCTTGTTGACATCTGGCTTCTCTATGTAACTTACTTTGACCAAATAAAAGTGAGTGTGTGTGGTAGTGATATGTGCCACTTTTTTTTTTTAAGCCAGTTTCTTTTTTTCCTTCTACCCTGAGGTCAGCCATGTCCCAGATAGGAGCTGCTCCTGAAGCCTAGGTGTCAGAATGCAGAAGAGATGGATAGAGCCACAGCCAACCAACAGCGGACAGAGTGCAAGTAACAAGCAAACTTGTTGTCATAAGCCACTGATATTTTGAGGGTATTTCTTTCTGCAGCAAAACTTAGCCTAATGTGACTGATGCAACTTGTATTTTAGAATTGATGAAATCTGGTACTTGTTTGCCTGAAAAACAGGTGATTTTCCTTCACTTTCTTCTAACCTATGTACTAAAGGCCCTAGGAGATGGTGGAGCCATAAGAAAAAAGGAAGCCGGGCATCTCAGTCACTTTGTCAGAGAGAGCTACCTGGTAATACCCACACTGGACTAGTAACATGAGCAAAAACAACTTCTTATCAAGTTAAGCCTACAAAAATTTTTAGGTTTATTTGTTATAGCTGTTAATATTCTCCTAAAAATACATTAAATTAAACTATGTTTAATTGAAAAACTTTGTAATCTATCTCAATTGGCTTATTCAAAAGTTAGTCTCACAGAAATCTTTTTATAAATGAAGATGGTATAAAGTGCACTGAACCAACCTCTGGTTTCGATTGCAAATCAACTTATTCAATAAGTGCAAAATGATCTGAAGAAAATAAAATTAAACACATATTTATGTGTTCATGTAACAAGCTCTGTGCTAAGAGTGGTAGAGGTTACAAAGATGAGTGAAATATAATAAGGCGTTCATAATCTAGTAAGTTGGATGAGGAAAAGCATATTTTCTGTAAGTTAAGAGAAGAAAAATAAAATCCTATATAATGCAAAGGCAGCAGAGATTATGTCTGGTTGAGAACATAAGGAAAAGCTTTACAGAGAACACAATATTTGAGGTACGGCCAACTGTTGACAAGATAAATGGTGAAAGTGTATTCAACGTAGAGGGAATGATCTGAACAGAAAATGGGAGGTAGCAAATGATGAAACATATGTCAAACATAAAGCAAATCCAGATTGTCTGGCAAACAGGATATGTGTAGGAAAGAGACTGGGATAGATATGGTGATATACTATTGAGGGCTTTGACTGCCAAGTGCATTTGTATTTGTGGTGTTTGAAGAAAAATTTGTGTTTGTTGAAGAATCATTGTCGGTTTGAGTAAAGGAGGAATGTAATCGTATCTGTACTGAATGGACAGTAATTTAACAACACTGTGTTCAATGTGTGGAAATGGGAAAAAGATACAAAATGGTGTAAACAGTTAGAAGCTATTGTAATAGTCTAGTTTAAGTGTAATGACTCTTATGACAATGGTATCATGACTCAAAGAAACAGTAGCTCAGGGGAGAAGCCAGTCTCAGAGGAGAGATGATGAATTAAGCCATGGGACAATTATGGCTCTTAATTGACAATTATGGCTCATGGGACAATCAGAGAGTCTATCCTGAAATATTAATTTGTGAGTCCATAGAAAAATCAATTCCTGAAATCATAAGAATGATGCAGTACATACAGTAATAACAGAAGAAAAACAGGAGAGAATTTTAATGAAAATTCTTTGGAAGCAAGAGATAGAAGGAAAAACAAAAGGAAGAGAGGAGAATCAGGAATGTGCAAGGAAAGTTTAAGAAGGGAAAAGTTTCAGATAGCAAGACATCAGTGTTATGTGGAAGGGTTGAGAAGGATGACTGTTGAGACAAAGTCATAGGATTTGGCAATTAGAAGGCTGGCGGTGACCTTTAAGAACAATTTCAGTACCTTTTTTGTGTTTGGATGTAATTTTGCCAAAGAGAATACAAGTGAGGAGAAAGTGGAAAAGAACTGTGTAGTTTATTCTTTTACGAAGTTTGACGGCAAAAAGGAGGAGGCACAATAATTGCTTGAGGACATAGTTTGAAAATTATTTTATTTAGAATCTAATTTTTGTTCTATCTGCCAAATAAAAGAAACTCATCTACAATAGAAAAATACTCTTCTAAATAGAAGGAAATTATATTCAAAACTTAATTTTTTTTTGCTCTATTTCATAAAATGAGTTTTGTTTTGTTTTTAAAAGAAAACAGACTAATTCAACACATCTGTATCAGAGAGAAGATATTGGCAGGTTTTACATGCTCCCAAGGTCTATGTCCTAGCCAGTTGTCTCTAGGCAGATTCCTTGCACTGGGAATGCTTTGTGAGTTACAGAACTCACAGCAGAGAGACATGTATTAGGCAAAGGTGCCCTATAACCTTCTCTTATTGCAGAAACACTGTTTAAAAGGACAGATTATGGCGCTATGACTTGTTCTAATTTTTACCCATGAAACCTTAAGTGCCACATATGCCAACGAGAGTCAAGGGCAGAAAGTTATTTGTTCAATTTTTAAGTGCTCAAATGCAAATTATGGGTATGTGGAAATGGGCATAATTTATTCATATTTTTAATCTATGGATCATCAGAAGAAAAATATGGATGGCCTCCATTTCTGTTCCTTTCAATTCATTCTTATTCATTTCAAAACAAATGTTGAAATCTTTTATATTATTGTATTAGTTATCTATTACTGCAGAACAGATCACCCCAAAGTCAGTGGCTTAAAACAATAAATACTTATCTCACAGTTTCTGTCAGTCAAGAATTCACTAGTGCTTATCTCAGAATTTTTCTGAGTTCTGGCTCAGAGTTTTTCATGAGGTTGTAGTCAAGATATGACATAAGCTGCAGTCATCTGAAGTCTTGACTGAGACTAGGGAATCCATTTCCAAGAAGGCTGTTAGCTGGAGGCCTCAGTTTCTCGCTATGTAGGCCTCCGTATGGCCTGACTTCATGGCAGTAGGTTCCCGCCCCCCCCCCACCCCCCGGAGGTGAATAATCCAAGAGAGAGAGTGAGCAAGGAAGAAGCCGCAATGTCTATTATGACCTAGTCACACACAGCTATTTCTGCCATAGCCTATTCATTAGAAGCGAGTCATGAAGTCCACTCCACACTGAGAGTGAAATAAGACTATCTTTCGGAAGGGGGAACATCAAAGAATTGCAGACATATTTTAAAACCATCACAATGACTCAATTTTATTCTTGGCTTGATTTGATGTTTTATTAAGACTGATTCCTCCCAATACTTTTCTTCAGTTTTTTAACCTCTGTTGTCAAGTTAGACACTTCTGCAGAAATATTCTAAGTAGTATTAGAAGGATGTACATTTTCCCAAAGATGAAATGCATAAAATTTCATTCTTATTTCATTAGTTCTTAATTATTTATCATGTATAAGATACTATACTAGTCAATTAATAACTAAAATATAAAGCAGATAACAAAAATTTCTGTGGGATAAATCACTATAGAATATCAAAGTAGGAGTCAGCAAACCATGACCCCAGGGGCTGGCTGCGTGTTTTTTGGAAATAAAGATTTGCTGGAACACAGCCATGACCTTTTGTCTACCTATTGCCTATGGCTGCTTTCACCCTATGAAGGCAGAGCTGAGTAGTTGGGACAGAGACTTTATGGCCCACAAAACCCAAACCATTTCTGTTGAGTATTTAAGGGAAATACAAAGCAGTCATTGAAGCCATAGCCTCAGCTTATAAGAATTATCAGCAATTTATACTTTTTGATCAAGAATTTTCATTAAAAGAAGTTTCAAAACACTGATTCCATGTCTAACACACATTAACAAAAAAAAAGCTTTTAGCTAGAACATGCCATGCTATGTGTCAAGAGCTAGGTAACTCTACGATAAATGAAAACATTCACTTTTTGCAAAATGGAATATATATTAGTCTATTTAAAGATTTTGTTAGCTAAAGTGGAAACTCAAAAAGCCTTATGTATAATAAATCACTTCTTAGAATTGAAAAGAAATACTATTTTTTCCCAAAAGTCAGTAAAAACTCTAAAATACTCAGGTTCTATTTTTTAAAGTAACCACATCCTACTTATTCACTGAAGACTGATATAAAATTAGGATATTTCCTAGTTGAAGCTAAAATGTTTAAAAAACTTTACATGAAGTTCTTAGACTTGACAATTATCTTTAAAAAATCACTGTGCCTTCAACTGTAGTTTAAAACAACTCTATATTGTTTCAAATTTTCTTTTCAATGTAGAAACAACTGTATTTATAGGATAAAGAATTTCAGACCCCCAACCTCCTCAAATTCACTTGAAAATATAATATATAAAGCTAATTCCCTAAGATTTAGTTCTGTTTTATCTTAGAAACATATTAACTTGGATGTTTGCATTAGTACTATTGTGTTTACTCTATGTTTAAAAATAAGAGAATTTTATAAGTCATCTTACCACAACAAAGGTAGTAATTAGTTATACTATATGTAACTGCTGATATCTGACTATTTTTTTAACCTTAAGAATGGTAATTTTTCATGGTTCAATCTAGTACAATCTTGGAGGGTAGGAGAAACAGAAGGTCAGCCAGACATGAGAAAATCACTTCAAGCACAACATGGGAAAATGTGTGTTCATAACTAGCATTTATTTCTCTACCTCAAGTTCCCATGCTTCTGTCCAAGAAGAGAATGATACAGATGGCTGTCAGTCTAGACAGATAAGAGGAAGATGTAGAAAAGTGGAAAGAAACTTTCGTGTATAACATATCTGGGTAAGAAAGAGGAATTCCTTTTTAGAAATGATAAATATGAGACAATATGAGACACTATACAATTGTGTAAGCAGGTCTAGAGCAAAAAGATATTTGAGAATCATCAGCAAATAGTAAAGAGAGTAAATGAGTCACCAAAGAAAGGATGTACATTGAGAAAAGGAAAAGGCCAAGACCAATAATATTTAGAGAGCAGGATGAAAAAAAGAAAACTTAAAGAACTGTCCTATACGTGAAAAAGAAAGTGTACTGTCAAAAGGAGGATATTGTCCATTTATTTATTTATCACCCACAATGTTTCTTCAGACCTTTTCATTTGGGGGTAATTTTATGACTTGACGAGAATGAATAAACCTTTCTGTTAATTTGTAAATACATCACGGTTTCCAAATAGCTAATCTATGGACCATTTCACTCCTATTTTCAAACAAAATCCATAAGCTAAGGATATATTCCTTTGACGGTGTGACTTGGATTAAATTACTTTAGCTCACTGTGTCTCATCCTTCACCATTTAGGAAGACATGACTTTAAGTTTATCCGTTTGTATGCTTTGTAAAGCCAGGATGATGTCCTCTCTGATACTGAATCCCCTATGTCTAATACATTGCCTGGAATATAGAAGAAAATAAATATATGTTGAATGAATGAGCGAACAAATTTGAATGAGTGAATAAGTTAGGTAGAGCAGCAGTAGTGGAAGCAGAGATAAGCCGCCCACATCATCCTTTAAGAAAGGTCTTGGTCTGTGTGTTCGCTCCAGGGCCTCATGTGAGCTTTCCCAGGATAAGCAGCTTTAGCAAATGGGGTAGAGCTGGGTGCTGCAAGAATATAAGTGCCAGCAGACAAGGACAAGATGGCAGAGTAGAAGGACTTGAGTTCACTTCCTTTCACGAAAACACCAAAATCACAACAAACTGCTGAACAACCATCGAGATAAAAGACTGGAACCTACCAAAAACCATATTCTACATCCAAAGACAAAGAAGAAGCCACAACGAGATGGTAGAAGGGGGCACGTTCATGATAAAATAAAATCCCATACCTGCAGGGTGGATGACCCACAAACTGGAAAATAATTGTATCACAGAGTTTCTCCCACAGGACCCAGAGATCTGGGCCCCATGTCAGGATCCCCAGCCTGGGTGTCTGCCAATGGGAGAAGGAGCTCTTAGAGCATTTGGCTTGAAAGCCAGCAGGGCTTGAGTGCAGGAGCTCCACAGGACTGGGGGAAACAGAGACTCCACTCCTGGAGGGCCAGACCTACATGCAGGACTTGGAGAGCCTCCTGGGGAGGGAGGGGTTGGCTGTGGCTCACTGTAGGGACAAAGACACTGGTGGCAGAGGGCCCAGGGAATATTCATCAGTGTGAACTCTCCTGGAGGTCGCCATTGTGGCACCAAGAACTGGCCCCACCCAACTCCAGTTGGCTGAGGCTCCAGTGCTGGAACGCCTCAGGCCAAACAAACAACAGGGTGGGAACACAGTCTTACTCATCAGCAGACAGGCTGCTTAAAGTCTTCCTGAGCCCATAGCCACCTCTAAATACACCCCTTGACATGGCCCTGCTCACCAGAGGGACAAGACCCAGCTCTACACACCAGTGGGCAGGCACCAGTCCTGCCCACCAGGAAGCCTGCACAGCTCCCTGGACCAATCTCACCCACCAGGAGGCAGACACCAGAAGCAAGAGGAACCACAATCTGAAGCCTGTGGAATGGAGACCACAAACACAGAAAGTTAGACAAAATGAGATGATAGAGAAATACATTCCAGATAAAGGGACAAGATAAAACCCCAGAAGAACAACTAAGTGAAGAGGAGATAGGCAATCTACCTGAAAAAGAATTCAGAGTAAAGATACTAAAGATGATCCAAGGTTTTGGGAAAAGAATGGAGGCAAAGACCAAGAAGATACAAGAAATGCTTACCAAAGAGCTAGAAGATTTAAAGAACAACAACAAAAAATTGAACAATACAATACCTGAAATGACAAATACACTTGAAGGAACTGATAGCAGAATAGCTGAGGCAGAAGAACGAATAAGTGAGCTGGAAGACAAATTGGTAGAAATCACTGCTGCAGGACAGAACAAAGAAAAAAGAATGAAAAGAAATAAGGACAGTCTAAGGGAGGGGTCCCCCACCCCCAGGCTGTGGACTGGTACCGGTCTGCAGCCTGTTAGGAACCAGGCCACACAGCAGGAGGTGAGTGGCAGGTAAGTGAGTGAAGCTTCATCTGTGGCTCCCCATTGCTCACATTACCACGTGAACCATCACTCGCATTACCACCTGAACCAACCCCCCACCCCCCACCCCACCCATGGAAAAATTGTCTTCCATGAAACCAGCCCCTAGTGCCAAAAAGGTTGGGGACTGCTGGTCTAAGGGACCTCTGGGACAGCATTAAAAGCACCAACATTTGCATTATAAGGATCCCAGAGGAGAAGAGAGAAAGGGCCTGAGAAAATATTTGAAGAAATAATAGCTGAAAACTTCCCTAACATGGGAAAGGAAACATTCACCCAAGTCTAAGAATCACAGAGAGTCCCATACAGGATAAACCCAAGGAGTAACACGCTGAGGCACATTTTATTCAAACTGACAAAAATTAAAGACAAAGAGAAAATACTAAAAGCAGCAATAGAAAAGCAACAAAAAACATACAAGGGAATCCCCATAAGGTTATCAGCTGATTTTTCAGTAGAAACTCTGCAGGCCAGAGGGAGTGGCATGATACATTTAAAGTGATGAAAGGGAAAAACCTACAACCAAGAATACTCTACCCAGCAAGGCTCTCCTTCAGATCCAATGGAGAAATCAAAAGCTTTACAGACAAGCAAAAGCTAACAGAATTCAGCACCACCAAACCATCTTTATAACAAATGCTAAAAGAACTTCTCTAGGTGGAAAAGAAAAGCCCACAACTAGAAACAAGAAAATTATGAATGGGAAAGCTCTCCAGTAAAGGCAAACGTACAGCAAAGGTAGGAAACTATCCACACACAAATATGATACCAAAACCAGCAATCATGAGAAGAGGACAGTACAGATGCAGGATACTGAAAATGCATTTGAAATTAAGAGACCAGCAACTTAAAACAACTTGTATATATATAGACTGCTATATCAAAACCTCATGGTAATGGCAAATCAAAAATAGATTAAAAACACAGAAAAGAAAAAGCATCCAAACACAACATTACAGATAGTCATCAAATAACAAGAGAAGAGAACAAAGGAGGAAGGGAAGAAAAAAGACCTACAAAAACAAATCCAAAACAAATAATGAAATGGCAATAAGAACATACATATAGATAATTACCTTCAATGTAAATGGATTAAATGCTCTAACCAAAAGACACTGACTGGCTGAAGGATAAAAAACAAGACCCGTATATATGCTGTCTACAAGAGACCCACTTCAGATCTAGGGACATGTACAGACTGAATGTGTGGGGATGGGAATAGGTATTCCATGCAAAAGGAAATCAAAAGAAAGCTGGAGTAGCAATACCCATATCAGACAAAATAGACTTTAAAATACTGTTACAAGAGACAAAAAAGGACACTACATAATCAAGGAATCAACCCAAGAAGAAGATATAACAATTGTAAATATATATGCACCCAACATAGAAACACTTCAATATATAAGGCAAATGCTAACAGCCATAAAAGGAGAAACTGACAGTCACATAATAATAGTGGGGGACTTCAACACCCCACTTACATCAATGGACAGACCATGCAGACAGAAAATCAGTAAGGAAACAGAGGCCTTAAATGACACATTAGACCAGATGGACTTAATTGATATTTATAGAACCTTCCATCCAAAAGCCACAGAATACACATTCTCAAGTGCACATGCAACATTTTACAGGACTGATCACAAGCTGGGCCACAAAGCAAGTCTTGGTAAATTTAAGAAAACTGAAATCATATCAAGCATCTTTTCTGAACACAATTCTATGAGATTAGAAATCAACTACAAGAAAAAAACTAAAAAACACAATCACGTGGAGGCTAAACAGTATGCTACTAAACAACTAATGGATCACTGAAGAAATCAAAGAGGAAATAAGAAAATACCTAGAGACAAATGAAAATGAAAACATGACAATCCAAAACCTATGGGACACAGCAAAAGGAGTTCTAAAAGGGAAGTTTATAGTGATACAAGCTTACCTCAGGAAACAAGAAAGATCTCAAATAAACAACCTAACCCTACACCTAAAGCAAGTAGAAAAAGAAGAATAAACAAAATCGAAAGTTAGTAGAAGGAAAGAAGTCATAAAGATCAGAGCAGAAATAAATGAAATACAGACGAAGAAAACAATAGAAAAGATCAATGAAACTAAAAGCTGGCTCTTTGAAAAGATAAACAAAATGGTTAAACCTTTTGCCAGACTCATGAAGAACAAAAGGGAGAGGACTCAAATCAATAAAATTAGAAATGAAAAAGAAGTTACAACTGCACAGAAATACAGAGGATCATAAGAGACTACTACAAGCAACTCTATGCCAATAAAATGGACAACCTGGAAGAAATGGACAAATTCTTAGAAAGGTACAATCTCTCAAGACTGAACCAGGAAGAAATAGAAAATATGAACAGACCAATTACAGGCAATGAAATTGAAATTGTGATTAAAAAACTTCCAACAAACACAAGTCCAGGACCAGATGGCTTCACAGGTGAAATCTATCAAACACTTAGTGAAGACTTAACACCTATCCTTCTGAAAATATTCCAAAATTGCAGAGGAAGGAACCTCCCAAACTCATTCTGTGAGGCCACCGTCACCCTAATACCAAAGCCAAAGATACCAAAATTACAGACCATTACTGATAAACATACACACAAAAAATCTTCAACAAAATACTAGCAAACTGAATCCTACATTAAAAGGATCACACACCATGATCAAGTGAGATTTATCCCAGGGATGCAAGGATTTTTCAATATACACAAATCAATCAGTGTGATAAACCACATTAACAAACTAAAGATTAAAAACCATATGATAATTTCAATAGATGCAGGAAACTTCTTGACAAAATTCAACACACACTTATGATAAAACCCTCCAGAAAGTGGGCATAGAGGGAACCTACCTCAACATAATAAAGGCCATATATAACAAACCCACAGCTAACATCATACTCAATGGTGAAAAGCTGAAAGCATTTCCTCTAAGATCAGGAACAAGATAAGGATGTCCATTCTCACCACTTTTATTCAACAGCATTGTGGAAGTCCTAGCCATGGTAATTAGAGAAGAAAAATAAATAAAAGGAATCCAAAATGGAAAAGAAGTAAAACAGCCACTGTTTGCAAATGACATGATTCTATACATAGAAAATCCTAAAGATGCTACCAGAAAACTACTAGAGCTCATCAATGAATTGTGTAAAGTTGCAGGATGAAAAATTAATACACAGAAATCTGTTGTATTTCTGTATAGTAACAAAAGATCAGAAATATAAATTAAGTAAACAATCCCATTTACCATCGCATCAAAAAGAACAAAATACTTAGGAATAAACCTACCTAAGGAGGCAAAAGACGTGTAATCTGAAAACTATTAAGATGCTGATAAAAGAAATTGAAGATGACACAAACAGATGGAAAGATATATCATGTTCTTGGATTGGAATCACAATATTGTCAAAATGACTATTCTACCCAAGGCAATCTACAGATTCAATGCAATCCCTATTAAGTTATCAATGGCATTCTTCACAGAACTAGAACAAAAAATAGTTAATTTGTATAGAAACACAAAAGATCTGTGAATAGCCAAAGCAATCCTGCGAAAGAAAAACAGTGCTGGAGGAATCTCGCTCCCTGAATTCAGACTATACTAGAAAGATACAGTCATCAAAATGTATGGTACTGGTACAAAACCAGAAATACAGGTCAATGGAACAGTATAGAAAGCCCAGAAATAAAACCATGCACCTATATTCAATTAATCTACAACAAAGGAGGCAAGAATATGTAATGGAGGGCTTCCCTGGTGGCGCAGTGGTTGAGAGTCCGCCTGCCGATGCACGGGACATGGGTTCGTGCCCCAGTCCGGGAAGATCCCACATGCCGCGAAGCGGCTGGGCCCGTGAGCCATGGCCGCTGAGCCTGTGCGTCTGGAGCCTGTGCTCCGCAACGGGAGAGGCCACAACAGTGAGAGGCCCGCGTACCGCAAAAAAAAAAAAATGTAATGGAGGAAAGACTGTCTCTTCAGTAAGTGGTGTTGGAAAAGTTGGACAGCTACATGGAAAAGAATGAAATTAGAACATTCTCTAACACTATACACAAAAATAAACTCAAAATGGATTAAAGATGTAAATGTAAGGCCAGATCCTATAAAACTCTTAGAGGAAAACATAAGCAGAACATTCTTCGACATAAATCCCAGCAATATCTTTTTGGATCCACCTCCTGGAGTAATGAAAATAAAAACAAAACAAAACAAAACAAAACAAATGGGACCTAATTAAACTTAAAAGCTTTTGCCAGCAAAGGAAACTATAAACAAAAAGAAAAGACAACCCTCAGGAGAAAATATTTGCAAATGAGGCAACCAACAAGCGATTGATCTCTAAAATACACAAACAGCTCATGCAGGTCAATATCAAAAACACAAACAACTCAATCAAAAACTGGGCAGATGATCTAAACAGATGTTTCTCCAAACAAGATACACAGATGCCCAAAAAGCATGTGAAAAGATGCTCAGCATCTTTAATTATTACAGAAATGCAAATCAAAACTACAATGAGATATTACCTCACACCAGTCAGAATGGCCATCATCCAAAAGTCTAAAACAATAGATGCTGGAGAGGGTGTGGAAAAAAGGGAACCCTCTACACTGTTGGTGGGAATGTAAATTGGTACATCCACTACAGAGAATAGTATGGGGGTTTCTTAAAAAACTAACAATAGAGCCACCATATGATCCAGCAATCCCACTTCTGGGTGTATATCTGGAGAAAACCATACTTCAAAGATCCATGTACCTCAATGTTCATTGCAGCACTATTTACAAAGCCAAGATATGGAAAAAACTAAAATGTCCATCGACAGAGGAGTCGATAAAGAAGATGTGGTACATATATACAACGGCATATTACTCATCCATAAAAATGAACAAAATAATGCCATTTTCAGCAACATGGATGGACCTAGAGATTATCATACTAAGTGAAGTAAATCAGATAGGGAAAGAGAAAGACAAACATCATGGTATCACTTATATGTGGAATCTAAAAAAATTATACAAATGAACTTATGTACAAAACAGAAATAGACTCACAGATTTCTAAAACAAACTTATGGTTATTACCAAAGGGGAAAGGTCGGGGGAGGGATTAATTAGGAGGTTGGGATTAACATATACACACTACTATATATAAAACAGATAATCAACAAGGACCTACTGTGCAGCACAGGGAACTCTGCTCAGTATTCTGTAATAACCTAAATGGGAAAGGAATCTGAAAAAGAATGGTATATGTATATGTATAACTGAGTCACTCTGCTGTACACCTGAAACTAACACAACATTTTAAATCAACTGGACTCCAATACAAAATGAAAATTAAATCAAATTTAAAAAAGATTTTATTGCCCTTCTAATCAACTCCTTCAAAGTTTAGGCTTGAGCAAAGAGGCTTTCCTCTAAAGACTAATTAAAGTGAGGGTATAAAAAGGGCTGGCCACTTTTATGTAATATGGTACTACTCTAATAGGCCATATATGCTCCAGAGCTTCCTAAAGGGTTGTTTTGGCTCTCACCTCCCTAGTGGAAAGATAGAAAATCGAGCAAAAGCCCAGGATTTAACAGTCAGAGTGACAAAACTCCAGAGAAGGTTATATCTCTAACCAAGACAAGTCTGTTATGCCAAGGTCAGGGCCTTGGCTGGGGAAAAAAATGGAACCCCGACCCTTGATGGGGACACCTTGATATAAGTCCCTGAAGATTTTGAACCACGAGACTCCTTTGAACTCTATTAGCTTACAGAAGTGGTCTATCCCTCCTCATTAACACTAGCATCTTCCCCTATAAGAGAACATATGCCCCAATTAGGATTTGTCATAAAACTCTTCTGGCCAATATGTCAATAACTAGGGGTAAATCACAGCATGACACATCCGGGAACTTGCTGTTCCTGATAGAGGGAAATGGGACTCTACCCCAAAGAATGAAAGACCTAGCCAATATGTACTGGTAGGAACCTGGAGAACACGCATGGGACTGATTCTACAGGTACTTGAACAAGGGAGCCATAACATAATATAAAAAACATAAACATAAGACAAAATTAGGTATGGAAGAGTTTATTAATTTGGGAGCACTTTTCCAAGACATAGGATTTAATACCCTGTCAAGGATATCAAGAGATTGTGCAAACTCCTGCAGTGGGTCTAAGCCGCGAGGTATGCATCTCTGCTGCTTGGACCATATGACTTGGCAGACGCTATGGTATTAGAGAAACTGATGGTGAGAAAGGAAGCCATGTAGAGCTTATGGCAAGCCTTGATAGGAAGAACACAACACAGGTTTCTGGGATTTGGGAACAAGGACATGCCACCTGTGGCAGAGAATTACATGTGTTTTGAAAAACAAATTCTAGTGTGCTACTAGGCTCAAGTAGAGACTGAGCACCTAACAATGGGACAACAAGTGACATTAGCATTTGGATCTAGCTATCATAAGCTGAGCTGTATCAGATATAAGATCAAGCAGTTCCAGTGCAATCTGGGATGGGACATGAGCAGGACAGAGGTACAAGCAAATGGAATGAATAAGTGGTCCAGATCCCCAACCAGTACCTCTTTTTTTAGCTAACACCTTTGGCTATCTGGAGGATCTCTTATGACCAACTGATAGAAAAGGAAAAAGCCAACTTGATTTATAGATGGGCAGGCTTAGTGCTATAAACTTGATTTATAGATGGGCAGGCTTAGTGCTATGGACTGAATATTTGTATTCCCTCAAAATTCATATATTAAAGCCTTAATGTTATGGCATTTGAAGGTAGGGCCTTTGGGAGGTAATTAGTCATAAGGGTGGGGCTCCCATGATGGAATTAGTCTCTTAGAAGAAGAAGAAAATATCTGGCCCTTTCTCGTGTCACCATGTAAGGTACAGAGAGAAGGCAGACATCTGCAAACCAGGAAGAGGGCCGTTACCAGGCACTGAATTTGTTGCTGCCTTGATCTCACACTGCCCAGCCTCCAGAAGTGTGAGAAATAAGTTTGTTTAAGCCACCCAAACTATGGTATTTCATTACAGCAGCCCAAATTGACTAAGGCACTTGGTATGTAGGTACAAACTGAAAATGGATGGAAGCTGCACTATAGTTTCACTCAGGAGTGCCTTAAAAGGCAGTGGCAAGAGGACATCTTTCTACTGGGCAGAGTTTCTGGCAGTGTACCAGACCATCCACTTTGTGGGAAGGAGGAGTGACTTGAGGTTAGAATATGTACAGACTAAGTGGCATTTGTGAGTGACCTGGCTGTTTGGTAAGATGCCTGAATGGAAGAAGACTCTAAGACTGGGAACAAGGTTTGAGAAAAAAGCTTTTGGATGGGTACATTAGACACAAAGTGCAAACATCTTTGAATCAAATATGAATGCCTACCAGAGAAGGGCAAACGTGGAAGTGTACTTGGAAAGAGATAGAATGACTCAGAAAGTTGACATCAGCAAGTCTTGGTCATCAGTCACCTCAGTGCTGGATGATAGGTATACGAATGAATAGGCATGGTGGGAGAGATGGAAGGTATACACGGGGCTGACATCACGAGTTCCAATTTGGCAAGACTAAATTAACTACTGCTGACACTGAACATCCAGGCTGCCAACAACTGAGAACAATGTTGAGCCCGTGATATGCTGCCACACTTTGAGGAGACCAACCAGCCACTTGGGGGCAAGTTCACTCTGGAAGGGCCAACGATTTATTCTAACAGAAATGACACATACTCTGGGAATGGGCTGCTTTCCTACACTCAGGCCTCAACTATTAGAAGTATCTGAGGGCTTACAAAGTAATCTACCATACAGGATCCCCAAAACGTTGTGTCAGACCAAGGGACCCATTTTATAGCCAATAAGGTATGGAAGTGGGCCTATGTATACGGGGTCTAATAGTTACATCACATGACAACAAGAAACTTCCCACCTGACAGAATGGCCTGCTAAAGGTGCCATTAAAGTGCGAGCTAGGAGGTGATAGTTTATGAGGATAAAGCACCATCCCACAGGATAAAAAAATATACATACTGAATCAGAGATATTTATATGGTACTGTGTCTCCATCAGGAAATATTCATTGGTCTTAGAACCAAGGGGCAGAAACAGAATTCATCCTACTTAGTATCACTCCCAATGTCTCCAAAGAGGTCCCTGTACTTTACATTTCCACAAAATGTAAGTTCTGCAGGAATGGTGGTCCTGGTCCCTAAAGAGGACACATGTTTAGCTGGTGAAAAAGTAAGAGTCCTTTTGAACTATAAGCTATGGCTGCTCCCTGAGCATTACAAATTCCCTGTATCCAAGCACCAGCAGGCAAGGAAAAGCGTCACCATCTTGGTACAGTTAGTTCACCCTGATCATTAGGAAGAGGGAGAAGAATGATATCATTTGTGGTCCTAAAAGTAGCTGCAGCGTTAGGGGAACTAATTTGTACTACCAACTCCTCTTTTAAGTTTTACCTCAGGAAGAGAATCCACCAGAATCCTAGAGGAGCATCTCCCTGAAAGGATATGAAGAAATGGGTCCAAGAGATACAAGGAATAAACTGCAGTGAACACTAAGATGGCCCGTCCTCCTTCAAGGAAGAACGTATTGTCCAAGCTGTCGTCAGCTTCATGGTTTGCCTCAGCATTAGAGTGCCTTCTTGACCAAAGACACACACTTCCCAGGGTGGCCTATGTATGATGACTGCTTGATTTAGAGTATAAAAGCCCAACCATTCATCCCAGAATGATGAGTTACAAAGCATTCTCAGCTTTCTGTAAGGATGCTTGAGACTCAGTATCAGTTTGACTTCTACACAATCCTGCTCCCTCTTCCTCTTTGCACAAGTGTTGCTTCCTAATAAATAGCCCGTAGCAAAATGCAATCTCAGCAGTCTGCTTCTGGAACTTCCAACTCGTGCTCGCAGCTTTTCACTACCTGTGGGTCTCAATCCACTGAGGGTCATGGAATTACTGCAAAGTCTCAGTGTGTCTGTATATAGGTACTGAGAGTATAGTAAATACATAAACACACAACTGCTACTTGTTGGTCTGTAAAAACAATCTCATTCTTGAAAAGACTGGAAATCACTAAGGTAGAGTAGGTATACATTAATAAACAAAGGCAGATTACCTTTTATAACCAAAACCTGAGATTCTGGAAAAATATGTGTAATTTCTACCTGTATTCAGTGTTTTCTTATGTCTAATGAACACAACGTGCTACTGTCATATTTAATAGTGTGGCTACTAAAGCACATACTGTAAACCTATTTTCAATGCTTGGGTAATGGCTGTTACCATCCTTAGGATAAATAGAATGTTTTATCCTATTTTACTGAAAGGGAGGAAACTGTACCTTGCATACATGTTTTTGGGGTTTGGGTCCCAGGTCTAAAGCATTTGGGATATATTCCAAAGCGAACCTGAGGGAGACTTTGAGATAACATCTGAAGTGAGATATTCATCCCTTTCCCTTTGTACCCAGTGATAAATCTTTTCTTGATAGGCTGAGGATGAAGTTTCTGGAGCTCACCAAAGACTGAGCACACTTTGGCAGCAAAAATTATAGCTTATTGTAATTTGTTTTCCAGCATATTTGACTTACTTTATAAAAAATTCTTTCAAATGAAGTGCACCTATATGTAGACAATTTTCTTATACTGATACCTTGTGCCTAAGGTATTCAAATATACCAAATGAGGAAATGAGGTAACACAGAGATTATGCTAAATCATACCTGTTAACTGCACACAGATGATATATAGCTCTCTTAATTTTTATTTTTTCTAGAATGAGGTAAGAGTGTAAGTAAATAAAAAAAATGATTACTCACCTGTGCTATCTACTGAGTCTTTGAAACTAAGAATGTGCCTAATTAGCTCTATTAATTTAACTTTTCTGAAAATTGAAGATAATCTATAAACACTGGTGACTAAAAATTATATAGAAAGTCTGCATTCATTCACACTTTAAAAAGTACAGAAGTGTCATAAAATAAATTCATTCATTTATTAGGCAACAAACATTGTTCGAGGATATAATACATGCCAGACATTAATGAATAATGTGGAATATTTTACACAGTCAGTTAAATGTAGAATATAGACAAGCACCTCATTATTTTAGAGATTCTTGATTGGACAACAGTTTATTTTGGTATCACAGTTCCTCCACTTCAGACTCTTGACATTTGGATATATAGGTTTTCTAAAAGATAGAACTAAATGGTCTGCTCAGTACCCAAATAGGGATTTCAGCCTCTGCAATTTCCCTGACAACTATTTGACCCGTATTCCCTTGGATCATACATGTAGTCATGAAATAGAAGTTCAGAATGAAGTTTTGCCTAGAGAAGGTCTGGCAATGATTAAAAGAATATGCCTGGAATGTCTACTCAACAGATGCTTTTACTCACACTTATGTTACGGGGAGCTTGAGAATAGAAAGGCAACTGGTCCTGTCCTCCCTGCACTAAATCACCTAGTAATGTTGTTCACATATTCCACTCTTTTTAATGAGTCTCTTGGCAATAAATCAAAGGTGATAAAGTGAATATCAGCACAGGGCTACCATGAAATTCTTATATTATTAGTTTTTTAAAAAATGTTAGTTGGATGAGAAAAAAGAGAAATTCTCCTACTATGACACTTGTGTGGCAAAACACTTGAATTGCAAGCTCTTCCTAGGACTCTAATAACTAGCAGGGTCATTCACAGGGAAGAATATGTGCTCATAATCACAGCACTTTTTTTTTTTTTCACATACAAAGCATTTAATTAGTTCTGTGTTTTTTTGATGCAGACCTCACAGGTATTGAGTTTTTTTGTGGACTCTATCTGAAGATAAAATTAGAGTCAGAAAATCTATTGTCTGATGCCTCCCATCAATGTCTATACCTAAAAATGAGGAAAATAACAGGATGGTACTGCTAAGTACTAGTCTATAAAGACCTGAGTTCCAGATTAGATCTTCAATTCTGAAGCAAGTCATGGGACCAGTTTGGGTTTCATTCTCCCAGTTCTAAAAAGACAAAGGATTAACTAGATAATCTCTCGCACACTTTCCAGTTCTAAAATTCTATAATTTAAACATAAGGAAGAGGAAAATCCCTACAGCATTTTAAGGTATTGAAAATCTTTGAACAGGTGAGAAAAGATGTAATTAAAAAAAACTGGGGGACTTCCCTGGTGGCACAGTGGTTAAGAATCTGCCTGCTAATGCAGGGGACGTGGGTTCGAGCCCTGGTCCGGGAGGATCCCATGTGCCACGGAGCAACTAAGCCCGTGTGCCACAACTACTGAGCCTGCGCTCTAGAGACCACAAACCACAACTACTGGGCCTGCGTGTCACAACTACTGAAGCCTGCACACCTAGAGCCTGTGCTCCACAATGAGAGAAGCCACCGCAACAAGAGGCCCGCGCACTGCAAGGAAGAGTAGCTCCCCCGCTGCAACTAGAGAAAGCCTGCGTGCAGCAACGAAGTCTCAACACAGCCAAAAATAAATAAATAAATAAATTTATATTATAAAAAAGAACTGGAATACTTTTATTTCATAGTGACGAAGGTGTGTCTAGCATTCTGGAGCTTCAGTATTACTAAAGAAACTATTTACTGACAACATCTACAGGAGGTAGACTTTGTGACTTCTCATACATCTTACTTTATTTTTAAAAATCTCATTGTTTATTTATTTATTTTTTTTGTGGTACGCGGGCCTCTCACTGTTGTGGCCTCTCCCGTTGTGGAGCACAGGCTCTGGATGTGCAGGCTCAGCGGCCATGGCTCACGGGCCCAGCCGCTCCGCGGCATGTGGGATCTTCCCGGACCGGGGCACAAACCCGTGTCCCCTGCATCGGCAGGCGGACTCTCAACCACTACGCCACCAGGGAAGCCCCTCATTGTTTATTTTTTAAAAGCTTATCTTCTAAATATATGTGAGCTCTTTGAGGGTAGAGCCTGTATTTTGTTCATCTCAACGCTCCTCTCATTGCCCAGCACCTTACTTTGCACATAGCAAATGCTCAGTAAATATCTGTAGACTGAATGCATGGTAGAAATTGGGTACTGATTTCTTAATTAAAATATGGAAATTGAGGAAGTTCCTATAGTTTAATTACACATAGAAATGTGATGATCTTTACGTCTCTGGTTTAAGTTACCAAGAAAATAAGGAAGGAAAAGTGGAGACCAGAGAGAAAGAAGGGTGTCCTCAGAGACTGTCTTTCTTCTCACTTTAGGCAATGACAAATACTTTGAACTTCTCTGCCAACTGGTTGGACTATGGTTGTCTGCAAGACCATTTGACTGACACATATGACAGTTTTAGGGCTCAGGTTTAGGAGAGCATCTTTCAGATATGCTGCAGAAAAACCTGGAAGGTTTTTCTGAAAGGTGAAGATATCACTTGCCAGAATGAAATCATACTGGGTCACAGTTTCTCATTTCTTTCTTGCATTGTGATCTCCTCTTGTATCATTCATTCTTGCTGGTTCTAAGTATCAATCCTATATAGTTTGACCTCCCTAAGCCATTGGCCTATTCTTGGCTTTATTCTGTGCCTTTCAGACTGTGTATGATGTTGCTCACTAATTCTCTCCTATTGATTTTTAGATCTTGGGTTTTGGTTTTGCTACATTGTAGAATACACTGATTAAGCTAATAATCTCACTAGTACTTTACAGATAGAAAACTCCCTCTGGGTAGAGAACAGGTGCCTGAACATTTACTGTGCTGAGGATAATCATAACAACACTGTGCTGAAAATACTGAAGCTTAATGATGCCCCACTTGCCCGTTTGAGAAGATGCAGTAATTTCACAAAAATTCCATTTGAGTTCTAGGGTTCCTCATACTGCTGACTTTCTCTAAAGATGTTAGCAAAGTGGCCCTGTATACCATAATGCTGGTAATAGAATCTTCCCTGTTACTTAACTTGGGGCACGTGGAAATGTGGCAGCCCTGTACAAATACGAGTACATTCTCCTTAGAGAAAGTACCATGACGCTTTCATTCCAGAGCACCTTTAATGATGGGAACCTCGAGACCATCCCCAACTGATCTGCCAACCACTGCCACAGATGCCACATAGGTTGGTCTAATTATGGCAATCAGATATATTCTAAGCTAGATTTTGGAGAGAGGGAGGGCAGTTCCAAATTTGGGTGGTTGTGAATTTTAAGAATGAAGTGAATAGACCCAGTTTCAAACTTCCTATAGGCAGTTTGAGTGACTACCTACATCTTTAAGTCTCTGAAATGTTCTCTAGAGGGATATTAATATAGTTTTTCATAACTTATTTGTTTGGTAAATCATTGGTTACTTAGAAGATATTACAACATGTTCAACTACTGCCTCTTGTGAGCAATGCATCTGCATGTCTGTGCACAAAAGAGTTAACATAGCAGGTGTGAGACTGTAATCCTCACAATGGCCTGCTTGCAAGGATTACTCTCCTAACAATGGCTCTTCACTGGTGTCTGGGGACTTGGATTGTGGGGGGTTCCCACCATTTCTGGCACCGATAAGAATGCCTCTTGTCAGAGTGCCTAACCTGTTTGGTCAAACAGTATGGTTTATGCTGAACACCTGCTTTCCTTCTGGGAGTTTGGAATTTTGGTATGCGCTAGGCAGAGATACCTATGTGACCAGCCTCTAATGAAAACCATGGGCACTGAGTCTCTAATGAGCTTTCCTAGTAGACAATACTTCACATATGTCACAACTCACTGCTGGGAGTACTGAGTCCTGCGTAATCCCACTGGGAGAAGATTCTGGGAAGCTGCACTGGTTTCTTTCAGACTTAACTCCATGCACCTTTTCACACTGCTGACTTTTCTTTGTACCCTTTCACTGTAATAACCCTTAGTCATGAGTACAGCTCTATGCTGAATTCTGTGAGTCCTTCTAATGAATCATCAAACCTGGGAGTGGACTTGGGGACCTTCCAAAATAATGTCCTTGAGTACTTGTGTTAATATTATTTCCGTGAGAAACGTGAACAACAACAAACATAAAATACAACTTCCTTGTTATCCTCTCTTTATGCAACAGCAATAACTAACACAACAATTGCCATTTATTAAACACCTCCTGTAAACATACTTCATCTTAGACAGTTATTTTTCCAACCCTGACAATAAACATAAAAAGATATTTCACCTAAGTTTTACAAATGAGAAAGAAGAAATCCACGATTAGGATTCAAACCTATATTACTTCAAAACCCCTGATCTAAGATATCGCACCCACTCATTCTCCTGCATATGTAACAATTATTTAAAGAACCACATTTTTGTATGGTAGTTTGTTTACTTTTTAATAGTCAAACTGAAAGGGAATTACTATTTAGTTGAAATTCCTATTTTTCTCTGTAATATATGTGTACTGACTAGCCAATATGGTAAAACAGTGACTACAGAAAGAAAGAAATCCACTGTGTACTTCATGCTCTTTCCACAGGACAAAAGGGATAATCCTGGGTTCCCAAACCTTAGAATTAAGTGAGACATTAAATGTAAACTAGTTAGCACATGGCATCAACAGATGCTTCAGTAAGTATTAGCTCCTACTTTCTCATGGGTAAGGAATCGCCTTGGTGATTGGATCAACTGCTTGTCATCTTTGTCCCTACTCTTATGTGACACTGAAGTGTTTTAGATTTGCCTACCATAACTAGATGAGCTCACAGTAGTCTCAGGATACACATGTGGAACTGAACTGACTCCAGCTGCCAGCAGGTTGGCAAACATTTCTTCCAGAACTCATTTACTGAATTTCTGCCATATGCCAGGCATATGTGCTAGATAATTAGGAAACTAACATGGAACCCCCTGTTTACAATCTAGTGCCCAACAGAGTGAAAGAAGTAGGAATCAGTATAGGTTACATGGAGAAGGAAAATCTATGTCAGCACTGTGTTTCCCCAATTGTATTTCTTTGTAAATTGATGTTTTTGAAGTAGTTTATTTTTTTCTTCTCAATCACTTTTTGTGCTGTTAAAATATCACTCGACATCTGTCTTGACTATGATTTTTGGATCTGACTCCAGAAGCAAGGCAACAAAAGCAAAAATAAACAAGCAGGACTATATCAAACTAAAAAGCTTCTGCACAGTGAGGGAAACTATCAACAAAATGAAAAACAACCTATTAAATGGGAGAAAATATTTGCAAATCATATATCTGATAAGGGTTTAATATCCAAAATATGCAAAAAACTCACAACTCAATAGCAAGAAAAACCTCAAACAATCCGATTCAAAAACAAGCAGAGGATCTGAAGAGACAATTTTCCAAAGAAGACATACAGGTGGCCAACAGGCACATGAAAAGATGCCCAACATCACTAATCATCAAGGAAATACAAATCAAACCACAATGAGCTATCACCCCACACCTGTCAGAATGGCTGTTACTGAAAAGACAACAATAGGAAGTGCTGGTAAGGAAGTGGAGGAAAGGGAACCCTGTGCACTGTTGGTGGGAATGTAAATTGGTGCAGCCACTGTGGAAACCAGTATGGTGGCTCCTCAAAACACTGAAAACAGAACTACCATATGATTCAGCAATTTCACTTCTAGGTATTTATCTGAAGAAAACAAAGATACTAATTTGAAAAGATATATGACACTCTCATGTTCATTGACGCATTGTTTACAATAGCCAAGATATAGAAACAACCTAAATGTCTGTTGATGGATAAACAGATGAAGAAAATGTGATATACAGATATCACACAAATGTGATATCTATATATCACTAGATATCACAAGATATATAGATATCATATTTACATGATATCTATCTATATAGAGAGCTAGCTAGCTAGCTAGATATATATATATAGAGAGAGAGAGACAGAGGGAAACATATCGATATCTACATAAAATAGAACACTATTCGGCCATAAAGAAGAATAAAATCTTGCCATTTGTGACAACATGGATGGATCCTGAAGGCATTATGCTAAGTGAAATAAATGAGACAGGGAAAGACAAACACTTTATGATTTCAACTACGGTAGAATTTAAAAAATAGAAGATAAACAACAACAATAAAACAAGCTCATAGATACAGAGAATAGATTGGTGGTTGGCAGTGATGGCAGGTGGGGGAATGAGTGACATGGGTGAAGGGAGTCAAAAGGTACAAATTTTAGCTATAAAATAAATAATTCATGAAGATTAAAAAATATATCAATTACTCCATGAAGTGTGACACATATACCCTGATGAGGATAACCAATCTGTTCTTCACTTTTTTCAGGAAGACTTCTTGACTATTTTAAAGCACCTAAGCTCTGCTCCTCTATAGTAAATAAATTATCATACATTTTTTGGTATGATATAAACTATTCACTATTATCTCCCATTATAAATTTGTTACTTTTTGAGACTCTATGATCCTTAAGGAGAGGGATGTAATCATGTCTTTCTGTATTCCACACTACACAGCAACACTAAGGACTCAAAAGATATTTTGTTTAATGAGCCATACAGCATTAAAAATACAAAGAATTGTCAATTATTTCATCTTTATGGGGTTTTTTGAAACTTTTGCTTAACATTCTTTCGTGACACAACTTTGACAATTTTTAATCTTTTTAGCATCTTCACTTCTATTTGGATTTTTATTTGATATAAGTATCTTTTACTAGACTGAAAAAGCTGTCTGGTTTCAGAGTCCTTACCCACTCTTACCACTTTATTATACTGATCTAGGGTATCTTGTTTCCATAGTTATAGCTAGATATGATCTTCATGATTTCATTCAACAGATGTTTACAGAACACCCAGCAAGTGAAAGCTTCTTGTGTTAGACAGTATGAGGGATATAAATAGTAATATAAATGTGAACTTTTCCCTCAAGACAAATATAATAAAAACAGAGAGCCAAGGGACATATATTAATATCTAACACACAAAGACTAAAGTGTTAAATATGACAAAAGACTATATTTCATAAAATGTAACAGGAGGTATAGTTTATTTTCAACTGAATTATTTAGGAAAAATTCCCTACAGGTAGTGTTTGAGTTAGGTCTTTAAAGGAGAGATAAGATTTGGATGTACAGAGATGGAAGGGCAGGGCATTTAAAAGGGAACTAAGAACCTATCTCAATCACTAACCTTTGAACAAATATTTATTTAATAATACATATTATAGAGCAGGCACTGTACATAAGATATAGTCCCTGAGTTTACTGAGCTTTTGCTCTATCTCCTAAATATCTTTTCGTAACTTTCCCCTTTGCCACTGCCCTAGTTAAAGCACTGGTTGTCATCTCTCCCTAATACTACTACAATTACTTCTTCATTGTGTCCTTTTATCTATGATTTATCCTCCACCTTGCAGCTAGCATAGTATTTCTAATTGGCTAATATGATTATTTTACAATATTAGTATAAAGTCAGCATGTCCTACCCACAGGACAAAATGTGGATGACATATACATATACATAAAACTCTTCATTATTTGATCATTGTCTACCTGTTCAGACTCTTTCTTCCCTCTCTTTGCTTTTCACTGTATAATCCAGTAGTACTAAACTAATAGCGGGCTTCCCTGGTGGTGCAGTTGTTAAGAATCTGCCTGCCAATGCAGGGGACATGGGTTCAAGCCCTGGTCTGGCAAGATCCCACATGCTACGGAGCAACTAAGCCCATGTACCACAACTACTGAGCCTGCGCTCTAGAGCCCGTGCTCCGCAACAAGAGAAGCCACAGCAGTGAGAAGCCCGCGCACTGCAAGGAAGAGTAGCCCCCGTTTGCCATGACTAGAGAAAGCCCACACACAGCAATGAAGGCCCAATGCAGCCAAAAATAAACAGATAAAATAAATTTTAATAAATAAATAAATACACTAATAGCAATTCAGTATATGCTGGGTTCTTTCATGATTTTTAGCCTTTGTACAGGTCTGGCCTCCTATCTGGAGTGCTGCCTAAGGCCCTACTCTATTTATAGGAAAACTCTCAACATTTATCAAGGTCCTGATCAACTGTGGATTCCTCTCCAAAGCCTTCTCCTTGATCTTACATACAGAATGCAGTGATCTTTTCTTATAGAAATACAATTACTGTATTTTAACTGTTTTTTAATACATTTCCCACTAACACATCAAAAGCAAGAATGATTATTTTTATTTTATATCTGTAGTATCTAACAGAATATTTGACAAATAATTGGTATACAATCAATGCCTGTGTAATAGTGAGAGCCTCAAAAAGTCAGTGGATTAAGGTTGTAGAATAAAGTATACAACATATACTTCTAATGTGGTCCTAATGTATATCATAGTGGCTATAGTTGATAACAGTGTATTGTATAGTTGGAATTTTCTCATACACAAACAGAAAAGGTAAATATGTGAGGAGATGGATGTGTTAATTAATTGGATGGAAAGAATCTTTTCACAATGTATAGGTATATCAAATCATCACATTTTATACGTTAAATATCTTACAATTTTATTTGTCAATTACACCTTAATAAAGCTGAAAAAATAAACTGATATAATGAAAAATTTTATTACTGGGCATTCTGAATGATCTTTGATAATATAAAGAAGTTGAAGACCTCACAAAGAAAAAGAAAAAATGCTTAGAGGAGGGGTTAGAATGGCTTTTGGAGGAGAGGTGATGAATACAGATTTGAACCCAGTAAGTTTGAGATGCAATTTTCAACTTTAGGGAAGACTACAGGTCAGAGGAAGCTTTTGGATTTACCTTCATTCATTATTAGTTTTCCTAAACAGAAGTTACACTTCATGATTTAGGTTTTGCTTAACAAACCCTGGTCCTTAAAGAACTCAGTCTAGTATGAGAAAGACATGTAAATAATTAAGGTCAATAAATGATGACAGAAGCATGTATAAGTCGTAGAGGATAAAGCAATCAAGGTTTAAAGGAAGTGACACTTGGGCTGACTTGTGGAAGAAGAGTAGGTATTTGTAATCCAGAAAAGATAGAAAGGACATTATAGGTAAGTAACAAGAGCCAGGTGAGCTGTGACATATTGTGTCTTACCTCCCTCCAGCCATTCTGAGCTGTTTACAATACAGTTCTGCAAACATTCCAGATCTTTCATGCCTCCGTATGTTTTGTTCTTATGCTGTTGTTCCCAAAGAAATGTTCTTCCATATTCTGACTGTCTCACGAGAATACATCATATTTTCAGACTTAGCTTAAGTACACTAAAGTCCTCTTAGGATACAGATGGCAAATAAATTAGAAAAATCACCTTTTCCTTCTTAATTTATCTCAGTTCGTCATATAAACTTATACTTACTGAAAATGTATAATATTTAAGGCAAGTGCTCATTGCTGTGGGAGACAGTTTTCTGTAGAGATAGTTCAAATTAAAAAAGTAACTGTGGTACAAAGCAAAATCAGTTAAGGACCACAATAATGTAGATAAAGGCTTAATGGAGGAAGAGACTGAATCTAATTTGGCAAGGAGATCAGGAAAGACCTCAAGGTTGAGCAGATGATTTAAAATGCACCTTGAAAGTTGATGCTAGGCAGACAATAGGAGTGGGAAAGTGAAGGTCTTTAGAGGTGATAGAAACAATGGCATAAATAAGTGGGTTACACTGAAGGTATGTTGAATGACCTGGTTTGGCCTAGTAAGTTGGGAAGTGTGAGAAATAACAACTATAAAGATAGGTGAGGTATACATTGTGGGAGTTCTTAAAAGTCAGGGTGAGAAATTCTTACAACCCATATTCTTAAGGCCTTTATAGACTGATTTCCCCCCCTTATAATCTACTAGGTCCCATTCCCCTAGCATTTTTGGAGAAGCTTCTATTATCTAGGTCTTTCCTAATTTTAGTGATTATAAAATTTCTAATGGTATTATCAACATACCAGAAAAACATAGATTTTGTCACATAGTTTTTCCAAAACCCATTAATCAGAAAAAAAAAAAAAAAAAAAAAAAAAACCCCAAACTGAGCATATAATCTCTATCTCAGCAGCTACTATCTTTCTACCTGGAACTGAAGAAATGAAAAGGTTACATTCTTACATAAAGTTTTCTATAAAACACAAAGCTGGCTGTATTTATCATTAGTAGAAAATCCAGATTTCATTTAATTATTCTTCCTATAGTAAAAAGAAAGAGCATTAAATGTTCCATACATATTTATGAGCAAAAATGCTGTGATGCTCTCCATCAGGCTGCTTTGTTGAATTGATGAAAAAAAAGAGACGTTTCAAAAACAGAAGATAGAGTGCAAATGCAAAATATCTCAACCTAATACAGGAATAGGTATACAGGGGAATACCTATATCCTTCTGTATACAGGGGAATACAGGTCTAATGACATTCCCTTAGAACTTTGTCCAAGGTAATGACAGAAAAACTCACTAAAACTTAGTATGTGGACATCCTTTGACCCTTAAAACAGAACTTCAAAAAACACGTACAATGTTCAGAAAAATGGTTCTAGTGAACATGTGCACATAAAGAGCAGATTTCATTGTTCTTGGAAAATATTTCCTGGTGAGATTCTTAAGTATCTGTTAAGGAAAACGAACAATAAATTCTAGTAGGTTACTCTGCATATACATGTGGTCTATATAAATGCAAATTAATTCACTATGTTCACACTTAATATACAAAATCAATGCCTGATTGCAACACAATCTGTCTGCTAGTTTGAATCTGTTTTCTGGTTTGAAAAAAATCACATTTGTGTTTAGTGATTTTTTTTTTCTGTTAATAATAAATGACTAATAATAAAGCAGAACTGCATATGGCAGATTGATTTAATAAAACTGGTGTATTCCAAGTAAAGTATGACCTTCTAGAAAAGGAAAGGGCAAACTAAAGCCTGTCGGCCAAATCCTGTCCACTGTCTGTTTTTGTAAATAAAATTTTATTGGGAACATAGCCAGACTCATTCATTTACTTACTGTCTATGACTGCTTTTGCACTCCAATAGCAGAGTTGAAACGTTGTGACAGAGACTGTATGGCCCCAAAGCCTAAATATATATAATATTTGGCTCTTTATAGAAAAATTTCCTGATTCTTGTTTAGGTTGAATGTAAACCTTAAATTTCAAAATGTAGTTACATTGGTTACGTAGATCTTACTTTTTTTTTTTTTTAAGTCAGAGCCACAAGATTTTTTAGTAGCCTTACTCTCAGATTTTAATTCTGCATTCTCCTTCTCAAGCGGTAGCACCAATGGGAGGCCCAAGGCAACCTTAACTCTAGTCCCTACCATTATTTCCATCAGTCCCTCCTATTCTTTGATATAAACAAATGAGGTATTATCTATCATATAAATTCTAAGCATAAAAACACCACTAGATATTTTTGCTATTTTAATTGATGTGTTAATATCTAAATAAAAATAGGATAGTGCACTAATAAAAGAAAATAGTGTAGTTTCTAGGCAAACAGCGATTCAAGGGAAGTCCCCCTTCCAACCAAAGTACCACCTCCAGAGCTCTTCTATATAGAAATCTAGCTCTAAAGGATTACTGCTTTGTAGTATCCCTACCTAAAAAAATAGTAACACATTTTTAGCCAAACAAAGGCATAGTTTCTCTATCAACATATATATCTTCATGATGACTGTCAAAACAATTTTTACTTCCTTGTCTTAGAGTATCTTATATAACATGATTAGTGTTTGGGCAAAATTATGTGTAGAAATCTTTACTCAGTTTCAAGAAGTTAAATCACTTAAGGATCAAGCCTTATTTAGCTGTATATCTAGCACACAGTAAGTTTTCAATAAGTACCTTCTAATGATAGAATAAACAAAAGAAGTTTACTAGTGTCTTTCATTTTTGTTGGCTGTAAGAAATCACAATATCCTTCCAGAACACAGTACATGATGAAGAACATGTGAGATACACATATATGTAGACAACTAATTTACTTCAAATCATAGGATAATAATTTTTAAACCTGTTAGGATTCTGAATCTTCAGTCCCAGGTTCAAATACAGAATTATATTTTAAGGATTTTAAAAAATAATCCTTAGGAGCAAATCCTTTAAAACCAAAGGGAACTAAAAAATGCTTATTTTTTTAATCAATTCTAAAATAGGTAAAGTGATCAAGTTTATATTTTCATAGTCAGAAGGCTAACAGGCATAGTGTCCTAGGCAGTATACACACCGAATGTTTACATCTTAAAATGAGTGATGTTATTGTGACTTTGGAGGCACAAAGTTCCATTTAAATTTCTCTTTTATTTGGTTCCTTTGAAGTAGTTTATTCTAATTTGGGCAATCTGAGAGACTTTATTAGACTAAGAAGAGTACTTTTGTTTATTACTCTTTAACATAACATGTATGATAAATACCTTGTTCCCCATATAACTCCATATATGTTGGATCTCATTCCTTTTCCTAGAATATTTTACTTTTTAATAGTAACTTGATTTATATTTAATAAGGATAAAGAAAAATATACTTAATTTAAAATAAAGTATAGAGAGGGCAGACAGCAGAAGCAAAAAGAATTATAATCCTGCAGCCTGTGGTACAAAAACCACATTCACAGAAAGATAGAGAAGATGAAAAGGCAGAGGGCTATGTACCAGATGAAGGAACAAGATAAAACCCCAGAAAAACAACTAAATGAAGTGGAGATCGGCATTCTTCCAGAAAAAGAATTCAGAATAGTGATAGTGAAGATGATCCAGAACCTCGGAAAAAGAATGGAGGCAAAGATCGAGAAGATGCAAGAAATGTTTAACAAGGTCTAGAAGAATTAAAGAACAAACAAACAGAGATGAACAATACAATAAATGAAATGAAAAATACACTAGAAGGAATCAATAGCGGAATAACTGAGGCAAAAGAAGGGATAAGTGACCTGGAAGACAGAATGGTGGAATTCACTGCTGCAGAACTGAATAAAGAATGAAAAGAAATGAAGACAGCCTAAGAGACCTCTGGGACAACATTAAACACAACAACATTCGCATTATAGGGGTCCCAGAAGGAGAAGAGAGAGACAAAGGACCCGAGAAAATATTTGAAGAGATAATAGTCGAAAACTTCCCTAACATGGGAAAGGAAATAGTCACTCAAGTCCAGGAAGCACAGAGAGTCCCATACAAGAAAACCCCAAGGAGAAACACGCCAAGACACATAGTAATCAAATTGGCAAAAATTAAACACAAAGAAAAACTACTGAAAGCAGCAATGGAAAAAACGACAAATAACATACAAGGGAACTCCCATAAGGTTAACAGCGGATTTCTCAGCAGAAACCCTACAAGCCAGAGGGGAGTGGCATGATATACTTAAAGTGATGAAAGGGAAGAACCTACAACCAAGATTACACTACCCAGCAAGGATCTCATTCAGATTTGATGGAGAAATCAAAAGCTTTACAGACAAGCAAAAGTTAAGAGAATTCAGCACCACCAAGCCAGCTCTACAACAAATGCTAAAGGAACTTGTCTAAGTGGGAAACACAAGAGAAGAAAAGGACCTACAAAAACAACCCAAAACAATTAAGAAAATGGTAACAGGAACATACGTATTGATAATTACCTTAAATGTGAATGGATTAAATGCTCCAACCAAAAGACACAGGCTTGCTGAATGGATACACAAACAAGACCCATCTATATGCTGTCTACAAGAGACCCATTTCAGACCCAGGGACACATACAGACTGGAAGTGAGGGGATGGAAAAAGATATTCCATGCAAATAGCAATCAAAAGAAACCTGGAGTAGCAATTCTCATAACAGATAAAATAGACTTTAAAATAAAGAATGTTACAAGAGACAAGGAAGGACACTACATAATGATCAAGGGATCAATCCAAGAAGAATATATAACAATTATAAATATTTATGCACCCAACATAGGAGCACCTCAATACATAAGGCAACTGCTAACAGCTACAGAAGAGGAAATCGACAGTAATACAATAATGGTGGGGGACTTTAACACTTCACTTACAGCAATGGACAGATCATGCAAACAGAAAATTAATAAGGAAACACAATAAATGACACAATAGACCAGATAGATTTAATTGATATTCATAGGACATTCCATAGAAAAACAGCAGATTACACTTTCTTCTCAAGTGTGCACAGAACATTCTCCAGGATAGATCATATCTTGGGTCACAAATGAAGCCTCAGTAAATTTAAGAAAATTGAAATCATATCAAGCATCACTTCTGACCACAACCCTATGAGATTAGAAATCAATTACAGGGGAAAAAATGTAAAAAAGACAAACACATGGAGGCTAAACAATATGTTACTAAATAACCAAGAGATCACTAAAGAAATGAAAGAGGAAATCAAAAAATACCTAGACACAAATGACAATGAAAACACGATGATCCAAAACCTATGGGATGCAGCAAAAGCAGTTCTAAGAGGGAAGGTTATAGCTATACAAGCCTACCTCAAAAAACAAGAAAAATCTCAAATAAACAATCTAACCTTACACCTAAAGGAACTAGAGAAAGAAGAACAAACTAAACCCAAAGTTAGCAGAAGGAAAGATATCATAAAGGTCAGAGCAGAAATAAATGAAATCGAAACAAAGAAAACAATAGCAAAGATCACTAAAACTAAAAGCTGGTTCTTTGAGAAGATAAACAAAATTGATAAACCATTAGCGAGACTCATCAAGAAAAAGAGGGAGAGGACTCAAGTCAATAAAATCAGAAATGAAAAAGGAGAAGTTACAAACAGACACCGCAGAAATGCAAAGCATCCTAAGAGACTACTACAGTCAACACTATGACAATAAAATGGACAACCTGGAAGATATGAACAAATTCTTAGAAAGGTATAACCTCCCAAGACTGAACCAGGAAGAAACAGAAAATATGAACAGACCAATCACAAGTCATGAAATTGAAACTGTGATTAAGAATCTTCCAACAAACAAAAGTCCAGGACCAGATGGCTTCACAGGTGAATCCTATCAGACGTTTAGAGAAGAGATAACACCCATCCTTCTCAAAGTCTTCCCAAAAATTGCAGAGGAAGGAACACTCCCAAACTCATTCGATGAGGCCACCATCACCCTGATACCAAAACCAGACAAAGATACTACAAAAAAAGAAAATTACACAACAATATCACTGATGAATATAGATGCAAAAATCCTCAACAAAATACTAGCAAACAGAATCCAACAACACATTAAAAGGATCACACACCATGATCGAGGGGGGTTTATCCCAGGCATGCAAGGATTCTTCAATATATGCAAATCAATCAATGTGATACACCATATTAACAAACTGAAGAATAAAATCCATATGATCATCTCAATAGATGCAGAAAAAGCTTTTGACAAAATTCAACACCCATTTATGATAAAAACTCTTCAGAAAGTGGGCATAGAGGAACCTACCTCAACATAATAAAGGCCATATACGACAAACCTACAGCTAACATACTCAATGATGAAAAACTGAAAGCATTTCCTCTAAGATCAGGAACAAGACAAGGATATCCACTCTTGCCACTTTTATTCAACATAGTTTTGAAGTCCTAGCCATGGCAATCAGAGAACAAAAAGAAATACAAATTGGAAAACAAGAAGTAAAACTGTCACTGTTTGCAGATGACATGATATTATACATAGAGAATCCTAAAGATGACACCAGAAAACTACTAGAGCTAATCAATGAATTTGGTAAAGTTGCAGGATACAAAATTAATGCACAGAAATCTCTTGCATTCCTATACACTAATGATGAAAAATCTGAAAGAGAAATTAAGGAAACACTCCCATTTACCACTGCAACAAAAAGAATAAAATACCTAGGAATAAACCTATCTAGGGAGACAAAAAACCTGTATGCAGAAAACTATAAGATACTGATGAAAGAAATTCAAGATGATACCAACAGATGGAGAGATATACCATGTTCTTGGATTGCAAGAATCAATATTGTGAAAATGACCATACTACCCAAAGCAATCTACAGATTCAATGCAATCCCTATTAAATTACCAATGGCAGTTTTTACAGAACTAGAACAAAAAATCTTAAAATTTGTATGGAGACACAAAAGATCCCGAATAGCCAAAGCAGTCTTGAGGGAAAAAAATGGAGCTGGAGAAATAAGACTCCCTGACTTCAGACTATACTACAAAACTACAGTAATCGAGACAATATGGTACTGGCACAAAAACAGAAATATAGATCAATGGAACAGGATAGAAAGCCCAGAGATAAACTTACACACCTATGGTCAGCTTATCTATGACAAAGGAGGCAAGGAGGTACAATGGAGGAAAGACAGTCTCTTCAATAAGTGGTGTTGAGAAAACTGGACAGCTACATGTAAAAGAATGAAATTAGAACACTCCCTAACACCATACACAAAAATAAACTCAAAATGGATTAGAGACTTAAATGAAAGACTGGACACTATAAAACTCTTAGAGGAAAACATAGGAAGAACACTCTTTGACATATACCACAGCAAGATATTTTTTGATCCACCTCCTAGAGTAATGGAAATAAAAACAAAAATAAAAAAGTGGGACCTAATGAAACTTAAAAGCTTTTGCACAACAAAGGAAACCATAAACAAGATGAAAAGACAACCCTCAGAATGGGAGAAAATATTTGCAAATGAATGATTGGACAAAGGATTAATCTCCAAAATATATAAACAGCTCATGGAGCTCAATATGAAAAAAACAAACAACCCAGTCCAAAAATGGGCAGAAGACCTAAATAGACATTTCTCCAAAGAAGACATACAGATGGCTGTGAAGCACATGAAAAGCTTCATGTGAAAAGCACATGAAATTATTAGAGAAATGCAAATGAAAACTACAATGAGGTATCACCTCACACCAGTTAGAATGGACATCATCAGAAAATCTACAAACAACAAATGCTGGAGAGGGTGTGGAGAAAAGGGAACCCTCTTGCACTGTTGGTGGGAATGTAAATTGATACAGCCACTATGGAGAACAGTATGAATGTTCCTTAAAGAACTAAAAATAGAATTACCATATGACCCAGCAATCCCACTACCGGGCATATACCCAGAGAAAACCATAATTCAAAAAGACACATGCACCCCAACGTTCATTGCAGCACTATTTACAACAGCCAGGTCATGGAAGCAACCTAAATGCCCATCGACAGACAAATGGATAAAGAAGATACGGTACATATATACAAGGGAATATTATTCAGCCATAAAAAGGAATGAAATTGGGTCATTTGTAGAGATGTGGATGGATCTAGAGGCTGTCATACAGAGTGAAGTAAGTCAGAAAGAGAAAAACAAATATCGTATAATAACGCATATATGCAGAACCTAGAAAAATGGTACAGATGAACCGGTTTGCAGGGCAGAAATTGAGACACAGATGTAGAGAACAAACGTATGGACACCAAGGGGGGAAAGTGGCGGGGGGTGGTTGTGGTGGTGTGATGAATTGGGAGACTAGTATTGACATGTATACACTGATGTGTATAAAATGGATGACTAATAAGAAAATAAATAAATAAACATTTAAAAAATAATAATAAAAAATAAAGTATATAAGCCTTTATAGGCCTGGCTTTCAATAACTTCTGTGTTTTTAGCTTGTAGCACAGGATCATGTGTATCACTCATTTCCCCATAGATATAAATTTTGCCTTTTAGCTTTTATATTATAATCATGTGAATTAAAAAAAAAAGTTTTGTTGTTTTTTCCTTAATAACCACTTACATGTGATTTATTCTTGGTCTACCTCTTATCACATTTGGTTTTGTGATATGAACGCTTTTCCGTAGTCATCATTTTTCACATACTCTTTAATTTTCGTAGCTGTAGAAAAAAGTTCTATAGGACCACATCTAATATAGTATTTGCTATTTTCTTAGTAACTTATTTTGCTTTTTACAAAACGATGTCATAAATGTCAGGAAAATAGTGTATCTTATAGTCCAAAAGACTCAAAAATTCTTTTACCTTTTAAGCACCTCAATTGTTCCTAGAAATCTGCTGACTCCATTTTCTTGGATAAATCTCTTGTGTTTGAGATTTAAAAACTATTGGCATCTCATTTCTAAAGTAATAGTTCACCATGGACCTGGTTTTAGAGAATGGTAGGGTTTTTAGAATTGTTTACTTCACTTCCCTTCAATTTACCTGGAATTATAACATTATATATCTTCTCTGTTCATATCCACTAATATGTCCACACACTTTCTGTATCTTCCCTTTTGATTTCACTGATTGATACTTTTTTTTAACATTCTACACTTTCACAGACTTAATAGTATAGTGAAATTAATTCACTTAATTGACTAAATGATGCTATTAAAACATTTCAAAGATGATAAATGTCAAATACATGATCCTAAAACATAACAATTTAACACAAACATGTTTGTGAGACACTTGTCAAACCACCATGTGGTAATTGGGGCCTCATAATTTTCAGCTTCATACAGTAATAACAGGACGATATGTATTCATTAAAAGACAATTAGAAATCTTCACTTCACTGTTAAGAGGAAGCATGGGGATATGGAGAAGTTAGTCATAACTCCTTTTCAATCCCAGCTCTGCTACTTTACTATCTGACCTCAGACAAGTTTAACTTCTCTGAAACATAAGTTTTCTTTTGTATAAAAAAGGAATATTTCCCAGTGTCTTTTGTAAGGACTAAAAGATACAATATATGCAAAGTATCTGGCAGATCACAGATTTTCAATAAATTGTAGCTATTTTTTAATCATATTCAGGTATACATCCTTCTTGTGATGGAATGCATCGTGGATATACATTTCATATAGCTTTCCATTCTCTGAGGAAAATTACCACACCCTGCCAGGTAGGAGATATACACAGCTTTGCAGTGTGCTACAGGTATGTGCAGCTTGAAAACAGAAGGGAGTAGATGACATTTTTTAAGATAAGGGCACTACAGAGGCCCTACAGAGGGGCAGTTGATAGAATTTTACTTTGTTCTTTCTGTTTGGCTAAATGGTGCCATCAAGCCTGGGACTTTTCCTCAAGGAAATATGAGTCACTTTTTATGATTTAGGTATGTTCACATAAAGCCACCATTCTCTTCTTAATGAAAGAAAGAATGGAACTTGTTAAATAAAATCAACGTATCAAGTTTGATAATAATTTCACAGTAATGCTACGAGAAAGCAGCACAACTAACCACTGTATCAAATGAGATTTTGTGTTGAGCACTTCTAAAATATTTTCTTCCAGATCCCTCAAAAACTTTTAAATCTTCCTAACCATTGATTCACAAAGATGCACTTCAAGTTTCCATTTAAAAACAGGACAAACTGATGATTTCCTGATGCAGAGAAAAGAACCTTAGAACTGGAATTAGAGAATTCACATTTGCTTACTAGCTGTGAATTTGAACATAACTTCAATAAATCTCAGTTTCCTCACTTACAGAATGGCAGTAAGATTTATCTTACAAGGGTTGCTTCAAGATTAAATGAGATAATAGGTCTTCAAAAAATAGACATCTTTTAATTTCCCCCTCTGACTCCACCTCTACTTGGTCTTGAATGAATCGGTTATAATCCAGTTTAGAATCAGCCAACAGAAGTTCTCTGATTCTAAAGTTTTATAATGAGAACTGGATTACCTGATTTTGAGGATTATGCATGGCCTTTCCTCTTCCTCTTCCTTTCTGTTCATCAGTCATTTACTATACACTAGCACACCAGGGGGCAGGCAGAATAACAGAGAGGACATGGTAGATCACTTATGAAATCTGCTAAATGGATAAATTAAGGAGTAAATGAGGTGAAATCAAATAGTTGGATTATATTTTAAGAGATATAAAGAGAGTCTGGTCAGAGTATAGGAGAATCATGAGGAGCTCTTCAAGTGGGCAGAAAAATGGCATCTGAATTTAATGTAATCAAGGTCACTTAATGAAAAAAAAATCCAAATTTTAGCTTTAAAATAACAGACCAGAAAAGGATCCTGGGAGTGACTGCTGATCATTTTGCAAAGACACCCCAGTTTCCTTCTATTGAAAAAAGCCTGCATAGTTTTGAGTATCATCAAAAATAAAGAAAACATAAAGTTATCCCACTCATGAAGAAGGCTGTGGATCCACTGCCCCTAAAATATTTATTCTAGCTCTGTTTGTTCCAACTCCAGAAAGACAGCCAGAGAAAAGAAGCCAAATTGGCAGATGAGAGGAAGACTAGAAAACATTACAATTCTTAGAAAAGAGTCATAGATTCTTAGAATTGGAATTATCCTTAAACATCATAAATACCAATTCCTTACGCTTCCAGAATTCTCCTGATAATCATAAATAGTAATCAAAGGTCTATTATATGCTGGGGACTGACTAGAATCATTCCCTTTTATTGCAGCCTTTGTCCAAACTGTCACCTTAAACAGATCTCAAATACATCCACTTATCTCCACTGCCATCATCTGGCCCGTCATTTTTCTCCCTCGTTTAGTCTACTGCAATAGCATCCTAACTGGTTACCCTCTTCTACTTCTGCTGCTCACAACCATGTTCAAAGTTCCCAATCCACTGCTACAGAGTGATCTTAAAACACAAATTAAATCATGTCATTGGCTTACTTAGGATACTTCAATGATTCTCCATCTACTTTAGGACCAAGTCCAAAATAATAAACATGGTCCTGAATAATTTGGCTCCTGCCTCCTTCACTAATACCACCTAATACTGCTTTTCCCTTGGTTCACCAAGGTCTATCCACACTGGCTTTCTTTCAGTTCCTCAAAACAGTTAAATGCTTTCCCATTTAGAACCATCACATATAAGAATAACCACCACCACCGCCACTACAGCTAACATTTATCAAGTTTTCACTATGTGACCAGCTCTGTGCTAAGTGTTTTAAGTGCATTATCATGTTTAATCCTCATAAGAAACTCTATGAGGTAGTTATTATTTTCATACTTTTACTGTTGAGAAAACAAATATTTAGAGAAATTAAGTGACTTGTCTAAAGCAAGGCAAGGGGCACAGGTGGAAAGTATGTTATACTGCATATTCCAGGAGCAGTTTTTTCCCCCCCACTCTTCCCAAGCTAACTCATACCATTAATTTTTTTTTTTTTTTTTGCAGTACGTGGGCCTCTCACTGTTGTGGCCTCTCCCGTTGCGGAACACAGGCTCCGGACGCGCAAGCTCAGCGGCCATGGCTCACGGACCCAGTCGCTCCACGGCATGCGGGATCTTCCCGGACCGGGGCACGAACCCGCGTCCCCTGCATCGGCAGGCGGACTCTCAACCACTGCGCCACCAGGGAAGCCCACTCATACCATTCTTTACGGTCACAGCTCATACGGCATTTCAAAACAGTCTTCTCTCATCTCCTGATCTAAATTTGGCAACTTTGTCACAGTCTCTTAAAATTTTCATCTAGAGAATGTATTACAGTTTATAATTATATATTTTATGTGATTATTTATTTAATGTCTGTCAAACCTCTGATAGACTACAAAGTTCATGAAGGCAGGGATCAAATGTTCAATGAATGTGCCTGAATATAAATATAAATATCTGCTGAACAAATGATTGCAGAAAGTCATCCAAATCTAAGGGTGAGGTGTTGAATCACTCTATGGAAGAGTCTGAGTGTTAGGAATTCTATTAAAATATTCTTGCCTACAAAAAAAGCTGTTCCCTTATAATGTCTGTTCCCTTATAAGGCCTATATACTGATTTTAATTCTGGTTTCTTGACCAATACTGAAAGAGTATATTCTCTTCCCTTTTACAGCTCTTCAAATGCTTTCAGCCTAGAGAATGAAAGACAGAGAGGACTGGCAATTAAGGTGGGATAATTCCAGGTTTATTCATAAAAGAATGCTAGAACGTAGAGGATAATTTCTTTGAAATTAGAGATTTAGGGCACATTTATAGAAATTAATTCTTTGCCTATAGTAAGTAAATGCAAGAGGTATATAGACATGAGATGGGACCACTGTGTTTGGCACTCTCTATCACAAATTGGGTTCTAATTTGTATGAATCTAGAAAGGAACAAAACTGGAGGAGGCTATTAAAAGGGAATTAAATGACCATACAAAAAGTTTGGGAAAAATAAAAACTAGCTATGCAATTACAACTAACCTTAGATATCCCCAAATTACAAGACTGACATCATGAAGTGCAATCATATTTTCCCATATCTCTTGAGAGTTTTAACAGAACTCTGGATTAGATGAACTATATTGCTAAGTTTCTGAAATTAACATGATAAAATAGAAGTTGGGAATTATCAAGAGTCAAAAATATTCTTCAGGCGTTTTATATATCTTAATTAATTCACTATAACCACTAGAGTTTTTTAAAAGTCTTTATCTCCCATCCTTAATGAGGAAGATGGAACCTCAAAGTTGGAAAAGGTTGGAAAGGTCCTTTTGTTTCATAACTTATCTGATGCCTAAAACCTCTCTATAAAATCTAGGCCAAGTGGCTTTCAGCTAATATTAAAATATCCCCAGCTATGCTAATTAACTTGATGGAAGTGGGGGGATCCTTTCACAATCTATCTATCTATCTATCTATCTATCTATCTATCTATATATATGTGTATCAAATCATCACATACATTTTAAATATCTTAAATTTTATTTGTCAATTATACCTCAATAAAGCTGGGAAAAAAATCCCCAGCATGGTATATAATGCTTTGGATTTTGAGATCTGGATTCTGAGTTTGGAGCTATGGGTTTAAATCTTAGTTCAGCTATTGATCAGCTATGTAACTCTGAACAGGTAACTTACTGTGCTTCAGTTTCCTCATTTCAAAAACTGGAATAACAAAATGTGTCTTTTAAAATTGTTTGAGAATTAAACGAAATTCCACAATATAAAATATCACATAGCATTATGCCTGGCACACAGCGAATGGTCCATAATTGTTAATTTCCCTTCAATAACAGAAATCTGCTACCTGCCAAAATAGTCCATTTCCTCTTTGGACAGCACTGGTGATGGGTTCCTATACTATGTGGAACCAGGTCCAACATTATTAAACAAATAAAACTTAGAAATTTGATATGTGTTATTTTAAGAAAAGATGTTCTTCATTGTTATTTTAAGTTTGGCTATAAATTTTAGTTTATATATATTTTTAAGCAATTTGTCACTCAGAAATGGCAGAATTTCATTTCTTTAAATTTTAAAAAATTTGAATGACAGAGAAATACAGATTACATTCATACTTGATGAGAAACCTTGAATAACTGAATTGATATAAATACTCCATTGAAATTTCCCTTTTGGTTAAAAAAAGGAAAAAAATATTCATCTTCTAGTGACTCAGGATTAAATGGTATGGCAATGATCTTTTAAGACTAAATGGATCATCTCCCTATTTTTATTAATAATTAGTGACAAAAATTAAGAGTATCAGAAATGTATTGCTGTTTTACTACCAGGCTAGAAAATATATTTAATTATTTAAGCTCACAAAGCAATTTTTAAGAAAATTTATTTTTATTTAAGTTGTAAGATAGGTTATAGAAAATTATATTTGCTCATTTAACCTATTAAATAAATACTGTTATTAAACAGTATGACTTTCTTTGTGACAACCCAGCACACTCTGTAGATAAAGTCACTTGCCTTTCATTAATTTAATTCACCACTTTATATGTTATGTAAGTTCATTTGTTAGAGAATATTGTAGCTGACTTGTCCCATAGAAAAAAAGAAAATTACCCCTAACATACCTGATTCAAATACAACATGAAGCCTCCTACTTCCTCAATAATGTAAATTTAAACAAGGCAAACTTTCGAGGAAAGAAATTATGTTTCCCAATGACTTACCTCATGGTTTACTCCAATCTTTCAAATACAAAGAAAAGTATCTTCCACCTATTATAATATTTTATGGTTTGATAATCTGTAGCGTTTTAATCATGAAAAACATTACGGTCAAATTTAGTTTGAGATGATCAGAACTAAATGTAAAGACCAAATATTAGATACAAGAATGTTCCTGAGATCACAAATGTAATTTCTATTGGATAAAACTATCAGTATCTGTGTTTTCCCTCATTTCTCTTTTGTAGAGTAGGTTTTATTTGTCACATCACCAATAAATTTAAATTTGTAGTGGATAAGTATTTTGTATTCTGAATTTTATAAGCAAAGATCATGCTAACATGATTCCTAAAAATGCTCACAAGATGATTTAAAAGTTGAAGATAAGAGCATAAAATAAGCTTACTGTTTCACCAATCTTCCCAATGTTTCCTTGGTCTCCTACTTCTCCCTGTTAATAAAGAATATAAAGTTGCAAAAATGATTATTTTTCAAACAAGATTACTCTCAATATTGCTCCTGTTTTCATTTTAATGTAATTATCTAGTTATAACCTAGAAAATCACAAAGAAACTTTCAGTTATTCAAAACTCTTGTTACAGTATTTGTATGGAACGTAGTCTTTCCTGTATTTTCATTCAAATACTATTAACTTGTTTTCTTAAATTACATTCTTCTATTTATGACTTTTAATCACTTTTAAAACACTTTTACAAATAAAATTAAAAAAATGAAATATCTACTGAGGTATACTGTATAAATGGCAGAGTGGTAGGCTGCCACTGTAGAAGATACTAAGAAGAATGAAAATAAAGCCCTTGTGCGCAGGAATACTCTCTTTGTTTCAGTAGATAAGGTATCTCACAATGCTGAGCAGAACAAGTAGAACAGAACACACGCTACAGGTAAGTAGTAAAGGAGTTCCTAGGCACAGGCACCCTGTGTGCGCGTGCAGCTAGAGCTGGCTTCACTGGAGAAGTAATGCATGTTCATAATCTTAACTGCAGTTCTGCCGTCCCTAAAGCTCTGAAAACCCAAAGTTTTTCACAACACATTTAGTGGCAAACTTAACCTAACTTGTGTTTATTTGATAATAATGCTTTTACCTGATCTGAGTGAGGCTACTTATAGTCTTGATATAGATTGATTAATCTGAACATCCTTACGTTTCACCATAGAAATATCAATGTGTCTAATTATGGTTGTGCTGTCCCATAGTCTGCTGGCAGTGTTAAGTAAAATACAGTATGTATGTGTATGTGTGTGTGTATATATATATATATATATATAATATATATATATTACCTTTTTAAAATCCAAATATTAATGGTTTCAAATAATAAATTATGAAACTGTATTTGAGTTGGGCCCTGAAAAATAGGTGATTTTTACACTGGTGATGAGAAAGAGCCATTTTTAGTGGTGAGGAATGGCATGAGCAAAGGCTGAACAAAAGCACAGATTAATGAAAGTAGAAGATTAAGTTCAGGGTACCACATATAGTTAATCTGACAGGAATGTACATTTTATTTATACCAGAGATAGGAAATTAAACCATCAACTGCTGATTAAAAATTATTATATTGCAGTGTGGGGTAGTTAAACTCACTGAACAATACTGCAGCCACTCATGATATGTAGCTACTCAGCACTTGAAATTAACTGGTCTGAACTGAAATGTGATGTAAAAATAATATACACACTATATTTCAAAAACTTTGTATAAAAAATCTCATTAATAATTTTAATACTGATTACATGTTGAAATGATAATATTCTTATATCTTGGGTTACATAAAATATATTACTGAAGGGCTTCCCTGGTGGCGCAGTGGTTGAGAGTCTGCCTGCCGATGCAGGGGACATGGGTTCGTGCCCCGGTCCGGGAAGATCCCATATGCCGCAGAGCGGCTGGGCTCGTGAGCCATGGCCGCTGAGCCTGCGCGTCCGGAGCCTGTGCTCCGCAACAGGAGAGGCCACAACAGTGAGAGGCCCGCATACCACAAAAAAAAAAAAAAAAAATATATATATATATATATATATATATATATGTATATATATAAAATGAAATTAATCTCTCCTATTTCTTTTCACTTTTTTTTTTTTTTTTTACTGTGGCTCACATCTGTGATTCGTATTACATACTCTATTGGATGGTGCTGATTTTAAGCACTGAAACCTAATATTCATAGGTAATCAGTTTGAAATAAACTTTCAAAGACTATAAAAATTTTCTTTTCTATTTCTGTATGCATTTAGATAAATAGTAAAGAATAAAACATTGTAGTAGTAGGTTAGAAATCCTAGTTTTTGACTGATAGTTCATTAGACAGCTTTTGTAGAAAATAATGTGGCAGGATTTTACATATATATATACAAATATATACATAATATGTATGTGTATATATACATATATATAATTAATTTTCTTTTATTTTCTCCTCCTTACCCAACGGCCCTCTCAAATTCCAACTAGGGAGATGGACCCTTTGTGATACGTAGTCTTAAGGGAGGTCTGTGTTAACAGGCAGAAAGCAAAAGTTGCTTGCAGATTACCCACATTCATGCTTTAATTTTCAAAGAGCCTGAATGTAGGAGATGAGTTGTCTTTGAGGGCAAAAAGAGACAGAGAGGAATAATTCCCCAGGCCTAGGGAGAGAATAGAGATCCTAGAGTTCTGTGAAAGGCAGTGACCCTTAACCAACCCCCAAGCGCTCCCCAAGAGTGCAAGGTTCCCCCTAAGGGAGTGCCAGGTCCTAGTGAATAGCTATGTAATACACCAAGGAAGAAATTTCAGAGACAAGTATGAGGACTGAACATTAAAGAACTTCCTTCACTTCCTAGGTAACACAGATGCCACCTAGATGCTGGTGTAACTCTAGGGAGAAGGCAGGATGTCAATAATGACTGAGATTGGTCTCTTGCCAGTTTGACTGGATGGTAGCTCACAGGTGGATTTCTTAGAGCTATTTGGCAGTACAGGGATTAAATACAGTAAAGGAGAATTAAGCCTTCTATTTATAAATATCATGCTTCTACTTTCTGGGAGTTTTTCTATGTAACATGAGAGTCAGGTACACATACTCTCCCAAGATAATTTCAGCAACAGACATGCTGACATAATAAAAAAATATTTTAGCTCATATTTCTTTATTAATTGACCTCAAAAAGTGTTGTTTGATTTTTTCTTAGTTTCTATATCACAAAAACGAAGAGTTTAAAATAAATAATGAACTCTAGCTTTAGCAATACATCTGTGATGCAATTCAATTTTTCATTGAATTTTAAATCTGTACAAATCACCAATTCTTATAAGTTATTTCCTTTCAGACCTTAATGCTGTACATATAAAACCACTGCCTTACTTTTTTTTTGTTTTTTGTTTTTGTTTTTTGTTTTGTTTTGTTTTGTTTTGCGGTACGCGGGCCTCTCACTGCTGTGGCCTCTCCCGTTGCGGAGCACAGGCTCCGGACGCGCAGGCTCAGCGGCCATGGCTCACGCGCCCAGCCGCTCCGCGGCATGTGGGATCTTCCTGGACCGGAGCACGAACCCGTGTGCCCTGCATCGGCAGGCGGACTCCCAACCACTGCGCCACCAGGGAAGCCCCACTGCCTTACTTTATATTTGTTTGTGTTACAAAAAAATCATACAGTACTTGAAAACAAAGCAAGAAAGTAGGTAACACATTTTTTCAATGTCATAAAAGTATGAAGAACACCCAATGATTATGCAGGGTATGTGCTTACTTAGACTTACTGTATATTATTGATTAAAGGACCCAGACTTAGTGAAAATACACACACACACACACACATAAATTTTTTATGTGAAGTTATAGTAACTTGTAGATTTCTGTCCAGTGTAATAGACAGCCCTCAGTTATGGTTTATTGTCCTGTATCTAACTACACATCTGAACATTCCTTTACTAAAATGCATATCCAATAACATAGACATAGTTATAGATATTTATAGACATATATACAGATATAGATATAAAGACATATAGCACTTCAAATGTTATTCAATATTTGAACAAGTTTTAACATATGACTGGTTCCTTCAATTAATGAGTTTAATAAAATCTTTGACATGTGTTTATTTTATATTGTTATGAAAGTCATAACTTTATCTTTTTGAAAATTATACTTTGTAACTGGTGATAAAGTCAGTTGCTTTACCTTCAAGCCTTCTGGTCCTGATTCACCTGCATACCCCTTTGGACCTGGTTTTCCCTAGAAGAGAACAGGAAAAAAAAAAAAGATATGTTTAATCATTCTTATTTTTGAAAGTTTCCTAATTTATGAAATTCAGACTATCTTATGAGATGAAACACTTCAAAATTATTATATAAATACATTTCATCAAACTCATTAGCCATTCATTCTACCATGTTTGACTGTCTACTTGCCATGCACAGCTCTAGGATAAGATAATTAAAAAAAATAAGTAAAATACTTAGTATGTTAGGTAGTGGTAAATTTGAAGAACATCAAATTAAGCAGGAAGGGAGATATAAACTGTTGTGGTAGTTTTGTTAAAATTTTTGGTAAGACTGCCAAAAAAGACCTCACTGAGAGGGTGGCAATTGAGTAAAGACTTTTAAAAAGGCACACGTTACATGGATATTTGAAGGAAGAGCATTCCAAGCAGAGGCGAAGAGCATGTGTAAAGGCCCTGAGGCAAGAATGCGCCTGTGTGTTGGAGAAACAATGAAGAGTCAATGCAGCTGGAGACAGTAAGAGAGGAGATGAGTAAGAAGGTGAGGGATAAGAAGGGAATGGGGGATATGAAGCCAGGTCATGAAAGGCCTGGCAGGTTACAGTAAGGGCTTTGGTTTTAACTCTCAGTGGCTTTAACTCTTAGCAGGCTTTGAGAAGAGAAGCACCAGGACCTATGTTTTAACAGGATCACTCTGATGTAAGAGCAGAAGCAGGGAGTCCAAAGAGGAGTCTACTGCAATAATCCAAGTGAGAGACGACAGTGGCATTATCAGGGTGGGAACAGAGGCGGCTGTGAGAAGTGGTAAGATTCTGTATATAGTTTGAAAGCAGAGCTTCCAGGAATTGCTGATGGGTCATGTGTGGAATGTGAAAGAAAGAGAAGAGTCAAGAATGAACTCAAGAATGAGTTCATTCAGCTTTAACCTGACGAAAGGGCCAAATGATATGAGGTAGACTGTGAGAGAACAGGTTTGAAGGGTAAATTGAAAGCTTAGCTTTGGACATTTCAGTTTGATAATCTTGTTAGACATCTAAGTGGAGAGATCTTGTGGTAGTTAATACAAGAGCAGAGCTTAGGGGTAGAAGGTTCTGAACTGAACATATAGTTTTGGAAATCACCAGCATTTTGATGGCATTTAAAGCCATAGAATGCACCAGCTCATCTAGGCAGTGAGTGTAGATAGCAAAGAGCAGTCCGCAAACCAAGCCTTGGGGTACTCTAAAATTTAGAATTTGAAGAAATGAGGAAAATATGCAAATCTGCTGCCAGAGAACTAGGAGGAAGATAATACAAGTGAAGAAAGTCTTTCCAGGAGGAGAGTGATCTTGTCGAATCTGAGGGATATAAATATTGAGTAATATGAAGACTGAGAAATGATCACTGAATTCAGCAACATGGAGGTCATTAATGACCTTCATAAGATCAACTGTTTCAGAGTGGTGGGGACAAGAATGGTTTCAGCAGATGAGGTGAGGAGAAAAATTATGTAAATCCAATACTTTTGAGAAGTTTTCTGGAAAAGGGAAGGAGAGAAAAGTAAAACCTGGAAGGAAAACCAGAGTCAATACAAATTTTGTTTTTGTTTTTAAGCCAGAAGAAATAATAGTATGTTTATATGCCGATAGGATTGATCCATTAAAGAGAACAAAATTAAGATGTAGGAGAGAGTGGGGAAAATTGCTGGATCAATGTTCTTCAGTAGGCAAGACGATGTAGTATGTAGTGAATGAGTGGAAGTTTTGACCTTACCTAGAAAAATGGCCTGTTCATCCACTAACAAGAGAGAAGGCACAGTAAATGGCATAGATACAGGGAGGTGGGATTGAAGTGATGGTAGAAACTTGTGAAAGTTCTCTTCTGATTACTTCAATCTTCTCAGGGAACTAAGATGTGAGGTAAAGGGCTAATAGAAGTAAATGGAGTTGAGGAGAAGGATAAAATAATGATTTAAAAATGTGAAAGTAAATGGCTATAGAAATAGAATTCAGAATGTTATCAAAGGGATAATTACAATGTTTTAAGCATGATGAGTAGGGATATGTGGTGATGAGAGAGAAAGGAGTAATGGAATGGCATTAGAATCAATGAATTGAAATTTCTCTTGGGACTGTTGGATTGGGTTATAAGAAAGAATGCACCAGAAAGAAAGGGGATGATGGTTGGGGAATGAGAAGTTTAAAATTGAAAATGAAGAGGTTGCTCTTACTGGTAATGACAAGGTCAAGGGTTTCACCATAGCAGTAAGTAGCTGAAGAGAGTAGAGGACAAAATCCCTGAAGGAGAGAAAGTTAATATCCTGGAGTAATCTACAGTAGGTGGTTTCTAATATCAAACAACTGATGTTTGATTATGCAAGATTTGATTAAGGAGATCACTATACCTCAACCAATATGTTCTAGGAGTAGAAAAAGTGTGTGGGGAGATTGCTAAAAAGAATACTAATTTATAATATCTACTAGGCATTATATATTTGGATTTTATTACTCCTATTCATTAACAAGTACTCGCATATTTTTCTTTCTTAAAATAAAATAAAGCAAAACAAAACAGCCCTCTGGCTCTCATTCTGTTTTGATTACTTACAAAAACTTTAGCAACTTAAAATTATATTTAGGACTTCCACCCAAAAAAGTTGTTCTAATTTTGGTCTCTGCCTTGCTTGAAATTGTCTAGTGGTTCCCTACCAAGCACAAAATAGAACAAAGGATTAAAAAACTATCCTATTATTGTTAAATATCAATTGCTGTCTAATCAATTTGCAGATATAAAAGAAGAAATGTAGTTAAGAGTCTAAATCATTACAGGACTTTGATATTTACAAAATAATTAATAATACATTTTATTCACACTGTCTGGAAAAAGCCTTAGCAGGAATATTTCTTTCATCTTTAATAATGTAATACTCAGGCACTGCAGTATATTAAGAAATAGTTATACATCATTATCTACATTATGGAAAGATTCTCACTGGTATCAGGCATTGGCATATTTATAATCTCTTTGAAATCAAGCGATTCAGAGCATCAGTATTGGAGCCATCGCTTTTGGTCCTGTTTGAGTTCTGTCATATTATGGTTATCTTGAGCATGTTATGCTTAAGCATATAATATTAAAGTCTTATTTTTTTAAATCTAAAAATGCAGTCAATTTCTTGCACAGTTGGTTTCAGATTAGGGATGATTCCTGTGACAAACTTAGAGCAACACTAGGCCTAAATTAATATTCAACCAATAGTAGCAACAATTAGTAACAAATATTATGACCGAGTAGGCAAGAGGTGAACATGGTTTTCCTGTTTTCTAGGGAAGTAAATTTTAAATAAGGCCAATTATACTGGAGCACAAATAACAATGGTCTTTCCATTATATAACTCACCTCACAAAAAATGAAAAAAAAAAAACAAAAACAACTCTTCTTTTTCTTTCAATAAGAGAGTGGCAGTATATGTGCTAGTTAGGTAAAGGTGCAAAAGAAGGAATTACTGTCTCTTTAAATGTAAAAATACTGTAAGAACCTGTACAATATGATGTTCTCAAGTAAAGAGTGAGATGTATTTCATGTGAGTCTAATAATGCCTCTTAAAATGTGTTGCACACAACTTAATTACTTCAGGATATTGCAAACTTTTGTCATGCATCCCCAAATTCTTAAAAAATTCATTTTCAGAACTCGAAAATATGAAATTCATGTATTGCCACAGAATATTATCGGAAAAAAAAAGTTGGACAGAAAATACGTCTTATTTGCTTTCCATAATTTTACTGACAAACTCAGAAAACAGAAATTTCCAAAATATTACTAAAATGGTTAATGTATTTAGCTTCATATTACATTTTGAGACACTTTATAAATAAATTGTACAAATTACTAAGACCGTAAGACTGAAGGAACTGAAGGAATAAGTAAATATGCAACAGGCATAATATCATTTAAAATATCCCTGGAAAATTTTAGTTATAGGTCTATTTTATTTGGGGGGATTGTATGGCTATAGTTTGTTATAATCTTGGCTCTTTGCTATAACTTAAAATTGGGTGCCATTAAAAAACATTTACAAAACAGTTGCTTTAAGAGAAGCATGCTTCGAAAATTATTTATATGATACCTACTCTTGGCCCCAGTTCTCCAAAGGATCCAATTACTCCTTCTTCTCCCTTAAAAAAGAAGATCAGAACATGTCATGGCCTGATATAAGTATTTAAAAATGTAAACCTTATTCCAGTTATCCTGAAATCTGAAGTTCTTTCTGAGATGTAATGAAAATAATACTGTGATTTTCTTGTATTTTAGAACTATATCACCCCATAATGTTTAAATTTTTTGTGTGACAACCTCATATCTACATTAAGGGGGATATGTATTGTACTACTGGGTTATTTTTCAATTGGTAGATGATATAAGTTAAATATAGAAAATTGAGGGCAGCTAAGAGTGAAAGTGATTAGGGTATCACAAAAATCAGGATTAGGAATCACTGAGATTGTGGATTATGGACAGCCTTTACCTTCTTGGTCTCAATATCTCTGACATAGAGAGAAATTCAAGTTCTTAATAGATGGAAATCAATACACATTGGTATATTAAAAAATTATTGGTACAGAACATGTTTGCTCTGGGCACATTCTGATACTTAATTCATTCAGCAAATATGTTTTTGAGTCTCAGTTCTGTCTTAAGCCTTAGAGATAAAGGTATATCAGATCTTACCCAAATGGATGTCTAGAGTTTCTTTTTTTTAGAGTTTCTTTTTGTCTAATTTACAGATCCAATATTTTCGGGATCAAATCAGTTATAATGTCATAAAATATAAAATTTTGTGCATTCTTCTAAGGATTAAACACTGTATAGGTGGATAGAGAATAGAAAAACTTAAAACAAATAATTTTTATACTTTTTCTCTAAGAGAATTAAAAAGTAATAAATGTGTTTATTCTATTTATTGACATATTTTCTAAACATACTGATTTTTTACCTTTAAATAAATAGTTCATATTTACCACATCTGAACATTTACAGACCTCTTTAGAAATCATATATTCTATTTTATTTATTTAAAAACATTTTGCTCAGTCCATAATTCAATTAAAATATAATATATGGGTTAGAAATATAAAATAGACACAAATGTTAAATATAAATTCTGGTACATATAAGTGAGATTCTAGGCTCAGATTCTTCGGACATTCCATGGACACCACTACATAAATCACTTAATGAATTCAGAACATTAAAATGATTCCAAATTCCATTCCATAATTGTGAATATAAAATGGTAACTTGAAATCCTCGATGGCAAAAATTGTCCATACTAATGCAAAATTTTCTTTGAGCAAAAACTAAAGTCCCACAAAAAATAAAAAAGGAAAATCTGAATTAAAAAATTGCTTAAAGGAACTTCATACCTGAGTTCCTTTGAGACCAGGAGGTCCAGGAGGCCCTCTATTTCCAATGAGCCCCTGTAAAGCAATATAAGGACACACAATAAAATTTTTAGCTCAATTAATACATTTTCAATAGGCATTAATCTCAGATGTGCAATACTATTTGGTACCACTCATTTCCCATTAGGAAGTTAGCAAAATGGGATGGGAGGATAGATAAGCAGAAAACTGCCTGCCATCCAAAAAGTTGGAAAATATATGATAAACTTACTTTTAAACAACATGTTAATGTTCACATAATCTGCTCCGTATGGAGACACCTTTTCATAAAAAGTACTCCTAAATTTAAAGCAATAGGCCCAATTGTTAATCTGATACTAGTACAATAAAAAGATAATAGAGTGTCCACAAAGTCTGAAAACAGATGGAGAAGATATATAGTGTTTTAATATCTGTTAAGAGACTAACAAAGTCTGGAACACATTATTCATATGAAATGTTCAACTTACTTCCTTTCTTGATGCAGGCTAGTGAAAAGAGAGGAAAATTTGCAGAAGAAAGTAACAATCTGAACATGATTAGGAATTTCAGGATTAAAAGAAAACTTTTGTTAATCTAAATGCATGTTGTTAAAAATCAAATACTCTTTTTTTTTTTAATTTACTTTTTTTTTGGCTGTGTCACGCAGCATGTGGGACCTTAGTTCCCCGACTAGGGATCGAACCTGCACCCCCTACAGTGGAAGTGCAGTGTCCTAACCACTAGACCGCCAGGGAAGTCCTCAAATGCTCTTTGAATAACAATTCATCCAAGTAACTAAAACAAAAATCTTCCTATTTCAGAAAACACTGTATATCATCTCTTCAACATGGCAACATTTTTCATTTTGTTCTGTTCCCCTAACTATGCAATGTGTCAAAATTTTAAGTAAATCTCTTTTAGAAACTACCTTTGCATTATTGCTTTTAGTAAGTCTATAACCATTAAATGGTTTTATCTAATTTTAAACTGTAACAAATAACTATGCCAAATAGCACATCTACCCATGTGACTGATTTTTAGTTTGGAATGGAGCAGAGTGACAAAACTGCATGAGAATCTTTCCTTCATGATATATCTTGGTCTATCATTGCTATGTTCTAACACAATCAAAAAATGAAAAACTTCATCGGTTTAAAAGTCTGTAATATATTATCACAGGCTTATCCTGTACATAAGCACCATTCAAGAAACTGCATCAGTTTAGGCAATAACCTAGAAGTTTTGCACAGCTTTCTTACTTTTAATAGGAAGAGATGGATTATTGAAATGAGCGTATACTGTTCTATGCAAGTCCAACATATATTCATCTTTTTTCAGGCAAAAGCATCCTAATTTTCCTTAAGGAAACAGTCTTTCCCCATGTGGTTTGAGGGGAGGTGACTCTACCCCTGACTAAATTTAAGGGTGGATATGTGACAGGGACCTAAGTCAGCATATTCTACATCCCTAGAAACAGTGGTTGGTTCAGTAATGAGCCAGAAACCCAAGTTAGTCCAACTAAAGAAAATTTTGGACTACAGTGGAACAACTGAGAAGACAGAATAGCATTAAGGATGATGTAAACCTAAAGAGAAGGAAACTATGAAGGGGAGAGAACCTGAGAATGAAATCAATGAATTAACAAATGGAGTGATTGGGTTCTTACGATATTTTTGGGCGTCCTTTGTATAGTTGTGTTTGAATTCCTAAACTTCTCACATATTTATACAATCATATTTTAGTTGAGTTTCCATTACTTACAACTGAAAGAATCCTAACGGATACAATGACTTCTAAATCTTAATATCCAAAATGCTCTTGTAGAACTCTAAGTAATAGGTTTTTAAATGTTTAGACTGAAGGTCAGAATCAGAATGCTGCGATATTTAAATTCCACCACAGGATAGCTAATGTTTAGTTATTTAATTCATGTGTTCATTCATTTTTTTCATCTGACATTTTATTAATTTTCTACTATGTGCAAGGTCCAGTAAAAAGTATAACATGAGACCTGGAGTATACAAATATAAATAAGGCACAGTCCCTGTTCTCAATGAATTCATAATTTATTATGGGAGAAGGCAATTTAAAATAAAAATCAGAATACGAGTTGTAACAGAAATAGAAGTATAAGCAAAGTGAAAAGGGGGACTTAGATGAAGAAGCAAAATCTTTTCTGGGAGGAGCAGAAATTTTGTAACATGTGAAAATAATTTTGTATTGAATTATGATAGGTTAATAAAACGTAGTTAAAAATAAGAACACATAAAAAACTTATCAACAATTTCAAGGTCTCAAAAGGCATTGATAAAGGTACAGTTTTAGGTTGGAGCATATGTTTAAGAAACTGGCTTAGCTCCATACCCAAGGTGTAACCAGAAGAGGGGTGAGTTATCTAAGAGAACTAGATTCTGCTATTCCCTCACTGCAGCTATTTACCCTAGGGAAGTAGCACCCTGACTAAAAACCAAAAATAACCCTTTCAGGGAGGCAAATAAGCCCAGGTTCCTTTTTCCTTTCTCTTCCAAGACTACCTTATAATCTTAAAAGAATAAAAGCTGTATTAAGGGGGAAAAAAACTAGCTATATGCTGTTTACATGAAACGCATCCAAAACATAAAAATGAGGAAAATTAAATTTCAAAGAATGGGAAGAGATATGCAAGTGATTTACCAGCCCCAAAATAGCTGGAGTAATTATATTAACGTTAGATCTAATAGGCTTTAAGGTAAAACAGATTATCAGCATTAAGAGGGTCACTAAAAAATGATAAAAGGCTATGTTCACTAGGAAGAGAAAAGACAATTTGTATGCATTTAGTAACACAACTTATAAATATATACATTAAAAATTGATAAGGATAAATTGATAAATCCACTATTAGAGAGGAAATTTTAACACATCTCTGCCAGAAATTAGTAGGTCAAGCAGATAAAAATCAGTAGGAACAGAAAAAACTTAAATAGCAAAATTAATAAACTTGATCTAATGGCCATATATAGAAAACTGAATCCCCAAATTGGAGTTTACACAGTCTTTACAAGCATACATGAAAGATTTATGAAAACTAAAAGATACCCACAAGAAAGGATATCTATCAACAGTTCTATCAATTAAAAAAGTGTAGTATATCTATACAGTGTGTTACTATATAGTGAAAATGAACATGCTGTAATAATATGGATCAACCTAGAATGAGCTGAAAAGATAAGATTGAGTGAAAGAAGAAAGTAACTGAAGAATGTATATACAGTAAGTCCCCTATATACGAATGAGTTCTGTTCCGAGAGCACGTTCGTGAGTCCAATCTATTCCTAAGTCCAACGAAGTTAGCCTAGATACCCAGCTAACACAATTGGCTATATATATCACTGCTGCTTTTACGCTTGCTTCCGGACATCCTGGGCTTGAAATAAAGATACTGGACTACTGTACTCTATACAGTACTGTACAGTATACAAAAGCACAACCACTTGTAGAGGACACACACACGTGACAATGTACACCAGACACATGAACTAACTTACGTGATTGGACATGCAAATGCACATTTCTCATCTTTGAAAGTTTGCAACTTGAAGGTTCATATGTAGGGGACTTACTGTAGTATGATTTTATTTATATGAATTTCAAAAACAAGCAAAATAACAAATATTACCAGTATATACATGGTAAAAGTATGATGAAAACAAGAGAATGGTTAACTGTTAATGCCAGAGGGGAAGAGACAGATATGATTAGTGAGGGATTCACAAGGGGATTCCCATGATCTACTTCTTACCAATAATAGGGTCTGTTTCATTAATATTTTTAAAACTGCGTACATATTTCATATTTATCATGTTAAACACAAAAAAATTTTTTTTGAGTTTTTAAATGTTTTCATTTTTTTTTTATTGGGGTATAGTTGCTTTACAATGTTGTATTAGTTTCTGCTGTACAGCGAAGTGAATCAGCTATATGTATACATATATCCCTTCGTTTTTGGATTTCCTTCCCATTTAGGTCACCACAGAACACTAAGTAAAGTTCCCTGTTCTATACAGCAGGTTCTCAATAGTTATCTATTTTATATGTATTAGTGTGGATATAGCAATCCCAAACTCCCAATTCATCCCACCCCTTCTTTCCCCGCTTGGTGTCCGTATGTTTGTTCTCTACATCTGTGTCTTTATTTCTGCCTTGCAAACAGGTTCATCTCTACCATATTTCTAGATTCCACATATATGCATTAATATATGATATTTGTTTTTCTCTTTCTGACTTACTTCACCCTGTATGATATATACAATGGAAACACATAAAAAATTTTAATGTAAAATGTATAAAATCTGAAATTGAGTTTGAATTCCAGCTCTGAAGTTTACTAGGGGCGTGACCTTAGTATTCTTATCTGTAGAATCATGTTATCATAAGCATTATAAGGTAATAAATTTTATTTGTTACAACAAATAAAATGGTACCTGGAATATAACAGAGACTCAATAAATATTATTTCCTTCATCTTATTCACTGCACATTGATTAGTGTTTGCAACAGTTTCTGAACTGGTATTTTGCTTTTCTTCCCTATGCATTCACCAAATTCATAACAATAATTTACTATTATTATTCTTCCTAAAACATCTCTTTCATCATCTCACTCCTCTCAATATCTTCCACAGAGAAAAAGAGTAGAGCTCTTGTATGCAATTGAAGTTAAGTTGTTATCAGCTTAAAATAGAGCATTAAAACCATAGGATGTTTTATGTAAGCTCCATGGTAATCAGAAAGAAAATACCTATAAAACATACACAAAAGGAAATCAGGAAGGAATCAAAGCATGTCACTACAAAAAAAATATCAATGAAACATAAAGGAAAATAGCAAGAAATGTAAGAGGGACAAAGAAGTTACAAGACAGAAAGCAATAACAATTAACGAAATGACTATAGTAAGTCCTTCCTGATCAGTAATTACTTTAAATGTAAATGGATTAAAGTCTGCAATCAAGATTTAAAGTGGCTGAATAAAAAAAAAAATCCATAGTTGTATCTATGAGAGACTAAATTTATATTTAAGGACACACATAGGATGAAAGTGAAAGGATGGAAAAGATACTCCATGAAAATGATAACCAAAAGAGAGGAGGGGTGTCATACTTACATCAGATAAAACAGACTAAGTCAAAACTATCTCAAGAAACAAATAAGGACATTGAACAATGATAACTTTCTTCGTTAATTCGCCAGAAAATATAACTATTATTCATAAATATGCACACAATATCAGAGTACCCAAATACGTTAAGCAAAAGCCGACAGAATAGAACAAAGAGAGAGCAACACAATAAACGCAAGAGATTTAAATACCCTACTTTCAATCATTGATACAACAACCAGATAGAAGATCAATAAGGGAACAGAGGATCTGAACAATGGCATTGACCAAATTGACCTAACAGACATATACAGAACAAAGTAGCAGAATACACATTCTTTTCAAGCACACACAAAACATTCTCCAGCATAGCTCACATATTAGGTCACAAAGCGAGTTTTTAACAAATATAATAAGATTGAAATCATACCAACTATCTTTTCTAACCACAATGGAATCAAACTAGAAATCAATAGTAGAAGGAAAAGTGAAAAATTCACAACTAGGAGACAAATAAAAACGAAAACACAACATACCAAAATTTATGGGATGCAGCAAAAGCAATACTAACAGGGAATTTTATGGTGGTAAACATCTACATTATAAAAGGAGAAAGATCTCAAATAAATTATGTAACCTTACACCTCAAGGAACTAGAGAAAGGAGAACAAATTAAGTCCAAAGTTAATGTAAGAAATAAAATAATGAAGATTAGAACAGAAATAAGTGAATTAAGAGTAGAAAAACAATAGAAAAAAATCAACAAAACTAGAAGTTGATTCTTTGAAAAGATCAATAAAATTGACGTCTTTAGCTAGACTAAGGAAAAATAAGATAAGGTTCAAATAAAATCAGAATGAAACAAGGCAAATTAGAACTAATGCCACAGAAATAAAAAGGATCACAAGAGATTAATATCAGCAACAAACTGGATAACCTAGAAGAAACAGATAAAATTCCTAGAAACATACAACCTACCAAAACTGAATCATGAAGAAATAGAAAATCTGAACAGATCTATAACTAATAAGGAGATTAAATCAGTAATCAAAAAACTCCTAGTAAATAAAAGTCTAGGACCAGATGACTTCACTGGATAAGTCTACCAAACATTATAAAAAGAATTAATGTAAATCCTTCTGAAACTCTTCCAAAAAACTGAGGAGAAGGGAATACTTCCAAACTCATTTTATGAGGCCAGCATTACCCTGATACCAAAGCCAAATAAAGACACTACAAGAAAATAAAATCACTGGCCAACATCTCTGATGAATATATACGCAAAAGTCCTTGGAAAAACTAGCAATTGGGGGGCAGTCCAAGATGGCAACTCTTCCCATGGACACACCAAATCTACTGCTACATACGAAACAATTACCACTGAAAAAGAACTAGCTAAATAGCTCCTCCAAGACAAAGGATAAAAGAGGCACATTCAAATAGGTAGGAGAGGTAGACATGTAGTTTCACCAAAAAACCCACCTCCATTAAGCAACCCACAATAGGGAGGGCTCTCATGGGTCTGGAGCTACTTCCTGAGATGCAAGGGGCTTGTGTCAAACCTTGATACCTGCACTGAAAAGATGAGGCCCCCAAAACATCTGGCTTTGGAAACCCAATGGGATTCAATCCAGGGGAACTGGGGGGCTGTGAAATCTGAGATACTCCTTTTGAGTGACTCATGAATGGTCTCACACTTCCTGAGACTCAGTGTAAAGGCAGTAGTTAGAGAAGTGCCTGGACTATATGTGAAGGAGATTCATTTATTAATCTTAAAGTGACTGCTGGAGGGGCAGGTATGAGTTGGGACTTTGCAGAAGGAGGTTCTGGTGAACACCATTTTTGCACTCTCCCTATACCTTGCTAGCACAAGTGGGTGCACAGAGACACAGCCTCCCTAAAGCACAGTATTGTAAGTCAACTATACTTCAATAAAAAAAGAGTACCTTAAAAGTATCATACACCAAAATCAAGTGGGATTTATCCCAGGGATGCAAGGATGATTCAAAATCTCTGCATCAAATCAAGGTGATACAACACACTAACAAAATAAAAGATAAAAATCATATGACCATCTCAATAGATGTAAATAAAAGCATTTGACAAAATTAAACATCTACTTATGATTAAAAAAGAACCCCTCAACAAAGTGGGTATAGAGGGAATGTACCTCCACATAATAAAGTCTATATATGACAAATCCACAGTGTATATCATATTCAACGATGAAAAGCTGAAAGCTTTTTTTTCAAAGATCAGAAACAATAAAAAGATGCCCACTTTTGCCACTTTTAATCAACATAGAATTGAAAGTCTGAGCCACAGCAATTAGGGAAAGGAAGGAAGGAAGGAAGCAAGGAAGGAAGGAAGGAAGGAAGGAAGGAAGGAAGGAAGGAAGGAAGGAAGGAAGAAAGGAAAGGCATCCAAATTAGAAAGAAGTAAAATGGTCACTATTTGCAGATGACAAGACACTATATATATAAAACCATAGAGAGTCCACCAAAAAACTGTTACAAGTAATAGATGAATTGAGTAGAGTTGCAGGATACAAAATCAATACACTGTTGCATTTCTATACACTCATAACCATCAAAAAGTGAAATTAAGAAAACAATCCCATTTACAATTGCACCCAAAAGAATAAAGCACATGGGAATAAATGTAACCAAGGAGGTGAAAGACCTGTACACTGAAAACTATGAGACATTGATGCAAGAAATTAAAAAGTACACAAATAAATGGAAAGATAGTCCACTACAACAGTGGTCCCCAACCTTTTTGGCACCAGGGACCAGTTTCGTGGAAGACAATTTTTCCACAGATAGTGGGAGCGGGGTATGGTTCAGGCAGTAATGCAAGTGATGGGGAGTGATGGGAGCAGCAGATGAACCTTTGCTCGCTTGCCCGCCCCTCACCTCCTGCTGTGGGGCCCAGTTCCTAACAGGCCCCACAGGGTACCCGTCCGTGGCCTGGGGGTTGGGGACCCCTGCACTATAAAACATTACTGACAGAAATTAAAGAAGACACAAACAATGGAAAGACATCCCATATTCATGAACTGGAAGACTTAATGTTCTTAAAATGTCCATACTGCCCAAAGCAATCTACAGATTCAATGCAATCCTTAGCAAGATTCCAATGGAATTTTTTGCAGATAGGGATAAAAAAAGAATTCTACAATTCATATGGAACCAAAAAGGACCCTGACCAAAACAGCTTTGAGAAAGAATAACACTTCTTGACTTCAAAACGTATTACAAAGCTACAATCATCAAAACAGTTTTGTACCAGCAAAAAGACAGAGATATAGACCAATGGAGCACAATAGAAAGCCCAGAAATAAACTGATGCTTATACCATCAAATGGTCTTTGATAAGGGTGCCAAGACTAAACAATGGAGAAAAGGTAGTTTCTTCTACAAATGGTGTTAGGAAAACTGGATATCCACATGCAGAAGAATGAAATTGAACCTCATCTTACACGATACACATAAATCAACTTAAAATACACTTACGTCAATAAGCAAATGGATTAAAGACTAGTAATCCCTGAACCATAAAACTCCTAGAAGAAAATATAGGCAGAAATCTCCTTGACATCAGTCTTGGTGATGATTTTTGGATTTGGCACCAAATGCAAAGGCAACAAAAGCAAAAAAGAGACTACTGGGACTACATCAAACTAAATACTTCTGCACAGTAGAGAAAACAATCAACCAAGTGAAAAGACAACCTAAAGAATGGGAGAAAATATTTGCAAACCAAATACCTGACAGGGTTTAATATCTGAAATATATAAGGAACTCCTACTACCCAATAACAAAAATCAAATAACACAATTAAACTAATGGGCAAAGGACTTGAACACATATTTCTGGAAATAAGATGTACAAATGGCCAAGAGGCACATGAAAAATTGTTCAACATCACTAATCATCAGGGAAATGAAAATCAAAGCCATAATGAGAGACCAGCTCACACCTGCTAGGATGGCCATTATAAAACAAACAAACAGAAAATAACAAGTATTGGCAAAGATGTAGAGAAATTTGAAATCTTGTGTACTGTTGATGAGAATGTAAAATGGTACAGCCACTATGAAAACAGTTCCTCCAAAAATTAAAATAGAACTACCATATGATCCAGCCATCCCACTTCTGGATGTTATACAGAAGAATAAAAAACAGGATTTCAAGAGATATCTGTACTACCATGTTCACACAGGCATTCCTTATTTTATTAAGCATCACCTTATTGCACTTCACAGATACTGCATTTTTTACAAATTGAAACTTTTTGGCAACCCTGCATTGTCAGATGATGGTTAGCATTTTTTACTAATAAAGTATTTTTTAACTGAGGTATGTACATTTTTTAGACATAATGCTATTGCATACTTAATAGACAACAGTATAGTATAAACATAACTTCTGTATGCATGGGAAACCAAAAAAATTGTGTGACTGGATTTGTTGTGATATTTGCTTTGTTGCAGTGGTCTGGAACTGAAACTGCAAAATCTCCAAGGTATGTCCATAGGTGGAAACAACCTTAATGTTCATTGACAGATGAGTGAATAAAGAAAATGTGGGGTTTTGGACTATTGGATAATGGACTATTATTATGCAGCCTTTAAAATGAACAAAATTCTATTTTGTTTCACTGTGTAAATTTTGTGCACATCCTTTTGGGTGTATTGGTAAACAAATTAATATGCAAGTCATTTCTGGGGTGTCCAAATACTAGCTACAAATTTTCTATGCAGTAAACACGGTTTATATATAAACTGTAAATTTATCCAACTAATTTGTTGAAATAATTCCAATGAATTGGAACTGTTAGGACTAAGGATATCCCAAATTTATACTTTTGAGTCCAAACTAGATTTTCCCTTACTATATAGACAGGACCTCATCAATCTTGTCCCCCTGTGTTTACGTGGGTATGTTTCCTAAAACTGTATAAATGTTAAATTTCTAATCTTTGGTAATATGATATTACAAAACAATTGCTTTTCTTCTGTTATTGTTCAGCTCAGTCATCTTCATATATGCTTAATCCTTCCTAGTTACTTGTGTTATTTCACTTTCTTCTGTTTTTTTTTTTTTCCCATTCCTCTTGGTATATCGACATCTTCGTTACTAGTTTCTAAGAACTCATTTACGACTAAGGATGTTAACCATATGTCATGCAATGCAAATGAAATACCATATTTTATTGCCATCAATTTACTATAGTGTTTTGTATTTTGGTTGTGTATTAAAATATAAACATGTTGTGTTTTTAAAAATAAAAAAAGTAAATAAAAAGAACGAAATTTTGACATAGGCTATAATATGGACGAACCCTGAAGTCCTTATGCTAAGTGAAATAAGCCAGTCCCAGAAAGACAAATATTGCATGATTCTACTTGTATGAGGTATCTAAAGTAGTCAGACTCATAGAAGCAGAAAGAGAGTGATGGTTGCCAGTGGTTGGGGGAGGTAGAAATTGGAGTTGCTGTTAAATGGGTATAGGGTATGAGTCATGCAAGATAAAAACATTCTAGAGATCTGCTGTGCAAAAATATGCATATAGTTAACAGTACTGTACTGTACACTTAAAAATTTGTTGAGAGTAGATTTTATGTTATATGCTTTTTACCACAATTAAAAAAAACTTCCATGGGCTTATTAGCATTCAAGCTCCTCAACTTTATATTTAAGATCAGTCACAATCTACCTACTAACTTTTTTTTTAAGTCAGGTAGGTTTATTTCCACACCTCCATCATTGTGTTGGTTTTGTACCTGTTGCACAAAATCTCTCATTCCTTCGTTCTACTTGGCCAAATCCAACTCATTCTACTCAAATCCCGATTTCTCTACGAAGACTCTCAGAAAAATGGCCACACAAATTATTCTCTTCTCTGAGCTCCTTGTCCATTTATTATGTGCTGCCTAGTTTAACTTTTCACACGTGGAAATCTCATGTTTCCAGTGGATTACAAGTTCCTAGTAGACAGAAGAGCATGTTTTAATCTTATTTCCAAGTAATTGCTTAACAAAGTCCATTGCCCATTGTATAACTCAATAAATATTTCTCAGCTAACTAAATGCTGCCTGGAATGTAAAATGGTTAAAATAAGAAATCTGCGAACAAAATCTTGATTTTGGAATGTGAATCTTCAGGGCTGGCTTGAGGTGATCTCAGAGAACTATTCAGGAATGCATTTTCCTCTTATTAAGTTAGTTTACCAGATCTATTATAACTAATATAACCAATCTGTTAGCTATATAGGTAAACACATAACATATTTTAATAACTCAGTGTAAAAATTATTTCCATATATTCTGTAACATAACCTCACGAATAGGCTTTTTCAAAAAACTTACCAGGGATGTTATACAACAAACAAGAACAGCCTGCTTTACCTTCCTTAATTCCATAACCAAAGTAACAACATAAACCATTATGGCAACAAATAAGTTATTCCTCTGTTTACTGGAGAACAGAGAATATTTATTGGGTACTCACTTTCTGCAGTAAGCAGCAAGGGATGTGGTTTTGCTAATGTTATGGGATGCTTGAAAACAGACTGCCAAACTGGGTAGCTCTCAAGAAGGCTTGTTGAAGTATGCTTTGTATCTATATACACATATACGTACACACACAGTCCCACAATCAACAGAACCATAGTTAACACAAGTTTCCAATGTTAGTTTGAGGTTTTTAGTCAACTGGCAGAAAATGAGGAGAAAATGAAAGGCTTCTTTAGAGCTGTGCCAAATTGCTCTGGAAAAGTTTGCAAATAGTGTAACCACGTATTTCAAACAGAGTGTGCATGATTTTTTTGATGACCATCTTGTATAACTGAAACATAACTTGAATAATTTATATTGTCCCCACTTTCTAAAGAAGACATATATACGAAAATATAGGAAGTTTTAAGATGCTTCCATGACATAGTGTACACAACTAAAAAAACACATCAGGCAAATAGGGTCACTATGTTTGCCTCTACTTTTCCCTTCTGTTTCTAGAAACAATTTTGAGGCAAATAGGAAGGACGAAAAAGAGAGACAAAAACAGACCCTTCCCAACCTATAAAACATAAAATAATGTTCCTCTTCCTTTTAATAATATAATGTTCCTCTTCCTCTTCCTAACCAAAATTCTCTGGTTATTTTGATTAAATCATCTATGATATTATATTAAAATTCAGTCATGTGTAGAAAAACAATTAGTCTCATAATGTTGGTGCTGATTAGGCTACAAGCTCATGTTTATTGAAAAAATTTAGATAAAGCAATCTAAAAAGTAACTACTACCCACTGGAAATTCAACCATTAATATTCATTAAAATGTCTGGCTTTCAGACCTTTTGTCCCACTTTCATATTGTAATTTTAAGACAAAAGGAAGTAATGAGAAGTATTAAAGATCACTATTATAATACTATTCAAAAGGTCAACTGCCTTTCTTCAGTTCTCTGACACTGTTCTTAACAAAAATTTAAGAGAAACAAAATTTACAAACTGAAGAGGATTTACAAAGCCATCTTGTGTTCTTCACCTAGTATGATATGCATACTTTAAAACATAAAGTTAGGGGGTGGAGTGCAAGATGGGGTAGGGATTAAGAGGTACAAACTATTATGTATAAAATAAAAAAGTGCTACATTAAAAGGATCATACACCATGATCAAGGGGGATTTGTCCCAGGGATGCAAGGATTTTTCCATATCTGCAAATCAATCAGTGTGATACAACACATCAACAAATTGAAAACCCAAATGATCATCTCAATAGATGCAGAAAAAGCTTTTGACAAAATTCAACACCCATTTATGATTAAAAACTCTCCAGAAAGTGGGCATAGAGGGAACGCACCAACAACATAATAAAGGCCATATACGACAAACCTACAGCTAACATACTCAATGATGAAAAACTGAAAGCATTTCCTCTAAGATCAGTAACAAGACAAGGATATCCACTCTTGCCACTTTTATTCAACATAGTTTTGGAAGTCCTAGCCATGGAAATCAGAGAAGAAGAAGAAATAAAGGGAATCCAAATTGGAAAAGAAGTAAAACTGTCACTGTTTGTAGATGACATGATATTACACATAGAAAATCCTAAAGATGCTACCAGAAAACTACTAGAGCTCACCAATGAATCTGGTAAAGTTGCAGGACACAAAATTAATACACAGCAATCTGTTGCATTTCTACATAGTAACAATGAAACATCAGAAGGAGAAATGAAAGAAACAATTCCATTTACTGTCGCATGAAAAAGAATAAAATACCTAGGAATATACCTACCTAAGGAGGCAAAAGACCTGTACTCTGAAAACTATAAGACACTGAGGAAAGAAATCGAAGATGACACAAACATTTGGAAAGATAAACCCTGTTCTTGGATTGGAAGAATCGACATTGTCAAAATGACTAAACTACCCAAGGCAATATACAGATTCAGTGCAAGCCCTATCAAATTACACATGGCAGTTTTCACAGAACTAGATCAAATATCTTAAAATTTACAGGGAGACACAAAAGACACTGAATAGCCAAAGCAGTCTTGAGAAAGAAAAACGGAGGTGGAGGAATCACACTCCTTGACTTCAGACTATTCTACAAAGATACAATCACCAGGGCTTCCCTGGTGGCGCAGTGGTTGAGAATCTGCCTGTTAATGCAGGGGACACAGGTTCGAGCACTGGTCTGGGAGGATTCCATATGCCGCGGAGCAACTAGGTCCATGAGCCACAACTACTGAGCCTGCGCATCTGGAGCCTGTGCTCCGCAACAAGCGAGGCCGCGATAGTGAGAGGCCCCTGCACCGCGATGAAGAGTGGCCCCTGCTTGTCACAACTAGAGAAAGCCCTCGCACAGAAACGAAGACCCAACACAGCAAAAATAAATAAATTAATAAACTCCTACCCCCAACATCTTCTTTGAAAAAAAAAAAGAAAAGATACAATCACCAAAACGTGTGGTACTGGCACAAAAACAGAAATATAGATCAATGGAACAGGATAGGAAGCCCAGAAATAAACCCATGCACCTATGGTAAATTAATCTATGACAAAGGAAGGAAGACTACACAATGGGGAAAAGACAGTCTCTTCAATAAGTGGTGCTGGAAAAAATGGACAGATATGTGTAAAAAAAAAAATGAAATTAGAACATTCTCTAACACTATATGCAAAAATAAACTCAAAATGGATTAAAGACCTAAATGTAAGTTCAGATACTATAAAACTCTTAGAGGAAAACATGGGCAGAATACTCTTTGACATTAATCACAGCAATACCTTTTTGATCCATATCCTAGAGTAATGGAAATAAAAGCAAAAATAAACAAATGGGACATAATTAAACTCAAAAGCTTTTGCACAGCAAAGGAAACCATAAACAAAACCAAAGACAACCCACAGAAGGGAGAAAATATTTGCAAATGATGTGACTGACAAGAGATTAATCTCCAAAATTTACAAACAGCTCATGAAGCACAATATCAAAAAAGCAAACAACTGAATCAAAAAATGTGCAAAAAATCTAAATAGACATTTCTCCAAAGAAGACATACAGATGGCCAAGAGGTGCATGAACAGATGCTCAACATCACTAATTACTAGAGAAATGCAAATCAAAACTACAATGAGATATTATCTCATACCAGTCAGAATGGCCATTATCCAAAAGTCTACAAACAATAAATGCTGGAGAGGGTGTGGAGAAAAGGGAACCCTCCTACACTGCTGGTGGGAATGTACATTGGTACAGCCACTGTGGAGAAGAGTATGGAGGTTCCTTAAGAACTTAAAAATAGAGTTGCCATATGATCCAGCAATCCCAGCCTTGGCCATATATCCAGAGAAAAAACATGGTTTGAAAGGATACATGCACCCCAGTGTTCACTGCAGCGCTGTTCACAATAGCCAAGACATGGAAGCATCCTAAATGTCCATCAAAAGATGAATGGATAAAGAAGATGTCGTACATATATACAATGGAATATTACTCAGCCATTAAAAAAGAATGAAATAACGCCATTTGCAGCAACATGGATAGACCTGGAGATTATCATACTAAGTGAAGTAAGTCAGACAGAGATAGAAAAATATCACATGATATCGCTTATATGTGGAATCTTTAAAAAAAGGATACAAATGTACTTATTTACAAAACAGAAACAGACTCACAGACTTAGATAATGAACTTATGGTTACCAGGGGGACAAAGTGGGGGGGAAGGATAGATTGGGAGTTTGGGATTGATATGTACACACTGCTATATTTAAAATAGATAACCAACAAGGACCTACTGTATAGCACAGGGAATGCTGATCAATATTCTGTAACAACCTAAATGGGAAAAGAATTTGAAAAAGAATATACACATGTATACGTATAACTGAATCACTTTGCTGTACACCTGAAACTAACACAACATTGTTAATCATCTATACTCCAATATAAAATTAATTTTTTTTTAATTTTTAGAAAATTGTGAATCACCGTGTTGTACACCTGTAACTTATATAATATTGTATATTAGCTATACTTCAATAACTTTTTTTTAAAGTTAGGAAACCCTACAGAAGAAAAAAAAATTAAGTTCAATTATTACTTCCTCTTGAAGTAATTCCCAATTTCCTAAGGCAGAATCTGTTGCTCAATTATCTAGGCTCTCATAGCCCTTCACCAACTCTTTTATATAGCGTCTAACAATACTTTGTGATTTTTTTTTCCCAACCTCTCTCTGAACTGTAATCTCATCAAGGGGAGGGACCATAGTTCAGAAATCTTTATCAACCCACATTTAGTACCTGGGTTAAAACATAAAAGAAACTCAATACATGTTAAACAAATGAATTACTGAATGAATGGAAAAATGAATGTGTTTATATATGCATCAAGTTCAAGTTCCTAAGTATACAGCAGGTAAGGGGCTAAATTACATATGAGAAATTCTCAACTCAGTTCTCTATACTACCTCTCTCTCTCAATGTCCATTCATGCTACTATTTCTACTTTGGGATTTGGTTTACTACTAGATATTGATTATTTCTGTCTCAACGTCAACCAGATACCACAAGCTAAATATACCCAGAATCAAATTTCTTGTCTTCCCCATCTTCCAAACCTGCTCCTCCTTCTGAGTTCCTTAGTTAATTCAATGACATCAGTAACCCAAGTCATAGTCCCAGTTTTATCTTTGACTTCTCTTTCTCCCATCACCTTCATTTAATCAGTTACCAAGTTGTATTGTTTCTATTTCTGAATTAGCTTTTAAATAGTCATTCAATCATCCACTCAGCCAATATCTATTATGTTCCTATTATGTGCTATGGATATTATCATGGTTATTGTGATATGTATAAAACCAATTAGTGTCTTTCTCAAAAAGCTTATAGTCTAATAGAGAGATAAGCAAATCAGCAGTTATATGAAGATAAGTGCTTGATAGACTTTTTTAGAAATACAGAGAAGAGACATCTCAATTAGATTTGAGAGGAACAGGAAAAGCTTCCTGGACAATGTGGCATGTGATGTGTAGGTGTTAGCTAGATAAGTAGGGCACAGATCCAGATTAAAAAAACAGCATGCAGGAAGCTGTGAGATTTGAACAAGTATGGCATGGTTTGGTACTCTAAATAGTCTACCTAGAGTAACGCTTTTGAAAGAGCAATGGGAGATGTGACTAGATGACAACAGAGTTAGAGAGGGAGAGTAGGTCATAAAGAACCTTGTGTAAAAAGTAAAGAATTATAATCCTTAACCTGGAAGCTATGGAGATACTGAAGAATTTAAGTACAAGAATGACATGATGAAATCTATACTTTACAAACATTATTACATCAGTAGTTTGGATGTAGATTTGAAGAAATGTCAGAATGGTGGCAAGAACAATTAGAGGGCTATTACACTAATCCTGGTGAAGAATAAATAGGGCCTAAACTAAAACATTGGCAGTGAAAATGGTTCCAAGGGCAAAGATAGGAAATTATGAGTCAAAGGAGAGATCAGGATAAAGGTGATAACTGATGGCATGAGGTCATTCAGGGGTCAGGAGAGGGTTTGATACAAAACATATGTGAAATTTGAATACTGGGGAGGGGGAGGAATAATTTTTCTGTGGAGACAGAAAGGGAGGGGGAAATATGGCTGAATATGTACAGGGAGAGTTGTTAGGTGGCCAGTAGTGTTTTCAAATAACACACAGGATGCCCAGTTAGATTTGAATTTCACATAAATAATGAATAACTTTTAGTACAAATGTGTTCCAAATACTGCACCTTCATCCTCTCACAAGTTTCCTTTTACTGAATGCCATATATCTCACTTGTCTGTCTACAAATTCTGACTCATTCATCATGTCAGCTCAAGTGCTACCTTCTCTACAAAGTGTAATCTGAGTCCCCTAACCATATACTCACACAGTATCACATATTATATGTTATTCACATGGTTATTATAAAGGGTTTCCTGCATATATTTCTCTAGATTGTAAGTTTCTTGAAAGTAGGAAGCAGGACTTTTCATCTTTGTAGCCCTAGGGTCTAGCACAATGTCTGTCACGTAAGAGGCAGCCAGTAAATATTTGTTGATTGAATGAATGTTCTGTTTCACTTCAGATCTTTATAACTTCTTTTCTAGCTTTTTCTAGCTCATCTCTTTGCCTTCATTTTTTCTCTTGTTAAACCATCCTCCATGCTGACATAAGAGGTATCTTTTTTAAAACATAAATCACCTAGATTACTTTACTATTTAAAAATCTTTGATTACTACACGATGCCCATGGTAGAAGTAGGAACTCTTCAACATGGTCTTAAACCTTCCCCACAATTTAATCCCCAAGCTAAGTGGTTAAGAGCTCAGACTTTGAAATCATGTCTGGGTGAGAATCCTAAGTCACCTGATAGTTATGTGACTGAGGGAATAACTTAACTATCTATAAAATGGGGATAAAATCTACCTCATAAAGATGTTGTGAAGATTAAATGAGGTATCTGTAAAACATTTACTACAGTACTGTAGTACTTGACACGATAGTACACTAACAAATATAGCTATATTAATATCCTTTCCAGCTTCATCCCCTAACACTTCCTCTCTACTCACACTAATAACCTTCCACAGCAGCTATACTTCATAACCTGCCAGTTCTCCAAACTTCAGGCTATTTCATTGTTCTGTGTCTATTCACAATACTTTATTTGTTTACGATGCTCATTCTATGTCAGCCTGCTTGGCAAAGCTTGGTATTTAAAGGTTTTCTATGGATAATTTCTAGTATACATACACAACAACAGTAAAGGAAGTTAGAAATGATTAGCTTTCTGCAGATAGTTTGTACTATGTATAAATTCCAGAACACCATAGGCTTTCTTTTATTTTAATCAGTGGATATTTAATAGGCCCTAAAGAGTTTTAGTGGTCAGAAAACTCTCATCTATTCAGTGTAGGCTATAGGTTTTTGGGTTTTTAAATTTTTTTCACCTCTTATAAGAAATCGTTTTTTCAGTTATTTACTTGCTTTGCAAATATTGTCACCCTAATCTAAGTCTAGACCAAACCAGGAAAATCATTTTCAATGACCTGAACCCAAGAGGCTGTATAAACATACTCCTACTAAACAAATGATAGCAAAAGAACAACCAGACACGCAAACTACTTCCTGATTATCTCAAAACAAGCTGTACAAGGTTTTTTAAATGCACCGAGTCAGCTCAAAAATATCCAGAAATGTTCTGATATTTCTAAAATAGTTTTTTACCCATTCATTGAGATTTGACATTAGAAAACTATAGATACCATACTTTCTTCTTCTTCTGTTTTTCTTTTTCTTTTTTTTTTCCTTACCTTTGATCCTTCAGGGCCATTTTGTCCAGGAATCCCAATATCTCCAGGAAAACCCTAGGGAACATAAAAATATAGAGAGTTTATTCCATAGCAAATTACTTTAAATCTATTAAGCATATAGAAATTCCCTTTGCCTTTCTTTGATGTCCAATAAAAATGATTTATTCTCCTCAAAATTTCAATATTAAAGATTAATCGTTAGGCAGTTGTCTGACATTGGAATACAAAACTTACTAAGTATACTAAAACAGAGCTTACTTCATCAGTTATTCATGAACAATCCTCAGACCCAAAGAAAATTCTCTAATCATTCACAACTTGAAAAAAAGGCAAAAAAAAATGTAACAGGTCTTTTCAGTGTCATATGGGACACAAAGCCACCCAAGGATTAGGGGAATGTACTTTGTTAGACTCACTGTTTACTAACTAACTATATGCTAATTCTTCTGTTTGGTGAAAAAAACAATAACCCCAAAGGTTATATATCTTAACATACAGGATACTAATCAGTTTTGTATCGAACTCAACTATCTTATTCTAACATTCCCATATTCAATTGTCTATAAATAGCTCAATGCTCTTTGAATTTGTATTAACATCTTACTGGTTCCATCATTAATTAACAAATTGAATAAAATCTTTGACCCATGTTTACTTCATATTTGCCTGAAAATCATAATTTTACCTTTTCAGAAATTATACTTTAACAGTCTAAAACAGTTTTCTCAAGAAATAGAAATGGACCAAAGTGTCAGAAAAATCTGTGCTGAGAAAAGGCCAACAGTGTTGCTCCAAAATGGTTAGATCGATATTCTTACTGAAATAATACATTAGAATGAAATTCATCATGATCAGTTTCCATATTGATAATAAGCTAATAATTATAGTTTTCCTTGTATTTTGTCACAGATAAGCTGTTTCAGTGTTTCCTTCTGACATGGACAAACGAATAAAAAGTAGGATAAGTACAGAATCATATCTTTAAAAGTAAAGAAGGCTGCAATTAAGTATGAATGTCAGCTAGAAAAGACAGTTCATTGGAGGGGTAAATATTATGGTAATTAAAATGCCAACAAGTAAGATGGAATAGCAAGGTTGATTCTGGAAAACTCATCTTGGAAAAAAAGAAAAAATCAACAGTAAGTGATACTAACTTATCCAGTCTGGATTAGGACAGAAATGACTCCAATTTAAAACTTGGATTCTGTGGAGAAAAATATTACTTGTGGTCGTTTCTGGCAAGAGAAAAGGCAGTGGTAACAGAAAGACAGGACACAGGATCAGATTTCTGGAAGTTTTGGAACAGAATATGTTTAATACAGACATGCTGATGGCTTTTCTAACTAAAGGAAATCAGGTTCATCTATACTTTCTCTGCCTTGAGTAATTTTCCCTTATCTTTCTTTACCTGGAACACTTAAGTTTTAAATAGCAGATTAAATAATATATCACTTGCAAATCTTTCTTTGACCTCCAATACCCTGAGTTAGGACCCTTCTAAGACTCACACCATCCTAGGGTCCTACAAGTTTAGTTGATAGTGTTTTGGCTTGTATTGTTTTCCTCATCAGATTGTAAATTCCCTGAGGGCAGCTTTATCTCTTATTAACCACCATATTCCCAGAAACTAGTACAACACCTGGCACATAGTAAATGCTAAAAAAATTGATTTTTTTTGCTCTTGAATAATGATTTGTTTCTTTTGACAATAAAAAGGGACAACGTGGCTGGTGGCTACTTTTGGCCCCTCAATACCAGTTTACAACCACTGGTTCACAGCATGCTCATAGATAAATTCATAATTCCTGTCCATTCTCCAGCTGAGCCTGGAACACCTTGTCCTACTAGAAACCAAGCTGTAAAAGGTATCAAACCTGGAGTCACGTTAAAAGAACTCTGGGAGCTTGAAGAGGATCTCACCAGCCAGAAATGGGACAATATGAACTTCAGTAAGGACAAAAATTGCAATGGATTGCAACAGGTCAAATATGATTAAATTCAGAAGTTCAAAATGATACAACAAAAAATTATTCGCATTTAGCAGATGAAAGAAAGCCAACTCATTATTTCCAAAACTGGTAAACAAAGGTGAAGAATCAAGCATTTATTCCACCTTTTCTATACATACAATAATACAACTAACCAAATAGTAGATTAGGGGATGTATTCCAGCCAATAAATGAAAAAGAAGTGAAAGAACAAGAATATCTCCATTTTGCAATCCCCTAAATGATCTAATGTATGTAGGGAGTTGAGGAATCACAACTGTTAACTAACATCACAGAATGATGATAGACATTTTGTGCTTCCTAATGAAAGAACACAATATCACCCATAGTCTTGCCAAAAACAAACAAGCAAAACTGACCTTGGCTAGGTCTCTATATGTGGCTACCAATTTGCAGGAAATACAGAGGGAGAAACATGCTTAACTACACCATGAGACTATAATCAGCAAAATCCAGGCTGTAGGAATCTCTACAGGTTAAATGGCTGGGGATCTTCAACAATTAAATTATAAAGTGGGGAAAAGGCAATGGAAGGAGAACTTGTAGACTAAAAGACACAAGAGTAAAACAAACAAGACTAAACTACAGTTTTAAAAGATGTACACCCGAGTGATAAACCATAAAAGAAAAAGAGGAACTGCTTACTTACTGCAGGAGAGATAGGCTTGTGGCTGGGTTGGGATCCATAAAAGTTTCTGGGGATAACGGGCAGTTCTATTCCTGACCTGTGTGGTAGTTATAAGAGTGTTTGTCTTATAACTGTTTGTGATATACATTTGTTTTATATAGTTTTTAGTGTCTGCGCTTTATTTTCAATAAACAGTAAGAAAAACGTTATGAGGTGGCTTCTGGATAAATATGAACTATTGAGTATATATGCATGAATATCTGCTCCTTCTTAATCATTAAAATTACAGTAAAGGAATATTTAAAAGACAAAAAGTACCAAAGACCAGGGAATAAGAGACAAAAGATGTCAGCATATCTGTTCTTATATTATAGCCATGTAAGTTAAATATTTTAAAATTAAAACTTTATTTAAAAGTTCAGAAGCACATCAGTATAGCTATTAAAAGGAAGAAAAAAATCTCAAATAGGATACCTTTGAAACTTGGCCAGAGAATATATTTTTTTAAATAAACTGTTTTTTTTAAATTGGGGTATAGTTGCTTTACAACGTTGTGTTAGTTTCTGCTTCACAACGAAGTGCATCAGCTACATGTATACATATATCCCCTCCCTCTTGGACCTCCCTCCCAACCCCCACCCACAATCCCACCCCTCGAGGTCACCACAGAGCACCAAGCTGAGCTCCCTGCATTATACAGCAGGTTCCCACTAGCTATCCGTTTTACACATGGCAGTGGACCTAGAGTCTGTCATAAAATGTGAAGTAAGTCAGAAAAACAAATATCGTATATTAACACAGATATGTGGGATTTAGAAAAATGGTACAGATGAACCTATTTGCAGGGCAGGAATAGAGACCCAGATGTAGAGAACGGACGTGTGGACACGGTGTGGGGTGGGATGAACTGGGAGACTGGGATTGATGTATGTGCACTGCCATGCATGTGGCTGTCCAATATTCCCAAACCATTATTGAAGAGACTGACCTTTCCATCACTGTATATTCTTGGCTCCTCTGTCATAGATCAACTGACCACATGTGGATGGATTTATTTCTGGTCATTTTTTCCTTTCTCTTCTGTTCCAGTAATCTATGTGTCTGTTTTTATGGAAATATCATACTGTTTTGATTACTATAGCTTTGTAATATAGTTTGAAACTAGGAAGTGTGATGCCTCCAGCTTTGTTCTTCCTTCTCAAGGTTGCTTCAGCTATTTGGGGTCATTTGTGGTTCCACATGAATTTTAGGATTGTTTGTTCCATTTTTGTGAAAAATGCCATTGGAGTTGTGGTAGGGATTGCACTGAATCTGTAGGTTGCTTTGGGTAGTATGGACATTTTAACAATATTAATTCTTCCAATCCACGAACATGGAATATCTTTCCATTAATTTGTGTCTCCTTCAATTTCTTTCATCAATGTCTGTACTGTCTTACAGTAGAACTGTAAGTTCTCAACATACAGGTTTTTCACCCCCTTGGTTAAATTTATTCCTAGGGTTTTTTGTTTGTTTGTTTGTTTGTTTTGGTGCAATTATAAATGGGGTTGTTTTCTTAAGTTCTCTGATAGTTCATTATTAGTGTATAGAAAAAACTGATATTTTTTTGTATATTGATTTTGTATCTTGCATGTGGTGCCTTCTTAATAGAAATAGTTTAATCACCAATTTTTATTAAGAAGCAGGAAACTCAAGTAGCTTTAAAAATAATAAGTAAAAATGTGTCTTGTTTTTGGACTGCTAACATTTGTTTACTGCACTGAGAAGAGTGATTCAGTATCCTTTCCAGTGAAAACATTTTATTATTCTCTAATCACTAAAGGCTGAGTCTAGTTCACATGCATTTTTAAAGCAAAACCTGGGAACCAAAGCACTAGCAGATTCCATTAGTTTCCTAAGAAATCATAAAACTAAAATATTGTCATTCTTATTCTGGCAGCTGTCAGAAGTCTGGAAGCTAGAGGCTCCTAACAGAATAAATATGTGATGCTCTATGGTATATATTAAGCACATTAGTAATTCTTTAATAAGAGTGGTAAGTCTGTTTTATTTTGAAATATATAGTCCTTTCAGTTAAAAAGATAGATAAAAATGGTAAACTGATAAATAATCCACAAATAAATAAATCCAATGAATAAACTAATTATGGTATATTGGTAAGATGAAACAACCTGGATGTGGCAAACTGGATGAATCTCAAATGCATTATGCTAAGTAAAAGAAGCCAGACCAAAAAAGAGTATATACTATATAAGTTCATTTACATAAAACTTTAGAAAAATGCAAATTAACCTAAAGTGACAAAAAGCAGATCGGTGGTAATCTGGGAAGGGTGGGGGCAGAAAAACAAAATGAGGGATTACAAAAAATGAACAAGTGTTGAGTTTGACAAATACCTTTTATATCTTGATCTTGGTGATGGTTTCACAGGTTATACGTGCATGAAAAATTATGAAATTATACAATTTAAAATATACAGCTTATTATATTATAATATACCTCAATTATACCTGTACAAAACTATACAAAAATAAGTTAATTGGTATTGGGTGTTTTAGATAATCATTTGTTTTTTGGTAGGTAACAGTTTGTAATGATTTGAAGACCATTAGAGAGAAAGTAGAATTTATTCATTGAACTTGGCCCCAGATGAAATCAGTGAAGTTCAGAATTTGTATTATTTTAGAGGTAGTAACACGTTCAATTATAATAGGTTAAAAGTAAAGTACATATTTGGGGAAATTTAAATTTTTCTGATATTTTATAATATAGCTTTAAATACTCTTATTATAGATAAGAGTGACATTTAGGTCATTTAACTATCATGAAAAATTTCAAGTTTTTCATTGATTTTTATATACACTACGCATTAAATACTCAAGAACACAATATGATTTGACTTAAATTTATCTTCTGAGTAGTTTATAAGTCTGAACAAAGTAGAGATGAATATATTCCTTTGAAAATAGTCATATTGAGAAAAGATAAAATTAAGAAACCATTTAAGATAGGGCAACATAAAAATTATGAATTCCTAAAGGGCAAAGTTATGCAAAGCCTTGTCTGGTGCTGGGCATACAGTACATTCAAAGTACATTCAACAAAAATTTGATGGCCTGAATTGATGAACAAATTAAAAACAAATTCTATTTGAATAATTATATTTTCAATTACGCAATTTCAAAAGTTACCCTTTGTCTGAAAAAGCAAACAACTCCACCCCAACAAAAAATAACCAACTAGTATAGCTTCTATAGATAGGATTGAAAATTTTCATATGCAAACAAGAATGAATGCATCCAGAGGGAGAGAGGTTCTGTAAGGAGAGAATTTAGTTTTGAGACATGGATCCAAAAAACAATCATAAGATTTTTGTTCTTTAGTATTTGTGGAAGTACATGCCATGTCGGGAATATACTGAGTCCAAGTAGGAAAGTAATAAAAGAAGATTTAAATGACCTTTTCTGAGTGAGAATAATCTATCCAAAAGTTAATGCCAAAAAAATATTTGAAAGGACAAAAATAATAAATTCACTTTCCCAGTAAACTATAGAAACTAAACTTGAGCACAGGGCAGTGTGCAGCTGCAAATTAAGGAACTGTTCTGTCTTCTGAAAAAACCACAAATAGAAAATATGAGCTTCTGGAAAAATAAATGCAGAATAAAGAATTCATCTAAGTATCTGGCTCACTTTCATTCTCTTTTGCTGTTTTAGGTCTAAAAAGCCATCAAAACCAGATTTTTTTTCATTATGATACTGTTAAAAATCTTTGCAAATGATTATTGCTATTTATATATTTCCCCTTTTGTAATTCTATATATTTAAGCAATAAATATAGCACAGCTGAACTCTAAATTCCATTTATATGTAACATTCTAAAAGCTCAGAGAAAATCCAAAAAGACAATAAAATCCTTTATGACATAGCATACACTCTCTCTTCTAAATAAAACTTTGCTTAAATAGTATTCACAGTATATTTGAAGTCACTCAAAAAAACCTACAAAGTCAATTGCAAAGGCTACTTTCATCCTACTGAAATCTACAGAAAACTATTACTAAACTTATAATTTTAAAATAATTTATTTTGACCATTATTTGATACTTAAGTTTGGATAACCTATAGTGACAAAAAGCAGATCAGTAGTAGACTGAGGAAGGGAGGAACATGAAGGACAGAAAGGAAAGGTTACAAAGGTAAACAAAGAAATTTTGGGGTTTGATGGATGAGTTCACTATTTTGATTTCAGTGATTGTTTCACAAGTTAAACATACGTCTAAAATTATCAAATTGTACAATTTAAATATAGGCAGTTTTGTTATATGTAAATTATACTTCAATAAAACTGTAAAGCAAAAAGGTAGTTGGTATTGGATGTTTTAGATAACCACTTGCTTTTTGGTAGACAATAGCTTGCAACCACGTAAAGAACCTTAGAAAACCTGTCCCCAGATAAAAATCAGTGAAACTCATATTTCAAAATGTTTTGGAGATAATAACATGACTGTGATTTGATACTTACCTTTAGATAAATATCATTTTAGGTACTCATTGTCTATATACATGACTCATTTAGAATTCTTATGAGCATCTTTAAGAATATATAGTCATTCCTTCAACACATAGTTGCCATGTGTCAGGCATTGTTCTTGGTACTGAACATATACTACAGAATGAAGATATTCCCTTGTTTCATAGAATGTATGATATATTCCAGAGAATCTTTACCTCAGGTTCTCATTTCAGTGTGTGTAAGATTGTGGCAGGGAGTGGGAAGTTGGGTGATTTAAAAAGATGATTTATACTGTTATGAGGAACTATCATGTATCAATCGCCTACGTTTGGTTTAAATACACAACTATGGGCCTGGGCCACTCTATGTTGTTTCTCATTCTCTCGTTTTCCAAATGGAATGAATAGTGTGGCTATTTTGTTTTCTAAAATCATATACTGATTAGTTGAGATGTAGACCTGTATCTGGGTCTCACTGAGAATGCTCCTTACCCAAAGAACCTGGCCTTGGAGCTGTAACAAATAACTGACCAATACATTGGGTTATCTTTCTTTGGAGAAGGGAGAGTGTATTTTCATCTGTGTGGGTAGCCACATGCACTATGTTACCAAAGGCATTTTAAAACCTGTGTAAGTGCGAAGAAGGGTATATACAGATATTGGGCACCAAAAATGTGAAATGTAGACAGCATTTCTTTTTATCTGCTCACCATCTGTTTGGGGAACTACTCTCTTCCCCAGTTTGCAGTGCATGTGCTTCTGGTCCCCATCCCAGTTTTTAGGGGTATAGGATCACCTATACCCCTAGGTGATCCAAATCCTGCCAATTACAGTATTCCTGTTTCATGGCTGTTGTGATTGACTTAAAGATGACCATGTAATCCCAGTCAGATTGGCTGGAGCCTACCTTAGAATTTCTGCCGGAGCTACAGAGAAAGAAGAATGCTTTCTTTTTGCTAAGATTGCTAACTCTTAGAGCAATATAAGCCTAGAGTTGCCAAGAGCCACCTGTTCCACAATGTTTGTAAATGAAGCCAACAGAGATAAGGCTAGAAAATGAGAGTAATTTGATTATATTCATCCAGCTCCTGTATCTAGCCAAACCTCTAGGCACATGCAGTGCTGGACTTCCTGACTACATTAGCCAGTCCTGATTTTTTGGCTGAAAACTGTTTGAATTAGGTTTCTGTCATTTTTAATGGAAACAGACTTGACTAAAACACTGAACTGTCTGCAGTTCTCTAAATACACCCAGCTTCCTCATATATCTGTTCTGGAATGCCCTTGCCCTGCTTGCATTTGGTAAGTCCCTATTACGTCTTCATCTTTGATCAAGCAACCATGCTTCTCAGAAGTCTTTCTTAACTCCCTCCACCCCTGAGGTTCCTTCATCATACAATTTGTTACTAACTCAAATGTATCATGATCTGTGAAGCCTTTCATAGTTTCTCTTAGTCCAAATCAGTAGCTGTTCCTTTATATTCCTACAGAACTCTGTTAACATGGCTGTTTAGTACTTATTGCACTATATTATAATTATGGACGTGTTTATTCCAATATAATGTGAGCTCATGGAGGAAAATGAATGTATCTTACTCATCTTTATACCGCCAACGTTTACCTTAACATGTTGCTGGAGACAATTCTCCATAGTCTCTTGAATTTCTGCACATTATGTAAATGAGGTACTTACCATTTCTCATACCAGTCTCTTTTCAGGGAATTTTGTATAGTAAACATAGAGATAGTGTCTCCCCCTATAGCAAAAGTCAGGAACACTTACTGTCCATATAATAATGTCTTTTTCTGGAACCCATTATTTTTTTATAGCTGTCCATTATAAAAGATTCAGCTTCCTTAAGCTCCAAGTTCTTCTTATGAAATGCAACCCACTGTATATGCAAAGGTCTCTTCATATCACCCTCTGGAAACTGAAGCTCAGTGAGTCAGTGCAGAAATGTTGATACTCCAGAAACTACTATTGCTGAGAGTAATAAACTATCATTTGTCTCTATCCCAGGAGTCTTGTGTCTTCTACCAGAATCTTTGAAACTGTCAGGCTAACTTGTTGGCTTGCAAACAGGATAAAATCTCAGATCCTTCACAGTCCCTGACGGTTCAGGTCATGAGGACGGGATACTGATGGAGACATAGCTTTCTGTAAGAGGAAGTATGAGGGCTTCACCAGATGATAACAGGATATGAGGAGAGTTAATGGGAATTGGCAGTGAATTTGACCAAATTGTGCAGTCAACCAGGCAATAAATCGTCCCGCACTTTATTGCCTGCTAAAAGGAGGAACTGGGAAAGATGGCTGTAGACCAAGTACTGGGAACGGGAAGCATCTTCAAAGACAGTTGCCCTAGTTGTTGCTAACTCTCCTCTGGATGGAAAGATTTCCTCCTAAATCTGGTGAGCAGCCTCAGGTCTACCTCATTGTAACAAAAGTACTAAGTACTATTATTAACAGTAACAGTACTAAGATTCATCCTAGGTTGGCAGAAGATTCCATCCCCTTTCAGATAACAGTTATAGAGACTGCCACTTATACTGAGAATGAAAGGATAGAAATTTGTGACTGTTATGGACAGAAACCAGGCAAATCAATAAAACTTTGGCTGGTTTACTTGGGAGATGAAGGGGAAGATTCCATATTTTTTTCCACAATACGACTATGGTATTAGGCCTGACTACCTAGCTAGTGAATACTGTGCCTCTGGTATAGCTTAGAATCAAAGGCCTTATGCAATTTGGCACCAATCTACTTTTATAACCTTATCTGTCACTCTAAACCAACACAAGAAATCTGCATCAGCTAGCCAGTTTTATTCACTGTCTGTAAATCCACCAAGCATATTACCTAGATGTCTAGCTCTGCTCATGTGATTTACCCTGCTTGGATTGCTCTCCCCTTTTCCTGCCCTTTATTCATCAACAATCTAATTCAAGATCCACCTTTTCCAAGACCCTTTCCCTAATCCTTCTATCTTGTTAACTCTCTGTACTAACACTGAACTATAGTAACTATTTATTTAATTCTCACATGATGCTGTTACCATTATTAACAAGTATATGCATATATCTTGTCTTTCTCAAGCAGGCTGTAAATTTCCCCCAATTATGGATAACACATTCTTTTTGTATATATCCCACAGTGTTCACTAGGCACAGCCTTGCACACTGTAGGAACTCAATAAACAATTTTTTATTGACTGATTTAATCACATGTTTTCTTTCAGCACTACTTTTTGAGTAACAACTAAAAACACCAAATTACTCAACCAAACTCAGTTGATAAAAGATACCAAAGATGTAACTGGTTTAAGTGAAGGGAATCAATTAGCACTAAGATCTACTCAACTAATGTAGCTGGCCACAAGCAGCCTCGTTCCAGTTAAGTTCACTTAAGTGCTAAAATGGACATTTAGAAGCACGCCTTCACTAACGAGCAGACTCTCCAAATAAACTTTGGTCTTTGTCTCTAATGAAGACCACCACGGTGGAAAAAGAGGACCCACTGCTTGGCCACTTCTGGTATCTCTGTGATTAGTGGTCTCAGCTCATTTTTACAGTAAACAACTGGTCCCATTTACCAAGAACATCATCCAAAATTCAACTATTTGGCAATCTCTGTAGCCCAGGGAGGTTAACGGCTGAATCAACAAACATTGTAACTATCCTGCTACCACATTTGAAGGTGGTTTACTGCCAGAACTGGGAGGAAGCATGTGATTAGTGCTAAAATTGATATTACCATGCTTAAAGGAATAGAAAAGAGTCCTGTACAGCATTCTCCACATGTTTTCCTTAAAAACAAAGAATGATTATGGAAAAATTTTTAATCTTATGTTTTAAAGTACATAATGTTTTACCTTGAGACACCTCTAATATTTACAGTTCTGTGAAGAGCTAAATGCACAGGTATATTTACTTCTTTGTTACAGCAATTTAATAATTCACCTAGAATAAGCAAGAAAATAACTTTGAAGTGACATTTGTTCAGATGGTCTTTAATGATGAACAATTCTCTTCAATGCCAATGGCAAACAACTTAGCATTTACAACAAAAACTTCAGAGTGCTTTGCTTTTACTAACTCTTATGAAGATTTGAATTTCCAAACTAGAAAGCGCTAGCAAGAAATATTGGCCAGTCTTGTCCTGTCTTATTGGTAGTGTAGGTGACCACTTGTATGATATGATTAATTTGAGGGGTATCAAAGTTTCTAATCAACCACAAATTTTTCCCTGCTCACTAAATGATACTCAAGACTCACTGCATTACTTTCAGGTTTCTGTTTAGTGTTGAAATGTAAATATCCTTGAGAGGGAATTATATTGCAGTTAGCTGTTAACCAGTTACTGATGGGAGTGAAATATATTTATCAGGTCTTTCTCTAAAAACAGGCTTTGATAAGAAGGGTAAATTATGGAAAGAAAAAGAGACACTGGTTGTTTGAAATAGACAAGAACTCATACCCAACAGGGAGAGAATATAGAAAGGAGAGACCAGAGACCTCAGGAAAGAAATTCTTTGGCTGTTTTATAATTTTCTCTGAGAACTACACTGATTCTAGACTATTAAAGAATGACCTGATTTTTTATTTTTAATTTTATCAAACCTAATTAATCTTGATGTCTGGGAAAAAGACAGACAGTGGAGGCTTTGACATAGTCTGAATTTAGTATTAATTTCTTGAATATAAGCTCCTTAAAGTCAGGACTTAATCTAACTCACCACTGTTTTGTGTTTTTGGTGATTAACATAAAATAGGTATCTCTAAAAGACCTCCTGAAAATGAATAATTAGAACTGGATTTTCTATAAAGGAGCCAAAAAGGCAGGGATACTCCTATCGTTAGGTGGACCTTTGGTTCTAAGGATCAGCCAATCACTCACAATTACATGACGGTCAATCACATTGTGTGTGGAGAGCATATCAGAGATTAGTGCCACCATTTAAGATCTAAAATATGTACGGGTGGCAGTCTCTATCATAGCACTGTTTAATTTGTCAGACTGGCCCATACAGAAATCAGTTTTATTCTGGAGATAACTGTAGACTACCACAGCCCCAAATGCAGCTGCTGTGTCGGATGTAGTATTATCACCAAAGCAGATGACTAAGGACTTCCCTTACATGGTGTGTAGTCACTGATTTGGCAAATGCATCCTTTTAATTTATGTTTTAAAAAAGAGACTTAAAAAATTTACATTCATGTGGGCCCCTTTCAATCTGGCAGTATCAGCAGTTCATCTTTACAGAGTTAGATACATATTTTAGTTTAAAGTGTGCCTTTCCTCTCTTTAGAGGTTTAACTAGCACCACTATCTAGGGAATTACAGAATGCCTGATCCACAGGCATGGAACCTCATAAAGCATAGTATCCCTACACTGAAGGAGGTATAAGAGTGAGCCCATGATACGATCCACGGGTCTTAATCCACCTTGCACCATCTAGAGGTAGCCAGTCTCACAGAACACTGGAACTGCCTTCTAAAGTTATAACTGAAGAACCAGCTCAGAGGAAACAATATGAAAGGATGGAGTACCACCCTTTGGGATACAGTGTATTTATTAAATCAGAGACCTCCATATGATGCTTTGTCCCTAATAGGAAGGATATATGAGTCCCAAACCAAGAAGTAGAAGCAGGTGTGGTCCTATCTGCTATCACTTCCAATAACAGTACATTTTGTGCGTTCTGTCTCCACAACCTTGGACTCTTCAGGGTTGGAGATCCTGATACCCAAAGGGGCTCTCTCTTGACAGGAGGCACATCAAAGGTCCTAACAAACTAAAAGTTACAGCTGCTACCAGGACACTTTAGACTTTTTATGACAAGATATGAGCAAACAAAAAGAGGAGTCACCAAACTGGCATGGCTAACTGACTCTGAAAAACAAAAGGAAGAAAGACTGCTTTATACAAAAAAGGCAGGAAGGAATACACATGAAACACAGGTGATACAATCAACGCATCTTGGAACTGCCCTACAGTCTTGAAGGTTTAGGTTATACTACCAGATAAGTCACCAAGACCTACTGAGGAGGCAGCTGAGGGTGAGGGGAATTTAAAATGGATAGTGAAGGAGGGAGAAATAAGTACCATTTGTGGCCCCAAAGCACCTGGGTAGACAACAGCCACAGTCCATTCCATTAAAACAGATCAATCAGACCAAAACTAAGTGCAGATACAGCCAAAAAGTAAAGAACATAATCAATAAGGAAGAGCAAGTCACTATATACTGAACTTCACATCTGATAATAAAAATATACCTTTTTGTCAAGTTCATATTGAACAGTCACAAAAAGGGATCATATATTAGGTCACAAAGAAAAAATCAGACTGCTAAGTTCCATAAAACAGAACAGTTTATGATAACAGTGTAATGAAACAAGGAATTATTAACAAAATCAAAACCAACAGGCTCTCCCACTTGGAAATTTTAAAAAGCCTTCTTAAATAACTCTTGGGTTAAGAGGGAGATACAAGCTGAAATTACAAAATATCTAAAAAATAATGGTAATAAAAATACTTAATACCAGAATACATGGGATACATTTAAAGCAATGATCAGAGGGAAAGGCATGGCCCTTAATAGTTTTAGGAATAAAAATAAAAGAATAAAAATAAATTAAATTCCCAACTCAAAAAGAAAAAGAACAACATAAACCAAAAGAATCTCAAGAAAATAATGGAGATACCAAGAGAAACTAATTATGTAAAGAAAAGAAAAAGAGAAGACAATAAATAAAAATTTCAGGGTTTTTTTGAGAAAAAAATTAACATACTAGACAAACTGAATCGAGCCTAATCAAGAGAAAAAATGAGAAAACACAAATATAAAAAATTTAACAAATTTTAAATAGCACACAAGAGAGAATTCTTAAAACAAAGTTTAAAAATCATGAGACTATTTTGCAGATTTATATGGAAGTAAATTTTAAAACCTAGGTGAAACAGCTAATTTCCTAAGAAAATAACAATTTAACAAAGCTAACCCCTTTAGAGATAAAAAGCTTAATTCTAAGCAGGCTAATTTTCACAGAAGCAACACAGAAAGGTACCAAGAAACTACTCCACAAAAAAGCATCAATTCCAGATGGTTTCACAGGAAAATTCCACCAAAGCCTCACAGGTAAGATAATCCCAGTATTCCATAAATTATTCTAGAGCACTAAAAACTAAGAAGACTTTCTATTTATTTTGATGAAATAAATATAACACTGATATCTAAACCTGACGACGTACCAAAAAAAGAAAGAATATTACAGACCAATATCACTTAGAAATACTGATGCAGCAGTACTAATGAATATTAGTATAATTAGTATTACATTAGGAAAATAATGTGCCATGATAAAGTAGAATATTTTCAAGAATGCAATAGAAAAGTCATATAGAAATAGTCAATGTACAGAAATTATATAGAAATAGTTATTATATACAAAAGTTAATAGAAAATCCATTACTATAATATACCAATAAATATATCTAAAAAGACATATATAATTATCTCTATACACGTTGAAAATATAGCAAATATCTGACTCTCTATATATATTTGACAAACTATAAAAATGATTCCTGATTTAAAGAACTCAGGAATTGATGATATTTCTTAACATGATAAAATATGTGCATATTTTAATTTTAATTTAGCATTTACTCCATGAGAAATCATTATAGCATTTCCACTGAAATGAGGAACAAGACAAGGATGCACACTACTTCCAACTCTTCAGCATTGTACTAGAGGTATTACAATGCCACTAGACAAGAGAACTGAATTAGAGGTATGGGAACTGATAAAAAAAAGTTTGAAAATTACATGAGAGTACATCTAGAAAACTTTAGAAAATCAATGGTAAAAATAACTCAAAAACAATAAAGCACTAAAGCAGCAGGATGTAAAATTAACATTCAGAAATCAATAATCTTCATATACATACAAAACCTGTTAGAGAATACAATGGTAGAGAGAAATCCCATTTATAATAGCAACAAAAAAATAGGAACAAATTTAATGAGACATGTACAAAAACCTATATGAGGAAAACTTTAAAACATTCCTGAAAAATACAAAAGCAGATTTGAACAAATGAAAGACATCCATTGTTCTTTAAGAGGATGACTCAATATCATAAAAATGTCACTGCTCCCTAAATTAATTCATAGATGTAAGTCAAACCTAATAAAATATTTGGAAACCATATATCTAATAAAGGGTTAATATCCAAAATATATAAAGAACTTGTACAACTCAACATCAAAAAAATACACTCTGGTTAAAAATTGGGCAGGATCTGAATAGACATATTTCCGAAGAAGACATACAGATGGCCAACAGGTACATGAAAAGATGCTCAGCATCACTAATCATCAGGGAAATGCAAATCGAAACTACAATGAGATGTCACCTTATATCTGTTAAAATAGCTATTATCAAAAAGACAAGAAATAGCAAGTGTTGGCAAGAATGTGGAAAAGGGAACAGTTGTGTGCACTGTTGGTGGTAATATAAATTGGTACAGCCACTAAGGAAAACAATAAGAAGGTTCCCCCCAAAATTAGAAATAGAACTACCATATGATCCAGAAATTCCAATTCTTGGTATTTACCCAAAGAAAATGAAAACACTAACTCTTTAAGATATATGCACCCCCATGTTCATTCAGCATTATTCACAATAGCCAAGGTATGGAAACAAATGTTCTTCGACAGAGGAATGTATAAAAAAACGTGAATATCATTATATCATATCTATATATATCATATATATATCTCACAAATGTGATAAATACACACAAACACAGTGAAATATTATTCAGCTACAAAAAGGAATGAAATCTTGTCATTTGCAACAACATGAACGAATCTGGAGGGCATTAAGCTAAGTGAAATAAGCCAGACAGAGAAAGACTAATATTGTATGTTATTACTTATATATGGAATCTAAAAAAAGTCAATTTTATAGAAACAGATAATAGAATGGTAGTTGCCAGGGGCTGTGGGGTGAGGAAATGGGGTGATGGAGGTCAAAGGATACAAGTGTTCAGTTATAAGAAGAGTAAGTTCTGAGGATCTAATGTACAGCATCATTACTATAGTTAAAAAAAATATGTATTATATACTTGAAGGTTGCTAAGAGTAGATCTTAAGCATTCTCACCACAAAAATTTATTGCACAGCAAAGGAAACCATAAACAAAACAAAAAGACAACCCTCAGAATGGGAGAAAATATTTGCAAATGAAGCAACTGAGAAGGGATTAATCTCCAAAATACACAAACAGCTCATGCAGCTCAATAAAAACAAAAAACCCCCAGCTCAATCAAAAAATGGATGGAAGATCTAAATAGACATTTCTCCAAAGAAGACATACAGATGGCCAAAAAGCATATGAAAAGATGCTCAATATAACTAGTTATTAGAGAAATGCAAATCAAAACTACAATGAGGTATCACCTCACACCAGTCAGAATGGCCATCATCAAAAAATCTATAAACAACAAATGCTGGAGAGGATGTAGAGAAAAGGGAACCCTTCTACACTGTTGGCTGGAATGTAAATTGATACAACCACTATGGAGAACAGTATGGAGGTTCCTTAAAAAACTAAAAATAGAGCTACCATATGATCCAGCAATCCCACTTCTGGGCATATACCTGGAGAAAACCATAATTCGAAAACATATATGCACCCCAATGTTCATTGCAGCACTATTTACAATAGCCAGGACATGGAAGCAACCTAAATGTCCATCTACATATGGATGAATGGATAAAGATGTGGTACAAATATACAATGGAATATTACTCAGTCATTAAAAAGAACAAAATAATGCCAGTTGCAGTGACAGGGATGGACCTAGAGACTGCCATACTGAGGGCAATAAGTCAGAGAAGGACAAATATCATATGATATCGCTTATATGTGGAATCTAAAAAAATGGTACAAATGAACTTATTTACAAAACAGAAATAGAGTCACAGGTGTAGAAAACAATCTTATAGTTACCTGGGGGAAAAGTGGGGAGGCATAAACTGGGAGATTGGGATTGACATATACACATTACTATATGTAAAACAGATATGTATTCAGATATTAACTGATTCACTTTGCTGTACACCTGAAACTAATGGAACATTGTAAATCAACTATACCCCAATAAGATTTTTTTTTTAATTTAAAAGAATTAACTATGTGAAGTGATGGATGTGTTATCTTGATCTTGGTAATAATTCCACAAGGTACATCAAATCATCACATTTTACACTTTTATATATGCAATTATATTGGTCGATTATTCCCAGTTATTTCTCAATAAAGTTAAAAAATACCATAAAGCTTCTATCATTAAAATAATGTGACAATTGCACAGGAATAGACAACCATTCAAGTGAAACAGAAAACAAAGTCCAGACATAGACCCAATAACCATGGAAATGTACTTTATGATAGGGGTGGCATCTTAAAATCACTGAAGCAAAGACAAATTGCTTAACAAATGGTTCTGGGACAATTGATAAACCATTTAGGAAAAGATAAAATTAAACATATATATCACAATATTCACAATAAAAAAACTCCAAGTAATTTGCTCAAGGTACTCAGGCTAACTCCTCAATTCTCATTCAGAAGATATCTCAAAAGCACTGTACTTTCCAGATATTAACTTAAGCCTTTCATCACCCAATTATTAACAAAAGCTATCACAGAAGTATATACCTAGGACCATCATTTTGGCCTCTAATAGGATTACTTTTACTGGATTGTACTTTGACATTATGATAGCAATCTATACTCAAATATGGAAATCACACAATACCATGAATTGTTGCCCTGCCTTTATACAAGTGATATGTCTTTATCCAAGGGAGAAGAAAAGCATATAACTGACCATGTTTCATTGTTTTGCCCAGTAGAAAGTTGAGACTCAAGTTTGCAATTCGGTTCTAGTGAACTGTACTGAACTTTGTGGCTGTATTTTGGGGAAAAGGTTTTTCAGTCTCAGCTGAGTTTTTAACACAAGTCAGAAGTTGTTACTAGTCCCTGGTTCCCTTCCCTGCTTAGTCCTCACAGAACTCTTCAAGCGCCCTCCTTCTGCATGCACACCTTTCTCCCACTCTTGGGATTTAGTATCTTACTTACAGAGAACACAGACTCTATCCTATTTGACCTCTTTCAACATCTTTTTCCTTTTAAAACAAGTCCCTATACTTGTGCTATGCATAACTTATTTATTCTTGATCTTCCTTGCTTTTTAGAGAAATGCACTGACGTCTGTGAATTTCCCTCTAGGCGCTGCTTTAGGTACAACACTAGATTTTATAGTGATTTGTTACTTAATTCTAAATATTTTGTAATTTCCATTGTGATTTTTTTTTCTTCTCATGATGTTTTTAAGTTATCAAAGTTTATTTTACTGCTCTTAACACTGTCAATTTAAAACTTAATTGCACTGTAAACAGAGAATATAGCCTTCTGGAGTTGAGGGTCCAGGTGTAGTATTTTCAAACCTTGTTTTATAAAGCCTAAATTATTTCATCTATTACAATTGCATCATCTAATACCTTTATGTGGATGACTATACAAACATGTATCTCTAGTTCACTCTTTTGAGTGTCAGGTCTACAATTTTCTATACACTTATGAGACTAATTTCCTGTATGTCCTATAGGCACTTCAGCCCTAACAAAATCAAAACCAAAGCATTATCTCCACCCACCCTGAGTATCCTCCTCCTTCTTTTTTATTCTCTATTTTTAGAATGGTGATCTACATTCTACATAACTGTTCAAGCAAAAATTATTAAACTTGTCTTTTATTCCTCTCTCACACAAGCTGAATGAACTGAACTGAGTGATTCAACTGCTGTGAATTATAATTTCCTAATTATTTCTTGAAGCCACCCTTTCCTCCCTATTATTACAGGCCCTCATCATTAATCCCCTGGCCTTGTATTATACTCCCAAGCAGCCTTAGTTCTGTCATCTCTCCCTCTCTCGTTCTCTCTTATCTTTACTCCTTCTACCACAATTATGTTGAAATGCATGTCTGATAAGTTCATTCCTTTGATTAAAAATCTTTGATCACTGTCTACAGGATAAAGTCAAAATACAGCACAACATATAAGATCCTTTACCTGAGAAAATTCATCTACTGTGCAAGTAGAAACTTTTCAGGCTTGATATACTGTTAAACATGCTATTTTAAATTCTTAGACATACAATTCTATTAAAAGCCTAATGTCAAGAAGTATTTAAATAGAGCTGTTGCCTCATATATGATATCTTACATCCTATATTCTTATGATCAAGAAGAAGTTATGATCTTTGGATTAGGCCCCATTTCCCAAACAGCCGGGCACCAATTATTGAGAGAATACAGGTTACATCTTTAGCCCCATCAAAAAATTTAAAATAGGTAAGGAGGAAGAATGGGCATAGGTTAGGGCTTACTACCTTGCAGGAGTCAAAGACAATGAGGCAATGCTTTGAATCATGACTGCAAATCATAAAATCTCAAAGGCAACAGAGGAAAAAAAAATTTTGGAAAATTAAGTAATAAGTAAAAACATGGCCCATGCATCCTTTAACCTGGCTTTATATAAAAGAAGAAAACGATCCAAAGCCATACTGATAACAAGGAGGTGACACAGTCCTTCCTAGGACACATACCATCTGTAACTAAAATTACAACAGAATAATCCATGTTCATAAAATTAACCTTTAAAGATAATAAAAGATAAATTAGGTTCTGTATCCTCAGTATGAGAACACAGGTAAATATGATTCGTTCCAGGAAGGTTTTCATGACAAATGATTAAATGAATGTAGGCTCATAAAAGATAAACTTATATTAATCTGTTAATTACTACTTTGTTACTAATCATTTTTATTACTCAAAACAATTTCCTTCTTCCCAGAATGATGACATCAGTACATTGCTGTATTTTACCTCCTATTACCTCTCTATTATTAAAAGTAGATACAATGTAGTTTTTTAGATTTTTGAACTATCAACATCCAATACATTTTTTTTTTTTTTTTTTTTTTTTTTTTTTTTTTGCGGTACGCGGGCCTCTCACTGCTGTGGCCTCACCCCCTGCAGAGCACAGGCTCCGGACGCCCAGGCTCAGCGGCCATGGCTCACGGGACCAGCCCAGCCGCTCCACGGCACGTGGGATCCTCCCGGGCCGGGGCACGAACCCGCGTCCCCCGCACCGGCAGGCGGACTCTCAAACACTGCGCCACCAGGGAAGCCCCCCAATACATTTTTAAATTAGACAATAAGTAAGAATAGGTATTTGCTAAAGAAATCAACCAACACCGAAAGACAGCTGTGCAATAAGAAATAGACCTTACAGTTTACAAAGAGAGGGAGAAAGCACCAGGATGGTACTATTCCTAGAAACTATGCCTACTGCTTTGACACTATGGGGACTTTATTGCTCTGATTTATTTATTGTGAAGCCAAATTCACTTTCTCACTGTTAATGCTGCCTCTATGGCTCTGGATCAGATGTGAATGTGTATGTATATGTTTATGTACGCATATGTTTTGGTTTATATTTTTGAACTAGGGTGAGCTTCAGAAGCTTTACCTCTATGTAGTACATCTTTGACTCAAATAATTTTTTTAAAAAAACTCAAATGTTTCACCTCAGAAGCTTATGTCCTATGTAGTCTTAAGAAAAGAAAAAGCCCCTCTACATCAAGCATTAAGCCAAAGTAAGAACTTCAAATATACAAGCAAATCTGATATATGTGCTACAGACTTAATTGTATTTATTCTAGAATATGAGATCCAAATGATATATGCATATTAAAAAATTGGAAGCATTCTGCATTAAAAATTCAATGGCGTTTAGGTCCTGAAATTTGATTTCAAGCTCCAAGCATGTGTTATTAGTAGTCATTGTGCAGAACAAATAAATCAGCTGTGACCTAACCAGGACTACAACGCAGCTAATACCCTTTCTATTTTCTAGAGATCACTGTTGCATACCTCCTGACATAACAGAAAAAATTTAGTCCAAACTATTTTCAAAGACATCAACTTTAAAGAGAATCTTTCTTAAACCTATTACGTAAAAGCATGTTTTACTAGTCAAGTTTAATTTCTATATTTATTTAAATTAATTATATTCCCACCAACATTTTACCTCTGGTCCTCGAGAGCCAGATGGTCCTTGGGGTCCTGGGTTACCTGTTTGGCCCTAAA